>NC_136432.1:101767331-102393922 GCF_052849685.1 Lactuca virosa | reverse complement strand
TATATCACTCAACGACCTCATTCACCATCGAAGGTCCATCAAGAATTTGCCGATACTTCACAAAAGCAGTTTGCTCAATGTTAACAATCGATCCAATCACCGTAGCAAGGGGAATATCAAGTGTTTTTTCTATTATTTTATATTGAAGACCAACAAGGCTAATGAGTCTAAAATCATTAATTAGAACCGGGATAGTAATCTTTGGTATCAGAGTTATGAACGACGAATTACATCGAGAAGGGATTCGAGAATTTTCGAAAAAAAAACTCCATCACGAAATTAAAGATATCATTTTTTAGAACTTCCTAAAGCTTCTTAACAAAAGCAAAAGTAAACCCGTCGGGTCCTGGGGCTTTGTCACTTCCACACTCCCAAACTGCAATTTTTGTTTCCTCCAATGTACATGGCATCTTGAGATAAATTACCATAGCCTTAGAGAGTTCTTTATAACGATTACTTCTATGTGTGGAAGTTATAGTGTTAGTTTTCAAAAATTTCTCTTTATAATGCAGAAAAAAAAAATTCTTTTTTAAACGAAGTTGGTTCCGAAATCCATTCACCATCGACTTTCCTGTCACAGTAAGCTCCCTTTTCCTTTTATTTAACATGCCATGATAATATTTTGAATTTTCATCACCTTCTATACTCCATTTTATTTTTGCTTTTTGAGAAATATCAATCATTTCTTTTTTCTCTAACTGAAACATCTGATATTAAGTGGAACTCCTTTCATTTACAATCAATTCTGAAGCATTTCCTTCATCAATTATCTTGTCTAGTTCCTGCAAGCATTTCAAGCACACATTTTTCACAACCCTTCTTTTTTCTTTTTCCTTCCCCCACCAAAGTTTCAAAATCGAATTCATGTTTTTCAATTTATTTTTGAACCTTATACTTCTCCCACCTGTGAATTACACCAGTTCTTTTAGATTAACTTGCCAAAACCCTCTTCTTGCATCCATGAATTAAAGAATTTAAAAGATCTTGGGCCATAATCCTTCACTACCTGTTTTAACATAATTAGGCGATGATATGAAATTGTCAAATCCAAAGCTATAGCATGAATATCTAGAACTTGATTCATCACTACTTATGAAACTAGAAAATGGTGTAGTTTAATAAGTTTTGCTCCATTTAAACTAACCCATGTGAAAGAATACCCTACCATAGGAACATCAATTAGATCATTTTCCCAAATAAAGTTATTAAAATCATCCACAACTCTTTGAGAGAAAGCACACTCATATCTCTCAAACTCCAACCTGACTGTATTAAAGTCACCAAAAATAAAATACGTACCCTTATTCCTTTCCATGAATTGATTTAAATACTCCCAAAGGGACCTTTTCCTATTTTCCTCCTGTGGTGCATACACATTAACCATAAAGCATGCGAAATTTGGAAAGGACCAGACCCCCTCAATAATGAGAATATTTTCACTACTAACAATTCTCTTTTTGAAAACACCCCTGGGTCCCATATAGAAATAATGCCACCTAAGAACCCACGTGCACTACAACTAGCAAATCGTAATATAAATTACCCCATAAGCTCCTTATATGAAACCAATCAATAATGCTTACACATGTTTCTTATATACCAAGAAAAGAGTAAGCCATGCTGCAACAAATACTTGATATATGCCCCCCTTCTCATTGTTCATAATACTAAAAGCGTTCAATGATAAAATATTCATTTATCACCAGTATCCACACCCATCTGTGACATAATCAATTCCATGTTGTCTTTTACATTATTCATTTCGTATCCCAATTTTGTACCAAGATCAATAAACTTTTTAATCGTTTACTATATTGTCGTGTCAAACATTTGTTTATTATTTTTCCCATGATTCATACAACCACTTCTACATCTTGATCTAGAAATTGTTGAATAAGAGGCTGCTCTCCCATTATCTGGAGAAACCCCATCTCCTCCATTCATTTGAAAATTTTCAAAACCATGAGGTCTTGAAAAACTAAAATATTATGCAAAATCCCAAACTATGAAGGTAAAAATTTCATTTTTAAAACAACCAAAACACTCATTTATCATTTACTCAAACACTTAAAAGTGTTTTACAATAAAAACAGTTATCAGAGTACAGTTCCAAAATAGTCATAATGCGGAAACATGGTGGATGCACTGCGATCAAGTCGGGCTCTTCCTTTTGAAAACCGAAGTACCTTAAACATAAATTGAAAACCGTAAGCACAAAGCTTAGTGAGTTCCCCAAACTACCACATACCATACATACACAAATAAACACATAATGGGCCCCGCCCGACATTGGACCCCGCCTGGCATATAGATCTGTCAGTCATCAGGCCCCGCTTGGCATCGGGCCCTGCTCAGTATACATATAAACATATAAACACATAAACATATAACACACAACACATGTCATCATCACAAGATATATAACATACATACTAATCATCGGGGTCCCGCCTGGCATCGGGTCGTACCCGGTAATCATAAAACACATACAAATAACCAACATACAATATACTCATCAGGCCCTGCCCGGCATCGAGCCCCGCTCGGTAAACATGAAACTCATAACACATGCAAGAGTCATGCAGATAACTGGCATACTAACATAGCATAAATATGGGCCGGCATTGGTGTCTTCGACCCGCAAAACACAATGAGGAAACTGGACCTCCCGTAACCAAAACTGACACTTCGAGAACTTGGCATATAGCCGCTCCGACCTTAAAACTCCCAGAAGATCTCGAAGGTGCTCCTCATGCTGCTCCCTGGTCTTGGAATCGACCGCGATATTATCAATGAAAACTATGACTGAACGATTGAGCATCGACTTACACACTCGATTCATCAAATCCATGAATATTTTCGGTGCATTGGTGAGCCCAAACGGCATCACCATGAACTCGTAATGACCATAACGAGTCCGAAACACGATCTTCTACACGTCCTCCTCTCTAACCCTCATATGATGATACCCTAACCTCAAATCGATCTTGGAAAAACAAGATGCACCCAATAGATAATCGAAGAGATCATCAATCTGCGGAAGTGGGTGATGGTTCTTCATCGTCAACTTGTTCAACTCCCGATAATCAATACACATGCGATGAGACCCATCCTTTTTCTTTACGAACAAGATCGATGCTCCCCAGGGCGAACTGCTCGATCTGATAAACTGCTTGCCCAACAGCTCTTGAAGCTAAAAGAACAACTCATGCATCTCTGGTGGTGCCAATCGGTACGACGCCTTAGCAATCGGGGACGCACTAGGGACCAAATCGATCCTGAACTCAACCTGCCTCTCAAGAGGCACACTGGGTAATTCCTCCAGAAACACATCAGGGAACTCCCTAAGTATAGGCAAATCCAAAACTGAAACCTCCTTCCCGACCCATGTCTCAACCACATACGCGATATAACCCTTACACATATGATGTAGATACTGACGATCCTTGGCAGCAGAACAAAAGGTTGATCCAATCCTTGTACCCTCTCCATAGATAACCAGCTCTCCCCTACTTGGGGTTCGAACTACCACCCACTACCTCTCGCAGTAAATCATTGCACCAAACCTACTCAGCCAGTCCTTCCCTACAATCACGCATACATCCCCCATGGGAATAGGGATCAGGTCAATCGAATAAGACACCACTAAAATCTCCAAGACACAACCCCACAAAATGCTCGATGCAGAAACCTCGTGTTTGTTGGCGATAGAAACCTGCAACGGATACTCCAACTCCCCCAGAGTCATATCGAAACTCCTATTGAAGACTAAGATACAAAAGACCGAATCACACCCGAGTCAAAAATCACAAAAGCAGGCAATGAGTTCACTAAGAAGGTACCTAGCAGAATCATAAATATAACCATAAAATAATTAACAAAATAATAAATCAAAACATACTAGTAACGACGTCCAGGGCCGTCCTCTCCTCCTCCGCTGTGAGCTGGAAAGCATGGTCCCGAGCCCTTGGGGGCTCCACCCTACCCTTTCGTCCATCTGTGATCCTCAATGTGGCCGGTGCTGGAGCCTACGCCCACATCACAGCAAGAAGGAGACAGTTGGCCTTCACATGGCCAACCTGATCACAATGATAAAAAAAATCTTGGTACTCATTACTAGGGTCTACTGATGACAATTCTTTGCATAATTCCCCATCTTTCCACAGTTGTGGCACCCAGAAGAAGAATACCAACAAGCACCCTCATGAACCTTGCCACACTTCCTACAAGTGCAGCCCCTCTGTCCCCCAGAATGAAAATCACCAGGTTTAAATCGCTTTGTTGCCGGTTGTGACTGAACGGGAGCCTGCCACTGCTCCCTCATCTGAATCTCCATCTCAATCTCTCGCCTCTTCGCGGAATCCTGAAGTTCGACGAGGGCACCATAACGTTGGGTGGACATGAACTACCAGATGTAGGTCTTGAGTGTACTCAAGTACCACATCATCTGAGCCTGATCTGAAGTAGCGAGCTCAAGACATAACAAAGCCTTTTCTGTAAACATCAAGGTGATCTCTGTTAACATCTCAGTCGTTTGTCTCAGATCCAGGTACTCTTGAGCCAATCTCTCTCTCTCTCTCTCTCTCTCTCTCTCTCTCTCTCTCTCTTTTTCTCTCTCTCTCTCTCTCTCTCTCTACCAAGGAACATATCTCAAATGGAACATCTCTGAGAACTACTCCCATGTAACAACAGCCATCTGCTCAGAACTGTACGAACCGGTCACCAATCTCCACCAATCTTTCTCCCCTAATCGGAGAAAGTTCAGGGCGCACTTAACCTTCTAGTCATCCGGGCAAGAACATGTGAAGAAACAACCCTCCACATCAGAAAACTACCTTATTGTTGGTTTTTGAGCATTCTAACACTCATATGGTGTACATGCAACCCTAGAAACCTTGGATCTGTGTTTTCTCTAATATACCTAAAAATTTGATTTCCAAGATTTACAACCTAACTAGCATGTTATGGGGTACTTATAATACAAAACTTTAAGTAGAATAACATAACTTTCTTTTGTGGTTGATTGCTTGGAGTTTTAGAGCCTAGCACCAATAGTGTGGATGCCTCAAGTGGTGTCACAAATCACCCAAAACAACTTGGAAATACTTGAGAGAGTATAATGCTTGCTAAAATCGGCCCACCCTTGTTTCTCACACACACTAGTGCCAATTCTAGAACCAAGGCCCTCTTTATATAGTATGGAGGATTAGGGTTACACACTAATACCCATGACTCTTCATTTACCTAGGATCCATGGGTTAAAAGCTCCATGGACTATCCATGGACTTCCATATACTCTTAGCCCATCCTAAATAAATCTTAGCCCATTCCATATATATGCAAGAGTCCATATTTGATTAGTTCCATTTGATCATTGAATTAATTCCATAAATCAAATCTTGATCAACACTAATTAAATAATATTAATATATTATAACAAATAATATATTAATGGATCATAAACATCTTATTCTCAAAAATATATCCATAAAAATTGTTAGGTGAAGTGCAACCCAAATGGAACATGTCGGGTCGGGTCAAGTCATACCAAACATAGTTACAGACTTAGATACCTTATCCAACAGTCTCCCACTTGGATAAGTCTGATAAGTATAGTTGCAAGTATAACTTCAAGAACCAACCAGCAATCGTAGCTCTTTTAAAACTCTGTTGAACTATGAAGCGCCATTTTAGATAAGTGATCATATAATCCTCTATTCTCAAGATATCAGCCGGACAAATACATGGAATAATGTCGTACTTATTGTCCAACAGTTGTTTCTCGATCTTTGATTTGTTTGACATAGAACTAAACTGAACACATCAATTAGGTTCTGACCGGGCCCGGTACATAGGTCAAAACCAAATCATCGAGGGGCCTAGATGTCGCTTCTAATCCTAGAAGGAACAGATAAACTTCGACTCATATGCTTGTACTAACAACTTAGCTGAATTATGCACAAAAGCACGTTTTATGACATCATGTTACTGATGCGTTTTTGTGCAATCAATGGACAACCAATTGATAGTCAACAACTCATATCTCTAGGTTTGAAGATATATAAGATATTACCGTCTCACGATCACTCGAGATAAATTCCATGAAGTGATACAAGTGAGCGTGTGTTTAATACAATACTCAGACCTTATGAGTACTAATGAATGTTGTAGCAACCATTGCAATGTCTAATTCACCTTAGACAAATCATACAAGCCAGATTCATGACAGTCTTAATTCAATACCTACTTCCAATGTATGACTGAGTGTGGAGAGTTTTGAATAAAACGGTTATCCTGGAAGTCAAAACATGCAAAATCAAAACAATAGTAAATGATCAACATAGGATAGTAACACTTTACTTATAAATAAATAACAACTTTTATTTAATCATCAAATGTCAATTACATTTTACAAGTTTCAAAACTATCTAATTATTAAAACTAATATCGTCCCTCAGCCCGATGTTCTTGCATGCTGCAAATGCCTAACCCTAGTCAGTCCCTTCGTGAGGGGATCTGCAGGATTATCTTCTGACGATACCCACTTTGCCACGAGGAGTCCTTCTTCTATCTTGTGTCTTATGAAGTGATATCTTCTTTCAATGTGTCTGGATTTGCCATGATCTCGTGGTTCCTTGGCTAAGGCAACCGCACTATTGCTG
Source organism: Lactuca virosa (assembly GCF_052849685.1). Taxonomy (NCBI): domain Eukaryota; kingdom Viridiplantae; phylum Streptophyta; class Magnoliopsida; order Asterales; family Asteraceae; genus Lactuca; species Lactuca virosa. The sequence continues at coordinate 102,387,260 of NC_136432.1, read as the reverse complement.
TCACAAAAAATCTCCAAAGGCTCCTGTATAGCTGGTACAACTCCAAGGTCTCCAATGAAGTTCTTCAGCCATATTGCCTCCTTTGCCGCTTCACTTGCTGCTATGTACTCTGATTCACAAGTAGAATCAACTACTGTCTCCTGCTTGGAACTTTTCCAAGTAATTGCTCCTCCATTCAGGGTAAAGACCCAGCCTGACTGAGAGCGGAAATTATCCCTATCAGTCTGAAAACTAGCATCGCTATAACCTACTACTCTCAAGTCATCACTCCCACCGATGGTAAGAACCCAGTCCTTAGTCCTCCGTAGGTACTTGAGAATGTTCTTTACCGCAGTCCAGTGAGCTTTGCCTGGGTTTCCCTGATATCTGCTGACCATGCTCAAAGCAAAGGCCACATCAGGACGAGTACAAGTCATAGCATACATGATCGAGCCAACAGCGGAAACATATGGTAATCGACTCATCTCAGCTATCTCAGCTTCTGTACTCGGACTCTGAGTTTTACTGAGTCTGGCATTGTGCTGGATCGGTAACTCTCCTTTCTTGGAATTCTCCATGTTGAACCTCTTCAACACTTTATCCAAGTAGGTACTCTGACTAAGTCCAATTAGTCTTTTACTCCTGTCTCTCAGTATCCTTATCCCTAGGATATAGGCAGCTTCCCCAACGTGCTTCATAGCGAAACACTTCCCAAGCCAGGACTTAACCTCCTGCAGGTTGGGATGTCATTTCATATAAGTAGTATGTCATCCACATACAACACCAAAAATCTAACTATACTCCCACTAGCCCTAACATATATACAGGACTCATCCTCGCTCCTCGAAAAGCAAAACTCTTTGACTTTCTCATCGAAGCAAAGATTCCATCTGCGAGGTGCTTGTTTTAATACATAAATGGATTTCTCAAGCTTACACACTCTATTAGGGTACTTTACATCGACAAAACCCTCTGGCTGAGCCATGTAAACATCCTCAGCCAACTTTTCATTAAGGAAAGCGGTTTTGACATCCATTTGCCATATTTCATAATCATGAAATGCAGCAATGGCTAGCATAACCCTAATAGACTTAATCTTTGCCACTGGTGAAAAGGTCTCATCATAATCAACTCCCAGAGTTTGAGAAAAGCCCTTTGCAACCAGTCGCGCCTTATAAGTGTGTACATTACCATCCATGTCGGTCTTCTTCTTGAAGATCCATTTGCACCCAACTGTCTTACGACCTGGTACATTGTCAACCAAGTTCCAAACTTGATTGTCATACATGGATTGTATCTCGCTGTCCATAACCTCTTTCCATTTAGCAGCCTCAGGGCCTACCATGGCTTCCGTGTAGCTGTTAGGTTCATCCAGACTTACCAGTGTACTATCACTGATAAGCGTATCACCTTCTACAGTAATATGGAAACCATAGTAATGCTCAGGTGCATTCCTAACTCTCGTGGAACGCCTCAGAGGTATGGGCTTATCTATCGGATCAACAGGAGTTTCCTCCTCAGGTTGGTCGCTAGTGTTTGAGGTTCCTTCACCGCTTGACTCTTGAAGCTCTTCAAGGTCAATTTGCCTCCCACTGTCTCCTTGGCTTATAAATTCTCTCTCACGAAAGACTCCTCTCCTTGCTACAAAGACCACATTCTCACTGGGTCTATAGAAGAGGTAACCAAAAGATCTCTGTGGGTAGCCGATGAAAATACACCTCTCGCTTCGAGGTTCGAGCTTGTCATGAGGCTCGCGCCTCACGAAAGCCTCGCAACCTCAAATCTTGATGTGGTCCAGATTGGGAACTTTTTCGGTCCACATCTCATGAGGTGTTTTGGGAACCTTCTTTGTGGGGACTAGATTAAGGATATGGGCGGCAATCTCTAAGGCATACCCCCAGAATGAGATTGGTAACGAAGCTCGACTCATCATGGAACGAACCATGTCCAACAAGGTTCGATTGCGCCTCTCAGCTACACCATTCAGCTGTGGTGTCCTAGGAGGTGTCAATTATGAGACAATCCCACATTCCTTAAGATAGTCAAGGAACTCAATACTAAGATACTCTCCTCCCCGATCGGATCAGAGCATCTTGATGTTCCTGGCCAGTTGATTCTCCACTTCCTGCTTGAACTCTTTGAACTTTTCAAAGGTTTCTGACTTATGCTTGATTAAGTAGATATATCCATATCTACTGTAATCATCAGTAAAAGTCACATAGTAGCGATTAGCATCCCTAGTGGCGGTTTTGAAGGGTCCACACACATCTGTGTGTATGAGGTCCAAGAAACCTTCACCCCTCTCACAGGAACCAGTGAAGGATGACTTTGTCATTTTTCCAAGTAAACAAGACTCGCAACTATCATCTGACTTTAGGTCAAATGATTCCAAAACTCCAACCTTTTGGAGTTGGCCTATGCGCTTCTTGTTAACATGTCCAAGACGACAATGCCACAAGGATGCTTTATCTAGACTATTTGAAGAATCAATACACAATACATTATTTCCTAGATTATCTACAACATTCATAGCTTCATATACACCATCACAAGGTAATGCTTTAAAATAAAACACATCATTATAAAAAGCATCAATAGAACCATTTTTATTATCAAATGAAAATGTGAATCCTTGCTTGTACAAACTATGAAAGGAAATAATATTTCTCGCCATTTATGACGAGTAACAACATTTATTCAAATCTAAAGTTAACCCATTATTGAGCAATAAAAAATAAACTCCAATCTTGGTCACAGGTGATGCTTTCCTATTGCCCATGATTAAGTTTATCTTCCCGTGCTCCACTTCTTCACTTCTTCTTTGGCCCTGCAAATCAGTACAAATGTGAATACCACAACCTGTATCAAGTACCCAAGAGTTAGAACGCAATGAGTTATTAGACAATATAGTATAGATACCTGCATGGGTGGGTTTAACTTTCCCATCCCTTACATCCTGCAAGTATTTGGGGCAGCTTCGTTTCCAGTGCCCCTTTTCCTGGTAGTAGAAGCACTGTGCTTCTTTAGGGTTTGAAGAAGGAGGAATGGAACCTTTCTTGGTTCCACTTGAAGAGGAGCCATCAAGGGACTTTCCCTTGGTACCCTTCGAAGGGGTCTTCCTCTTTTTCCATTTTCCTTGCCCAATTGCCAGAACAGGGGCAGTAGTAGGAGTAGGAGTAACAGCTGATGTACTTTTTAGGCCACTCTCAGCGGTCCTTGAAAGTCCTTGAAGCTTGCTGAGTGTGACTTCCTCCTTGTTCATAGGATAAGTCATGCGAAACTGATCATAACTTGGAGGTAAGGAATGGAGAATGATGTCAATCGCCATGTCCTCAGGGAAGTCCACATTAAGCTTCAATAACCGGTCCACGAACCTTTGTATTTTATACCAGTGACCGGTGAGGGATTCTCCCTCCTTCATCCTAGCTGTTATCATGGAGGAAATGATTTCATACCTCTCCTGACGAGCACTCTGATGGTACCTATCCATCAGATCCTGGTACATCTCAAAAGGGTAGAAATCTTCATAGGATTTCTGGAGTTCTGCTGTCATTGTGGCCAACATGATGCAAGACACCTTAGTGGCATGTTTCTCATGGGTAATGTACTCAGCAACCTCCTCAGAAGTAGCAGTCGACTCATCAACAACCTTCAGTTCTCTGTCAAGGACATACTCCTTCCCCTCATAGCGAGTAGTCATTCTGATGTTCCTAATCCATTCATTGAAATTTGAACCATCAAAAGTGACTTTCCCACACAAGTTCATTAGGGAAAAGGAGCCTGTAGGGTTTGAGCCAGTAGCAGTGTTGGAAGACATCTGAAAGAAAGAAAGACAAGTTTTATTAGATAAAGAGTCCTTAATAAGTCACCCAAATGAAATATTAAGCCTAGGACCCTACAACCTATTTATAACTGGAAGAGGGATGACGTAATCCAAGTTATAAAATAGTTGAAGGTAGGTAAATGACGATTTACCAATTTCCACCATGAAAAACGAAAAAGATTATTAAGTTTTTAATTGGATTTGAAACTCCTATATCTTTTGAGATACATTGAACTTTCAATGGAATATTTGAATCTCGATTGTGCCCTCTCAAGTTTGTGACTGGGATGCCGAGGATCACAAACAAGGTGTGAATAACCATGCAAATTGACTTGGTACCCTCAACTTTATCACCTAATCGATGTGCCGGTTAACCACACACACTCCACCGATCTATGATATAATCAAGTTACCCTTTGCCACTCTTACTAGTCCTTATTAGTGTGCCGGTTAACCACACACGCTCCACTAACGACTTTGTAAGGTACAAAGTGTAATTTCATGGGTTAGCACCTATTTCACATTTTCCTAAAGTAACTAAGATTGGGAATTAATAAAGGTTTAGTTACTTTATAATTTCATTATACTTTTAATGAGAATTAAGGTCCTATCCTACCCGTTCGGCTAACGACCCTCCATCAGTCAAGGAAGCAGTGGGTGAGAGTGGACACCCATTAAGCTGCCATTTTATAGGCAACAACCTTATACCCCCCTTATAGACCGGCTTCGTGAATGAGGCCTACTAACGGTAAGACTGACTTATTCTTGTACATATATATATATATATATATATATATATATATATATATATATAATAATTAAACTTTTAATATTATAGAAGTATAAGGGTTGAGTTTTAAACTTTTAAAACTCTAAGGTACAATTTGTAACTTAAAGTATTAATTGTGTGAGACTTTACAAATTCCAAACTTGAGGGCAAGTATTGAAACTATTCAAGACTTTTCATTTCATAACTTATGAGTTTAATGGTCCATTAAAGTGAAGACTCTTCACTTTATGTAACCTCTTATTCTTTAATGACAATTTTTAAAGAAGTGACTTTTGGTTATCCATAACTTGAGGACAAGTTATGGACTCCATCATTAGGCATTAAGATCAAGAATCAATCATCAAACAATTCAGCAAATAATTCCTATGATCTAACCATAACTCATAAGAACATGAATATTCATATCAAAATTTCAAGAATCATATTAACACATATAAAACATGGAATTTTGATATTAGCCATTGTAAATGGATTAGCATAAGCATTACACCAACTAAAACAAGTTTTAAAACACCAAAACAGTTTAGGGTAATGTTTCTAGTCCATTTCCAGCAGCAAAACTCGAAAAACTGCTCACAGGGCCTTCTACTCGTCGAGTGCACGAACCTACTCGACGAGTAGGATGAATTTACTCATGGACTCGTCGAGTCCCCCCATGGACTCGGCGAGTTTATACAAACAGTGAATAGTTTTCGACTTTTTCAAGCAGTTTGCATCAAGTATACAGAAAACAAGCCTAGGCTCTGATACCACTGTTGGTTTTTGAGCATTCTAACACTCATATGGTGTACATGCAACCCTAGAAACATTGGATCTATGTTTTCTCTAATATACATGCAAATTTGATTTCCAAGGTTTACAACCTAACTAGCATGTTATGGGGTACTTATAATACAAAACTTTAAGTAGAATAACATACCTTTATTTTGTGGTTGATTGCTTGGAGTTTTAGAGCCTAGCACCAATAGTGTGGATGCCTCAAGTGGTGTCACAAATCACCCAAAACAACTTGGAAATACTTGAGAGAGTATGATGCTTGCTAAAATCGGCCCACCCTTGTTTCTCACACACACTAGTGCCAATTCTAGAACCAAGGCCCTCTGTATATAGTATGGAGGATTAGGGTTACACCCTAATACCCATGACTCTTCATTTACCTAGGATCCATGGGTTAAAAGCTCCATGGATTATCCATGGACTTCCATCTACTCTTAGCCCATCCTAAATAAATCTTAGCCCATTCCATATATATGCAAGAGTCCATATTTGATTAGTTCCATTTGATCATTGAATTAATTCCATAAATCAAATCTTGATCAACACTAATAAAATAATATTAATATATTATAACAAATAATATATTAATGGATCATAAACATCTTATTCTCAAAAATATATCCATACAAATTGTTAGGTGAAGTGCAACCCAAATGGACCATGCCGGGTCGGGTCAAGTCATACCAAACATAGTTACAGACTTAGACACCTTATCCAACACTTATAGCCATAATCGGGTCCTTGACCCCATCAAACTGTGGGGGCTTGATGTTGTCAAAGTCCCGATACTGGAATGATCTCTCCCCTCGAATCCCCATAGCAGCAACATCCATGGTAGCTGCAGCAGTAGCAGCTTCAGACATTGCAACATATTGATCTTCAAAAAGCACAATCATAGCGGTCTTGATATACCCAAACAGCTCTGGAATAGAGCTCCGGACAACAACAACTATCGCAATAGCGATCAACTCGCGAATGTCATCATTTCTCAATCTCGGCCTATCCTAGCCACCAGCTCCCAAAACAGAACCTCTCGTCATCACCATACTGAAAATAAACCAAGATATACATCAGAAAGGCCACAATTCATACCTTTATAACCATGCTGACATGACTAACCCAACCCTCATGGTTTTTGACTTCCTTACTACGTGTATGGGCCCTATGCTTTCAGTAGTACGGGCCCAAACTACTTTCCACACCTACCTTTATGTGTCTCAATGGATCATCACAAATTTCCCGAAGACAAACCCACAATTAAAATACTCATAAATCTTGTCCTCAATCTCTCAAGAGTGGCTAATCCTCCCTTAACTGGCCTGCTATACCCACTTACTCACTCATGAAACTTCGACCAACCTTGTAGCCACTCGTGCATGCTAATCATACATAACGTTGGATCCCATAGACAGTCAAATACTTGATTGTAAGCTAATCACTTAAGAAAAAAAAATAGAAAATAAGGATAAATCAAACATTCTCAGGCTATGGAATCTTACTTATGTACAACTATGATGCACACACTAAGCAATTACAGTAACGATGTCAATTTCATCTAGCATATAAGAATTCATCCTAGGCTATCAGGCATCATACATCAGGCAATTCTATCATGCAATCCCTGAAGATCCCTAGCGTATCACTAGCATGCAATTCTATCATAATCATCAATAACAAATAACAATGTGGGTAACTTGGGGTATACTTTTTTGCTCCGGCTGATCGTACACATCTCATCCTTCATTGGTTACTTTTGAAAATAATTTTTGAAAATCATTTTAAAAACTTTTACAGATCCTTAGTTTTGCTCACTCAATTCTCTTAAACCAAGCCTCTGATACCAACTTGTAACATCCCAAAATCACGATAAAAGTTTTCATTTTCAAATCAAAAGAAACCATTATTTTAAAAATAATCCAAAACAAAATCAAGTTTAAGTACAAATATCCCAAGATCAGTTTATCATAAATCTCCAAGAACATGTCATAGAAGGATGTCTACGATCATGCATTCTCCTTGCCACGATCATCTGAAGTACTTGGAACATGAAACTGAAAACCGTAAGCCAAAGCTTAGTGAGTTCCCCCAAAGTACCACCATACAAACATATAACAACATGCATATTGGGTCCACAACTAACATACTGGAATACCCCTGAGTCTACAACATGAGTCTAGCTTGCCTTCTGGCCCACAGCTCATGTCTGGCTTACTCTTAAGCCCACATGATAAGTATGGCTTGCCCCTCGGGCCCACAACTTATGTTTGGCTTGCTCCCTGGTTTGTTGGCTTCCGCACAAAGTAGTATCGCCTAAGCCCAACAAAACTATGTCGACATATACATATCAGATAACATATATCTAGTAAACAGATAATCATATAACCAATCAACATATTAACACGTAGATCTACAAATCACTATCACATAAAAATATCCTATATAGCAGGACTCAGTTCTAATAGATCAATACAACATAGCAACATCGTCCAAACTAGGATACATAACCCAGTGGGCTGACATTGGTGCCTTCGACCCACGAGTACAGTGAGGAAAAGTCACATCTCAGTCCGGAAAGATAGCTGAATAGGACATTGCTCTGAATATTAGCTCTACAAGTCACTTATATATCAAATAGTGACCAATCTCAACTACAACTCAAAATACCCAGAATACCCTTAGGCCAAACTTGTTAAAATCCTTATTAAAGTTAAAGTTCAAAGAAATCAACTGAGTCAACTCAGTTGAGTGTGCCCAACGTACTCAGCTTGTACGCACGACGTACTAGGGGCTTGACCAAAAACAAGTTGTTGACCACGTACGTGCAATCCACTCTAGCGTACGCCCAACGTATGTTCCAACCAACTTCTCCTTCTATTAAGAGATTAATCCCTTAATCCCTTTCATCCAAAATCCATATTTATGTTGAATTTTTGTTCAAAAATCCGGTTCTACAAACGGTAAAAACGGCAACAGAAGCTTTAAAATTGTTGAATAAAACTAAAATTATTTTACCCACCAAGGATCATTTTTCAAGACTTAGAAAGATTAAAACAACCATAGAAAGAAAATGTTACAACCTTTGAAGACTTTGATTCTCATGGGAGATTGTAAGTTGATGAAGTATGACATGAAACTTCAAGGTAGAAGTTCTCTAGAGATATCTACCAACAATAAATCAACTTGATAAGATGCTAGTCTTCTTCTTGTAATAAAAGAATCTTTTAAGCTCTTAAGACAAAGAAACTAGTTTGTCTTCAAAGAGAGTATTCAAGTATCATCTTCATCTTTATGTTCTTAACACTTTAAGAGACAAACACTAGAGAGAATATGGAGATAGGAAGCACAAATTTTTGTGGCTTTTAGCTAGTAAAAGAAGAAATACATGCAAGCCTTTTAATCATCTTAATCCACGTCCTTACCCACTGAGACTTGATACTTTAATACACCATGCATATAGCAACAATAGGCTATAAGTGTAAGAACATGGCTTTTTGATTAAATAAATTCAAGCATGTCTTCTCTTCCCTTTATTGTCTCCTTAAATATTTTATAAAAAGAAGAAGCTAGTTTTTCTATAAAAACTCTTCTAATTTTTATAACTTATAAAACATATAAATCCATATAAGACAAAAACCCCTTTTGGTCCAAAAAGATGTACATGACATCATAAACCATACCTTATGATATATTTTGATACTTAACATTGAAAATTATTATTTTCATGAAATAAATAATTTCCAATTAATTAGAAGATATATATTTATTTATCAAGAATCAAATTCTTATAAATAATATATTTTCATCAAGTTGTTGTTAGTGTGACCCTATAGGATCATATGTTATTAGAAATATCATTATATAATGACTCTTGGGCATACACGATCTTTCAATCTCCCACTTGCACAAGACTCATCATAGATTGATATAGACAGTGGTGAACGTCTAGCAACATTTCACTGCCCCCAATAACACATGACGAAGAATTCCATTCATCAACATCCAATTCCTAAAAGCCTCAAGCTTTAATTGATGTATTAAGGTAAGTTTGTCAGTTATCCATTTGTTACAGACATCCTGTTGAACATGAGACTTGGATCGCAATCAATCTCATTTGGTGTTCAACTTTGGGTAACGCGTGTTAGATGTCTAACTCTCAACACATAAGAGGAACAAATCCTATCTTGACTACATAATCCTCTTGTATAGTTCACACCATACCTAACAATGGCTTTTATAAGTGCCCGGTTAAGGATCAACATTTGACCATATCAAAGCACAAAACTCCTTATACTTAAGTCCCACTATGTATCTCAAGTGTTAAGGATACAAAGATAGTACCTTTTAATTCTAGTTCTCTAACAAGTACCTATGAAACTTGGTTTCATCTGGTGAGAGTCAACCAATCCAATTCATATTAGTCTTACTTCATAACTGCTCCCACAATCATGACCAACTATGGAATTTTAGAATAATAAGATTATTCACGGATTAAACATGTTAATAAAGAACACAACAAGTATTGATGAAATGATCATATTCCAATATATCATAAACAATATAATAGTTGTTGTCTTACTATTCCAATATCTAAATACTAAATCCAAACCAAAATCCCAATACTAGAATAATAAAATTCTTATAGCTGAAGTGTGACCACTCATACTTAGCTTAAAAGGAAAGACTTTATTAATGGGTTCGACTAAATTTAATTTGTGTGAATTTTGCGAATACTATCCCCATATTGACTTTTACTTTAGGTATAGTTAAATATCTTGTAGAATATGATTGGTGTTCTTTCGTGTCATAGAGTCTCTTAGCTTGATTAAGTGAACTGTTGAAGTCACAAAGATTTCTATGTGATCCTTGAATGATAGAAATCAACATAGCTTTTCAATGAACTCATTCATCCAATCATATTTGACTTCAACTTTAAAAGTTGTGTATTCTTATTTTGTAGTAGATGGTGTCATTATGTTTTGCTTGGATCTCATTCCAACTAAACTTACTCTTCATTCCAAAATGAAGTCATAATCCAATTATAATTCATAATTATCTATATTTATTTAGAAATCAAAATCCTATGTAGCTCTGTGCATTAAGATTTTATTATAAACTAATTATCTCAAATACATTCTCTTAGCTCTTCTTAAGTACTCTTAGAATGTTCTCACAAGCATCTAGTGACTTAACCATGTATTCAATTTTGTATCTCATGATATGACATAAATGATGGATTCATTTGCCAAGCAAAGAAAATATAAATCATTTTATCTAGCTCAAACTTATGTGCTAGGTCCTTTGAAACAGACTCAAAAAGGTGTCATGTAACAATGCAAATAATCGTCCAAAGGAATCTTGTATCTTGACCTCATTCAAGATATTGTTAATTCTTGCAAAAGAGTTTAAAACTTTCAACATTCATATTTATCTATTTCTATAGATTTTACATTCCAAGAATGTATCTTGTTATTCCTAAGTCTTTCATTTTAGAAATACTTTCCGAGTCAAGGTGAAAACGACCTTGCATAGTCGAAATGTTATTTCAAATGATTAAATATGTCTCATTCATACAAGATTAAGAATATCACTATCCTCCCACTAGTTCTTAGTAAACACACATGTTCTTTTCATTTTGATATAAAAGCATACCTTGTATCTTTATATTAAAATGACTATTCCAACCTTGAGATATTTGCTTTATATCTACAAGTGGATCTTAGGCCTTACACATTTGGTTAGGATAACATGGATTAAGAAAACCTACATGCTAAGCTATATAGATATCTTCTAGTAGATGTCTATTAAGAAAAGCGGTCTTTCTTGAAATCTATTTTCTATATATCATATTAAGAATATGAAGTTATATTAAATAATATCCTTGTTGATCTAATCATATCTACTTTTGAAAAGGTTTGATCATAGTCAATGTCATGAGTATGATAAGGACCATAGTCAATGACATGAGTATGAGATTATATAACAAGTATTACTAAATGTGTATATATATATATATATATATATATATATATATATATATATATATATATATCCATGTATATATTCTTTCTAGAAGAATCTCTTACTCCTTCTAGCCTTTCTATAGAGAGGAAGTTTAATCAAGCCCATACTTGATTATTAAACATTGATTACATCTCAATGTTCATGACTCTAAGTCATTTGTCAGATTCAAGATTTGATATAACATTTTGATAGTTGATGATTTAACTAGAAACCATCAAGAACTCATCAATGAGAGATTCCACATTTCTCAAGTCATAGATGATTTCTACCATTATTATGAACAATTTGTGTCTATGAATAGCTATTATTCATGCTTAACAATTTCTTGTTAAAACTAGTGCCAACAGTTGTTACATTAGGCTATGGTTCTTGAACTACTTCAACTTCCATGTGCCTCCCACTTGCTTTGTCATCAGAAGCTTGATTTCTGCTAACTTAGCTTTCAGATGAATAAAGGAACTTATTCTTGGTGAGTTTATATATAATAATCTAAATGCCCTTTTAGAATATTCTATAATTATGTAATTAGTTGGTGTTTGTATTCTAGACACATTTAATAGTGATTGAAGTATAATCCCAAAAAAGGTTAAAAGAAGGACATTTCCAAAACAAACATTGTTTTATATTACAAGCAATCTATGTTTTAAGCATAAATAATAAACTAAACTTCGAGAGTGTAGTTCCAACTTGTTTGTGCTCAGCTAGTTACTCTTCTATAAATATCTACAATCAAGTTACAAATATTATATTAACATTTAAGTACCAAGTACTTGAGTGTTATACAAAAAGTATGATTTCTATCTAGTAGATACCTGAAGTACTAGTCTCTTCCAGACTTTATTTCTAGATAAGAGGAGCAGTTCCTCTACCAGTGTCCAGTTTTTTCATAAAAGAAACAAGATCCATCTATGTGGGCCTTATTGGATTTCTTGGGCTTAAAGGTGTTTAGTCCATAAATCATGAGCCTCTTAGATCACACAAGGTGACTCTTATAGCCTTGCACTATTCCAAACAAATATCACTATATTTATTGGAATATTGCTTAACCTGTTATATTATCAGATATATATATATATATATATATATATATATATATAAATTATCCAAAACTTCCTAGAAGTCATGAGTAATTGTTCCTAGTATGATGTTAGAAGCGTCTTGAGCATCAATGTGATGCATTTACTAGGTATCATATTCAGGTCTATTGCTCAAAACAATTTGTTTAGGAATAGGTCCTTTAAGTGTATACAATTTCACATCTCTCACGAGATTGACTCTCAAGACATGAACTCATTCATTGAAGTTGTATCTATTGAATGTTATTGTTTGATTAAGTCATTTAAAGAGAAATGAAAATTCATGGTTATGAGTGTGGTGAAAGATCTAGTATGTCCAAGAGTCATATACAATGATATTGCTGATAATATATGATCCTATAGGGTCACACCATATAGCAAGTTACCGTCAATTGATTATTTATTAGTATAATTTGATTACTAATAAATATATCAACACTTGTATTTAATTGGAAAATTATTATTTCATGGAAATAATATTTTACTAATTGGGAATTTATTATTTGTGGAAATAATATTTATTGGAGAAATAACAACTTATGAAATATATCATAAAGTATGATTATTTATAAGTTATATTTATATCTTAATAAACTAATTCAATTTATATAAAAGGTAGTTTTATATAAAATAATATATTTATATATTCATATTTATATCTTAATAAACTAGTTACAATTTATATAAAAGATAGTTTTATATAAAATAAGATATTTATATATGACTAGTTATATATATATATATATATATATATATATATATATATATATATATATATATATATATATATATTGAGAATAATTTATAAAAATGATTGATTTTTATAAAGATAACATGTATGTGTATTTAAACTAGCCATGTGACAATTTTTGTCTTCTTTTGTGCCTAGCTTTTTTGAAAAATGGGAGGAGACAAGGCATGCATGCCTTGTCTATTCTACATGCATGCTTGTAAGAAACATTTACCATGTTGCTTTTGCTTTATGGTCTCCCTTTTCTTTTTGGAAATTATATAAGGGAGGGCATGGAAGGGTTTGGTAATAAGTTCAAGCCTCATTCTTCTTCTTCTTTGGCTATGTAAAACCGAGAGCAAAGTGCTCCCAAAGGGCTGCCAAGTTTTCGAGATTTGAAGGCTCTTCTTCTCCTCCATTCTCTTGCATTTTGATACTAGACAAAGCCCCTTTGTTGCTTCACCTTTGAACATATATTTGGTATATATTGCAAAGGCTTACGAATAACAAATTACAAGTGAATACTAGCATGTTTTGATGATTCTACTCTTGCTTGGTGGATACTTGTAGAGAACTCTTGCTTTAGACTTTCATGCCATACTTCATCAACTTCCAACCTCCTATGAGGATCAAAGTCTTCAAAGGTTGTTATGATTTCCCTACTATGGTTGTTTTAACCTTTCTAACTCTTGCAAAATGATCCTTGGTGGGTAAAATACTTTTAGTTTTGTTCAACATTTTTAAAGTTTCCGTTGTCAATTTTACCGGTTGTGAAACCGGATTTATGAATAAAAACCCAACAAGTTGATTATATATCTACAAAATTTTAACAAAATTAATTTAGTATTTTCAATTTTTTAACTTTAATAATTAATACCCTTTAAGTTTCTAAAACATTAATTATCAAAGTCTAGAATCCAAGTTGCAAAACAAATAAATGGTTAGGTATACTTTATCCCATTCATCCGAATTCAACCCGGTAGATATCGATTATCAATTATATATTACCATATAATTACTAGATTTATGGGACCGCTAATAAAAAATTTAATTAAACATGTTTGATCCCATCTATGCCTCAAAACTCTCTTGCTTAGGTATCCTTTATCACAAGAGATTTCTGATCAAATCATCCAATTTGAAAAGCTTGTGTAATCGGCCTATAACTTGGTTATAGAAATCGCGAAAACACCACGGTCATCAAAAGATAACACCAAGCGGTTAGGTATCCTTTATACCACCAGTGCATACAAGAGACGTGTGAGTGTTCTTTAAAAAAGATTGCATAGATTTGAGGTTTTGTAAGGGTCTTTTATGTTTTTATAATTCTAGTTTAAAAACATGTTATATCATGGTTATTGCATGCATTCAATTAACCATGGTATACCTTTTAAAAAAATTCTTATTTCTTGTAAAATCACATTTTAACAATGTTCTATATATAAAACCCGGTTTTATATAATTGACGCGATTAAAGTTTTTTAATTAATAACTAGTATTAAGTTATATCGTTTGTACGCTTTACAACATTTGAAAACCTTTTAATAAAACTTTCTTTTATAAAATAAGGTTTAAAGTTTGATAAGTTTACAAATCTCTATTTTAAACTTATATAATTTTAATCCCGAAATTTTACCGGTTACTAGTTTTAACGATAAAACTTGTTTTATTTTAAAACTATTTTTACCATCTTATGTTAAAAGGTAAACTCCATTAAAACCAAACTCCTTGTGATGTTTATTTATGTTCAAAATATTATTTATCATTTCAAAACTATTTTATCAACCATAACATAATAATAACATCAATATAAAACAACACAAGCATGCATAACAATTATAACATATGTACATAACCCTGTTGGGTTTTGAGCATTCTAACACTCCTAAGTGTACATGCAACCCTAAATACCTTGGATCTATGTTTTCTCTATTACACATGCAAATATGAATATTCCAAGGTATTGTTCTAACTAGCATAATATAAAGTACACATAATATAAATTCTAGTAGAATTACATACCTCTTGTTTGGTGCTTGATTCCATGGAGCTCAAGAGCCTAGTGCCCCAAGTGTGACACCTCAAATGGTTCACAGAACATCATGAACACTTGGAATAACTTGAGAGAAATTAGAACACTTCTAAAATCGGTTTTGCCCTCACTTGTTTATCTAGTCAGCCGATTTCTTCACTAATAAGATCATTATATAGTTAGTCACAATTAGGGTAAAGCCTAATTGTCATGGCTTTCCATTTCCTTGGATCCATGGGTTAAAATACACCATGGAGCATCCATGGAGCATCCTATGGGTTTTAGCCCAACTTGATAATCCATGGAGCATTAGCCCACTATATAAGTATGGATGATTTACACAATCAACCCATATATTTAATTAGTCTTCTTTTGATCACTTAATTAATTCTAGATTAATTCTTGATCAATACTAATTAAATAATCTTATTAATATATTAGAACTTATAATATATTAATAAACCTTAAGTGTTATTTCTCTCATTTTAGTCTATCCAAATGCATGATGCCATGCAACCCAAATGGACCATGCCGAGTCGGGTCAAGTATATACCAATTATAGTTATGGACTTAGACACTAATCCAACAGTCTCCCACTTGGATAAGTCTAATAACTATTATTACAAGTATGCCTTCACAACCTGACCAGCAATCGTAGCTCTTAAAAGCTGCTGCCGAACTCTGAACAAATCAATGACGCGTCCATTAGATAATTGATCATATATTCCTCCATTCTAGATATCATATGGACTGAGACATGGATTATAATCATTCTCTTTGTCCATTTGTTGTTTCCCGATTTCCGATTTATGTCGACTGACTAATTGAACAAATCAAATCAGTCCAGGCCTGGCCGAGCACTTACATTTTGTCATCACTAAATCATCGAGGGGCCCACAGATATCGCTTTTATCCCTTTGAGGGTAAAAGGAATGGATAAACTTCAACTCATATGCTTGTACTGACTACTTGTTGAATCATACACAAAGGCACGTTTTATAACATCGAGTTACCAATGCGTTTTCGTGCAATCAATGTATAACCAACTCATAGTCAACAACTCATATATCTAGGTTTGAAGAATATAAGATATTATCGTCTCATGATTCACTCGTGATAAAATCCATGAAGTGATTCAAATGAGCGTGGGTTGAATCTAATACTCAGGCCTTATGAGTACTCATGAATGTTGCAGCAAACATTGCTATGTCTAATGCACATTAGACAAATCATACAAGCCAAATTCATGACAGTCTTGATTCATATCTACTTCCAACATATGACCGATTGTGGATGGTTTGAATAACTTAGTCATTCGGGAAGAATGACCTAGTTATTCTGGAAGTCAAAACATGCAAAGTGAAACACAAGAATAATACTAATCCTATATGGCCCCAACACTTTGAGTGTAAATAAAAAACACCTTTTATCTAAGCACCATATTGATTACTCATTATCCAATGTTTCGATATATCAACTTAATACTTGAATTAAAACAATAGTCATGCCATGCTCCAAGCATGCACACTATGTTCGTCCAAACAATAGCTATGCGATACTCCAAGTATGCACACTATGTTTACATGTGGTCCTCTCTTTGTGAAACAGATCGTTTGACAATATTTCAATGATGCTCATTTCACAATCCCAATCCTCTTGTCATTCACTGTAATATGTTAGATTCTAAACTTATATGCAATGATCCTCTTGTAATGACTATACCCAAAAGTCACAAAGACTTGGCAACAAACATTACAAAGAATTCCAATGGAGATCAATTCCATTCCTTTGAACATCCTTCTTGCATTAAGTTTTCTAATCTTACACAGATTCAAAGAATAACTTCCACCTATGGAAACAATTCCATATTACCATTTTGACCATCACTTCTGAACAAGAGTTGCCTTTTTTCAAAATATGTCAATATGGCCCTTACTCTATACTTCTAATTATCCATGAGCAACCAATCTTTGGTAAACCTCAGATTGTCCTCGACAATTTGCTTAATCATTTTAGTCATTACCAGTTCTATTCCTTTTCCATTTTAATGCCTTGGCATTTGGAAAATTTAGAATGGATTATAGCATATGTAATCGAACCTATACCCGAAGCATATAGGACACGATTCATTCTATAAATTTTTATTTGCCATATTCTCACAATTCGAACTATGAAGAGGTATGCCGTAATCATAATCGAATTTTGAGAACGCAACATATATAGAATTTCCTTATGTTGAACCATTCCAACATAACATTCTTATATATCCTTGACTAAAGTTGATTAAAATCTCAATCTAAGCTTGTAGAATTGGAATGAAGTATAAAATCCTCTCCCTTAATTATAGCAAAACAACTTTTCCAAGGCGAATTGAAACTTTTGTTTTCTATAATTAATATTGCTAACTTGCAACACTTAACATAATAATCATGCTCCCACTAGCATAATGATTATTATCTTACTAGCATAACACTTATGCTCCCACGAGCTTTGACATGTATCCAGAGATCAGCTGGACTTTTAGAAATCAATACTTTATTGACTTTCTTACCAAAGTTCAGATTTCTGATACGCAATTGCTTTGATAAGACTTTATCAAAATCATACACCTTTCCTTAGATAGCTCACTTGTGTGTCTAAACAATTATGAAGAGGGATGCCGTAATTATAATGTTTAGACCTTTTGTCATTCTCACAATTGCTATCTACTTAAAATCTACTTAGTGAAAGAGTTTCCTCACCATCATTTTCATGAATCGGAGAGAAACCTTATGACACTTAGATTTTATGGTGTAAGTGTTCCTATCCATGTGAATTTGTCATAACCATAATCACAAGACAAGGTTAGTGGCAAATCCAAACACATATGGACTGAACTTGTTCAATCTTAATTCCTTGCCACCCGGCAGCACAAGGGCCTACCATTGCTTCCAGGTTGCTATGCAAACAATTGAGAACTCATAGAACTCACAAGCATAGTCAAATTTTAACTGGAATAGACACAGAAATAAGAATATGTCAACACGATAGGTTACAAACCTCAAGTCGTGGGCTAGTGATTAACAAAACTCTTGATTAGTTCTTGAAACTATTTCAGGATCCTTTAAACTCCCACTGTCCTCTTGACATATAAGACTCTCTTGCCCAATATTCAAGAGATAGTGCGGATTCTTTTACAAACACTTCACACAATTGGCCTTAGTTGGTCTTTGTTTTATCCAAAACATCACAACTTACTAATTTCAAATGTACAAGAGTAAGAAAACATTTTACTCTACATTTGACAAGTGTTTTAAAACTTTCTTAAGATTATGTCACTCAATGCTCAATCTTGGAGTATGGCTCTAAAGTTTTATTTTGGAATGAAGTATGATTTATCTTTTGATTTAACCATTTCCACAATTCACGATTCCTCTCCTTAGCCAAAAAATGCACTAACGTGTCCTTAGAGGATCAATTGTGATATGGTTCCATAATCACTAAGATAATCATAAAACAAGATACACAAGTACTCTCCCATCTTTTCAGATTGGAGAAAATTTTATCTTTCTGCCTTATTTGATTCTTCTTATTCATTCTGCCATATGTTGAAACTTTTCCAATGTTTCAGAATTACACTTAAACTTGTAAGCATAATCATATTTACTAAACTTTAGTAAATCATAACGAATAATATTATCAACCTTTGTGGTGGACCTGACTAGTGCACAACCTAATGTACCTGATCCTTTAGTCCTTCGCTTGACTCACATGCGAATGTGAACAAGGAATTAGTCTTAATTTACCAAAGATGAAAAATCTCATTCATCACACAATACAACTTGCATGATTCCAAGTTTCTATCCAACTGAAACTTGGGTGATGAGAATCTTTCCTTATTTGATAAATTATGACACTACCACAAACGAAGGAATCAAATTCATTTTCCAATATTGCTTATCAATGGAAACATATAAACAACAATTTTTCACAAATGCCTTTGTAAGGATACTTAAAATAAATAAAATCAAAACTTTTCTTTTATTTTAAAACTTGCGGAAAAACTTATCCTTACAATGCAAATTCATATGAAAACTTTGTTGTTATCTATTCCTAAGCAATATGTCATAACTCTTATGCAGTGGCTCAAAATTCTGGTCATCGAACCATACGATCAGAATCAGCACACTTTTTCTTTAAGCTTCCTTTGATTCTTCAAAAGCATCAAAATGTAATTACATTACATCATATATTAAGAATCTCCAAAAGAGACTTAATAGAGTTAGATAACGGACTTTACCTGAAGTAGAGTCAAACTTTTGACTTTACCATCCTTATGAGGTTTCAGGTAAATTCGGCAGCTTCACAACCAATGCCCCTTTCCTTTGGCAATAGGCACATATGGACTCTTTGGGAATGGTACATGGGACTATCTCAGACTTAGCCTTTCTCTTTACCATTTGGTCAACCGAGTTGACTATGGCCGATCCCTTTCCATTGGGAAGAGAAAGTTTTTCTGGATTTCCAGTGTCACCATTGTCAATGTCCATGAAGTTTTGGGAAGTCGATCTTCTAATCAAATTTGCTTTACCAGTGTTCCAAATCATTGTTGATTCAGCAGCACCAAGCAAATAGATAAGATCATTAAAGGGTCATGTCGTGATCTGTCATCAGGGAGTGATTGAAGAACCAAGTCAACAGCCAGCTACCTCGAGACTTCGACACCCGACTCTCCCGGCTTGTCAATATGTGACTTAATCTCGAAGACCTAAGCACATATAGACTTTGTTTGCCAATAGGGATTGAGTGACTTAGAACTTATCAAGTCTTGAAACTTGTGGGATAGGGAGATTTATTGGAGGAGGTGGAGGAAGTGAAGTATGATTTCCAATCCCACTAATGCACAACAAAGGGATTGATCTTTCACCTTGATTGCCATTTGGGATATCATCTTCATTAGGATAGCTTGTTCCTAAAGATTTGGGAAGACCATAGTTGTCTGAAGGAGACATCTATAAGGGAGAAATTCAAGGTAGTTGATTTAAAGTCCTTAATATAACACCCAATATGAAATATTAAGGCTAGGATCCAACAACCTATTTATAACTGGAAGAGGGATGCCGTAATCCGAGTTATAAAATAGTTGAAGGTAGGTAAATGACGATTTACCAATTTCCACCATGAAAAACGAAATATAATTAAGTTTTAATTGGATTTGAAACTCCTAGATCTTTTGAGATACATTGAACTTTCAATGACATGTTTGAATCTCGATTGTGCCCTCTCAAGTTTGTGACTGGGATGCCGAGGATCACAAACAAGGTGTGAATAACCATGCAAATTGACTTGGTACCCTTAACTTTATCACATAATCGATGTGCCGGTTAACCACACACGCTCCACCGATCTATAATAAAGTCAAGTTACCCTTTGCCACTCTTACTAGTCCTTGTTAGTGTGTCGGTTAACCACACACGCTCCACTAACGACTTGGTAAGGTACAAAGTGTAATATCATGGGTTAGCACCTATTTCACATTTTCCTAAGTAACTAAGATTGGGAATAAAACCACTTGGGTTGTGGTGACTTGGTAAGACATGTGGAAGATATGGTGGATAACCTATTGACCCATGTTCAAATCCTGGCACTACTCAGCCCTTGTGGCCATGGAGGTTCGCCTGCAGTGACTCCAGGGCATGAGGCAAAGCGTCATGTTTGCAGCGGGGGATTAGTCGGTGCGCGAAAGCTAGCCCGGAAACCCTCGTTAGGGAAGTTCCCTTTCCAAAAAAAAGATTGGGAATTAATAAGTGTTTAGTTACTTAGTATTTATCATTATACTTTTAATGAAGGGAGAATTATAGTCCTTTCCTACCCGTTCGGCTAACGACCCTCCACCAGTCAAGGAAGCGGTGGGTGAGAGTGGACACCATTAAACTGTCATTTTATAGGCAGTAACCTTATACCCCCCTTATAGATCGGCTTCGTGAATGAGGCCTACTAACGGTAAGATTGACTTTATCTTATACATATCTATATAATTAAAATTATAATAATAGTATAAGGGTGTATTTTAAACATTTAAAATACTTGGTGGTTTAATCTATTAATTAAACTATGCTCTTAATTTAATTAAACTTAAACCATGTCTTTATGGAATTATTAACTCTTTTAATTAAACACTTTAATTAATTTAATGAAGTCCATAAAGTTTGAATTTTAACTTTTAAAATTGTAGAGTTTGGAATTAAAGCATTAATGTGTGTGAGACTTTACAAATTCCAAAACTTGAGGGCAAGTTTTGAAACTATTCAAAACCTTTCATTTCATAACTTATGAGTTTAATGGTTCATTAAAATGAAGACTCTTCATTTTTATGTAACCTCTTATTCTTTAATAACACTTTTAAAGAAGTGACTCTTAAACATCCATAACTTGAAGACAAGTTATGGAGTCATAAAATAATTAAATGAAAAAGACTCTTCATTTTTATGTAACCTATGGCACTTTTATGATTTTTAAGATTCATAAATGTGACATTTTATGTGACTTGAAGACAAGTTACAAAAACACCTTTTATGAACTTCTTTTAGATTAATATGGATTGAAAGCAACTAACAAATAATATATTTCATCAATCTAAATTACTCATAAAACAAGGCAACACAAAAAAAACTTTTGGCAATCCATAACTTGAGGACAAGTTATGGAGTCCATACCAATTTCATCAAGATCATGAATTATACTAACAAACAATTTGCACATAATTCCTATGATCTAACAAAACTCATAAGCATGAACATTCATAATCAACAATTTTCAAGAATTACATAAACATATATAAACTTGAAACTTCGATTATAGCATTGAAATTGGTTTAACACAATCATTACCACATTAAAAACGGGTTTTATAAGTCCAAAACAATCAAAGGTAATGATTCTAGACCAATTCCAGCACCAAAACGCGAAGATATGTTATTTGGGGGTCCAACTTGTCGAGTGCATGAACCAACTCGGCGAGTTGGATGCATTTTGTCTTGGGCTCGTCGAGTCCCTTCATGGACTCGTCGAGTCCCCTGTCCAGACAGCACAAAACTTCGATTTTAAAGCAGTATAAGCAAGTATAAGAAGAAAACAAGCCTAGGCTCTGATACCACTGTTGGGTTTTGAGCATTCTAACACTCCTAAGTGTACATGCAACCCTAAATACCTTGGATCTATGTTTTCTCTATTACACATGCAAATATGAATATTCCAAGGTATTGTTCTAACTAGCATAATATAAAGTACACATAATATAAATTCTAGTAGAATTACGTATCTCTTGTTTGGTGCTTGATTCCATGGAGCTCAAGAGCCTAGTGCCCCAAGTGTGACACCTCAAATGGTTCACACAACATCATGAACACTTGGAATAACTTGAGAGAAAGTAGAACAGTTCTAAAATCGGTTTTTCCCTCACTTGTTTATCTAGTCAGCCGATTTCTTCACTAATAAGATCATTATATAGTTAGTCACAATTAGGGTAAAGCCTAATTGTCATGGCTTTCCATTTCCTTGGATCCATGGGTTCAAATACACCATGGAGCATCCATGGAGCATCCTATGGGTTTTAGCCCAACTTGATAATCCATGGAGCATTATCCCACTATATAAGTATGGATGATTTACACAATCAACCCATATATTTAATTAGTCTTCTTTTGATCACTTAATTAATTCTAGATTAATTCTTGATCAATACTAATTAAATAATCTTATTAATATATTAGAACTTATAATATATTAATAAACCTTAAGTGTTATTTCTCTCATTTTAGTCTATCCAAATGCATGATGCCATGCAACCAAAATGGACCATGCCGGGTCGGGTCAAGTATATACCAATTATAGTTATGGACTTAGACACTAATCCAACAAAACCAAGCCATAAACTAGTAAAATTTTTGTGAGCCATCACAAAAAATATTAAGTTCATTCCTAAAGGGACATAAGGAACCTTCATCTTGTGTAATCTTCATGTGCTCCCACTTGCTTCAACACTTTGTAGCAAGTTTATAAAAATAATTTTATAAAGTTTTAGAAACTTTAATAAAATCAAGTTTATAAACTTTTAATCTTCGAAATGGTCACCATCTTCATTCTTGTTACAATTTTATAAAATAAACTATTTCTAAAACTAGTTTATTACTTACAAAAATTAACAAAAGAAACTATATATTTAATTATTACATACATATGAATAAATAAATAATAACAACCATTTAAATAAATCAACACATGCAACAACACAAAGGTCCATGGTTAATTTATGCACATCATACATATTTATATACTAAAAAATATATACAATAACTCTTTGTTTTTCTAAGACAACTTTTATGACCAAAAAGATGCATGTAAACTTTTGATAAAAAAAATAACAATTATAAACATTTTAAAGTTGTCATAGAAAATATGTATGAATTTTTCTTGCAAAGAGAAAATCATCCATGTTTTCCAATAACAAAGATTCCATCAACTAAACAAATAATCTAACTAATCTTGCAAAAATGGCTCTGATACCAATTGTTGGGTTTTTATTCAAAAACCCGGTTCTACAAACGGTAAAAACGGCAACGGAAGCTTTAAAATTGTTGAATAAA
Source organism: Lactuca virosa (assembly GCF_052849685.1). Lineage (NCBI taxonomy): Eukaryota > Viridiplantae > Streptophyta > Magnoliopsida > Asterales > Asteraceae > Lactuca > Lactuca virosa. The sequence continues at coordinate 102,363,409 of NC_136432.1, read as the reverse complement.
ACTAAAACTATTTTACCAACCAATGATCATTTTGCAAGACTTAGAAAGATTAAAACAACCATAGAAAGAAAGTGTTACAACCTTTGAAGACTTTGATTCTCATGGGAGATTTTAAGTTGATGAAGTATGACATGAAGCTTCAAGGTAGAAGTTCTCTAGAGATATCCACCAACAATAAATCAACTTGATAAGATGCTAGTCTTCTTCTTGTAATAAAAGAATCTCTTAAGCTCTTAAGACAAAGAAACTAGTTTGTCTTCAAAAAGAGTATTCAAGTATCATCTTCATCTTTATGTTCTTAACACTTTAAGAGACAAAAAATAGCGAGAATATGGAGATAGGAAGCTCAAAATTTCGTGGCTTTTAGGTAGTAAAAGAAGAAATACATGCAAGCCTTTTAATCATCTTAATCCAAGTCCTTACTCATTGAGTCTTGATACTTTAATACACAATGCATCTAGCAACAATACGCTATAAATGTAAGAACAAGGCTTTATGATTAAATAAATGCAAGCATGTCTTCTTTTCCCTTTATCGTCTCCTTGAATATTTTATAAAAAGAAGAAGTTAGTTTTTCTATAAAAACTCTTCTAATTTTATAACTTATAAAACATATAAATCCATATAATACAAAAACCCCTTTTGGTCCAAAAAGATGTACATGACATAATAGACCATACCTTATGATATATTATGATACTTAACATTGAAAATTAATATTTCCATTAAATAAATAATTTCTAATTACTTACAAGATATATATTTATTTATCAAGAATCAAATTCTTATAAATAATATATTTTCATCAAGTTGTTGTTAGTGGATCATATGTTATTAGCAATATCATTATATAATGACTCTTGGACATACAAGATCTTTCAATTTAGTCCTAAATGACATCTTAAGTCATAAAGTTTCCAACTTTATGACTTTTCATGGCTAGGAAGTGCTCAATACTAAAAACCCCAACTTCTTAACTTATTAAAACATTATAACCCATGCATGGAAGAAAACTAATGACAAAGATTGCATTTTTATGACTTTAGACACTCCAAAATGTTTGGAAGGACAATCCATTTGGGTCTAAAGCATTCCATACTCAAGAACATCATTTATTGGGGACAAAAGCAAATAATAACATCATACAAGCTAGATCTAGCCAAATAAGAATCAAGGTATACTAAAGCCAAATACTCATCTTATAACAGGTTGTTTGACCAAACGCCCATTGAAACCCTTATCGAAGAGATATAAGAGACATACACGGACCGCATCCCCGTCCGATAAGTCATTAAGTGAATGCTCAGACACATTCTTCACATCATCTAATTTGAAAGTGACATTCCTTGGGACCCTAGGAAACAGACTGGAACGGAAGGTGGTACCAGAACCGGACGCAGGAAAATAATCTCCAAAATGGAAGCCGGTAACAAGACAAAATTCTTTCTTCTTGAAACACACCTCGTAACCCCCAATATCAAAAACCATTTCTTCTGCTTCTTTTCGGGGATCCGCAATAACTTCATGGCAAAAGACATAATTTAGAAGCAAACGATCCTCATCTACATTAGGAATGTCTAACCACATACCAAAACAAGAGTTCTGGAACATAGTCATGCATGTCGGTCTGTCTTTTAATGCCGCAAGAATTTCCCTGCCGATTTCGGGTTTACAAGATAGTGTAATGGATGCATCAAAAACCTTGTCATGCTGCACAAATAAAAAAGTTGTTATAATGAAAACTAAGCAATATTCTGGACCATTATTCTGGACCGGTTCCAGACTAGTTCGTCGTGTTCTGGAGCAGTTCTTTGCGTTCCGGAGCCTTCCGGAGGTTCCAATATGAAAGTATATGGTCTGAAACACTACATTTTAACGTAAACTAACAATACCTAATATAATGGCAAATTTGATTAAAAACTACGGAACGTTTTCAATTCATTCCGGAGGTGTTCTACAAATTCCAGAATAGTATTTCTCACTGAATAATCACATCATAAAAACAAGCAAACTAGGTTTTAGGACTGAAGAACGTACCCATAAAATAATTGAGTCGCAATAGTCGTCTTTAAGTTAGAGATCAGAATCACGTGTCGGAATCGTGTCAGAATGTCGGCGCAAGATCTGGAATGAAGTCGAGCGTCCAGATGTTTTCAAAATATATTTTGGATTTTGAAATTCAAATTTCCGGTCCGAAACACACATGGAAACTCCGGAAGCAACGATATGGGACGGCCTACTAGGAAAATAGTTTGAAATATGATCTGGAACATCCCATTCTAGAGAGTGTGGTTATTTTGAAAAAAATGGGTTATATATTTTAAAAACACACAAAAAATGGTTAGTTTACTCGATTTCCCCAACAAATAAAATATTATTGGCAATTCGAAGTCCAATGTATGTGATATGAGTTTCATTCTTTTAAGTGGGCATATGCTTGGTGAAGATATATAAAAATTTATGATCTATATGAACTTTCACAATTGCAAACTTTCTAGACTTGATGACCTTGAAAATGTAGTGGTATATCGCTTGATATGTTGAGACCTCTTTGTTACCCCCGCGTACTTTTTTTATCTCTATATCGTTAGTATTCTCTTAATATATCTTTAATGGTTCTTCAACAATTATGGTTCAACGATGAACTTCTTTTTCCAGACTGCTTCTTGAGTTACTCTGACATGACAATATACTATGAATTTGTAGTAGAATGTACAATTGTAGTATGTTTGGACGTACACCCGTTGAACATGTTCCATATTCATAAGTAACACGTATCCATATTGAGAATGAAAATCATCTCGGTCTATTTAAAAACTTTCATCAGTGTAACACTTTACACTAAGCACGACTCCCAAACCTATGTAAACCACAAACATATATTTATTTCTCTTGAGTACTTAGTAATGTTCTTCACTATAATCTAGTGTTGCTCACTCGGATTCTGCTTAAAACAACCGACCATACTCAAAGCATATTAGACGTCCAGTCTATTACATAACATGGTATATAGTATATATGATAAATCAAATAGCACAGTAATATGGGTTGCTCTTCATGTATATCACCTTATTTGGAGACGAAAGGAATTGGGACTTGTTTAGAACAAGGCTATGATGCATGGGTAGGCTTCCACATTTTGAATCCTACATCTTGAACTGCTTCAGATCTTATACTTATATTTACTATGACCGAGACTAATAAGTAGACATAGGTTATCACTATAGATATTGATTTCGAGTATACATGATAGGTCCCCTAGATCCTTTATTAAGAAGCACCTTCCTATTCAAGAGTTTACATCTTGTAAGTTGAAAATTCCGTTTCCAATAAGTAGTAGGTATTCTATTTACATGAGTAAGAATATTACAATGCTCCTACCCAACCTAGTGTAATCATAAGTATCATTCATGCTTTTAGTAGAATCAAAATATTTGAATTTCTCTTCCAAACATAAATTCTACATCCTAAATGTCTGATTCAAAACATATATGGATCTCTAAAGCTTATATACTTGATTATGATGTTTTGGGTTAATAAAGCCTTCTCACCACACCACATAAACATCCTCATTGAGGTGACCATTTAAGAAGGTATGCTTAATATCTATTCGTAATATCTCATAATAATAATAATAATATATAACTATGGGAATAATGTTGGGTTTTTATTAAAAAATAGTCCAAATTTAGAGACAAAAATTGACGCAATTAACAATGGAAACATTTTTATTTGAATAAACTAAAACCATTTTAACCCACCAATGATCATTTTGCAAGACATAGAAAGATTAAAACATAACAAAAGGAAAGATGAAGTTTACAACCTTTGAAGACTTTAGTTCCTCTTAGGAGGTTGGAAGTTGATGAAGAATGTAGAGTAGAACTTCACCTTAGTAGAAACACCAACAATTCTTCAAATTGACATGGATGCTAGTCCTTCTTGTAATAGTAATACTCTTAAGTCATTAAGAACAAAACAAAAGCTTTTCTTCTAAAGGAGAGTTCAAGTAAAGTGTCAACTTCTTCCTACTTTGATCTTAACACTTTAAGAGACAAAACTAGAGAGAATATGGAGATGGGAAGCACAAAATTTCATGGTTTTTGGCTAGTGAAAGAAGAGATACATGCAAGCCTTTTAAGCTTCTTATTCCAAGTCCTTACCTATTGAGCCTTGATGCTTTAAGACACCATGCCTCCAAAAAAAAAGGCTACAAGTGTAAGAACATGCCTTTATGATTAAATAAACGCAAGCATTTCTTCTTTTCTCTTTATGGTCTCATTGGATATTTTATAAAAAAAGAAGAAGCTAGTTTTAAAAAAAAAAACTCTTCTAATTTTTTATAACTTATAAAGACATATAAATCCATATAAGACAAAAAACCATGTTGTTCCAAAAGATGTACATGACATAATATATCATATCTTATGATATATTATGATATATTTTGATACTTAACATTGAAAATTAATATTTCGATGAAATAAGTAATTTCCAATTAATTACAAGAATTATATTTATTTATCAAGGACCAAATTCTTATAAATAAAATATTTGCACCAAGTTGTTGTTAGTGTAACCCTTTAGGATCATATATTATCTAACAATATCATTCTAAAATGACTCTTGAGCATATAGATCTTTCAAATAAGTGTCTTGTTTGCTTTAATTCTCGTGACTAGAAAGAAGGTCTCATCATAGACTATACCATGAGCTTGAGTATAGCCGACTGTTTAGTGGAAGGTCAACAAAGTTCCATAATTAGTTGTCCTTCACGGGTTTCATCTTAGCATTCATGTCTCTAAGACACTCATCAGATTATGTGTATGATAGTAACTTCATTATAGGTAAAGGATGAGAATGATCATTGACTTCCTCATTAGTTACGAGAAATCTATATCTCTTCGGCTGCTAAGACACTTTGTCCGATCTATAAATGCTTTGTGTCTCACATGGAACTTCTTCAACTAATTGTATTAGCTCAACATGTTGTTCAGTAGTCTAATATGATGGTGCAGCATTTTATGGTTCTTGAACTTCTTCTCTATAAACTTGACGCTTTGAAGAGCAAATGCTTTGTTCTCGATAGGATTATAGAAATAGTATCCCATTGTTTCCTTTGGTAATCCATAAATCTGAACTTTTTTTGTCTATAATTCGAGTTTGTCTGAGGTTTCACATCATATATGAGCATCACAATCCCAGACCTACAAGTAAGACGATTTGGGTGCTTACCCATTCCATAATCATACGGTGACTTATTAACATTCTTTGTTAGAACCATATTGAGTATGTATGTATGTAAAAGACTCTAAATCACATCCCCATAAGGACATCAGAAGTGTTTCTAGGCTCATCATTGAAATTACCATGTTAAACAAGGTACGATTCCCCCATTCAAACACCTTATTATGATGTGGTTTACTATGTGGAGTGAAGTCGAATTGACTAATCCGGTATATTTTCCACGTTCATAGGAGTGCATCTATGTTTCTGCTTTATGAATATGATATTTTTTGGGAATTTCTAATCATATCAAGTCTTATTCCTATTTTGGTATTTTTCATTTTGGGATTTTTAGCTCTGATTAGAAAAGGACCGGAGAAACTTTCTAGTTATGAATCGAGTATAGAACCAATAGGCGACGCTTGGTTACAATTTAGAATCCGCTATTATATGTTTGCTCTAGTTTTTGTTGTTTTTGATGTTGAAACAGTTTTTCTTTATCCATGGGCAATGAGTTTTGATGTATTAGGTGTATCTGTATTTGTAGAAGCTAATTTTCGTGCTTATCTTAATTGTTGGTTTAGTTTATGCATGGCAAAGGGGGCATTGGAATGGTCTTAGCTCCTGAATATTCAGACAATAAAAAGAAAAAAGGAAAAATTTGAGATAGTTATGAATTCCATCTTTGTGAACAATGTGGATATGAATTGAAAATGAGTACTTCAGATAGAATCAAGCTTTTGATCGATCCGGGCACTTGGGAGCCTATGGATGAAGACATGGTCTCTCTGGATCCCATTGAATTTCATTCGGAGGGGAGCCTTATAAATTTCGTATCGATTCTTATTAAAGAAATACAGGATTAACCGAGGCTGTTCAAACAGGCAGAGGGCAACTAAACAGTATTACCGTAGCAATTGGGGTTATGGATTTTCAGTTTATGAGAGGTAGTATGGGATCCGTAGTCGGGGAGAAAATTACCTGTTTGATTAAATACACTACTAAAGAATTCCTACCTCTTATAACATCCCAAAAATTATAAGATAAAACTTATATTTTTAAATCAACCTTAAACACCCTTTAATCATTTTAATCATTCAAAAGTATATCAGAGTAAAATAGTTATCAATGTACAATTCCCAAAATCATAAAGTGCGGAAACATGGGTGGATGCGTTGCGATCTGGCCGGGAAGTTCTCTCGTGAACCCGGAGCACCTGAAAAACATTTTTAACATAAACCGTAAGCACGAAGGTTAGTGAGTTCCCCAAAATACCACATACCATACATATATGCCAGCTCAAGGCTGTGCCGGTTCTATTTCACTAGGCCTGGCAATCGGGTTGGTTTCGGGTTGGCGGGTCACGGGTTGATGGGATGACGGGCCAAAAAACATAAACTCAACCCAAACCATATAATATATGGGTTGGCGGGTTGGTGGGTTGGAAACCTTAACCCAACCCAACCCATATAACTCGTTTAAGTATATATGTTTACGGGTCAGAAGTTAGTGGGTCGAACCCAACCCATATAACCCGTTTAATGAATAAGCAATGCATTTTCAAAAATGAGGTTTTTTCAACATAAAGTAATAAAGTGATTAAAGTAATTAACATAAAAAAAGAGGTTTTCAACATAAATTCATAAAGTCTTTAACATCCAAATAAAATTGAAAAATGAAAACATTCATACAAAGTGGATGTGTTCTTTGTTCGTGACTCGTGAGTATCTAAAAATAACGACATGTGATTTTTTATTTTTTGATTAGGGCACCACAAATGCAGACTAGCCACATACTAATATAGAAGGAATACAATGATATAAAATATTACGAATACGAAAGGAAATCAAATTTCATTAATAATGAAATATATCTACTTTTAAAATGTAATATATATATATATATATATATATATATATATATATATATATATATATATATATATATACTGGTTGGCATGTTGACCCTTGAACCCAAACAGGTTACCTAACCCAACTTATGAAATAAACGGGTTAGTGGGTTGGCGGGTCAAAAATCTCAACCCAAACCTGTCTATTTTTGGGTTGGGCCAGTGTCGGGTTACAGGTTGGGTTGAGAGTTGTCACCCCTATATTTCACCCCCAAGTCTATTTCAACTCATGCGTTGGCCTAAGCCGTATCGCGTCTATTTCAACCCCAGGTCTATTTCACCCCCGAGTGTATTTCAACTCATATGTCAGCGCAACGCTGTACCCGGTCTATTTCACCCCCGAGTCTATTTCAACTTATATGTGAGCACAACGTTGTACTGGGTCTATTTCATCCCTGGTTCTATTTCACCCCACATACATATACCAAACAGGCACACAAGTATATAACACATACAGCTGGAGTCACAAAGACTACAAGCACATAACATATCCTAGTGTCCTACAGTATAGTAACAGAGAATCTAGTTTATTTGTCCAACACTCAGGGTAAAAGACCATTTTACCCTCCCTTACTTGGCCTAATAACTAAGGCCCAAACACCATGGCACTAAACGCCCAATAGTGGCCTAGTTCCTAGAGGACACCCAAAGTCCAATATAGGCCCAAATTCAAGAAGGCCTAAGGCCTAACGATGGCCCAAATTTAGAAGGCTAGTGGCCTAACAAGGCCCAAAACCCTAATAGTCCAAATATGGCCCAAACCACAAAAGTCAGCGAAAGTCAACAGCTGATGAGTACGCCTAACTTACTTAGACTTACACCCAGCGTACGTGGGTGTAGCCTAGTACGCACATCGTACTATGGAGTACGCCCAACATACTCATCAAACCCTATTTCTCTATCCAAATGACTTAATCCAATAAGCACACAACGCCCAAACCTCAGATCTACTGCTAAATGAAGTCTTAATACATAAAGTTGGAAACTTTACTCCTTTGCATGTCTTAATGGGAGCCAATACCCATTTTCATCCATCTAAGTCCATTATATGGGTACCGACTCTTGTATGGTTCATCAAAACCCATCAAGATGACATTTTTATGCCCTAACAATATCAAAATGCAAAGATCTATCATCCTAAGCTTCCAAGAGTAGCTTATACTCACAAGGATGACTCAAGGGACCATATTAAGCTCAAAACAAGCCTTAAACTAGATTTAACACTTGGAGTCATCAAGATAAGAGCTTTATACCTTCAAATGCTAGCAAAGTTGATGGAGACTCTGGATCTTTAAGCTCTAATCCAACCAAAGCTTCACCACCAAGATCTTCCTTCTTTAAAGAGTACCAAAATGCCAAAAGATTACCACTAAGGCTCAAAAACACACAATAACAAGCTATGGTTTCGTGGGGAGTCTTTTGGGGGAAGGAGGCTGATGATAAGAAGGTCCAAGAGAAGGATAAAGTGTTTAAATAGGGTCCAAACCCTAAAAATTAGTGTTTGCCCCAGACGTCCGTACGCCCAATGTACGTGGTTGCCTTCCGTGATCAAGCTTGAACCTTGTATGCCCAGCTTACCCGGATTAGCCCCAAATCCCCGCAACTTAACACTATTTGCCTTAAAACCTTCCGAACTTAAATCCAGATTTCATAAAATCTCACACCATCACTTTACCGTTATACCCTTGGGCTCCAAAACACAAACCAAACACTCGGTACCCGTAACCTACATTATCCACCAAAAAATGGGTATAAACCTCTCATCACCAAGGCCTGAAGCCCTATGATACTTGATCCTCGGGTCACAACCCCGAATTATGACACGACCCGAAACAAGGTGTTATAGGACCTTGGAACAATCTTGCACTTTTTGAGAGGATCTATAAACTCTTGACTCATATACTCAAAACTATGATCATATAGTATATATTTAATGGTATTTTTGAGTTGATTCACTCCTCCATTTTGAAGATACATAAACGATAAACAAAAACTTTATAATTACGCCTGATAAGATATATATAACCATATCTATTATAATTATCAATAAAAGTAATGAAGTAGGTAAATCCATATGTAGTAGAAGTCTTAAAGGCCCACATATAGGTGTATGTATAAGTCCTAATAGATCTCCAACGTTTTATCCCCAATGTTGGAGAATGGAGTCTTAGGCGGTGTTTGTTTTGTTTTTTGATTTTTTTTTTTTTTTTTTTTTTGCAAAATCTCTTCCTGGCATCTTAAATCTGTGCCGCATAGATAACACGCATAAGTTTGGTTCCACGAGCATTTTGGCATAGACGTGCACGTATGTCTTCTAGACTTTTGTTATCTCTTCCACTATGTATAACTTTAAAAAAATGAAGATATAATTTATTGTCAAAAAATATCATAAATATCATAATATATTCATTGAATACAAATTTAAATGTGTAAATAAATATGTATAAAATAACCAATATTTATATTATTATATTTTTTTTTGCCACAAACAGCAAATTTCATAACTTATATATATATATATATATATATATATATATATATATATATATATATATATATATATATATATATGAATCTAGTTTCTTGTTTTGTGTTGTTGACATTTTATATATCTATATATATTTATAAAAGAAACATTTTTTCTTTCACCACATTCAATTTCTTTCCAATAATATTATAAATAAGTTAAATAATGTTCTATAAACAAGAAAGGGTGTTTTATTACAATGTCTTAATCTCACATCGATTGTGAGAGTAAACAAGAAGACGTTTCTTTCACCACATTCAATTTCTTTACAAGTGTCTAATTAAGTTTTAGAATTCCAAAAATGGTTTTGAACCGGATTTTTTTTCAGGTTCAAACCGTGTTTCAGTAGAAAAAAAGTTATGTAGTTGGGTATATTGAGTTGAATCGGAGTTGGATCAATATGGACCGAAAAGGAATCATTTTCCTTTCACCGCATACATTTGAAACTCCAATGATTTTTCAAATTATTTCTAATAATATTATAAATAAGTTGCATAATGTTATATAAATATAAAAAAAACATCTACCTAAACCTAAAATTATAACTTGTAACATCCGGATTTCTAGGTACTGTATTTATCTAATTATTTTTGAGTTTTGGAGAGGGACTCGACGAGTAGGCGCTTAGACTCGCCGAGTAGAGCCGCGCATTGTTGGACTGGATTAATGACTGGACTCGGCGAGTCCATACGTGGACTCGGCGAGTCCACGCTGTTTAATGAAACCCTAATTTCTTGGGTTTGGGACCTATTTAAAGGCCCTTAGGGCCGTCACTTGCGGCTACCAAACCCCATAGAGAAACCCTAAAAGAGCTAGAGCGTTTGTGAGAGGAAAGGAGCCATTTCTTGATCTTTGTGATTGATTCTTACAAGAAGGAGGTGATTCCAGCTTGGAGGGGACCAAGGAGGTTGTGCATCTGGGATTTCGAGCAAAAGACTTCATCTTTGAGGTATTATGTCGCCCCTTTATCTGTTTTGTTGAAGGAATCCATAGATGTAGAGTTTTTATGTCTTTTATTGGAAGGAGTTGTGAGAATATGGCCCCTATTCACTTTGAGACTTCGGATCTGGACCCATAGTGGTCTAAAGAGCTCATTCCAGCTTGCTTTATGTTGAGCTATGGAGGCAATGAGCTCAGGTTGTTGTTTTTGGGGCTAAATCACCAAGTAAAGCCTCCTAGGTGTCACATGAGTGTCAAGATCCAAGCTTTACGTGATTATCAGGCTTGGGAAGGTCAGATCTATGGTTCTAAGGAACAGATCTGACCTCAGGAGGTCAATTGAGTTTGTGCATGACATGAACTCGCCGAGTCCAAGGGCAGACTCGGCGAGTAGGGTTAGGGTTTCCCGTGAATCACACTGTGAGTCACTTGTCGAAGTGGGGGAATGACTCAGTGAGTCAGAAGGGGGATAGAGGACTCGAGTTCACGACTGAACTCGCCGAGTCACATTTGTGCACTCGGCGAGTCTGGTCAAGGGTTGACCGTTGACTTTTGTTGACTTTTTGGGTTTGGTCAACAATGGAACTTGTGGACTGTTTGAAGGGTAAAATAGCCTTTTAGCCTTCTTAGAGGACATGTGAGAGTCTAGTCTAGCCTAGAGAGTCGTGATTGATTGAGATGATTATGTTATGTGTATAGGCAGAGGCTAGATCAGTATATACACGGGCGGGATATTATCCGAGACATCCGAGGTGAGTCTTCTCACTATACATTACCTAGAGTGGTATTTATGTGTAGACCAGAGGGTCTTGTATGCTATGTGTATGTATGAGATTATGTGCATTGTGTTATATGTATGCTATGTTTTGTATAGACCGGACCGGAGGGTCCAACGATATAGACCAGACCGAAGGGTCCAACGATATAGACCGGACCGAAGGGTCCAACGATATAGACCGGACCGAAGGGTCCAACGATACAGACCGGACCGAAGGGTCCAACGAGCTATGACCGGACCAGAGGGTCCAACGATCTACGGGACTGGAGGGTCCCGCTGAGACACATCGGACCGGAGGGTCGTATTGTAGCCTCGAGTGGCGTATGTGTTGTATGTGGTATATTGGGGAACTCACTAAGCTTTTATGCTTACAGTTGTTGTGTGATGTGTTTCAGGTACTAGTGAGGATCGCGGGAAGGCGCCGGCATGATTCGTACACACGAGAGAGGATTTATTTATATGAGATCTTGGGACATGTTTTGTGATGATACAGAGATTTATTATGATTTTGTGATTTTTATATGGTGGAAAGTATGTTTGAAATGAAAAATTGTTTTGAAAAAAAATGGGTGTTACAAGTTGGTATCAGAGCCTTGGTTTGAGGGATTCGGGTGCACCTTCGGGCGTATCTGAACTCAAACTGAGGATTTGAGAGAATTTCAAAATAAAATCCACAAAATTTTATTAAAGAGTAGAATGTTTTGAAAGAGCAGAGCAGAGCAGTGTGTACGATCAGCCAGTGCCCGAACGGTGATTTCCCAAAATACCCTTACCTTATGGGTTATGAGATATTATGAGATATTATGAGATATTATGAGATATTATGCATGCTAGAGTAGGCTAGGTAATCATATTAGGACTAGAGTGGCCTGATTTGTGATGTCTTAGCCTAGAAATGATTTTGCTGCTATGTGATGCTTGAGAGCAAATAGGTAGCAGTGAGGAGCTGTTGAGAGGCCTACCGAAGGGTAGCCTATGCCAGTGAGATATTGTATACTTGTGATCTGGGATCCAAGGAGGAGGACTTAGAGTGAATGCTGATGCGGTGTGGATGGTAGTATAGGGCCCGTACTACTGAAGACACCGGAGCAGCGCGCACCCTAAGTAAGAATCCATTGGGTACTAAGGAGCAAGTAGGGTTGAGTTATCGAGTGCGAGTATACTCGAGCGAGTCTCTAATATCTTGTGTTGTATTTCAGAGAGACATCATGGTTGGGACGCGACACCGGCCAGGGACTAGCGAGGGGGTTGTGAGCGATGAGGAGCTCCGCCAGATGATTCATGATGAGGTGGCTGCTACCATCGGCGCTGAGATTCCAGAGATGTTCGGGTCTATCAAGACCACGATGATGGAGGCTTTTGATGAGCGGTACACCGCTCTTACTGATGCAGCTGTTGCTGCGGACACCGCAGCCGTTGCTGCTGCCAGGCCGCAGGGGGGTGACTCGTTGCTGTACAGAGAGTTCGGCAACACGAAGCCACCAGAGTTTGATGGGACGCAGGATCCGATTGCTGCTATGAGATGGATTACCAATGTTGAGGGTTGTTTCTATACCTGCTCGTGTCAAGAGCATCTGAGGGTTCGGTTTGCGCTGAACCAGCTTCGCTTGGGAGTGAAGGACTGGTGGAAGTTTGTGACGGCAGACTTCACTACTGCAGAGCTGACTGTGGTGACCTGGGAGAGGTTCACCACGATGTTTGGAGATGAGTATGTTCCTCTGGTGGAGAGGGAGCGATTGGCTCAGGAGTTCTTGACCCTCAAACAGGGTACTGATTCGGTTACTGTGGTTACCCGGAAGTTTCATGAGAGGGCGATGTTCTGCCCTGAGCAGGTGTCTACTGAGCAGGCACGTATGAGCCGGTACTTGGGTGTTTTGAGGAGGGATATACGGGAGTTCGCGTCGAACTCGACTTATCGGACATTTGCTGAGCTCCAGGAAAATGCCCGGAAGAGGGAGATTGAGCTGGAGACGCAGGCCAGGGAGGAGGCCGAGTCTCAGAGGGTGGATCGGCGACCGGCACAGTCTCAGCCGGCAGCCAAGCGGGCAAAGCCCGCTGATTCGAGATCTGGAAGTCCGAAGGGCCGCACTTGTGGAAAGTGCGGCAAGAGCCACGAGGGGACATGCAGGGCTGGGGTGTGTTATAAGTGTGGGAAGGAGGGGCATTATGCGAGGGACTGCCCCAAGGGATTCACGGTTTGCTTTCATTGCAACCAGACCGGCCATCGGAAGGCCGAGTGCCCACAGCTACTGCAGAGATCAGCGCAGGGATCTGCGCCTGCTGTTCGAGCTACAGAGAGTCGGCCGGCGAAGGCCGAGGCGCCGAAGGCTCGCGGGAGAGCCTTCCAGTTGACAGCGGAGGAGGTCCGCGCAGCACCCGATGTGGTAGCTGGTATGTATTCTTTCCTCGGTTTATATTGAGTTTGTGATATTATGCTTATTTTGAGGTATGCATAGGTACATTTATTGTGTGTTCTGTACCTGCTTTGGTGTTGTTTGACTCGGGTGCGAGTCGGTCATTTGTATCGATAGCGTTTAGTCGACACATCAGTGTTCAACGAGAGGCGTTGAGTCGACCGCTACGAGTTTCTATAGCCGACAAGCGGGCAGTGTATGCTACTGATGTGATTCGAGGATGTGTACTCGATATCTTCGGTGTCGAGTTCCCGGTAGATCTGGTCCCGATTGCTATGGGGGACGTATGTGTCATAGTAGGCATGGATTGGTTGAGCCAATTTGGGGCCGTGATAGACTGCGAGCGACAGTTGGTGACGATACGAGACCCCAGTGGGGGAGTACTTACGGTGTACGGCGAGGGTACCCGTTCTGGCTCAGCATTTTGTTCGGCCGCTAGAGCGAGGCAGAGTCTACAGCAGGGCTGAAGTGGGTTTGTGGCTTATGTGGTGGATACGAGAGTAGATGCAGAGAGACCGAGGTCGGTCGATGAGGTTCCGATAGTGCGTGAGTTCCCGGATGTTTTCCCCGAGGAGTTGCCGGGTGTACCTCCCGAGAGGCAGGTAGAGTTCCGTATTGAATTGGTTCTGGGGGCAGCGCCTATCGCCAAGGAGCCCTATCGCCTTGCGCCACCAGAGATGCAGGAGTTATCCTCGCAGCTTCAGGAGCTGCTGGGGAAGGGGTTTATACGGCCGAGTAGCTCGCCGTGGGGAGTGCCGATCCTTTTTGTCAAGAAAAAGGATGATTCACACCGGATGTGCATTGATTACCGGGAGCTGAACAAACTGACGGTCAAGAACCGTTACCCCTTACCGAGGATCGACGATTTATTCGATCAGTTGCAGGGAGCGTCTTGGTTTTCCAAGATCGACTTGAGATCTGGATATCATCAGATGAGAGTACGAGATGAGGATATCCAGAAGACAGCATTCAGGACTCGTTACGGGCATTACGAGTTCGTGGTGATGCCTTTCGGGCTCACCAATGCACCGGCGGCATTCATGGATCTCATGAACAGAGTATGCAGACCGATGTTGGATCGTTCGGTGATCGTGTTCATCGATGACATATTGGTGTATTCGAGATCCAGAGAGCAGCATGAGGAGCATTTGAGAGAGTTACTTGGAGTTTTGAGATCGGAGAGGCTTTATGCCAAATTATCCAAGTGTGATTTCTGGTTACGAGAGGTCCAGTTCCTAGGGCACCTCGTTAACCAGAATGGGATTTTGGTCGACCCGGCCAAGATTTAGGCAGTGATGAGTTGGGAGGTGCCGAGATCAGGAGTTTCCTCGGGTTGGCCGGCTATTATAGGAGATTTATCAGGGATTTCTCCAAGATCGCTGTGCCACTCACCAGATTGACCCGGAAGGGTGTTGCTTTTTCATGGGGCCCAGAGCAGCAGGCCTCCTTCGAGACACTTCGCCAGAGACTATGCGAAGCCCCGGTGTTAGCCCTTCCGGAGGGAATGGAGGACTTTGTGGTGTATTGTGACGCATCGATATCGGGGCTGGGAGCGGTGCTGATGCAGAGAGGGCATGTGATAGCATACGCATCAAGGCAGCTGAAGCCTCACGAGACGAGGTATCCCACCCACGATCTGGAGCTGGGGGCAGTAGTGTTCGCCCTCAAGATCTGGCGTCACTACCTGTACGGGGTTCGGTGTACCATATATACGGACCATAAGAGCTTGAAGTATTTGATGGATCAGCCCAACCTGAACATGCGTCAGAGGAGATGGTTAGATGTGGTGAAGGACTATGATTGCGAGATCCTGTACCACCCGGGCAAAGCTAATGTTGTAGCTGATGCCCTGAGTCGCAGGGCGGAGAGTGCCCCGATACGAGATGTTTGTATGAGATTGACAGTGATGACTCCGGTGTTGGACACCATTCGAGGGGCACATGCTGAGGCCATTAGGTCGAAGAACCGGAAGAGAGAGCGGGTTATCGGACAGGTATCGGAGTTCGTTACCGATGGTCGAGGACTTATGACCTTTCAGGGTCGGATTTGGGTGTCGTTCGTGGGTGGAACGTGTACCATCTTGATGGAGGAGGCGCATAGATCGAGGTTCTCGATCCATCCCGGGGCCACTAAGATGTATTTGGACCTGAAGATAGAGTATTGGTGGCCCTGTATGAAGAGTGATGTTGCATGGTTCGTAGAGAGGTACTTGACCTGTCGCAGAGTTAAGGCCGAGCACCAAAGACCGCATGGTAAATTGCAGCCGTTGGAGGTTCCCGAATGGAAATGGGAACAGATTACCATGGATTTTATCACTAAATTGCCGAGGACTGCTAGGGGCGTCGATGGAATTTGGGTGATTGTGGACAGGTTGACAAAGAGCGCTCACTTCCTTGATATCAGTGAGAGCTTTTCCGCTGAGAGGTTGGCAGAGTTGTACGTGAGGGAGGTGGTATCACGGCATGGAGTGCCGATCTCGATCGTCTCAGATCGAGATGTGCGTTTCACTTCCAGATTCTGGAAGAAGTTTCATGAGGAGTTGGGTACGAGGCTGCATTTTAGTACCGCATACCACCCACAGACAGACGGGCAGAGTGAGTGGACGATTCAGGCGCTCGAGGACATGCTTCGGGCATGTGTATTGGACTTTGGAGGGAGTTGGGACACATATTTACCCTTGGCATAGTTTTCCTACAACAACAGCCATCATTCGAGCATTGGTATGCCACCTTTTGAGCTGTTGTATGGGAGGAGGTGTCGGACTCCCATTTGTTGGGGTGAGGTCGGGCAGCGTGTGATGGGTAGTACAGAGATAGTGCTTCAGACGACAGAGCAGATACAGCAGGTCAGACAGAGGTTGTTGACCGCTCAGAGTCGCCATAAGAGTTATGCGGACAGGCGCCGGTCCGAGCTCGAATTTCAGGTTGGTGACTTCGTCCTCCTGAAGGTATCTCCGTGGAAAGGAGTGATCCGCTTCAGGAAGAGAGGCAAGTTGGGGCCTCGGTATATTGGTCCTTTCAGGGTGATCGCCAGGGTGGGCAGAGTAGCGTATCGTGTGGAACTACCTGCGGAGTTGAGTCAGATTCATGATACCTTCCACGTATCTCAGTTGAGGAAGTGTATCACCGATGAGTCGGCAGTGGTTCCCCTTGAGGACATTCAGGTGGATGCGAGCCTGAACTATGTTGAGAGGCCGATCGCGATTCGGGATAGGAGGATCAAGGTTTTGAGGAACAAGGAGGTGTCATTGGTTCAGGTCCAATGGCAACATCGGAAGGGGTCCGAGCTGACTTGGGAGCCGGAGTTAGAGATGCGTGAACAGTACCCAGAGTTATTTGCTGAGAGAGACTTCGAGGGCGAAGTCTGATTCTAGTGGGGGAGAATTGTAACATCCGGATTTCTAGGTACTGTATTTATCTAATTATTTTTGAGTTTTGGAGAGGGACTCGACGAGTAGGCGCTTAGACTCGCCGAGTAGAGCCGCGCATTGTTGGACTGGATTAATGACTGGACTCGGCGAGTCCACGCTGTGTAATGAAACCCTAATTTCTTGGGTTTGGGACCTATTTAAAGGCCCTTAGGGCCGTCACTTGCGGCTACCAAACCCCAGAGAGAAACCCTAAAAGAGCTAGAGCGTTTGTGAGAGGAAAGGAGCCATTTCTTGATCTTTGTGATTGATTCTTACAAGAAGGAGGTGATTCCAGCTTGGAGGGGACCAAGGAGGTTGTGCATCTGGGGATTTCGAGCAAAAGACTTCATCTTTGAGGTATTATGTCGCCCCTTTATCTGTTTTGTTGAAGGAATCCATAGATGTAGAGTTTTTATGTCTTTTATTGGAAGGAGTTGTGAGAATATGGCCCCTATTCACTTTGAGACTTCGGATCTGGACCCATAGTGGTCTAAAGAGCTCATTCCAGCTTGCTTTATGTTGAGCTATGGAGGCAATGAGCTCAGGTTGTTGTTTTTGGGGCTAAATCACCAAGTAAAGCCTCCTAGGCGTCACATGAGTGTCAAGATCCAAGCTTTACGTGATTATCAGGCTTGGGAAGGTCAGATCTATGGTTCTAAGGAACAGATCTGACCTCAGGAGGTCAATTGAGTTTGTGCATGACATGAACTCGCCGAGTCCAAGGGCAGACTCGGCGAGTAGGGTTAGGGTTTCCCGTGAATCACACTGTGAGTGACTTGTCGAAGTGGGGGAATGACTCAGTGAGTCAGAAGGGGGATAGAGGACTCGAGTTCATGACTGAACTCGCCGAGTCACATTTGTGCACTCGGCGAGTCTGGTCAAGGGTTGACCGTTGACTTTTGTTGACTTTTTGGGTTTGGTCAACAATGGAACTTGTGGACTGTTTGAAGGGTAAAATAGCCTTTTAGCCTTCTTAGAGGACATGTGAGAGTCTAGTCTAGCCTAGAGAGTCGTGATTGATTGAGATGATTATGTTATGTGTATAGGCAGAGGCTAGATCAGTATATACACGGGCGGGATATTATCCGAGACATCCGAGGTGAGTCTTCTCACTATACATTACCTAGAGTGGTATTTATGTGTAGACCAGAGGGTCTTGTATGCTATGTGTATGTATGAGATTATGTGCATTGTGTTATATGTATGCTATGTTTTGTATAGACCGGACCGGAGGGTCCAACGATATAGACCGGACCGAAGGGTCCAACGATATAGACCGGACCGAAGGGTCCAACGATACAGACCGGACCGAAGGGTCCAACGAGCTATGACCGGACCAGAGGGTCCAACGAGCTACGGGACTGGAGGGTCCCGCTGAGACACATCGGACCGGAGGGTCGTATTGTAGCCTCGAGTGGCGTATGTGTTGTATGTGGTATATTGGGGAACTCACTAAGCTTTTATGCTTACAGTTGTTGTGTGATGTGTTTCAGGTACTAGTGAGGATCGCGGGAAGGCGCCGGCATGATTCGTACACACGAGAGAGGATTTATTTATATGAGATCTTGGGACATGTTTTGTGATGATACAGAGATTTATTATGATTTTGTGATTTTTATGTGGTGGAAAGTATGTTTGAAATGAAAAATTGTTTTGAAAAAAAAATGGGTGTTACATAACTGTTTGAAAAATCACTTTGATTCAAAAGCACGAAATATATACAAACTGGGTTTCACTAGAAAAAATTATGTAGTTTGGTATATTGAGTTGAATCAGCCCGAGTTTGATCAATTTGGACCGATAAATGAAACATTTTCCTTTCACCACATACATTTGAAACTATCATGATTTTTTAAATTGTTTCCAATGATATTATAAATAAGTTACATAATGTTATATAAATATAAAAAACATCTACCTAAACATAAAATTATAATTGTTTGAAAAATCGATTTGATTCAAAAGCACGAAATATATACTCGGATTGTATTTTATAAATGAATTCATTTTATAATGAACTTTTGAATCATGAAAACACATATAAACAAACTTTCTATATTAAGTACCGAACTGAATTTATGATTTTAAAATTTAACAAAAAATTATTCAATAAAAACTTACTTTTTTGGATAGCAACTTACAAGATTATAGAAAAATGGAACTATTGAACAATAAAAAAAATGGCAAATAAGAGAAAGGGTGTTTTATTAAATAAGTTAAAAATGTTTTATAAACAAGAAAGCGTGTTTTATTACAATGTCTTCATCGCACATCGATGATGAGAGTAAACAAGAGAAGGTTTCCTCTTCTATAAATAGGAAATGTTGTGAAATGTTTCAAAGTAACCCAACCATAAGAGCTTCCTTATACCTACCTTTTTAGAATGTTGAGGGTATTCTTTGGTGAGACTGTCTTTATTGGCAACTGTCAAGTTAAGTTTTAGAATTCCGAAAATGGTTTTGAATAAGATTTTTTCAAGTTCAAACTGAGATTCAGTTGAAAAACCGTTATGTAGTTGGGTATATTGAGTTGAATCGGTCTGACTTTGATTAATTTGGACCGATAAACGAAGCATTTTCCTTTCAACACATACATTTGAAACTGCCATGATTTTTCAAATTGTTTCTAATAATATATAACTAAGTTACCTAAACATAAAATTATAATTGTTTGAAATATGAATTTGCTTCAAAAACACGAAATATATATAAATCGGGTTTCAGTAGAAAAATTATGTAGTTTGGTATATTGAGTTGAATCAGTTCGAGTTTGATCAATTTGGATCGGTAAAGGAAGCATTTTCCTTTCACCACATACATTTGAAACACCCATGATTATTCAAATTGTTTCTAATAATATTATAAATAATATAAAAAATCTACCTAAACATAAAATTATAATTGTTTGAAAAATCACTTTGATTCAAAAGCACGAAATATATACTCGATTATATTTTCTTAATGAATCCATTTTATAATGACATTTTGAATCATGAAAATACATATAAACAAACTTTCTATATTAAGTACCTAACTGAATTTACGATTTTAGGATTTAACAAAAAGTTATTCAATAAAAACTTACTTTTTTGGATAACAACTTACGAGATTACCGAAAACGGAACTATTGAACAATAAATTTTCTGGATAACGTTTTATTTTTATTATTTAATATTTTATTTAACAAAATGAAATTATCGGCAAATAAAGAAATGAGTTTAATTAAACTATTTTCATCCCATAATCGATGGTGAGAGTAAATAAGAGAATGTCTCATCCTCTATAAATAGGAAAGGTTGTGAAATATTTCAAAGGGACTAAGCCATGAGATCTTCCTTGCGTCTACCTTTGTAGGACGTTGAGGGTATTCTTTGGTGAGATTGTCTTTGTTGATAAGTGACCAATTAAGTTTCAGAATTTCAAAAATGATTTTGGACAAGATTTTTTAGATTTGGATCGCGTTTGATTAATATCTGAATGTCTTTTTCCTGAGTTAGGCAAACTGGCTTCCATTAGAGGTCAAGTTTAAGTAACATGTTGAGTATTTGTTTGTGTTAGCCAAGTTTTATAACTCTGTATGTAATACAATTTTAAGTTGACGTCTCTATTATCATATGTTCAACATAATTATAGTAATATTTATGATACAATTTTTTTTTTACTATTTAAGATAAAAAGATGTTTCTATTATCATATGTTGTACATAATGATAATATTTAAGATAAATAAAAAGATGTATCTATTATCGCATGTTCTACATAATGATCATATTTAATATAAACATTTTAATTTAATATGAAATTATTATTTAATAGATAACAATAATGATTTATTTATTTTTAAAAATAATTTTTTTTTTGTCTTTTAACCATATAACTTTGTATGTGCACAACAACTTCAAGTTCCAACATTATCTCTTATGATATAGTTCATCATAATGATAATATTAAAAACTATTTTTTATATTTATTATGAAATTATTATTTAATTGTTAATAACAACGATTTAGTTATTTTTAATATAAAATATTTTTTTCCTATCCTGCGCAACGCACGAGCATTCGCCTAGTTCATTATATAAAGTGATTTCAATGTGGGCTTATAGCGAAATATATATGGTTATTTAAATTAAATACAAATGTTTGTAAGTTTTCATGGATATGGAAGTTAGGAAATTGCTTAATCAGGTTTAAGATCGACCACAAATCTTGTTATCTACTTTTTTTTTATTCATGCTTAGGAATCAAATTAAAATTAAACTAAATATGACAATATTGTTCATTTTTGTATTGACTAGTAGACTAACTATGATTGGTTATATAGAACTTAGCGCTCGTTGATACATAAAATAAAATAAAGATGTAAATATAATGAATTCATTTTAGTAGCATGCGGACGCTAAAAAACAAACAATCTTCTTCTTGTAAACTATATATACGTTGTCCATATTTTCTTCTACAGATCTCTACAGATATGGCCTAGAGACTGGATACCTTTTACATCTTAAAAAACAAACAACACCATAGTCATCTGCCGATATGGATAAGATTTACACAAAACGAATGATTCAAAGCCAATCTGTAACGTCCTGATTTTCAACACAAAATTTTCATTTTCTTAAACACACACACACACACACACACACACACATATATATATATATATATATATATATATATATATATATATATATATATATATATGATTTCATATTAATTAAATAATATGATTTCATATTAATATATTATAACTAATAATATATTAATATATCATATATAACCTCTTCTCTCAAAAGTCTATCCATACAAATTGTTCCGGTGAAGTGTAACCCAAATGGACCATGCCGGGTCGGGTCAAGTCATACCAATTATAGTTATGGACTTAGACACTAATCCAACAGTCTCCCACTTGGATAAGTCTAATAACTATTATTGCAAGTACGACTTCATAACCCGACTAGCAATCGTAGCTCTTAAAGCTGCTGTCGAACTCTGAACAAATCAAATGACGCGTCCATTAGATAAGTGATCATATATTCCTCCATTCTAGATATCATATGGACTGAGACATGGATTATAATCATTCTCTTCGTCATTTGTTGTTTCCCGAGTTTCGATTTATGACAACTGACTAATTGAACAAATCAAATCAGTCCAGGCTTGGCCAAGCACTTAGGGTGTCATCACTAAATCATCGAGGGGCCCACAGATATCGCTTTCATCCCTTTAAGGGTAAAAGGAATGGATAAACTTTGAATCATATACTTGTACTAACTACTTGTTGAATCATACACAAATGCACGTTTTATAACATCGAGTTACCAATGCGTTTTCGTGCAATCAATGTATAACCAACTCATAGTCAACAACTCATATCTCTAGGTTTGAAGAATATAAGATATTATCGTCTCATGACTCACTCGTGATAAAATCCATGAAGTGATTCAAATGAGCGTGAGTTAAATCCAATACTCGAATCTTATTCCAGAAGCACTCATGAACACTGCAGCTAAGTCTAGCCACCTAGACAAACTACAGACCCATTCATGACAGTCTTGCTTATACCTACTTCCAACATATGAACAATTGTGGATGTTTGAATAACCTAGTTATTCGGGAAGTCAAAACATGCAAAGTGAAACACAAGAATAATACTAATCCTATATGGCCCCAACACTTTGAGTGTAAAAAACACCTTTTATCTAAGCACCATATTGATTACTCATTATTCATTGTATAATGTTTCCATTTATCAACTTAATACTTGAATTAAAAACAACAGTCATGCCATGCTCCAAGCATGCATACTATGTTTGTCTAAACAATAGCTATGCCATAGTCCAAGTATGCACACTATGTTTGTCTATGATCCTTACTTTGTGAAACAGATCGATTGACAATATTTCAATGATGCTCATTTCACAATCCCAATCCTTATTGTAAATGTAAGAATACCAAATTCTTTCCATTTACTGTAATCTGTTAGATTCTAAACTTATATGCAATGATCCTCTTGTAATGACTATGCCCAAGTCACAAAGACTTGGCAACAAACATTACAGAGTATTCCAATGGAGAGCAATTCCAAGGAAACGAAGTCTCAAATTCAAAGTACATTCCTTTGAACATCCTTCGTTGCATTAAGTTTTCTAATCTTACACAGATTCAAATAATAACTTCCACCTATGGAAACAATTCCATATTACCATTTTGATTATCACTTCTGAACAAGAGTTGCCTCTTCTTCAGAATATGTCAATATGGTCATTTCCAAAGTTTACACTATACTTCCAACTGTCCCTGAGAAACCAATCTTTGGTAAACCTTAGATTGTCCTCGACAATTGCTTAATCATTTTAGTCATATCCACTTCTAATCCTTTTCCCTCTTAATGCCCCAGGCATTTGAAAATTTTAGAATGGATAAATATTATAGCACATGTAGTCGATCCTATACCCGAAGCATATGGAACCCGATTCATGCTATAAAATTTTTATTTTCCATGTTCTCAAAATTCGAACTATGAAGAGGGATGTCGTAATCATAATCGAATTTTGAGAATGCAACATTTATAGAATTTCCTTATGTTGAACCATTCCAACATAACATTCATATTTATCCTTGACTAAAGTTGATTAAAATCTCAATCTAAGCTTTTAGATTTGGAATGAAGTATAAATCCTCTCCCTTAATTATAGCAAAACAACTTTTCAAAGCGAATTGAACCTTTTGTTTTCTATAATTAACATTGCTAACTTGCAACACTAACCATAATAATCATGCTCCCACTAGCACAATGATTATTATCTTACTAGGAAAACACTTATGCTCCCACTAGCTTTGACATGTACTCAGAAATCAACTGAACTTCTAGAAATCAATAGTTTATTGACTTTCTTGCCGAGGTTCAGATTTCTGGTACAAGATTGCTTTGATAATATTTTATCAAAATCATACACCTTTCCTTAGATAGCTCACATGTGTGTCTAAACAATTATGAAGAGGGATGCCGTAATCATAATGTTTAGACCTTTTGCCATTCTCACAAGTCCATGTTAGTGTGCCGGTTAACCACACGCGCTCCACTAATGATTTTGAGAATGCAAAAAAGTCACAATTACTATCTACTTAAAATCTACTTAGTGAAAGCGTTTCCTCACCATCATTTTCATGAATCGGAGAGAAACCTTATGACACTTAGATTTTTATGGTGTATGTGTTCCTATCTACGTGAATTTGTCAAAAACATAATCATAAGACAGGGTTAGTGACAAACCCAAACCCATATAGGCTGAACTTGTTCAATCTTAATTTCTTGCCACTTGGTAGCTCAAGGGCCTACCATTGCTTCCACATTGTTATGCAAACAATTGAGAACTCATAGAACTCACAAGCATAGTCAACTTTAACTGGAACAGGCACAGAAATAAGAATATATGTCAACACGATAGGTTACAAACCTCAAGTCGTGGGCTAGTGATTAACAATACTCTTGATTAGTTCTTGAAAACATCTCAAGATTTTTAAAGACTCCCACTGACCTCTTGACATATAAGATTCTCTTTTTCAAAGAATCATTCCTTGACAAAACAAATATTCAATAGTTAGTGCGGATGCTTATCAAGTTAAACACTTCTCACAATTGGTCTTAGTTGATCTTTGTCTTATCCAAAACATCACAACTTACCAATATCAAATGTACAAGAGTAGAAAACATTTTACTCTACATTTGACAAGTGTTTTACCCCTTTTTTTAAGATTATGTCACTCAAGGCTCAATCTTGGAGTATGACTCTAAGATTTGTTTTTGGAATGAAGTATGATTTATCTTTTGATTTAACCATTTCAATAATTCACGATTCCTCTCCTTAGCCATACAAATGCATTAAGGTGTCCTTAGTGGATCAATTGTG
Organism: Lactuca virosa; assembly: GCF_052849685.1. Classification (NCBI taxonomy): domain Eukaryota; kingdom Viridiplantae; phylum Streptophyta; class Magnoliopsida; order Asterales; family Asteraceae; genus Lactuca; species Lactuca virosa. The sequence goes on along the minus strand of NC_136432.1, from coordinate 102,338,297 downwards.
ATATGGTTTCATAAACACCAAGATAACCATAAACCAAGATACTTAAGCACTCTCCCACCTTTTCAGATTGGAGAAACTTTTATCTTTCTGCCTAATTTGATTCTTCTCATTCGTCCTGCCATACATTGAAACTTTTCCAATGTTTCAGAATTACACTTAAACTTGTAAGTATAACCATATTTACTAAACTTTAGTAAATCATGACGAATAATCTTATCATTCCTTGTGGTCGACTTGACCAGCGCACAACCAAGTGTACCTGATCCTTTAGTCCTTCACTTTACTCACATATACATGTGAGCAAGGACTTAGGTCCCGTTTGATAGTTTCTGTCTGGGTAGTGTTGTCTGGTAAAGTGCTGTCTGGGAAAGTTTTCTGACTGGGAAAGAAACCATGTTGTTTGATTGTACATCTGATTGACTGTGCTGAATGATGAAAAAAAGTAATAATTCAATAAAAAATAAATTTAAAAAAAGTTATTTAAAAAAATTAATAATCCAATAAAGAAAAAAAGAGGCGGGGTTTGTTGTATAATTGTCTTTCCAGCCCATTCAGCCAGAAAGATATGATTTTGGGGCTTTCTGGGAAAGACATATCTTACCAGGAAAGACCCCTTCTTTTGTGCAAATCAAACAGTCTTTCCGGTCCATTCAGCCAGAAAGATCTGTTTGGACCTGGAAAGATGTGTATCAAACGGGGCCTTAGTCTTAATTTCCCAAAGATGAAAATTGTCATTCATCACACAATACAACTTGCATGATTCCAAGTTTCTATCCAACTGAAACTTGGGTGATGAGAATCTTTCCTTATTTGGTAAATTATGACACTACCACAAATGAAAGACTCAAATCCATTTTCCAATATTGTTTATCATATAAACAACAATTTTACACAAATGTCATTGTAAGGATACTTAAAATAAATCAAAAACTTTTTCTTTTATTTTAAAAACTTGCGGAAACATCTTATCCTTACAATGCAAATACATATGAAAAACATGTTGTTATCTATTCCTAAGCAATATATCAAAACTCTTAAGTAGCAGCTCAAAATTCTGATCACCGAACCTTGCGATCGAAATCCATCTTCGCGATCGGAATTAGCATACTCTTTCTTTAGGTTTCCTTTGGTTCTTCCAAAACATCAAAATGTAATTTACATTACATCATGTATTAAGAATCTCCAAAAGATACTTCATAGAGTTAGATAATGGACTTTACCTTAAGCAAAGTCAGACTTTTTGACTTTTACCATTCTTATGAACTTTTCCAGGTAAATTCGGCAGCTTCGCAACCAATGCCCCTTCTTTTGGAAAAAGAAACATATGGACTCTTTGGAAATGGTACATGAGACTATCTCAGACTTATCCTTTCTCTTTACCATTAGGTCAAATGACTTGACCATGACCGATCCCTTTCCATTGGGAAGAGAAAGCTTTTCTGGACTTCTAATGTTACCATTATCAATGTCCATGGAAGTTTGGGAGGTTGATCTTCCAATCAAATTTGCTTTACCAGTGCCTCAAATCATTGCTGATTTAGCAGCATCAAGCAAATAGGTAAGATCATTAAGGGTCATGTCTTGATCTGTCATCAGGGTGTGACTGAAGAACCAAGTCAACAACCAGCTACCTCGAGACTTCGACACCCGACTCTCCCGGCTTGCCAATATGGATTGAGTGACCTTGAACTTTTCAAGTATTAGAACTTGTGGGATATGGAGAATAATTGGAGGAGGTGGAGGAAGTGAAGCATGATTTCCAGTCCCATTAATGCACAGCAAAGGGATTAATCTTTCACCTTGATTGCCATGTGGGATATCATCTTCATCAGGAAAGCTTTTTCCTAAAGATTTGGGAAGACCATAGTTGTCTTAACTAGAAATCTATAATGGGAGAAATTCAAGTTTATTTGATTTAAAGTCCTTAACATAACACCCAATATGAAATATTAATGCTAGGACCCAACAACCTATTTATAACTGGAAGAGGGATGCCGTAATCCAACCTATAAAATAGTTGAAGGTAGGTAAATGACGATTTACCAATTTCCACCATGAAAACGAAATATAATTAAGTTTTAATTGGATTTGAAACTCCTAGATCTTTTGAGATACATTGAACTTTCAATGGCATGTTTGAATCTCGATTGTGCCCTCTAAAGTTTGTGACTGGGATGCCGAGGATCACAAACAAGGTGTGAATAACCATGCAAATTGACTTGGTACCCTCAACTTTATCACCTAATTGATGTGCCGGTTAACCACACACGCTCCACCAATCTATGATAAACTTAAGTTACCCTTCGCCACACATTGTCAGTCCCATGTTAGTGTGTCGGTTAACCACACACGCTCCACTAACGACTTAACAAAGGTGCAAAGTGCAATTTCATGGGTTAGCACCATTTCACATTTTCCAAAGTAACAAAGATTAGGAATTTATAAGTGTTTAGTTACTTAGTATTTATCATTATACTTTTAATGAAAGTAGAATTATAGTCCTTATCCTACCCGTTCGGCTAACAACCCTCCACCAGTCAAGGAAGCGGTGGGTGAGAGTGGACACCCATTAAACTGCCATTTTATAGGCAGTAACCTTATACCCCCCTTATAAACCGGCTTCATGAATGAGGCCTACTAACGGTAAGATTGACTTTATCTTATACATATCTATATAATTAAAATTATAATAATAGTATAAGGGTTGAATTTTAAAGTTTTAAAAATTCTAGGGTTTGATTTGGAATTAAAGCATTCATAAGGGGTAAACTTTACAAATTCCAAAACTTGAGAGCGAGTATTGAAATTATTCAAAAACTTTTCAATTCCATAACTTATGTGTTTAAAGTAGTTTTAATGAAAAAAACTCTTCAAGTTCCATAACTTGAGGACAAGTTATGGAAGACTTTAAAACATTTAAAAAAAATGAGACTCTGCATTTTTCATTACTCATGGAAATCTTATGAGTTTTAATAATCATAAATGTGACTTTTCATATAACTTGAGGACAAGTTAGAAAAACACATTTTATGAATGACTTTTAGATCAATATGGATTGAAAACACATTATCTCATAACTTTTCTATTAATTTAAGCTAACTCATAAGAACAAGATAATTCAAATCATCAATCTTCAAGAAATTAGCATGAACATAAAACTAATACAAATCTTGAAATTATGACAATTATCTTTGAAATTGTATTAGCATGAACATTACCACATCAAAAACAGGTTTATAAGTTCAAAAACAGCTTAGGGTAATGTTCCTAGTCCAATTCCTGCCTTAAAAGTCGAAAATATGCTGTCAGGGGCTTCTACTCGTCGAGTGTATGAACCTACTTGACGAGTAGGATGAATTTCTTCATGGACTTGGCGAGTTCATCAGTGGACTCGGCGTGTCCAGTGCCCAAGAAGCCATAATTTTCGATTTTTTAAGCTATTTCTGCAATTTGCATCAAGTATAATTGAAAACAAGCCTAGGCTCTGATACCACTGTTGGGTTTTGAGCATTCTAACTGTAACGCCCCATTTCTGGTTTTGGTGCATTTTGAAGTTAGAAGAAGAAGAGAGAAGAGGAGTTCTCAAAGGAAGAAAAGAGGATCTGAGTTTATTGTGTCATTCCAGCATCCATTAAGGTATAAAGCTCGAATCTTGGCTTATCATTATGTAGATCTCCTTAAAAGCTTGCTAGTATAGTTTTTGAGCCTTTTCTAGGCTTTGAGGTCGATTTATGGGTAGTTAAGTCGAATGGCTTTTAGATCTAAGCATTTCAGGGCTCCTTAAGCTCAAGGTTGCCACCTTTATTGAGCTAAGCACCCATTCCAAACCAAGATCTCATCTTTTAACTCCTTATTGGGCATTTTAGCTTATCATGAGCATGCATGAACGTAAAGTTAGAAACTTTACGTGTGAAATCAGTCCTAGGAACCCATATCTATGAATTGGATGCACTGAAATCGATTAGAATCAACTGTTTAGGGAGGACATGCATAGGACTCGTCGAGTTGTTCTTGGACTCGACGAGTCGGAGCGCAATCCTCCCGATTTCTCCGATTTTGGAATTTTGAGTTGAATCAGCGAGTGGAAGAGGACTCAGTGAGTTAGAACAAGGATCTGGAAGTAGAGGGACTCGGCGAGTCCATGTCCCGACTCGGCGAGTCGAGTCACGAGTTAGAGAAGTGTGAGTCCGGGAACTCGGCGAGTTCATAGTAGGACTTGGCGAGTAGAGTCAACCAGGAAGTTGACTTTGACCAGGAAGTTGACTTTGACCAGGAAGTTGACTTTGACCAGGGAGTTGACTTTGACCACGGGGTAAAATAGTTATTTTACCCTGAGATTAGTAATCAGTAATTGATTTAGTGTTTATGGGATTTGTAGCCGGGGAGTTCCGGAGCAGCAGTCAGGCAGTTTCAGATTTAGCATCTCGGCAACCAGCGTTACGAGGTGAGTTTTCCTTCCAGTAGGAACGGGTCTACGGCCACAATGTCGGCCCGTTTAGTTAGTAGTAGTTCCGGACTTCGGTCCGATGCAGTAGTTCAGTGTGCTTGATGTCTCTGTGATTCAAGCATGTATTTGTGTTATGTGTTCCGGACTTCGGTCCGATGCAGTATATAGTATCTGTGTTTATGCTAGTAGTTATGATTATGCTATGCTATGTTCAGTCAGTTTCCGGACTTCGGTCCGATGCAGAGGGCAAGGCCCTGGTTAGTTCCGGACTTCGGTCCGATGCAGTTTCCGGACTTCGGTCCGATGCAGAGGGCAAGGCCCTGGTTAGTTCCGGACTTCGGTCCGATGCAGTTTCCGGACTTCGGTCCGATGCAGTGGGCAAGGCCCAGGAGTTGTTTTATATGTTATTGTATGGTATGTGGTAGTTTGGGGGAGCTCACTAAGCTTTGTGCTTACAGTTTCAGTTTTTGGTTTCAGGTACTTCCGCAAGTAAGGGGAAGAGCTCGGGATGATGGCATGGCACACACCACCGCTTCAGTTTTATCCTGGGAGTTTTATTCAGATATTTTGATATGATTGATACAGTATTTGTTTTGACACGGTTACTTGACTTTTGAGTTACTCATTCTATGGTTCTTAGTATGTATGACATTTGATGATGTGATTTTTAGTAATATTAAAACAAAAAATTTTGGGTCGTATTTTGGGATGTTACAAGTTGGTATTAGAGCCTTGGTTTGAGGGATTCAGGCACACTCTCGGGTGTGACTGGACTCAAACTAAGGAAATGGTAAAAAGGTTTTCAAAAGAAAAATGTTTTCAAAGGAATTTTTGAAAAAGAAAACTTAAAAAGAAAAGAGTTTTGAGAAAAGGAAAAGGGTGTGGTGCATGCGATCAACTGAGCTCAAGTAAGTACTCCCAAATCACCCATACACGTTTATGTTATATTTATCAGTTCCAGTTTCAGTAGAACAACATTCTAGAATAGGACTAAGGATCTAGGAGGATGCCTTATGTGCTTGTTATATGTGTACAGCTTATTGAATTGCATGCTAATATTGAGTAGACAGTAGTAGGATAGCCTGTTTAGGTTATGCCTGATAATATGAGTTTAGCATTGTATGCTAGTACAGTTTCTCGTTATGAAAATAGAATTGCTTGAGTAGTTCATGTGTCCGAATGCTGCTTGCTTCGTGCCTTGTAGGACTCGGAGTAATGGGAGTTAGCCATTGGGTGAATACGTCACGTCACATATGATCAGGGTTGAATAATCTCAGAGTACTGGATTTGGCCCTATTGCGCAGCTCTTGTCTGAGTCTAACCGTTGTAGGGACGAGTCTTTTACTCGAAAGATTATCTGAGCCTCGTCACATGTGATGGTATACAGGTGATGACTAATTGGGATTACAAGGAGGCCTTCAGCAGCTGAGGACTGGATCGGGTGGAGTCATAGATTCCCCTAGGGCAAGCCTAGGATGAGAGTAGCAGAGATCAGTAGTAGTAGAAGGGAATTGGTGGAGTCGAGGCAGTACTTGAGGAAAGTACGGATAGATGTGGAAGGTAGTATGGGCCCATACTACTGAAAGCAGAGGATCCGTACTTGAATCAAGTAAGGCTGAGATGAGGCCAGGAAACTTGTAGTAGTAGCGATCCCTCGAGATATATCAGTGTTTCTGACGTTTGTCATGATGTGTTTTCAAAATGGTGGTTTTACGCCCTAGGCCAGCAGTCGGCAGTTCAGGAGCCGGCGAGGGGTCGGGATCAGGCTCGGGGGCCAAGCATCTAGATGAGCAGACCAGGGAGTTCCTCCCTTCAGAGGTTACTCGCACCATACTTGAGCAGACTCCTGTGATCTTCGGTTCGATCAAGGAGGGTATTTTAGAGCTGATGGACGAGAGATTGAGCACTTTCCGTGCTGAGGTGGCGGCCATGATGGGGTCGCGCACACTCACCTTCAGGGAGTTCCGGGCTTGTGGAGCTCCAGATTACCATGGGGCGCGGGATCCCATTGCGAGTACCAGGTGGTTGGCGGATGTCGCCAATGCGTTCCTTACCAGCAGATGTCCCGAGGGGGACAAGGTCAGATTAGCATCATGTCTCCTGAATGACATGGCACGAGATTGGTGGGAGGAGATCGGGCATATCATCGGGGATGACGCAGCGCTTGATGCGATGACTTGGGCTAATTTTACTACCAGGTTCAGAGCCGAGTTTGCACCGGTTATTGAGGTGCAGAAGTTAGCCAGGGAGTTTCAGGATCTCACCCAGACTACCGAGACAGTGGCGGAGATTACCGCCAAGTTCAGGGAGAGGACTCTTCTCGTTCCTCAGTATGCAGCTGATGAGGAAATGAAGAAGGCCCGTTATCATGAGATGTTGCGGAGTGATATCCGCCAGTTTGTGAGCCGGTCCAGCTGTAAAACGTTGGATGATATGATTGCGAGGGCTCGTGAGAGAGAGATAGATTTGGAGATGGAGAAGAAGAGGAAGCCGGAAGCGGTATCTGGCACAGGGAGTTCGGGCAAAAAGCCCAAGGTATCAGATCACAGACCTAGAGGACAGCAGAGCCATAGTCAGTGTGGCAAGTGTGGGAGATTGCACGATGGGGCGTGCAAGGCAGGTAGTGTCGGTTGCTATAAGTGCGGCCGAACTGGGCATATGAGCAGGGATTGTACAGCCACCACCACCACCACATCATCTGATCTGATTTGCTTCCATTGCAATCAGAGGGGACATAAAAAGTCCCAGTGTCCGAGTTTGACAGCAGCAGGGAAGGTGTCAGCACCTGCCCCTGCAACATTGAGGATCACAGACGGCCGTCAGGGCCGGAGTGAGACGCCAGTGGCGAAGAGTAGAGCTTTTCAGATGACAGCAGAGGAGGCGCGAGCGACTCCTGATGTGGTGACGGGTACGTATTTTTCTCTTATTTCTTTATTGATATTGATTGTTTCTTATGAGTGTATGTTGGTAATATAGGGTCGTTCCAAGTGAACGGCATTTCAGCTACAGTATTGTTTGATTCGGGGGCTACCCGATCATTTGTTTCGCTTGCGCTTAGCAAGAGGCTTAGCAGAGCTCCGGGGGAGCTGGATTGTCCACTCGAGGTGGAAATAGCGGACGACAGGACCGTCAGGGTCGCGAGAGTGCATAAGGGGTGTTCCCTTCGGTTATTCGATGAGCAGTTTTCAGTAGACTTGGTTCCTATTCCTCTGCGAGGGAACAAGGTTATAGTGGGTATGGATTGGCTGAGCCCCAATGGGGCAGTGATTGATTGTGAGTTGCAGTTAGTGAGGGTTCGCACTCCCAGAGGGGGAGAGTTAGTGATTCAGGGCGAGAGGCCACAGCACGGACCGATTCTGTGTTCAGCAGCGAGAGCGAGGCGCTACGTTCAGCAGGGTTGCGCAGGGTACATCGCCTATGTCATAGATGCCCGGGAGAAGGGTAAGGCGACAGTTGACGATGTGCCAATAGTACGAGAGTACCCGGACGTATTCCCAGAGGATTTGCCTGGAATACCTCCGGAGAGACAGGTGGAGTTTCGGATTGACATGGTTCCGGGTGCGGCTCCGATAGCCAAAGCACCGTATCGGTTGGCTCCTCCAGAGATGCAGGAGTTGTCTACACAGCTGCAGGAGCTGCTAGACAAGGGTTTCATCAGGCCGAGTAGTTCACCATGGGGAGCCCCAATATTGTTCATGAGGAAGAAGGATGGGTCGCACCGTATGTGCATAGATTATCAGGAGCTGAACAAGGTAAGGGTGAAGAACCGTTACCCACTTCCGAGGATAGATGATTTGTTTGACCAGCTTCAGGGAGCATCTTGGTTCTCCAAGATCGATCTACGGTCAGGATATCACCAGATGCGGGTCAGGGATGAGGATGTGCAGAAGACCGCTTTTAGGACCCGCTATGGTCATTATGAGTTTGTGGTGATGCCGTTTGGGCTCACCAACGCTCCAGCCGCATTCATGGATCTCATGAACCGCGTATGCAGGCCGATGTTGGATCGGTCTGTGATAGTGTTCATCGACGACATCTTGGTTTATTCCAAGACTCAGGAGCAGCATGAGGAGCACCTGAGGGAGGTGCTAGAGACTTTGAGGAGGGAGAGACTATTCGCGAAGTTCTCCAAGTGCGAGTTCTGGTTGCGTGAGGTGCAGTTCCTTGGTCATCTCATCAACCAGAAGGGTATACTAGTAGATCCGGCCAAGATAGAGGCCGTGATGCAGTGGGAGGTCCCGAGATCTCCAACTGAGATTCAGAGCTTCCTAGGATTAGCAGGGTACTACAGGAGATTCATTCAGGATTTCTCCAAGATAGCAGTTCCGCTCACCCGACTGACCAAGAAGTCGGTGGTGTTCCGCTGGGGGTCTGAGCAGCAGGCAGCATTTGAGACCCTCAGACAGAGATTGTGCGAGACGCCGATTCTTACCCTGCCAGAGGGAGTAGAGGACTTTGTAGTCTACTGTGATGCTTCGATCACAGGTATGGGAGCGGTTTTGATGCAGCGAGGCCATGTGATAGCTTACGCCTCCAGACAGTTGAAGCCCCACGAGGCTAACTATCCGACGCATGACTTGGAGTTGGGGGCAGTAGTGTTTGCCCTCAGGATTTGGACACATTACTGTTGGATTAATGTCTAAGTCCATAACTATATTTGGTATGTACTTGACCCGACCTGGCATGGTCCATTTGGGTTGCACTTCACCGGCACAATTTATATGGATAGTCTTTTGAGAATAGTATATTTACGATTTATATTAATATATTATAAGTTCTAATATATTAATATGGAATCATATTATTTAATTAGTATTGATCAAGAATTAATTTAGAATTAATTAAGTGATAAAAAAGAACTAATTAAATATGGACTCTTATATATATGGAATGGGCCAAGTTCATTTAGGTTGGGCTAAGCTTTCATGGATGGTCCATGGAGCTTTTAACCCATGGATCCTATGTAAATGAAAGGTCATGGGTATTAGGGTTTACATGGATGTAACCCTAATCCTCCATAATATATAAAGGGGTCCTTGGCTCACAAAATTGGAACAAGTGTGTGAAAAAAAGTGTGGGCCGATTTTAGTGAGCATACATATTCTCTCAAGTTCTTCCAAGGTGTTTTGGTGATTTGTGATTCCACTTGAGATTACACTTTGCACTTTGTTTAAGCTGTTAGTGGAGCGTGTGTGGTTAACCGGCACACTAACCTGGACTTAACAAGGTAGGCAAAGGGTAACTTAATGTTTATCATAGTATCATTGGAGCGTGTGTGGTTAACCGGCACATCGATTGAGGGGTAAATATTAAGGGTACCAAGTATATTTGCATGGTTACTTCACACCTTGTTTTGTGATCCTCGGCATCCCAATCACAAAACCTGAAGGGCACACTCGAGATTGAAACATGCCATTGAAAAGTTCAATGAATCTCAAAAGAATCTAGGAGTTTCAAAACCAATTAAAACCTAATAATACATTTGATTTATCTTGGTGGAAATTGGTGAATCGTCATTCACCTACCTTCAAATATTTTATAGCTTGGATTACGGCATCCCACTTCCAAGTTATAAAATAGTTTGTTGGGTCCTAGCCTTAATATATCATATTGGGTGTTATATTAAGGACTTAAATCAACTTTACGTGAATTTCTCCCATTGTTGATGTCTGGTTTAGACAACAATGATCTTCCCAAACCAAGCTTTCCTAATGAATATGACTTCCCGAGTTTGGCTCATGGAATTCATACTTCTCTTCCTCCACCTCCTCCAATTATTCTCCCTAACCCACAAGTTCAAGGTCACTCAAGCCCTAATGGCAAGCAAGGTCTATGTGTGATCACATCTTAGAGATGAAGTCACATATTGACAAGCCGGGAGAGTTGGGTGTCAAAGTCTTGAGAAAGTTGGATGTTCAATCACTTTCTAAGTCACATAGTGAGTTCCTTTGGGACTACTATGAAACAGACTATGACATGAACCTTAATGATCATATCTATTTGCTTGGTGCTGCTGAATCAGCAATGATTTGGAACGATAGTAAAGCAAATTTGATTAGAAGATCAACTTCCCAAAAACTTTATGGACAGTGACAATGGTGACACTGGAAATCCAGAAAAAGCATTCTCTTCCCAATGGAAAGGGATTGGCCATAGTCAACCCGGTTGACCAAATGGTAAAGAGAAAGGCTAAGTCTGAGATAGTCCCATTACCAAAGGGTCCATATGTTTATTTTGCCAAAGGAAGGGGCGTTGATTGCAAAGCTGCCAAATTTACCTAAGGATGTTAAAGTCAATAAGTTTGACTCTACATCAGGTAGAGCCCATTATCTAACTCTGTTAAGTTCTATTCTGAGATCCTCATTACATGATGTGACTGGGTCACATGTTGATGTTTTAAGAATCAAAGAATAGAGAGAAATATTAAAGGAAGTATATGCTGATTCTGATCGCGAAGGTGGATTTCGATCTCATCAGAATTTTGAACAGTTGCTTAAGAAGTTATGATATATTGCTAAGGAATAGATAACAACAATTTTCCATGTGGATTGTAAGGATAAGTTTTTCCGCAAAGTTTTAAAATAAAAGAAAATTGTTTAATTTTATTTATTTGAAGTATCCTTACAATGACATTTGTGGAAAATTGTTGCTTATATGATTCCACTGACAGCAATATTGGAAAATGGATTTGATTCTTTCATTTGTGGTAGTGTCTAAATTTACCAAATCAGGAAAGTTCCTCATCACCCAAGTTTCAATTGGACCGAAACTTGGAATCATGCAAGTTCAATAGTATGATGAATGAGAACTTTCAAGCATTGGAAAATCAAGACTAATTACTTGTTCACATGGATGTGTAAGTCAAGTGAAGGACTAAAGGGATCGAGTACACATTCTTGTGCACTGGTCATGTCCACCACAAAGCTCGTTAAGACTATTTGATTTACTAAAGTTTAGTAAATATGGTTATACTTACAAGTTTAAGTATAATTCTGAAACATTGGAAAAGTCTCAATGTATGGCAGAACGAATGGGAAGAATCAAATTAGGCAGAAAGATAAAAGTTTCTCAAATCTGAAAAGATGGGAGAGTACTTTAGTATCATGTTTGTGATCATCTTAATGATTTAGAAATCATATCACAATTAGTCCTCTAAAGGTCATCTTAGTGCATTCTTATGACTAAGAAGAGGAGTCATGAATTGTTGAAATGGTTAGATCAGGAAGATGAGTCATACTTCGTTCCAAAACAATTCTTAGAGTCATACTCCAAGATTGTAACTTGAGTGACATATCTTAAAGAAAGGTTTAAAACACTTGTCAAATGTAAGAGTAAAAGTGTCCTACTCTTGTACATTTGAAATTGGTAAGTTGTGATGTTTTGGATAAAACAAAGACCAACTAAGGCCAATTGTGTGAAGTGTTTGTCTTGATAAAGAATCCGCACTATCTCTTGAATATTTGGCAAGATAGTCTTATATGTCAAGAGGATATTGGGAGTCTTAAAGATCCTAAAAAGAATTTCAAGAACTAATCAAGAATAAAACCTGAGGTTCTTCACTAGCACACGACTTGAGGTTTATAACCTATCGTGTTGACATATTCTGTGCCCATTCCAGTTAAAGTTGGCTTTGCATAGGAGTTCTAAAATTTCTCAATTGGTTGCATAACAACTTGGAAGCAATGGCAGGCCCTGTACTGCCAGGTGGCAAGAAGTTAAGATTGCATAAGTTCAGTCCATATGAGTTTGGATTTGTCATTATCCTTGTCTTATGACTATGGTTTTGACGATTCACATGGATAAGAACACATACACCATAAAATCTAAGGGTCATAAGGTTTCTCTCCGATTCATGAAAATGATGGTGAGGAAACACTTCCACCAAGTAGATTTGAAGCAGATGGCAAAAGGTCTAAACAATTGAGACTATGATTACGGCATCCCTTTTCATAGTTCTGAAATTGTTTAGACACACATGCATGCTATCTAAGGAAAGGTGTACGATTTTGATAAAGTTTTATCAAAGCATCTCGTATCAGAAATCTGAACTTTGGTAAGAAAGTCAATAAAGTATTGATTTCTAGAAGTCCAGCTGATTTCTGAGTACATGTCAAAGCTAGTGGGAGCATAAGTGTTATGCTAATAATCATCATGTTAGTGGGAGCATGATAATTATTGTTAGTGTTGCAAGTTAGCAATGTTAATTATAGAAAACAAAAGTTTCAATTCGTGAGGCTGCAGGGATTGAAAAAGTTGTTTTGCTATAATTAAGGGAGAGGATATACTTCATTTTAGTTCTAAAGGCTTAGATTGAGACCTTAATCATCGTTAGTCAAGAATATATATATGAATTTCATGTTGGATTGGTTCAACTTAAGGAAATTCTATATATTGCGTTCTCAAAATTCGATTATGATTACGGCATCCCTCTTCATAGTCAAATTTTGAAAACATGGCAAATAAAAATATTGTAGCAAAAGACTGGTCTAGAATCATGTCTTTATGTGAGACATCATGAATCGTGTACCATTTGCTTTGGGTACAGGATCGATTGCATGTGCTATAATATTTGTCATTTCTAAATTTTTCCAAATGCCCAGAGGCATTAAGAAGGGAAAAGGTCTAGAATTGGATATGACTAAAATGATTAAGCAATTGTCGAGGACAATCTGAGGTTTACCAAAGATTGGTTGCTCAGGGACAGTTGGAAGTATAGTGCTAATTTTGGAAGGACCATATTGACATATTCTGAAAAGAGGCATCTCTTATTCAGAAGTGATAGTCAAAATGAGAATATGGAGTTGTCTCCATAGGTGGAAGTTATCTGTGTAAGATTAGAAAACTTAATGCAAGAAGCATGTCCAAAGCAATGTACTTTGAATATGAGACTTAGTTTCCATGGAGTTGATCTCCATTGGAATACCTTATAATGACTGTTGACAAGTCTTTGTGACTTTGTACATATTTATTACAGGAGGGTCAGTGCATATAAGTTTAAAATCTAAACAGATTTCGATAAATTATAGGAATTTGAAATTCTCACATTTTTCGATAAGGATTTGGGAGTGTGAAATTAGAATCATTGAAATTATGTTCAATTGGTTTATTTCACAAAGTAAGGATCATAGACAAACATAGAGTGCATACTTGGTGTATGGCAAAGTTATTGTTTAAGAAAAACATAGTGTACATGCTTGGAGCATGGGACAACTAGTGTTTTTAATTCAAGTATAAAGTTGATAAAACCGAAACAATGAATAATGAGTAATCAGTATGGTGATAAATAAAAGTGTTTATTTATATTCATAGGGTTTGATACCATATTTGATTCATTTATTCTTGTGTTTCACTTTGCATGTTTTGACATCCAGAATAACTAAGTCGCTCTTCCTGAATGATTAAGTTATTCAAACCATCCACAGTCAGTCATATGTTGGAAGTAGATATGAATCAAGATTGTCATGGGTTGGTTTGTAGAGGTCCAAGTTGGTGGACAAAGTGGTGCTACAACACTCATGAGTGCTCATAAGTTCTGAGTATTGGATTCAACCCACGCTCATTTGAATCACTTCATGGATTTTATCACGAGTGATCATGAGACGATAATATCTTATATTCTTAAAACCTAGAGATATGAGTTGTTACTATGAGTTGGTTTTACATTGATTGCACGAAAACGCATTGGTAACTCGATGTTATAAAACGTGCCTTTGTGTATGATTCAACAAGTAGTAGAACAAGCCATATGAGTCGAAGTTTATCCATTCCTTTTACCTTCGGGATAAAAGCGATATCTGTGGGCCCCTCGATGATTTAGCGATGACACATGTGAGTGCTTGGCCAAGCCAGGACTGATTTGATTTGTTCAATCAGTCAGTCATCATAAATCGAAAATCGGGAAACAACAAATGGACAGAGAGAATGATTATAATCCATGTCTCAGTCCATATGATATCTAGAATGGAGGAATATATGATCCCTTATCTAATCGACAAGTCATTGACAAGGTCAGAGTTCGACATCGGCTTTAAGAGCTACGATTGCCAGTTAGGTTTTGAAGTCATACTCAATAATAGTTTTAGACTTATCCAAGTGGGAGACTGTTGGATTAATGTCTAAGTCCATAACTATATTTGGTATGTACTTGACCCGACCCGACATGGTCCATTTGGGTTGCACTTCACCGGCACAATTTATATGGATAGTCTTTTGAGAATAGTATATTTACGATTTATATTAATATATTATAAGTTCTAATATATTAATATGGAATCATATTATTTAATTAGTATTGATCAAGAATTAATTTAGAATTAATTAAGTGATAAAAAAGAACTAATTAAATATGGACTCTTATATATATGGAATGGGCCAAGTTCATTTAGGTTGGGCTAAGCTTTCATGGATGGTCCATGGAGCTTTTAACCCATGGATCCTATGTAAATGAAAGGTCATGGGTATTAGGGTTTACATGGATGTAACCCTAATCCTCCATAATATATAAAGGGGTCCTTGGCTCACAAAATTGGAACAAGTGTGTGAAAAAAAGTGTGGGCCGATTTTAGTGAGCATACATATTCTCTCAAGTTCTTCCAAGGTGTTTTGGTGATTTGTGATTCCACTTGAGGCTTCCACACTATTGGGGCTAAGCTCTTAAAGTTCAAGACTTCAAGCAACATCAAAGGTATGTCATCTAACTAGAACTTTGTAGTATAGTTGCTTCATAATATGCTAGTTAGGATGAAACCTTGGAATATTGATTATTTGCATGTATAATAGAGAAAACATAGATCCAAGGTTTATAGGGTTGCATGTACACCATAGGAGTGTTAGAATGCTCAAAACCCAACAATTACCTCTATGGAGTCCGCTGTATCATTTACACGGATCACAAGAGTTTGAGGTACCTCATGGATCAGCCGAATCTGAACATGAGGCAGCGCCGATGGTTAGATGTGGTAAATGATTATGACTGTGAGATCCTTTATCACCCGGTCAAGGCCAACGTAGTGGCTGACGCCCTGAGCCGCAAGGCGGTAGCCGCCCCGATCAGGGATATTTGTCTGAGGATGACAGTGATTAATCCATTGGGATGTTACACTAACACTCCTAAGGTGTACATGCAACCCTAAATACCTTGGATCTATGTTTTCTCTAATTATACATGAAAATATGAACTTTCCAAGGTATTACCCTAACTAACATACAAAGGTTTGATACTTGGGTAATAAAACAAGTTTAGATGATATACCTTTTCTTGTGGTTGATTCCTTGGAGCTTTAAGAGCCTTGCACCAATAATGTGAATGCCTCAAGTTGATATACCTCACTAAAATTGGCCACCTCTTCATATCACACACTAGTGCACGTTTTTGTGAGCCATGGACCCCTTTATATATTATGGAGGATTAGGGTTACATCCATGTAAACCCTAATACCCATGACCTTTCATTTACATAGGATCCATGGGTTAAAAGCTCTATGGACTATCCATGGACTTCCATACACTCTTAGCCCATCCTAAGTAAACCTTGGCCCATTCCATATATATGTAAGAGTCCATATTTAATTAGTCTCTTTTTGATCACTAAATTAATTCCAAATTAATTCTAGATCAATACTAATTAAATAATATGATTTCATATTAATATATTATAACTAATAATATATTAATATACCATCTATAACCTCTTCTCTCAAAAGTCTATCCATACAAATTGTTTCGGTGAAGTGCAACCCAAATGGACCATGTCGGGTCGGGTCAAGTCATATAAATTATAGTTATGGACTTAGACACTAATCCAACACATAGTTCATTAGATCCATAAACGCGACGGGTGCATTAGTGAGCAATAAAGGCATCACTGTAAATTCATAGAGACGGTACCGAGTTCTGAAGGTCGTCTTCGGTATATCCTCCTCCTTTACTTGCATCTAGTGGTATCCCAAATGTAGATCAATCCTGGAAAACCACGAAGCTCCCTCAAGCTAGTTAAACAAGTCCTCAATCTTAGGTAGTGGATAACAATTCTTCACTGTGAGCTTCTGGGCGACCCGTCTTTCTTCTTGATGAACAAAATCGGTGCTCCCCAAGGTGAACTACTCGTTCGAAAGAAACCTTTGCCCATTAACACTTAAAGCTGAGTGGACAAGTCCTTCATTTCTGTAGGTGCAATATGATATGGTGCTTTTTCTATCGGTGTCGCACCAGGGGTTAGATCAATCCTAAACTCTACCTGTCCTCCCGGAGGAACACCAGTTAAGTCCTCGGAAAAACATTATGGAATTCATAAACTATAGGTACTTTTGAAATTGTTTCCTTCTTCTTCTCTCTGGTGTCGATCACAAAAGCCAAGAATCCATCACAAGCATGTTGTAGAAATCTCTTGGCCCTTGCAGCGGAACAAAAGTCAAACAATCTTTGGAACCCTCACCTCGGATGGTCAGCTCTCCCCCACATAGAGTTTGAACTCGTACTATCTTTCACCTACAATCGATCAAAGCCTCGAATTAGTCCTGCCAATCCATGCCTACTATTATATTCACCCCTCTCATAGGAATGGGAATGAGATCTAATGGAAAATTTGTGTCGTGGATCTTTAGGGTGCAATTACGACAAACTTGTGATGCTTTATGAAGCTTTTGCTAAACTTAAGTGATACAAAGGAATGACTCGCCCCCGAATCAAATTATACTAAGTCATGCATAGATTTGACTAGAAATGTACCTAATCCCATACATAATGAAAATAATTACTAAATGGCATAACGACATTATAAAAACAAGGAATACATACCAGTCACGACGCCTTGTGCTATTCTGGCGTCTTCAGTTGTGAGCTGAAAAGCTGACCCCTTGGCCCTTGGAGCTTCAGCTCTGCCTTGGCGCCCATCGGTGATCCTTAAAGTTACATTTGCTGGAGTTTGCATTGCACTCGTTGATCTCATAATGAGACATTTGAACTTACTATGGTCTATCTAGTTATAGTTATAAACATGTAACCCCTGCATCCCTTGCTTATAGTCTCAACTGTAATGTCCCTCCTTGTCGCACTTGTAACGTCTAGAAGCATGAAAAACTCATTTGTGTGATTTTCCTCACTTATTACACCTATGACCCATCTGTTCCTCAGACTTCAGATCAGCAGGCTTGAACTACTAAGTTGTTGGCTATGACAAGACTGGACTCGGATGTTTCTTTTTTGTCTGGTTCTCGAGCTCCAAATATGTCATTCTCACATGTGATTGTAGTTCTGAGAGGGTCTTGTATGTGTTGTTCACCACAAACTCTCTGATCTCGACCTTCAACATATTCGGATATCGAGACATTTTCAGAAGCTCAATAGCCATGTACTACAAACAAAATAGTGCCCTCTCAGTAAACATTGTGGTGATCTCCGTCACCGAATTCGTCGTCTGCTTGATCAACAGGTACTCTGGAGCTAGGCGTTCCCTCTCCACTTGTGGGACATACTCTGCCCTGAAAATTTCAGTAAAATGTTCCCATATCATCGTAATTTTATTAGCATGAGAAAAGGCTTTAGAAACTAAACCCACCAATCCTTTGCTCCCGTGCGAGGAAGGTTCAACGCGGATTTGACCTTTTATTTATCCAGAAAATAACATGTGTAGAAGCATCCCTCAACATCCGCGACCCACCTCATGCTAGCAATTGGGTCCTTGACACCATCAAACTTTGGGGTTTTCGTGTTAGTGAACTCTTGGTAGGGCATTTCCCTACCTTCTGGCGGTGCAGCAACAACACTAGCAACAATGGCTGCAACAACAACAGCGTTAGCGAAGGCGGCATAATGCTCGTTAAACAAGGCGATCATTTCAGTCTTGATACACCCGAACATTTTTTGGAATTATCTCCTTTATGGCCGCTGCTATCCCAACCTCTATTAGATCGTGTATATCAGTATAAATCAGACCTGACCAGTCTGACCACGTTCCAAAACTAGAACCACCCGCTCTAGTGATCATTACCATACTAGGGATATAAATGGGAATAAATTAATATGAAATTGTAGCACTAACTTGTGATAATATTTAAACCCTTACCAGTTCCTTAGTAACCTTCAGGCATTTCCTGACTCCCGTACGAATCTTGTGTTTTTGGTAGTACGAGCTCATACTACCTTCCATACCTATCCATACTAGTTCCAAGAATTGTCACAACGTTTACAAGTCACTACACTCAACTATTGTTAGGCCTTATCACACACTCAGTGTTAAATGAGCCCAACACTAAAATTTCCTAGGCTTTCCTTGTAGGATTCCCTCCATTTGTGCACTGGTACTGTTTAGAAGTCTCTGCTAATATCGATAGACGCCTTGTGTATGCAAGTCGTACATAATCCAGGATCGGATATGCGATCGATAAATGATTCTACTCTAAGCCCACAACCAAACAAAGAACAAGAAGTAAAGCTGAATTAAGCATTCTAAGAATGAGGCAATAATCCAATGTAAGAATGAGACCATAGGTTCATGAATCGAAAGAGAAAAGGACAATCACTACAAGAAATACAGCCTTTAGCGGCGACACCAATAGCGGCGACATTGACTTTTAACGGCGACATATTGAAAAGTCGTCGCTAAAGGCCAACGTCGCCGCTATTGGTGTCGCCGCTAAAGGTCCATGACACGGATCCGCACTTTGACGTTCTGGTAAACAAGAACCGTCCGATCGTATTTCTAATCCAACGGCTGGGGTACTCGTGGAACACACAAAATCAATACCGGCGACTTTTGTCGCCGCTAAAGACCTACAAATGTCGTCGCTAAAGATCGAAAAATGGCGCGGCAATAATTCCCACCGATGAGTCGCCGCTATTGATATTAAGTCGCCGCTAAATACCAAAACGTCGCCGGTAAAGGTGTCGCCGCTAAAGGTCGATGCAGTTAACCCCAAAAAATTGACGCTTTTTTCCTTTTGCTCTTTTGTTTCCATTCGTTGCTGCTGCGTTTCTCTTCTGCCTCCTTATTCTACTTACTTCCATCGATCCTCGTCAATTAAATGGGTGATAACGACGACCTTACTAATTTTCCAGTGGCTGAATCGGCCACACAAGAAGATACCGACGAAGACTGTATTTTCCGGTGAGGACCATTTCTCCGGCGTCATTACTCAATTTCCGGTGACTAAGAGGTATTTCCAGGTTAGTTTCCTTTCCCTTTTCTCTTGTAACATCGATTTTAAGCTTATTGTAGTGCTTAATTTCAAAAAATTATCAATTTTAGTAGTTTTTTAAACTTATTGTAGTTTTTTGATTGTGTTCCCGACCACCACCTGCCACTACCGCCAACACTGGATCATTTTCGTTGATTTCCGCCACCACAGGTTCTATTTACTTATATTTGTTGTGAAATTGAGTTTAATTGCAAAATATGTGTGGTTGTATAAATTATATGAAAATTGGCATATGTGTATATTTGATATTTGTATGTGAATCTATGTATATTTGGTGTATATATGTCAATGTATGTGTGTTTGATGTATATGTGGTATATGAGTATTTGATAGAAGTATGATGTTATTATCTATATATATATATATATATATATATATATATATATATATATATATATATGAAATTATATGTATTTCTTATAAGTATGATGTTATTATGTGTGAATGTGAATGTATGTATGTTTGTTGTATATGTGGTATATGAATGTGAAATTTATGTATTTGGTATAAGTTGGATGTTATTATCTATATATGTGAAAGTATGTGTATTTGGTCTAAGTAGAATGTTATTATATGTGTATGTGAATGTATTTGTATTTGGTGTATATGTATGTGAAAGTATGTGAATTTCATGCTCTTATGTATTATGTGAAAGTATGTGATATTGGTATAAGTAGGATGCTATAACTTAAAAAAAATTAAAAAAATTATTGTTTTAATTGGAAAAAAACACAAAAAAATATTATAAAATTGTTTAAAAACTTATATACGATTACTATAATTGAAAAAAAAATAAACCAATAAGTTCCAAACTAAAAATAATTGAAAAAAATAAAAATAAATTTCACATTCGTTTAGTTTAAAAACTTATATACAATTGTTTAAAAACTTATATACAATGCTATAATTGAAAAAAAAAATTATTGTTATAATTGGAAAAAAAAATGTTATAAAATTGTTTAAAAACTTATATACGAATACATTTAGTTTCTCGTTTGTTCCCAAACTAACCCCAAATTGACCAATAAGTTCCAAAACTTATATATTAACCAATAACTTCCAAAACTTATATATGAATGCTATAATTAAATGTGTATTTGTAATAAAAATTGACTGTATATCTTATAATTTTTCAGGAAATGTTGTCAATTTGGCTTTTGTTTGTGTATACCATGGCTGCTATTATGGGTCGTGGACACGAGGGTGATGGAGCTGAGGACCCACCTCTCCCAGGTGGTAGAGGTGCTGGTCATCACGAGCAGGACGGTAAGTCTTATTATGAAATTTTATTTACTATTTTTGTTCAGTTATTATAAATTAAATACCGTTTCTAATAATTTTTAATTACATTTGTAGTTGAGCAACCTGCACGAAGGAAAGCTCGAGGCAAAGCAAAAAATATAAAGCTTGAAAAAGCGATCTTACGGAACCAGGGTAAACCGATTAGCATGGAATATGATAGGGATATCACATTTGATCCCGTAGGAGAGCCGAAAGACATGTTTTCCCGAGAAGTTGGAAAAACAATGTGGCACATGGTCTCTTTTGATAAATGGACTTGGAAAAAAGTTTCCCCTGCAATACAGGACACCGTATTACAACATTTAGCGGTAATTATTTATTTAAATATATTTTATATGGTTAACTATAATTGTTTTTTACTTGGTTAACTTTTTTTTTGTAGACAAAGTTTGATTTGGATCAGATGTACCGGGATGTACAAGCTAATATGTTGACAGAGAGTTTTCAAGCAGCTTTGTTAAAAGGTTATCGAGAACGTAAAGCTGACGCAAAAGAATATTTTATGTCAGTCGGAGGGTATGAAGATATCCCGGGAGCATTAGCCAACCCTCCAAAGGGTATGGAATTTGATAACTGGAAGAAAGCAGTTGAGTATTTCCAAACAGACGAACACAGAATTGCTTCAGAAAGGAACAAAAAAATCCGTGAAAAGCAAACAAATGTGAATCGTGGGGGGTCGAGCTCGTATAGCAGTACTTGCTATAAGAAGGTAACGTACGATACATGTAATTATTTATTTAAAATATAATCTAATTTTTAAAGTTAAACAAAACCTGAAGAGAATGGAAACGTTTCGCAAAGCTCATACCGATAAGAATGGTGTATTTGTTACTGCTGAGGCGGAACAACAATATGTAAGTATTTAATTATAATTTTATCATATAATTAAATGTTTATTTATACTTAATTGTTACTCACTTTTGGGAGTTACAGAATCGGTTAGTTGAAGAGCTGTTAGAACAAACTCAAGGTGAAAGTGAGTTAACACCTGCTCAAAAAAGAGCTGCGTTTGAGAAAGTATTAGGAGAGCGACGTGGCCATACTAGAGGCATTGGTCGTAAACCTTCTGCTCTCCCGCCGATTCCACAACCTTCGCAACCATCACCACAACCATCACAACCATCACAGGTAAAACAATCTACTTTGGTTTTGTGGTGATTATTTGTTAAAAAGTTTGGTAATTAGGTTTTTGTCCCAAGTGCAAAAAATAACAACGTACTTTGGTTTTTTGTCTTATTTTAAAAATAGCAATGTATTTTGATAGTTTTTGTTTATGTTTGATAATTTAACTTATAAGTTTATATATGTTGTTATTAATTATGTAGTTGGAAAATCTTCGTGCAATGTTGAACGACCCGGCATGTAGGGATGAGCGGTATTCGTTTTTTCAATCCCAAAATAATCGAGGAAACGATGGAAACGAAGATGATGGTATGTAGGTCAGGATGAGTTTTATTTGCATACGTTGTCATGCTTTGCTACTTGGTAGATTGTAAAACTTTGGTTGTTTTTTGTAATTACCGGCGACACTAATTATAATCGGATATTATGACTTTTGATATTTAATTAATTATAATCGGATGTTTGTTTTGTAATTAGCGTCGACACTATTATTTTTGATATTTAATCGAATGTTGCTATGTAATTACCGAGTACATGTAATTACCGAGTACATGTAATTACCGAGTACATTATTACCGGCAACAAAAATCGTTAATTACAAAAAAAAAATAAACAAAAAATGAAAATTGTAATTACCGGCGACACTATTACCGACGACGTCCATCATTAGCGGCGACAAGTTTATCAATAACGACGAAGTAGTAGCGTCGACTTATTACCGGCGACGCGTCGCCGCTATTACTATTACCGGCGACAACTGGACTTATTACCGGCGACTTTTGTTGCCGCTAATGATTGTTTTCCTTGTAGTGAATTCCTACGCTAACGCCAGGTGGATAACGACAATAATCCAATGTAAGAATGAGACCATTTAACAACTTCAAGTCATCTCTTTCGATTTATTCGACAAGTGATCGTGTCCTTTTGCTAGCGAATAAGCTAAAATTGTCTCTTTTTAGATTCCTATTTTTCTAAACCCATACACATTGTTACAAATGTGAGCACCACCTGTATCAAACCATAAGTTTGAAGAAAAAACATGCTATTTCTTTACTCTTTTATGTAACTTATCAGTAAAATATTTGTCTATTTATTTTAATTTTTGAACAAAGAAAATCGAGGATGTTGGAACTTGGAAGCAACTGATCACACTTTGGAGTTTGGACGACTTTCATCGTAATCAATCCATTTTGAACTAAAATTTTTGTTATTTTTAATCGCATAAAGCCCCAACCATTATGAAGCTAAATACATTAATTAGTGCTAATTTACCAAAAACTGCATATTGTGCAATGCATAGTAGTAGAGCACTTGCAATCCTTTTCTTCCCTTAAACCTAACACTTATGATCTAATTTGGGAAATATATTATATTACCTATAGTGGGAGAAGGACATGATTAGTGATTACCCAACTCTAGAAATTAATGATTACGTATAATTATACCGTATTATTTCATGAGTAATGATCCATAAAAAAATCAAATAAAATGAGAAAACCTCGTTCTTGATTATGGGGTTTTCACGGAGCAATATTTTGGAAGACAAAAAGTGCAATGAAAACATGCATTATGTATAAAAGTTTGTTATTGAAATTATATACACATGCATATACAAAAACCGGTGAACCATGGGTGTTTTGTTAAAATACAAAAAGGTAGCAACTAAATAATACAATATCGATCCAATTATCAATAATTAATTTGTATATTATACAAATGTTTCTTATTAGGTGAATTCACAAGACGTACATGCAGTACAAGAAAATGCTTTGGCATATGATACAAGCGTGGACCAATAAATTAGAGGATGAAATGCAATATTTCTTTAGACCTACCCACTATTTTTAATTCTGGTTTGATGACTTAAACTATTGGTTAAATTATTATCTAAAACTTATCGTGCAGATTTATGTCGTCGTCGATGCAAAGAATGAACAATAAAAGTAATCATGCACTCGAAGGAGTACTGATTTCTTGTCAGCAAATCTTGCCAATCAAACATATCCAAAATCACTACAAGAAAGCTAAATGATGCGTAATAGTTTTGCACATAATCTTCTGTAAATAAGATGCTGTCAAGCTAAGTTACACGTGGAGACAAGTCTAAAACCCCAAGAAAATCTTAAAGTGTTGAAGAGAAGAAAATTCATTCTTTTCTTAAAGAACCAAATAATTTTCGGACGCATTATTTCGGATCAAGTCACAAACCATAATGTGGTCATAACTCATAACAGTCCAACGTAGAAGAACATTAGAATAGTCTCGTAATCTTATTTGTAGCAACAGAAATGGATGGTTGCTTTTGGTTACTCTAGCTAGTGTGTTGAAGGATAATTATTTTTGATAGAAGAGTCTCGTAATCTTATTATTGGTTTGTTCATAGAAATTCTAAAATAAAAGTCAATGGGGTTACTAAGTTACAAAACTCAATAGCATAACCAAAATTTTATAAAAAGGGGACTTAATGTGTAATAACACACTAAAATATATCATATGCAACTTCTCTCTGGTGTTCATCTTTAATATATTCGGTTGTTGATTCATTCATATATATATATATATATATATATATATATATATATATATATATATATATATATATATATATATATATATATATATAGGAGGGTTCAATTGAGAAAAAAAAAAGTTGAGAATGAAGGAATCATTCTTAATCACACATTTGTTTTGCCGCAAAACACTTACGCTGGAGGGAGTGGTGCCACAGAAACCGCACTCCCTTCATTGCCACGTAAGCGTCATGTCAGCTTTTACCACAAAAGTGTGGTTCCTTGCGACACCTAAGGAGTGGTGTCATATTTTTTTTAAGGATTTAATTTAAATATGACTTCATTTTTAATAAAAAAAAAAAAACCTAAAATTTCATTACTTCAAAATAAAAAAACATTACATTGCATTACTTAAAATAAAAAAAAACATGAAATTTAAAAAAAATACTACAAACTTAAAAAAAACACACATATGAAACGATTAAAATAACTTATAAAATAAACTCAAATAAAATAACTTAAAAAAAGAAAAAAAAAACTTTATTAATTAAAGTGCCGGTGGGAACAAAAGCAAACATATATTTTTTTTTATTTTATAAAACAATTTATTTTTAATAAAAAGTATAACCTCAATACTTGTCATGTTCAATATACTAGAATAATTTAAATTAACAAAAAAGTAAAAATAAAAATAAAAAACAAAGCACAAGAAAATAGAAATACTCCCTCGATTTGTTTCAATTATATGCTTGTGTTTTTGTAGCTCATGCATAGTCCATTTATGAATTTTAAAACAACCCAATTAAAAATAAGAAGAGAGAGAAAAGAATGTGGTAATAAACAGCCGTGGGGAAGGGAGTGCAGTTCAAACCGCATGCTAGGGGCGGTGTTCTCCATTGACACGGTTAGGGGTGAGCAAAAACCGAACCGACTAAAGAAAAACCGACAAAACCGTAACCGAAAAACCGAAACCGATGCAAAAACCAGTGGTGCGGATTTAATTTTTGCAAAAACCGAAGGTCAACGGTGCGGTGCGGTATCTATCCAAAAAACCGGTCCACCAAAACCGAACCGCACCGCAAGCGTGTATAGTAATAAATCAATCAATGTATATTATATACATGCTTTTTAAAAATACTTATAAACGATAATAAATTTTTTATATGTTTATTTTGTGTTTGTGTAAGACTATATGGGGTGCAAAAGAAATGTTGTATTGTTAGTCAAACCTACTAATCGATTACATGTAATAAGCTTATAACAAATTAAGTCAAAATCAACCAACCTTTAATTATTAATTAGTTTGCTAGAGTAGTCACATGTTATATTTTAAGTGACTTACAATTTTTGATTATGTAATTTTGTTTTGAGTTGAAAATGAATGGTTTAAAAAAAACAACACAATACAAGCTAGCTTACATGCACATGGTTTTCATTTCTTACAGTTTTAAAAAACCACACGAAAAAACATAAAAAACTGCACCAAATTCTAAACACGGTTTAAAACCGAAACCGCACCGATACAAACCGAAACCGCATTTTAAAACCGAAAAACCGAACCATTGCAAAACCGCACCCAACGGTTTTAAGAATGCAAAAACCGCACCATGCGGTTTGCGGTTCGGTTTGGCCTTAAAACCGCACCAAAACGCACCATGCTCACCCTAGACACGGTGGCAAACCGCAGTGGAGACTGCACCCACTCCGCATAGTCTTAGGCGTACCGACGGAAATAGATAACGGATACACGTGTGCTTTCCAATCAAACATGTTTCCTTAAACTATGTTAATCATTACCTTAATATACACAAAAACATTTTTTTTTGTTTTTTTGATTTTTAGAAAGCTATTTTTATCAAAAAAAATATTTTAAATATATCAAAATTCATAATTTTTTATTCTCTATAAATAGACATCCATATTGATATAGTTTTAAGATAGAATAAAAAAAAATTAAGTTTCAGCTCTCGTTATTCATAAATAAATAAAAACTGATCAGATTTTTATTACAGTACATTCGTTATTCATTTATGAATAAAACGTATGCTTAACTTTTGTACAGTTTAAGTATCATTAATATATAAATATAACACGTAATAAAACTTTTTACCTAAAATATTTTTTTTTACATCATCTTTCGTCACACGTTATATTTATATATGAATAAAATGTGTATTAATGGTTGTCATATGTTATATTCATATATAAATAAAAAATTTATCAGATTTTTGTTATAGTTCATTTGTTATTCGAATATTAATAAGTAGTATGTTAATAAAAGACGACGTGTTTTAAAATTTTGAACTGCTTATTCATATATGAATAACAAAATGAATTGTAACAAAATTATGATAAATGTGTTTTTCATATATGAATATAACTTGTGAGGAACACTAATACACGTTTTATTCATATGTGATTATAACATGTGACGAGAGATGATGTAAACTGTAAAGAGTTTACACTGTGAATCTGAACTGTAAATATAGTAAAAAGTAATATATACATTCGACTACGAGTAGTATATTCACTTAATCGTAGGGTTTACATATAGTAAAAAGTAATATATACATTCGACTTTATTAAAGTAGGAGTAGTGTAAACACTACTTGCGATGAGTACGACTCCTAGTACTGGGCTCTGCCACTTGGGGTTCTGATTCTCTTAAACGCCTCTCCAGTGTAGTCTGACGCTCTTGGAGTGCTCTCATTTCAGTTTGAGCAACAATCATTACTACATGGAGCATGTTTGTGTGGTGTCTAGTTTCGTCGTGATCTCCATCTAGACGATGAATATTTGCGGCGTTTTGTTGAGAAACAGCTGTGACTTCTAGAATTCGGTTGATCGATATACGGGATTGATCAACCTGTCGAGAAATATGACGCACTATAACAGGGGAGAGCCATGTCAGTCGTTCCTCCATTACTGATGTCATAGAAATCTCGGTTCATACCAAATGGAGGGCGTTGCCCTTGTTGGTGGCTCCATCTGTGTAGTTCTTCACCCCATGTTGGGGTTGGGCCATGATAATGTTGTCTGGCTACTGGGAGTTGTACTCCTTGTGGTGGATTAATTACCTCTGGTTCCGAGTTTGTGCCATCTGAATTTTCTTCTTCACTATCTTCCTCAGGATCCTTTCAGGATCATCTTCTATCCAACCATGATTCCCTTGGTTAGGGAAGTAGGGATCCCCAGGCGGAGGATATCCTGCCATACGGTCTATACGAGGAATTTAAAGATAAGATGCATAGAAATGATGTAGTTTTAGAAAATACTCCTATAATATTTTAAATCTGTGTTTTGTTTTAAAGTTCTTCTATATGAATAGAGTTTGGTAAGTTTTAGACTTGTTGCAACACTACTATCACTCCCAAACACATGTTGGTCATATCTCAAATGAATATAGTTGATCAGGCTATATTGATCCCAGATAGGGGTGGGAATCAGTTCGGTTTTTTGGTTTTTCGGTTTCCTCGAATCGGTTTCTTCGGATTGAAATATTTTTTCGTCCAATTCGAAAACCGAACCAAATCGAATTCAAATTCTCTAGACCAAACCGAAAACCAAATTCTAATTCGGTTTGGTTCGGTTTGAAAATCGAGGAAACCAAATATTAACTTAAAAAAATTCAAACATAAATTAAAATATTTTTAACATAGAAACCTAAAGTTGCAAACAGAAAGATCTAAAGTTTCATACGAAATGATCAAGAGAGTAAATGGGTTAAAATGATTTCTAGTTTATAATTAATACT
This sequence comes from Lactuca virosa, assembly GCF_052849685.1. Lineage (NCBI taxonomy): Eukaryota > Viridiplantae > Streptophyta > Magnoliopsida > Asterales > Asteraceae > Lactuca > Lactuca virosa. The sequence continues at coordinate 102,309,968 of NC_136432.1, read as the reverse complement.
ATTATTTAATATAAAATAAAAAATATATTTTTTAATTAATTGATTTATGAAATTCGGTTTTTCGGTTCGGTTTGATTTAAACTTCATGAGACCGAAACTCGAACCAAAAACCAAATTTACAATTCGGTTTGGTCTCAAACCAAACCAAAAACCGAATTTGAATATGGTTCGGTCTGAAATCGATTTCGGTTCGATTTGGTTTTCGGGTTTTTTGGTTCCGGACCAAATAATTTCCACCCCTAATCCCAGATATGATTACATAACTGTTCAGGTTTAACTGTAGTGTCCAACATCTAAATACTTTTATGTAGTGATACTATTTCTGTATGAGTGAGTGTTAGTATACTTCTTATAAAATACTTATATTTTAAAAGTATACTTATAGTCAGAGCACTTCGACCCCTTTGTATTTATAGTTGTATATCTTTTATGAATTGATATACTGAGTTCACTATAAACAATGCTCTGATACCGATCTGTCACACCCCCATATCAGAACAGAAGAAACATTTGAGGGTGGAGAACTTCATGTAATATCACAACAATGCACAATAGTAATCAAAGTACAACAACAACCATTGTGTTTACAAAGTATAAGTTTTACAACTGTTTTCAAAACATAATGTATATAAACTCAAAAGTAGAAGTTTAAAAGACATGAGTTTATAGATCTTCGTCTTCTCAAAAAGTTGTGGTTGTACCTGTATCACTGTTTCCCTGAGAATACAAGTAGATTTTGAAAAGGTGTCAACAATTAAGTTGGTAAGTTCATAAGGATGATTGTAACTGAAATCTATTTTCTTGTTTATTGATAAAGTAAACATGTTTTTCCCAGAAAATCCTATATTTTCTGTTGTATATGTATTTGTTTTCTAAAATAGTATGATATAATTTTAAATTCTCATAAAACTATGAAAAGTAAGTTTTTCTCTGTATTGAAATGGTAATCTGTGTTTATACTTGTAATATATTGTATTATAGTCTTATAATTAAATAAAACTATGTGAAGTGTTACTTATGCATACACTAATCATTTAGTTCAATATTAAATTGTGAGTTATTGTAACCATACTAGATGACTTAGGATGGCCTGAACACGACGTTCTTCAGGCGTCGTAAAAGTTATAACAATTGTCACCACAGGTCTGCCGACCTAGTTGTTGCAAGCAGCTCTGGTGCGGGATTGTCAGTCCCGTATAAATGAATACACAAGTGTCACGTTCCCACTCAAGGAGATTCTGGTTATAATTTCAGGACTTTTGTTGGTACTTGGAAAAGTATATGAAGGTAGTCTCACAAATACTATATTGATGATTAAGCGTAAAAATATTGAAAGATTACTGTGTAATAAATACACTGTAAATGGGTTTCATAAACTGTATAGAATATAGTTTATAAGTTTGTTTTCAGTAAAGTAATCTGTTTGTTTTCTAATAGTTGTCCTCTGTTTTTTTTCCGATATGTACCATGTTTGTTTTCCTGTTATGTACTTTGATACTTGAAACTAATGAATGAGTTATGTAAACTATACCTATTATAGTTTAGCTGTTTGTCTTACTGTAAAAATCTGTAATACTGTTTTTCCATGAAATTCTCTGTTTGTATCTAAGTAGTATCAAATAGTTTGAAAACTATCTTATAATTATATAAATATAATATTTATATAATTGTGATTAATTAAATCTTTGATTAAATAATTTTACCCCAAGCTCACAACCAAACAAGAAACGGGAAATGGGGTTAAATTATAGCAATTTAAAATATACTAAAACATTTATAATCTTTTAAGATATTAACACAATTTCATTGTGTTTCACTTGTATTCCCCCCCCCCCCCTAAAATAGTTAAAAATCGTAAAAATGTAGGGGTATGAACTCACTTGATAGGTGCTGATTCGGGCAGAGTTTCGTTTCTTAGAAGAGAGTTTTTGATGAAAAGTCGGTTTCACGCGGGCAGCGCTTCGACTGGAAAGAGGTTAGCTTTTCGAGAATTTCGGGGCTTCGGGCTTTCTTCAGAGCTTGGATATGTCACCGGGCGTCGGCGGTAGTTAGAAGGGCTTAAAAGTGTGTAAAAGTAGGAGAGAGGTTGTGAATTGGCAACCTAAACTCGTAGCTCTCGGTTCCTATTTAGAGGAGGTTGAAGCCTCGGAGTACGCTGGGCGTACGCTCGTACACTGGGCGTAGCGTACGTGTCCAGCCTAGCCGTTATGCGTCGGAGCTAGTATGCATGCATGGCTCGCATGCAGCGAGAGGGTGACGGAGCGTCGACGTGGTCGATCCTTGACCTTGTTTCTGAGTACGCTGGGCGTACTCACATTTCTTCAACTTCAAAAATTCGTAACTTTTATATACGAGCTCCGTTTTTTACATTCTTTTATATCCACGTGTAGGTGAGACTATGCTCTACAATTTTCGTTTAGACTCTGTCGGCTAATTTTGACTTTATTTTTAAAGTTATATTTTTAACAGGCCGGGACAGGAAAAGTCCGTTAAAAATTCATAACTTCTTCATCTGACATCTGTTTCCGTCTGTCTTTTTACCGTTCGATTTCTTTTGATAAGATCTTCGATTCTCGTTTAGGTTGTGTCGGCTAAAAATCAATCGATCTTTATTTCAAGTTTTAGCTGTCTACTCTTCTGTCGAAACTTAGAAAAATCATAACTTCTTTATACGAAGTCAGATTTAGTCGTTCTTTTTATGGACACTCTCGGTTTAACGTATACTATACCTTTCATTTAGATAGTTAAGACTAAAAATCATTTTATTGAAAATTCACTTTTTACGTTAAACAGTGTCTTGCCGGTTTTGTTGCGGATCTTCGATTGGTCATAACTTCTTCGTTATAACTCGGATTTGGGCGTTCTTTATATTTTTGGAATCCTTGACACGATTTCTACCACTATATTTATCCCAAACAAGTTTGTTTAACATTTCATTTTTGAGGGTCGATTATGTAAATGCAGATAGTATACAAAAATTTCTCTTTATTATTGATATATATACTATTACATAAAGTCGAAATAACAGGTTGTTACAGCTATCTCCTCCAAATCCACACCTACTTTTCCCTCTAGTTTAATGAGGTCTGATGTTAACATTCTTCCTCTAAATTGGTAATTGCCATTACTGCCTTCACAACAATCTTAGCAAACCTTCTCTTGCAATGATTGACAATAAGTGTGACAACCGTCAATTTCTGGTCAAGTTAAAGTCAAATAAAGTCAACAAGTCAAACCGGTCAACTCAATTAACCTTGTATATTAGGGTTTACATTATGCTATTACTGTACAACTCGCTATTTTAATTAGAAGTTATCACTTGGAAAGTTCGTATGTTCAGAACTCTTAAACCCTAATCAGGGTAAGTGATGAAACTACTTGGTAAAACATTATTTTGTACCCCTCGGGGGCGTATAACACTCATAACAAGGATTACCGGGTCTTGCGAACCTTGCATTTCAAGGCTAAACACTCACAAAAGTCACAAATAAAGTCTCTCTAAATCTCTCTCGCTCTATCTCTCTCTATCCCAAATCTCTCCCAAATCTCTCCTAAATCTCTCTCAAATTCTCTTTCAACTTTTTATAATCACTCGGGGCATCCCGACCCTTAAGTTATTTGAAAACAACTCGAAACGGGAAGATAAATGGAGAAACCCTCTTAAGGAACCGAACCCTCTTAAGGAACCGAACCCTCTTAAAGGACCGGACCCTCTTGAGGACCGAAACCTCTTTAGGACCGAAATGAACCGAGCCTTCGGTCCATTTCGCTTTCGGGTACCTTCGCTCCATTTTACTTTCGGTTCGGATCAGGCTTCTCGGACCGAAGCTTCGCCTACCCTCGCCTTCGCTTACCACATAAGAATTTCGCCTGCGAGATTCCTCGGATCAGCCCACTTTCGGTTCCCTCCTGACCAAGTTGCAAGGCTTAGGACCGAACCTACCTTCGGTTCTTACTCTATAGGAACAAACCTTCGGTCTGGTCTCGCAAGTTCGCTCCTTTTTCCCGGTTTTCGACTAGATTCGTCTTTTAAGCTCGTTTTTCATGATTTTGACGGAGATTTTTTACCCAAACCCATATTTTAATATATTAAACTCCATAGACCCATAATTTAATCATATCCTTGAGGGAAAATCATATATTTGGACAAAATCTTGTACAAGATATGGCTTTGGAGTGTTGACTTTGCCATGAATCTATGACACCAACCACCCACCCACTCCATGACCACTCCATGTCACTATTCACATCTTACATTAGTCAAATCGAGATCTCCCCATACCTCTACCATATCTTTTCCATCAGCTCACTCTCTAATCCCTCACTCTCATCCCTATAAAACCCCACTCTCCTCCTCCCAAGACACACTTTTTACACTCTCATACTTCTCTCTAAAAAGCTCGAATTCCTCTAGGAGTCACAAGTTCTTCCCCTGTCGCTGGTAAGTTTATCCTTCCTACACATAAACATTCTACACAACTTTACCAAAATCATAGAATTCTTACACAAAATCGACATATTTGTTCTTAGATCTTCGAATCTTCAAGCATCTCCCAAGTGTTCTTGACTTGGAAACTTCTTCTCTTCATCATCCATCCTAAGAGATCACTCAAGGTGAGTTCATACCCCCACCTTTTCATGTTTTCTTCAAGTTTTAGGGGGAGAATACAAGTTAAAATACCAAAAACTTAACTAAACTCAAACATCAGCTTTCAACAGGAAAGTTTAGTTCCATTCACGGACTGTTTTGACCATCTTAAACTTAATACCTCTCAAAACTGTTTAATATGCAAATAGTTGAGGTTCATATCTTTAAAATGACTACTTGCACATCTCCATACGATTTTTCTACAATTTATGGTGATTTTTACAAAACTGTCTATCATTTCAGAAACGAATTCGGACCAGTCTGTGAATATGGACATTTTTGAATAAACTAGAAACATTTTATAAACTCTCAGAATTTACGGATTCTGTTTTCGACTTCGTAGGATTTTCCTATGATTCTTCTAAAACAGTGTAGAAAAGTTAAAAACGAGTTAACAGCTTACAATTTTCGTAACACTTTGTAACATGTTGAGCAAAGTGTAATCTTTGATGACTTCATATTTTGCATGTGTTTTTCTGTTGTGATATATTTATATAATAGAAAATATTCTCTGAAATATAAGAGTCCTTTGTAATTACTATATGGTAAACTATAATAGGTATAGTTTATGGATTCCACATTTCAAACACACTACACGTAAACTCGTTATCGTAAATTGTGAGACACGTCTTCATTGTACTCTTTGAGTACTGGTTAAAAATTCCTGAATTAGTTATAACCAGAGTCTCTTGTAGGGAGAGTGTGATAATTGTGTATAGATCTATATTGGGGTTGACAACCCACACCCATGCTGCTAAGACAGTCCGATCGGCCGATCGGGGGTGAGAAATGTCATTTCGATTCCGACGTCTGAAGAACGTCGCAACATGCATCTCTGTTATAGTATGGTTATAGCGACTCACATAGGGAGATAACGACACTTATAGTTTACGGGAATTTCTACTTAAAAAAGGGTTTTATCTATCTAAAACTACAAACACGTTACAAGTACAAAACACACTCTTATACTCAATCTTGGGATTTAAGACTACATAACATTTTATAAGGAAAAATATTGGATTTTCTTGAAGTATGCATTACATTTATAACCAAAGGTTTTCAAACTCGGAATATAATACTCGGTTTCATTTCAAACAGAAACTACTATACATGCTGGTAGTAACCAGGGCTTTCAAACTCTTCATCCAAAAGCTTATGAACTCACCAACTTAATTGTTGACACTTTTTCAAAACTACTTGTATTCTCGGGGAATCAAACAGGCAAACCGCAGCTTTTGAGGATGGGACGCTAAGGCGTCAAACAATTTATTTTGTCATCATAGTGTAATTGATTTTGAAACATATAAACTCATACTATGGTGTAACTCTTTCAATTATATTTATGATGGTTGTATTTACTTTGAGCACTATTATACTCATTGTTGTGATACTATACATGAAGTCCTCCACCCCCGGATGTTTCCGCCATCCTTGGTTCGGGGGTGTGACAATAAGAGATAGAGTTGAATCAGATATAGCATGTATAAAAACCATGTGATTAGTCTTTTATAAAACTGGAAGAAAAAATAATGAAAGCTTACATCTTGAGGATAAGATAGTCATGCAAGTTTGAACCAGGGGTTCTATATTTGTAGCATTAAACTCATTCTTAAACTTGTGTGATATTTGTTGCAAATGATCAAAAACAATCTTTGAAGCTATATAATAGCCCTCTGTAATACAAATTGGAGCGATACCAAGTTCCTAAGTCATTCAACCTGTTCTAGAAGTTCACCATCCGAAAGAACTCATGTTGTCCATCACCAATCACACAGTCTTGAGTCTGATAGTTTAACCATCAGTTTACCAGCTTGATTTTTGGGATTCATATTCTCCAAGATTGTTGCACCATGATTTTCTACATAAATATAAAAAAGTTCTCTTTTATTTATTTATCAACAACTGGATCGTACAACCAGCCTCATCAGTAAATAGACATCATTGACAGATTACAACCACCAAATGATTCTAAAACACATAGTACTGAAAATTAATCATTGATTACAATCAAATCAAGTTGGAATAAACTGTTGGTTGATAAAAAAAATCAAGATATGAGTGTATCTTACCATATGAAGATGTTACATAGATGTTAGTAGATATTTTTAAATGATTTGGCACAATGTGGGAATTGTTCTATGGGTGATTCAGAACATCCACAGGTTGAACATCATCAATTCAAATAAAAAAACATGAAAAAAATGATCAAAGCCCTAAACACCTTATACAAAAAACGAACTAAATAATCATGGTACATCAAGAAAGCAGTTGGTCCTCCCGTTACCCGAAAAGAAAGAGATGCACTGACTAAAACATACATAAAATAAAAATCTTTATGAACCCTAAAACTAAAAACTCATTGATTTTGTTACTGATGTAATATTAATCCAAGAATTATATATATATATATATACATAAAATAAAAATCTTTATGAACCCTAAAACTAAAAACTCATTGATTTTGTTACTGATGTAATATTAATCCAAGAATTATATATATATATATATACATAAAATAAAAATCTTTATGAACCCTAAAACTAAAAACTCATTGATTTTGTTACTGATGTAATATTAATCCAAGAATTTTATATATATACACACACTTTGGGGCCTTTAACTTTGTTTAACAATCATTACCACCCAAAATCTTTTTTTATTTAGGGGTTAGATGAAATTACTTTTTCTTTGGGGGTAAAAACGAAGTTTTGAGAATTGGGGCTTATCTTTTTTTTAGAATTGAGAGAAAAAGTAAAACTCATCGACTCCGGCGACTCTACCAACATTCCAGATCGTCGGCGAACTCTGAAAGCATTCAAATGGTTCGTATTCATCTCTTCATTTAAACTGCGTTCTATGTTCCTTGATCCAGTTTTTTAGATATTCAATGTTGTGGCTACTTGCGACCGTGTGCGTGAAACTTTAGGGCTATAACCAGATTTAAGTTCAATTTTGTTAAAAATTTTGGTATCGGTTTGCTACAATTCCATTTCCACACAATTGAATTACATTAGTTGCCAAATATGCTCTTAATTTCAAAGTTTGATTATCGTAAGCGATGTTTCTAGGGTAAATTTGTGCGATATCAATTGGTTTGTGGCAATCTCTATATAAGCGATCGAAGAAGCGTAACGATCTGTTTTCCATTATCAAATCGGAAGTTTCTTGATGTAAAGGAACTTGTTTTCATTCAAAGATCAAACCTTTTGAGTTTTCCTTTTATTGCAAAGAGTTTATCTTAGATCAAGAGATTGTTCATGTAGCATTATTGTTCAGAACGAGTTAAACAAGAAACTAACTAGGTTTCAGATTGGGTACATTTCGACTCCAGTATTCTTATGGTTTTATGAAATTCTTCATGGGTATTGGATAGACTTACAGTAGAAGGTTAATTGTTGTATTTGTGTTGAATTTTGATATGATTAGATTTACAAATAAACCTTTTTTTGCTCTTATAGGCTATGTACATTCGTGTTAAGCGCAATAAAACAACTTACTTTCTTCAATGTGATGCAACTGAGAAAATTCTAGACATTAAGCAAAAGCTGCATGACTTAATTGATCAACCAATTAATGATCAACGCCTAATTTTAGTAGCAAGTGGAGAAGTTCTAGATGATTCCAAGACCTTGGCAGATCAAAAGGTATTCAGACTTCTTTTCAAATTTAAATCTTGATATTTATTAAGGCCTTTGTTCATACATTTTATCTTCCATATGTTTTTAGGTTGAAAATGATGCTGTTGTGGCACTTGTGTTGAGAAAAGGTTTTGTTTCTAATCTTGTTCATTTGTGCTTTGTTTATTCTGTATCTTTATCATATAGTTGCATATTTTGTTTAAAAAACAGTTTGTAACATAAATCAGTTTTTTATTACTTTCAGATGACAATGAATTTGAGGATGTGAACATAGTGAAACCGGATGATTTTTATCAGTCACGTGATGCAGACACTACAAGCAATTGGTAAAAGTAAAAAAGAAGCAAAATGATGTCAAATCGATGGACTTGTAAACGATATGTGAGCTTCGTAATATGATTATGTTTATATTAAGATCCACAGGAAGTTTATTGTTTTTAATTTTCATAATCTTTATTCCTTTGTTTTAATTTAATTTATATTTCGTCTGAGGTAGAAAAATGACACATTTGACTTAACACATGACTTAATAAAAGTGTTTGAAAATGAGAGTGGCGTTGTGGTAGCATGATAACATGTGTAAACTTAAAGAAAAAAAATGGTACAAAAGACATAAAGTTTTTAAATTTTTTCAATTTTGACATTCCGTTATTTATTATTATTTTTTTTGTTTCAATTTTCATACTCTATTGTTGACACTCTATTAGATTTACATAAACAAAATAATTTTCAGGATACAACTAGGTACTCAATATTTGGTAAATAAAATGTTTGATAGAGCAATGTACCTTACACCGACTTAGGAAACAACTAGGAAGTGGCATACCAATTGTGAGGAAGACAAAATCAAGGAACTTAGGAAACATAAGAGTGTAGTCGATTAAGGTTCCTTAATCGCCTGGGACAAATCCTTCTTGAAAACTAATAAAGTGTCAAAATTGAAACAAAAATTTGAAAAAGTTGGAAACTTAGTATCTTTTGTGTTATTTTTTTTTCGAGTTTGGAACGTTATCATTTACATCAGCTTCACAAACAAATGGTGTCATGTTACATACCACGTGAGCATGCATTCCCATGTCAACGACAACCAGGTAAATGGTCAATATTGTAACAAATCAGAAAAACATAGCTAAAGTGCAACAATAAAACAAAGTATCTAAATTGGAATAAAAAATGAAATATAATAACTTTTATGCACATGAAAAAAAAAGGAAAGGGGGGGGGGGGTGGGGGGAAAGAAAACAAAATTAAAAATTTTGACGGGCTATATTCCTCATGGAAATTGAAAAAAAGAGCAATGTATTTTTTTTTTTTAATTAGTTAAAGTCATGGAAATTCCTCTAAGACCAGAGAGTGGGTGCTACAACACACCACTATGCGCTTTGAAGTCCACTCTCGGGTTAAGTTTCTCATTTGGGTTGTTGTTGGGCTACAAAATACACCAAATGAAAAGGGGAGTATTTTTTTTTTTTTTTTTTTTTTTTTTTTTTTTTTTTTTTTTTTTTTGTTAATTTGAATTGTTCCTAGAATAAGAAAATATGACAAGTATTGAATTTTTTGGGCTTATATTTGTTCAAGTAAACAATGAAACAAATCGGCTGTAGGACTTTTTTTTTTTTAATTAATGAAGTTTATATAAATATTTTTTATTTTTAAGTAATGAGGTACATTTAAATTAATGAAATTTGGAGTTTTATTTAAATTGAATTGTTAAAAAAAAAAGTATGACACCACACCTAATTTGCAAAGACTACACAAAAGAGTAGTAAAATTGACATGGAGCCCATGTGGCGTCTATATGGCATAGGATGGAATGTGGTTTTTGTAGCACCACTCCTTCCCGCCTAATAACCATCAATTTTATAGCGCCCCATAATGATATGATTAAGAGCAATGTTAAATTTATAAAGCGTCATCGTTTTGTATGGTCCCAACTAAAAATAATAAACATATTACTACTCTTTTTAGTGTAACATTGTTCATAGTTTTATAAAATCATGATTCACTTTTCAAAAACAAAACATTGTTTAGAGTTTTTTATTTTTATTATTATTATTTTTTATATACATCTTTAACCACCAGTTTTATAGTAAAAGGAAGCTTCATGTTGTAAAAATGAAGTCTACAAGACTTCCTTTTTTTATAGTAAAAAAAGGGTGCTTCATAATCTGAAGCACCCTTTTTTTACTATAAAAAAAGGAAGTCTTGTAGACTTCATTTTTACAAAACTAGGGCTGTCAAATCGGGCAGTCGTGTTGTGTTTTTGTCTGACACGACACGACACGACAATGTTTTGTATAACACGAACACGACACGACACGATGTCGTGTTTTTTTCATTAACACGAAAACGAACCAATTAAAACACGACAACACGACACGACAAATATAATATTACATAACTATTAGTGTATTTCGTTCATACTTAAAGATATATAACACGACAAAAACGACAAACACGAAAAACACGACAACCACATGCTTAATCGTGTCAATTTCGTGTCGATTTATGAACACGAACACGACACGACACGGCATCGTGTTTTTTAATCTTGACACGAACACGAATTCGAATTTTGATTTCGTCCCGATTTCGTTTCGTTTCGTGTATTTTTGTCGTGTCGTGTCATAAATTGACACCCCTACTTTTTACCGTTAAAATGGTCACTAAAATACCTACGGCACAAGAAAAACCTTCAAAAAATGTTTCCTTAAAAATAAAGGAGAAATATGTATAACATGTTTTTTCTGTTTTTCAAAAAATGTAAAAAAATTAGTCAAATCATCAAAATAACAATCAATTTTACAGATTGCATCTACACAACTGGAAGACCCTTTGCGAAATGAGTCATCCGTCAAAAATATGTTTAGTATAAAGGGTTAAATGAAAGGAGTTATAGGGCTAAAGGTAAGGGTGGGCTCGGTATTGGATCAATGAGAGCTTTAAATTGGGCTCTCTTGGTTAAATGGATATGGAGATTTAAGGAGGAGAAAAACGGTTTTTGGCGCAAGGTAATCTGTGGCAATCATAATCTTGCAAGAAGCCTATAACTTCCTTATATAAAAAAATCAATTCTTGGTTGCTAGCAAAACGTAGTGAAAATTGTTGATGGATTGGGAGAGATTGACATAAATTTTTCATCTATTTTTTAAGTCAAAATGGGAAGAGGGAATGATATGCTGTTTTGGTTCGACCAGGGGACTTCACTTTTGCTTCTAAATTCCCTTGGCTGTTTTCTCTTGAGCGGCAGAATTATTGTTTCGTTGAAGAGAGAATTTGTCCGGATATTGGGGGTTGGGCTTGGAAACGGCAACCAAATTGCCAGGAGGAGTTTGATGAGCTAAATATATTAAGAAGTATTTTGTCTGACCACACCCGATCTGGCGTAGAGAATATCTAAGAGCAAAACTTTCAAGTGACGGGAGATTTTTGGTGAGTAGTGTTCGAAAGCTAATTGACTCTCACGTCTCCTGTCCATGCAAAATGGCACAATATGGAATCACACGGTGCTGTTGAAAATTAATTGTTTCATATGGAGAGCTTGTATTGGTAGAATTCCCACTGCGTATGTGCTATCCCGGTGTGGGATCAACATCAATGACCTTTCATGTCGTGGCTGTGTGGGGGGCGTCGGTGAAGCCGATGATATTCTTGTCAAGTGCGCGTTCACTATTGATGTGCTTCGTCGGATTTGGAATTGGTGTGCCACTGCCCACTGTTCCTACTGCTTTTGACACCGTGAGGGAGATTATCACATTTGCGGCTAATTGGGGAAGTTGTCCTAAGAGAAGGAATGTAATTCTTTCCATTGTGTATGGTTGCTTTTGATGCATTTGGAGGGCGAGAAATGACTTTATTTTCAACAATATCCGATCTTCTTCGTCTAAGGTGGCTGATGATGTGATTTCTTTAGTTTTCAACTGGGCGATGGTTTGGCGGAGATTCAGAAATTGTAATTGGGTGAATTGGTGTTGTAATCCTTTATCAATTGTGTAATTGTGTTTTTGTTTTCTTTGTCCTTTCCATGCTTAGGCTCTTTCTAGACAGTGGGTTAATAAAATCTCACTTTTTCCAAAAGTGAGAATCTCATAGATGGCATCTGCAAAATACTCTAATTTCCATATGCGAAAATGGTCTCGGAAATCTCCTTTATCAAATGTCATTTGTGAACTTACAGATATTATATGTAAAAAGGGTCTCTTTTATGTTATCTATGATTTGGCAGATATCATCTCTGAAATTATAGCTATATGACAAAAGTTTCATAAATTCCGTATTTAATATTGTAGACTATACACATATTATTACGTCTTTGACTTGAACAATATTATAACATGTATTTTTTAAAGAAGGGCAGATACATAATTTCAAACTTTTTTTTAGATAGTAACGAATTTATTATTGCTTTTAATTTTATTATTTTCCATTTGGTCGGCTCCCTCTGTGCATTGGTTACGGGATTTATGAGGAGCCCATACGCATTCTTGAATTTAATTCTCACAGTGGAAGTCTAGTTACGAATAACTTAATATCTATCAAAGGGCTTGTAGGCAATGTTTTAAAAACCGGTTTTTTAGTTGAACATGTATGGTGTCCGCTTCCTGGTTCAACCGGTTCGACCGCCGGGTAAACCAGTTTCTATAATTTTTATTTTTTTTCCCTATTTTCCTACACATACACACATATATAAATCATGAATATGACGTTTACTAGTTCAAACATTAAAAATATACATTAAAAATAAGTTGTAGATTAATCTAAATACATTAAAATAACATATAATCATAAGTTTTAGTGTTTTACATCAATCCATATACGTCAATAAGAAAATAAAATATAATACCGAAACAAAATATAGATTTAGATGAATACAAACACATCAAAAAACATTATAACATTTACTATATGTTTTTATTTAGAGAAAACTAAATAGATTTGAAAAAAACCACCAAAGTTTATTATGCAAATGGTTCTTTTCCATGTGTTTTTTATTCAGTTCAACCGGTTTATTTTGACCGGTTCAATCGGGTTTTCCTAAAAACCGGCCGGTTTAATCTGGTTCAGAAATCGACATAAAACCGGTGATAGTTGAACCGCTCTCTCCCCCGGTTACCAGTCCAACCGGTTTAACCGGCCGGTTCAAACCGGTTTTTAAAACATTGCTTGTAGGCCAACGGTATCTAGTGTTGTCATCTCTCCTTTAACTTGAGGGTTCAAGTGTCACGGTAAACATAAATTATAAGAATAGTTTAAGAATAAAATACATATTTACCGTTTCAAAAAAAATAATAATAATAACTTAATATCTACGAAACAAATTTGGTCCTACTTTTAGTTTTTAGTTGAAATTTTATAAAGCGTAAACTACGTAAAAACCTATATGGTTAATAAATTATAACTAAGATAATATAAGAAATTCATAGTCAATTATAACAAAAACACATATAAAATGGAAATTTTCTTTGAAAGTTGAAAGTTATCAAATGTATTCTTTAAATAAACGTGGTTTTCAATATTACTTCTATATATAATCTCTGCTTCTATTAAAAATACGATTATTTTAAAAATATATGTATTACACGGGTTGAATAAATGAAACAGTAAATAGTTAGTATTGAAGATTAAGATATTATAAAACGATTCAAAGTTCGATGCTTAAATAAGAAAAAAAAATTAAGAAATAGAAAAAAAAGGCAATGCGGTAATTTAAACAACAGAACATTTTATATGTTAATCTTTTTCGTAATAAAGCATTATACTTTGAAATTGTAACACCCTATTTCGAATTGTTTCCTAATTTGTGGTCGTGACCCGAAGATCGGTTATCATAAGGATAAGGGCATCGGGGAAGGAGAGATTTAGACCCCTTGGATGTGAATAATGTAGATTACGTGATCCGAGAGTTCGATTTGTGTTTTGGAGCCCAAGGGTATAACCGTAAAGTGATAGGTCGGGCCTTTTATGAATTTTGGATTTAAGCTCGGGAAGTTTTAAGGAAAAGGAGAGTTGATAGAATTGTAGAGCTTCTCATTACCTTTATGTGGATATAAAGAACGTCGAAATCGGTCTTAGAACAGAGAAGTTATGGCTTTCGGAAGATTGGTGGTTTTAGTCCCTAGCCGAGTACGTTGGGTGTATGCTATGAGTACGTTGGGTGTACTAGGTCGAAGTTGGTCGCAGAGGAAACCCACATACGCTGCGTGTACGTGGAGGTATGAAACATCCCAAAAATACTACCCAAAAATTTCGTTTTTAAAAACATTAATGAAACCATCAACCATCCAAAATCATAAGTAAAATCGTAATCGTGTATCATAAAACATCATAGTATCTGTCTCAAATCAAAGTCTCATATCAAATCATCAGAGTAAACTCCCAGGCTGTAACTGTGGTGTGTGCCATGCGATCAACCCGAGCCATTCCCTTTACTAGCGGAAGTACCTGTAACCAAAACTGAAAACTGTAAGCACAAAGCTTAGTGAGCTCCCCCAAACTACCACATACCATACAAATAACACATACTGGGCCTTGCCCACTGCATCGGGCCCCGCCCGGCATCGGACCGAAGTCCGGCATAATCTGGGCCCCGCCCACTGCATCGGGCCCAGCCCGACATCGGACCGAATTCCGGAATAACTTGGGCCCCGCCCACTGCATCGGGCCGCGCCCGGCATCTGACCGAAGTCCGGAATAAACTGAACATAACATAACATGAACATATAGCATAATCACATAAACTGCATCGGACTTGCCCGACATTCGACCGAAGTCCGGATCATATAACACATATCACAAACATGCATGAATCACGAAGACATCAGGCATACATACTACTGCATCGGGCCCCGCCCGGCATCGGACCGAAGTCCGGAACTACTATCATCTAAACGAGCCGACATTGTGGCCGTAGACCTGTTCCTACTGGAGGGAAACTCACCTTGTATAACTGGCTGCTGATATCTCGAATGAGAAATCCCTGTTTGCTGCTCCGGCGACTCTCCGACTACAATCACATAACAATCTGAATCAACTGATGATTCCTCGTGGAGTAACTAACCAATTTACCCCCGGGTCAAAGTCAATGTCCTGGTCAGAGTCAACTTTCAGGTTGACTCTACTCGACGAGTCCTACTATGGACTCGCCGAGTTCCCTAACTCACAATTCTCCAACTCGCGACTCGACTCGCCGAGTCGGGGCGTAGACTCGTCGAGTCCCTCTACTTCCAGATCCTTGTCCTAACTCACTGAGCCCTCTTCCACTCACTGATTCAACTCACAACTCTCAAATCGGGGAAACCGGGAGTTTGCGCTTCGACTCGCCGAGTCCAATAAACGACTCGTCGAGTCCTATGCATGTCTTCACTATACAGTTGATTCTAATCGATTCCAGTGCATCCAATTCATAGATCTGAGCTTCTAGGGCCGATATAACACGTAAAGTTGCCAACTTTACATGCATGCATAGAGGTATGAAGCTAAAACACCAAAATAAGCTAGAAATGGGAACCTAGGGTTTGGAACAAGGCCTTGCTTGCATAAAGGCAGCTACTTCGAGCTCCTGGAGCTCAATGATGTCCAGATCTATAGTTCCCTACCCTAAACCAGCTCCAATATCGAGTTTGGACCTTGAAATGTCCCAAAAATGGCAAAACAAGCATGAATGAAGATCTACTAGGAAAATGAACAAGGTAGAGGCTTTATTACCAGATGAAGTAGCAAATGGGAACTAGCTTCTGGATCTCCTTCTTCTCCTTTGCACCTTCTCTCTTTCCTTCTCTTCTACACTTTCAAGAATACACCAAATCACTCAAAATCAAGGAGGAAACACTCAAACTCACCAATGGAGGGCTAGGGTTTTGAGGGGGGAACGCTCTAGAGGTGCTGGAGGCTGGGATGGGGGCTATAAGGACGTTTAAATAGGGTACAAACCCTAAGGATTAGGGTTTCATCCAGACTGGCCTACTCGTAGAGTCAAGACGCGGACTCGCCGAGTAGGTCACTTAACCCGCGTCCAACCCTGGCATCTACTCGACGAGTTAGGGCTACTACTCGTCGAGTAGCTCTTTATAAAAGACATTTAATGAATTAATACGTACCAGGAACGGGGCATCACAAGGTATGCGGGGCGTACGGTCATCAGGGGCAAACCCTAATTTTTAGGGTTTGTGCCCTATTTAAACACCTTAATTCATTCTTGGACATTCCTATGACCATCCTCCACCTCTCCAAACCCTAAGAACAAAACCCTAATTGCCCTTTTAGTGTTTTGAGCTTAGAAGTGAACTTTGAGGGTGTTTTTTGATGGGTTTTATACAAAAGAACATCCTATGTGCTCATGCAAACCCTAAAGCTTGGATCTAGGTTTCTCTATTGTACATGCACTTCATCAAAGACTTATAAACCCTAGATCTAGCATACATATTTCAAAATTATCATATAAAATCAGATCTAGATGATTACCTCTTTAAGAATGTCTTGAATCTTCTTCTCTTGGAGCTTAGAGTCACAAATGTCACTCCTCTAATGGCTTACAAACACCACAAGCAAGAAGATGATATTGGAGAGAGGAGAGGAGACAAAATTTTGGCTATGAACTTTTCTAGGGTTTCCAGTGACCAAAAAACTGATGCCCTAGGGGTCTATTTATAATTGTGCTGCTGGATTTCAGTCAAAACCCTAATGGACAGCTTATGCCTTAAGCAGTCCAAGGAACCTTCTGGAATAAGGCCTCCTTGGACGAATTCAAGATGGGTTCCATCTTAATTTCGTCCATGCCTTAGTCCATAAGGATTCTCAACCCAAAATTCAATTATCTTATAATTGCAATCTAGTCCCCTATATTCAATTAATCTCTTTTAGCCACCAAATTAATTCTTAATTAATTCATGAGTAATATTAATTAAATAATATGATTTCTCTTTTAATATATTATTCTCATAATATATATTAATAAACCATAATAACCTCTCTCTTCATAAATCATCCTATCTAGTTGCTTTGGTGAAGGCAACCCAAAAGGGTCATGCACAACCGGGTCAAGTACTTACCAAATATAGTTACGGGCTTTGACACTAATCGAACAGTCTCCCACTTGGATAAGTCTAGTAACTGTAGTGTAAGTACAATCTGATTAGCAATCGTAGCTCTCAAAGACGCTGTCGAATTCTGATCTTATCAGTAACCTGTCCTTTAGATAAGGGATCGTATAGTCCTCTGTTCTAGATATCGTGCGGACAATTACATGGAACATAGTCATACTTATTGTCCAGCTGTTTGTTTCTCGATCTCTGATTCGTCTGACATAGAACTTAATTGAACACATCAATTCAGTCCTTACCGGGCCCGGTACATAAGTCAAACCAAATCATTGAGGGGCCCAGATATCGCTTTTACCCTCTTAGATAAAAGGAACAGATAAACTTCGACTTATATGCATTTACCATTCACTCATCAAATTATTCACAACAATGCATTTTATAACATCAAGTTACTGATGTGTTTACACATTATCAATGCACAACCAACTTGCTAATAATAAACCATATATCTAGGTTTTAAGACAATATGATATTATCGTCTTGCGATCACTCGAGATAAATTCCATGAAGTGATACCAGCAAGCGCGGGTCTAATCCAATTCTCAAATCAAATTCATAAGCACTCATGAACGTTGTAGCACACTTTTGCTATGTCTAATACACTTTAGACAATCTACACACCAATTCATGACAGTCTTCTTTCATACCTACTTCCAACATATGAACGACTGTGGACTGTTCGAATAATCTTATTATTCAGGAAGTCAAAACATGCAAAATGAAACAATAGGTAAATAATTAACATAAGACAGTAAGTTTACTTATAAATAATACTCCTTTATTTGATCATCAAATGTCAATTACATTTATCTATTACACGTTTCGAAGCTATCTAATCTAAACTAATATCGTCCTTCAGCCTGATGCTCCTAGCATGCTGCAAGTGCTTAACCCTACTCAGTCCCTTCGTAAGGGGATCTGCTGGGTTATCTTCCGACGATACCCTCTTCACTACGAGGAGTCCCTCTTCCACCCGATGTCGAATAAAATGATATTTCCTGTCGATATGTCGAGATCTCCCATGATCCCTCGGCTCCTTGGTCAAGGCAACCGCTCCCTCATTATCACAGAAAACTTCCATGGGCTCCTCTATGGCTGGCACAACTCCAAGGTCTCCAATGAAGTTCTTCAACCATATCGCCTCCTTGGACGCTTCGCTCGCCGCTATGTACTCTGATTCGCATGTTGAATCAGCTACGGTCTCCTGCTTGGAACTTTTCCAAGTCACTGCTCCTCCATTAAGGGTAAAGACCCGACCCGACTGCGAACGGTAGTTGTCCCCATTGGTCTGAAATCTGGCGTCACTATACCCTCGCACCCTTAATTCATCACTCCCAACGAGGACTAGAAACCATTCCTTGGTCCTCCGAAGGTACTTAAGAATATTCTTGACTGCGGTCCAATGTGTTTTGCCATGATTCCCTTGATATCTGCTGACCATGCTCAAGGCGAAGGCCACATCAGGGCGAGTACAAGTCATAGCATACATGATTGAGCCAACTGCGGAAGCGTATGGTACTCGGCTCATCTCTGCTATCTTGACTTCAGTACTCGGACTTTGAGTCTTACTCAACTTGGCATTACTTTGGATTGGTAACTCCCCTTTCTTAGAATTCTCCATACTAAAACGCTTTAGTACCTTTTCCAAGTAAGTATTCTGACTAAGTCGTATTAGTCTTTTACTTTTGTTTCTCACTATCCTTATTCCCAAAATATAGGCAGCCTCTCCGAGGTCCTTCATAGCGAAACACTTCCCAAGTCAGGTCTTGACTTCCTGCAGGCTTGGGACGTCGTTTCCTATGAGTAGTATGTCATCGACATACAATACGAGGAAGCTCACTATACTCCCACTGGATTTGACATATACACATGATTCATCATCGCTTCGCAGAAAACCAAACTCTTTGACTTTCTCATCGAAACAAAGATTTCATCTGCGAGATGCTTGCTTCAATCCATAAATGGATTTTTCAAGCTTGCACACTCTATTGGGGTGCTTCGTATCGACAAAACCCTCTGGCCGATTCATGTAAACATCCTCAGCCAAATTTCCATTGAGGAAAGCGGTTTTTGTTGGATTAATGTCTAAGTCCATAACTATAATTGGTAAGACTTGACCCGACACGGCATGGTCCATTTGGGTTGCATGGCATCATGCATTTGGATAGACTATAATGAGAGAAATAACACTTAAGGTTTGTTAATATATTATAAGTTCTAATATATTAATAAGATTATTTAATTAGTATTGATCAAGAATTAATCTAGGATTAATTAAGTGATCAAAAGAAGACTAATTAAATATATGGGTTGATTGTGTAAATCATTCATTCTTATATATGTGGGCTTGTGATCCAAGATTCCTTATGTTGGACTAAGTCCATGGGGTGACCCATGGATACTCCATGGAGGTTAAAATCCATGGAGCATAAGGAATGGGTAAAGTTAGGAGTTACATAATGTAACCCTAATATCCACCATATAAAAGAATCCCATGGCTCAAGAAATCATGCACTAGTGTGTGTGAATATGAGGGCTACACGATTTGAAGGAGTGGTACATTTCTCTCAAGTCATTCCATGTGCATTTGGTGTTGTGTGAACCATTTGAGGTGTCACACTTGGGGCACTTGGCATTCAAGCTTCATGAAGATAATCTACACCAAAAGGTATGTAATTCTAACTTGATATATTCATATGAATCCATGTTCTTATGCTAGTTAGGATGAATACCTTGGAATATTCATATTTGCATGTATAATAGAGAAAACATAGATCCAAGGTATTTAAGGTTGCATGTACACTTAGGAGTGTTAGAATGCTCAAAACCCAACAGTGGTATTAGAGCCTAGGCTTGTTTTCTTGTTATACTTGCAAAATTAGCTGAAAAATCGAATTTTTGTGCTGTCTGCACAGCAGACTCGCCGAGTCCACTGATGGACTCGCCGAGTCCAAGGCAAAAAGCATCCAACTCGCCGAGTTGGTTCGTGCACTCGACGAGTTGGACCCCCTGACAGCATATCTTCGAGTTTTTTGGCTAGGAATGGACTAGGAACATTACCCTAAGTTGTTTTTGAACTTATAAACTTTATTTTGATGTGGTAATGTTCATGCTAATCCATATTCAAAGATAATTGTCAATAGATTCATGTTTTGTATTAGTTTAAGTGTTATGCTAATTACATGGAAAAGTTTGATTCTAATTATCTTGTTCATATGAGTTGCTTAGATTAATAGAAAAGTTAATTGATTATGTGTTTTCAATCCATTTTAGTCTAAGAGTTGATTCTAAAATGTGTTTTTGTAACTTGTCCTCAAGTTATATGAAAAGTCACATTTAAGTTTCATAAAACTCTTAAAAGATGGCAAAGGTTACAAAATGAAGAGTCTTGTCTTCATTGAATGGTTTAATGACTCCATAACCTGTCCTCAAGTTATGGAGGTTCAAGAGTCACTTCATTAAGTAATAAAATATGTAACCTTAATTAATTCCATAAGTTATAAAATAAAGAAAAGTTACATTCTTTTATTAGTTTAAAGTCTTCCATAACTTGTCCTCAAGCTATGGAACTTGAAGAGTCTTTTAATTAAAACTACTTTAAACACATAAGTTATGGAATTAATTAGTTTTGAATATTTTCAAAAACTTGCCCTCAAATTTTGGAATATGTAAAGTTTCCCTCAAGAATACTTTAATTCCAAGTTAATCCCTTAGAGTTTTAAAAGTTAAAATTCAACCCTTATACTTTATAATATTATAAGTTAATAATATTTATATATATGTATAAGAGTAAAGTCAGTCTTACCATTAGTAGGCCTCATTCACGAAGTCGGTCTATAAGGGGGGTATAAGGTTGTTGCCTATAAAATGGCAGCTTAATGGGTGTCCACTCTCACCCACCGCTTCCTTGACTGGTGGAGGGTCGTTAGCCGAACGGGTAGGACAAGGACTATAATTCTCCCTTCATTAAAAGTATTAATGATAAATACTAAGTAACTAAACCTTTTATTAATTCCTAATCTTAGTTACTTAGGAAAATGTGAATAAGGTGCTAATCCATGAAATTACACTTTGCACTTTATTTAAACCGTTAGTGGAGCGTGTGTGGTTAACCGGCACACTAACCTGGATTTAACAAGGTAGGCAAAGGGTAACTTAATATTTATCATAGTATCGATGGAGTTGTGTGGTTAACCGGCACATCGATTGAGGGGTAAACACTTAAGAGTAGCAAGTAATTTGCATGGTTACTTCACACCTTGTTTTGTGATCCTCGGCATCCCAGTCACAAAACCTGAAGGGCACACTCGAGATTGAAACATGCCATTGAAAAGTTCAATGAATCTCAAAAGAATTTAGGAGTTTCAAAACCAATTAAAACCTAATAATACATTTCGTTTATCTTGGTGGAATTTGGTGAATCGTCATTCACCTACCTTCAAATATTTTATAGCTTGGATTACGGCATCCCTCTTCTAAGTTATAAAGTAGTTTGTTGGGTCCTAGCCTTAATATTTCATATTGGGTGTTATATTAAGGACTTTAGATCAACTATATTGAATATCTCCCAAAAGATGTCTTAGTTCAGACATCTATGATCTTCCCAAATCTCTTGAAACAAGCTTTCCTAAATGAAGATGATGTCCCACGGAAATCATACTTCTTTCACATCCTCCAATTATTCTCCCTAACCCACAAGTTTAAGGTCACTCAAGTCCTATTGGCAAGCAAAGGTCTATGTGTGATCACATCTTGGAGATGTAGTCACATATTGACAAGCCGGGAGAGTTGGGTGTCAAAGTCTTGAGAAAGTTGGTGGCTCAACTACTTTCTAAGTCATATAGTGAGGTCCTTTGGGACTCCTGTGAAACAGACTATGACAAGACCTTGAATGATCTTATCTATTTGCTAAGATCAACTTCCTAAAACTTTATGGACATTGACTATGATGACATTGGATATCCAGTAAAGCTCTCTCTTCCCAATGGCAAGGGATCGACCATAATCAACTCGGTTGACCAAATGGTAAAGAGAGATGGTAAGTCTGTGATAGTCCCATGTACCATTACCAAAGCATCCATATGTTAAATTGCCAAAGGAAGGGGCATTGGTTGCGAAGCTGTCAAATTTACCAAAGGATGTTAAAGTCAATAAGTTTGACTCTACTTTAGGTAAAGTCTACTATCCAACTCTGCTAAGTTTCTATTCTGAGATTCTTGATGCGTGATGTGACTGGGTCACATGTTGATGTTTTAAGAATCAAAGAAAAGGTGAAGAAACTTAAAGAAAGAATATGCTAAATCTGATCGCGTAGATGGATTTCTATCGCATAGTTTGAAGATCGGATTCTTGAGCTACTTCTTAGGAGTTATGATATATTGCTTAGGAATAGATAACAACAAAGTTTTCATGTGCTTTTGCACTGTAAGGATAGTTTTTTCCGCAAAGTTTTTAAAATAAAAGAAAAAAAATTTGATTTTATTTATTTTAAAATATCCTTACAATGACATTTGTGAATTTTTTTTTTGCTTATAAGATTCCATTAAGAGCAAGAGTGGAAATATGAATTTGATTCTTTCATTTGTGATAGTGTTTAAATTTACCAAATAAGGAAAGATTCTCATCACCCAAGTTTCAGTTGGAAAGAAACTTGGAATCATGCAACTTGTATAGCATGATGAATGAGAACTTTCAAGCATTGGAAAATTAAGACTAACTACTGGTTCTCATGGATGTGTGAGTCAAGTAAAGGACTAAGGGATCAAGTACACATTCTGGTGCATTGATCAAGTCCACCACAAAAATATTGATAAGACTATTCGTCATGATTTACTAAAGTCTAGTAAATATGGTTATACTTACAGGCTTAAGTATAACTCTGAAGCATTGGAAAAATTTCAGTGTATGGTAGAACGAATAAGAAGAATCAAATTAGGCAGAAGGATAAAAGTTTCTCAAATCTGAAAAGATGGGAGAGTACTTTAGTATCATGTTATATAATCATCTTAATGATTAAGAGACCTTATCACAATTCATCCTCTAAGTGCATTCCGGTAGCTAAGAAGAGGAGTTATGAATTGTTGAAGTGGTTAAATCAAGAAGATGAGTCATATTTCATTCCAAAACAATTCTTAGAGTCATACTCCAAGATTGTAACTTGAGTGACATGTCTTAAAGAAGGTTTAAAAACACTTGCCAAATGTAAGAGTAAAAGGTTTCTACTCTTGTACATTTGAAATTGGTAAGTTGGGATGTTTTGGATAAAACAAAGACCAACTAAGGCCAATTGTGTGAAGTGTTTATCTTGATTAGAATCCACACTATCTCTTGAATATTTGACAAGAGAGTCTTATATGTCAAGAAGACAGTGGGAGTCTTAAAGATCTTGAAAGTCTCAAGAACTAATCAAGAATAAAACCTGAAGTTCTTCACTAACACACGACTTGAGGTTTATAACCTATCGTGTTGACACATTTTGTGCCTATTCCAGTTAAAGTTGGCTATGCATATGAGTTCTTAGAGTTCTCAGTTGGTTGCACAACAACTTGGAAGCAATGGTAGGCCCTTGAGCTGCCAGATGGCAAGAAATTAAGATTGAGTTCAGTCCATATGAGTTTGGATTTGCCATTATCCTTGTCTTGTGACTATGGTTTTGACAATTCACATGGATAAGAACACATACACCATAAAATCTAAGGGTCGTAAGGTTTCTCTCCGATTCATGAAAATGATGGTGAGGAAACACTTCCACCAAGTAGATTTGAAGCAGTGGCAAAGGTCTAAACAATCGAGACTATGATTACGGCATCCCTTTTCATAGTTCTTAAAATTGTTTAGACACACCTGTGAGCTATCTAAGATAAGGTGTATGATATTGATAAAGTTTTATCAAAGCAATCTAGTATCAGAAATCTGAACTTTGGTAAAAAAGTCAATAAAGTATTGTCTTTCTAGAAGTTTAGCTGATTTCTGAGTACATGTCAAAGCTAGTGGGAGCATAAGTGTTATGCTAATAATCATGATGTTAGTGGGAGCATGATAATTATGATAAAGGTTGCAAGTTAGCAATGTTAATTATAGAAAACAAAGTTTCAATTGGAAAAAATTGTTTTGCTATAATTAAGGGAGAAGAAAATATACTTCACTTCAGTTCTAAAAGCTTAGATTGAGGTTTTAATCATATATAGTCAAGGATATATATATAAATTTCATGTTGGAATGGCTCAACATAAGGAAAATCTATATATGGGTCTATTATTTGCGTTCTAAAAATTCGATTATGATTACGGCATCCCTTTTCATAATCTGAATTATGAGAACTTGGCAAATTGAAATGGAAATATTATAGCAAAAGACTGGTTTAGTCTTTATGTGAGACATCATGAATCGTGTCCCATATGCTTCGGATATAGGATCGATCACATGTGCTATATTCATCCTTTCTAAAATTTTCCAGGTGCCTGGGGCATTAAGAAGGGAAAAGGTCTAGAATTGGATATGACTAAAAGGATTAAGCAATTGTCGAGGAAAATCTAAGGTTTACCAAAGATTGGTTGCTCAAGGACAGTTGGAAGTATAGTGTTAATTCTGGAAGGACCATATTGACATAATCTGTAAGGAGGCAACTCTTGTTCAGAAGTGATAGTCAAAATGGAATCTGGAAATGTTTCAAAGTTAGAAATTATTCAATCTGTGTGAGATTAGGAAACTTAATGCAAGAAGGATGTTTCCAAGGAGTTGATCTCCTTTGGAATGCTCTGTAATGTTTGTTGTCAAGTCTTTGTGACTTTGTGCATAATCATTACAAGAGGATCAATGCATATAAGTTTAGAATCTAACAGATTTCAGTAAATGGCATGAATTTGGAATTCTTGCATTTGCAGTAAGGATTTGGGACTGTGAAAAGAGGATCATTGGAGTTATGTTCAATTGATCTATTTCACAAAGTAAGGATCATAGAAAAAACATAGAGTGCATACTTGGTGTATGGCAACGCTATTGTTTTGGAAAACATAGTGTACATGCTTGGAGCATGGGACAACTAGTGTTTTAATTCAAGTATAAAGTTGATAAAACCGAAACAATGAATAATGAGTAATCAGTATGGTGATAAATAAAAGTGGTCTATTTATATTCATAGGGTTTGATACCATATTTGATTCATTTATTCTTGTGTTTCACTTTGCATGTTTTGACTTCCATAATAACTAGGTTATTCTTCCGGAATGACTAAGTTATTCAAAACCATCCACAGTCGGTCATATGTTGGAAGTAGATATGAATCAAGACTGTCATGGGTTGGCTTGTAGAGGTCCAAGTTGGTGGATAAAGTTGTGCTACAACATTCATGAGTGCTCATAAGTTCTGGGTATTGGATTCAACCCGCGCTCATTTGAATCACTTCATGGATTTTATCACGAGTGATCATGAGACGATAATATCTTATATTCTTCAAACCTAGAGATATGCGTTGTTACTATAAGTTGGTTGTACATTGATTGCGCGAAACCGCATTGGTAACTCGATGTTATAAAACGCGCATTTGTGTATGATTCAACAAGTAGTAGAACAAGCCATATGAGTCGAAGTTTATCCATTCCTTTTACCTTTGGGATAAAAGCGATATCTGTGGGCCCCTCGATGATTTGGTGATGACAAATGTAAGTGCTCGGCCGGGGCAGGACTGATTTGATAGTCAGTCGTCATAAATCGGAAATCGGGAAACAACAAATGGACAGAGAGAATGATTATAATCCATGTCTCAGTCCATATGATATCTAGAATGGAGGAATATATGATCCCTTATCTAATGGACAAGTCATTGACAAATGTCAGAATTCATCGGCAAGGTCAGAGTTCGACGGAAGCTTTTGAGAGCTACGATTGCCAGTCGGTTCTTGAAGTCATACTTGCAATAATAGTTTTAGACTTATCCAAGTGGGAGACTATTGGATTAATGTCTAAGTCCATAACTATAATTGGTAAGACTTGACCCGACACGGCATGGTCCATTTGGGTTGCATGGCATCATGCATTTGGATAGACTATAATGAGAGAAATAACACTTAAGGTTTGTTATTATATTATAAGTTCTAATATATTAATAAGATTATTTAATTAGTATTGATCAAGAATTAATCTAGGATTAATTAAGTGATCAAAAGAAGACTAATTAAATATATGGGTTGATTGTGTAAATCATTCATTCTTATATATGTGGGCTTGTGATCCAAGATTCCTTATGTTGGACTAAGTCCATGGGGTGACCCATGGATACTCCATGGAGGTTAAAATCCATGGAGCATAAGGAATGGGTAAAGTTAGGAGTTACATAATGTTACCCTAATAGCCACCATATAAAAGAATCCCATGGCTCAAGAAATCGTGCACTAGTGTGTGTGAATATGAGGGCTACACGATTTGAAGGAGTGGTACATTTCTCTCAAGTCATTCCATGTGCATTTGGTGTTGTGTGAACCATTTGAGGTGTCACACTTGGGGCACTTGGCACTCAAGCTTCATGAAGATAATCTACACCAAAAGGTATGTAATTCTAACTTGATATATTCATATGAATCCATGTTCTTATGCTAGTTAGGATGAATACCTTGGAATATTCATATGCACATGTATAATAGAGAAAACATAGATCCAAGGTATTTAGGGTTGCATGTACACTTAGGAGTGTTAGAATGCTCAAAACCCAACAATTTTGACATCCATCTGCCATATCTCATAGTCATGAAATGCAGCAATGGCCAGCATCACCCTAACAGACTTTATCTTCGCAACCGATGAGAATGTCTCATCATAGTCAACTCCGGGAGTTTGAGTAAAGCCCTTCGCAACCAATCGCGCTTTATAAGTGTGCACATTCCCATCCATGTCGGTCTTCTTCTTGAAGATCCACTTGCACCCGACCGTCTTACGACCTGGCACATTGTCAACCAAATTCCAAACTTGGTTGTCATACATGGACTGAATCTCGCTGTCCTTAGCCTCTTTCCATTTTGCAGACTCCGGGCCCGCCATGGCTTCCTTGTAGCTGTTAGGTTCGTCCAAATTCACTAGTGTACTATCACTAATGAACGTATCCCATTCTATAGTAATATGAAAACCATAAAACTGGGGTTGAACCGTAACTCTTTCAGAACGTCTAAGAGGTAAGGAATCGTCAATCGGTTCAACCGGAGTCTACTCCTTGGGTTGAGCGCTAGCGTTAGAGGTTCCTTTATCGCTCGACTCTTGAATCTCTTCAAGATCGATTTCCTCCCACTGTTCCCTTGGCTTATGAGTTCTCGTTCTTGGAAAACCCCTCTCCTCGCAACGAAGACAACATTGTCACTCGGTCTATAGAAGAGATATCCAAAGGACTTCTATGGGTAGCCGATGAAATACACCGCTCACTACGAGGTTCGAGCTTGTCATGGGTCTCTCGTCTTACGAAAGCCTCGCAAACCCAAACCTTGATATGTGCCAAAGAGGGAGCTTTCCCTATCCACATCTCGTGAGGTGTTTTGGCAACCTTATTTGTAGGGACTAAGTTAAGGATATGGGCGGCAGTCTCTAACGCATACCCCCAGAATGAGATAGGTAGTGAAGCACGAATCATCATGGAACGAACCATGTCTAGCAAGGTTCGATTATGCCTCTCAGCCACACCATTCAATTGCGGTGTCCTAGGCGGCGTCAATTGCCAAACAAGACCCGCACACGTCATCGTCCCTAAGGTCGAATGACTCCAACACTCCATCCTTTTGGAGTTGGGCTATGCGTTTCTTGTTGACATGTCCAAGACGACAATGCCACAAGCATGCTTTATCCAAACGATTGGAAGAATCGATACACAACACATCATTTCCTAAATTATCTACAATCATCACAGTTTCATATATTCGATTATAAGGCAATGCTTCAAAATAGAAAACACCATTGAGATAAGAATTAATAGAACCCTTTTCATTATCAAATGAATATCTAAATCCTTGTCTATATAAAACATGAAATGAAATGATGTTTCTTGACATATCTGGCGAATAGCAACAATTATTTAAATCTAATCCTAATCCATTACTAAGCACTAAATAGTAAACTCGAATCTTGGTGATAGGAGACGATCTTATGTTCCACATGATCAAGTTTATCTTCCCATGCTCCACATCCCTATTTCTTCTTAGGCCCCGCAAATCAGAACAAATGTGAAAACCACATCCTGTATCAAGAACCCAAGAAATAGCATGCAATGAATCATTAGATTTAATAGTGTAAATACCTGCGAAGGACGACTTGATCTTTCCATCCTTGATATCTTGCAGATAGTTCGGGCAGCTTCGTTTCCAATGCTCTATTTCGTGGCAGTAATGGCACTCTGCCTCCTTGGGGTTGGAGTTGGGTTTAGCAGAACCAACCTTGGTTCCACTAGAAGAGGTGCCATCATGGGACTTTCCCTTATGGTGGCTCTTTGAGGGAGCCTTCCTCTTATTACCCTTTCCTTGCCCAATTGCCAAGACTGGGGCAGCGGCAGGATTAGGGGTTGATGCAACAGGTTTGTCTTTGAGGTTGCTCTTAGCAGTCCTTAGTAAGCCTTGAAGCTTACTCAAGGAGTCCTCCTCCTTGTTCATGTGGTAGGTCATGTGGAACTAGTTGTAGCAGGGAGGCAAGGAGTGAAGGATGATGTCAATTGCAAGCTCGTCATCAAAGTTAACATTTAACTTTAGCAGGCGATCAACATATCTTTGCATCTTTTGTAGATGAGCAGTAAGGGACTCTCCATTACCCATTTTGACAATGATCATCAAAGTGATGATCTCGTACCTTTCTTGCCTAGCGCTTTGGTGGTACCGGTCCAGCAGATTTTGATGCATCTCATAGGGATACATGTCCTCATAGGACTTCTGGAGTTCTGCAGTCATAGTCGCCAACATGATGCAATGGACTTTCGTAGCATCACGCCCATGGGCCTGAAAGGCAACGATCTCTTCAACAGAGGCGGTGTTGATGTTGATTTCCTTCAGCTTCTCATCGAAGACATACTCTTTGTCCTCGTAACGAGTGACCATTCGGATGTTGCAGATCCAATCATTGAAATTGGACCCGTCAAAGATCACTATCCCACACAATTTCATGAGTGAGAACGAGCCAACGGAATTTGAGCCGGAAGCGTTGTTGTTCACGTTAGACATCTGAAATAGAAAAGAGACAAAGTTTGATTAGATAAGAATCCCTAATTAGACACCCAAATAAAAATTAAGGCTAGGATCCAACAACATTATTTGAAATTTAGAAAAGGGATGCCGTAATCTAAACAACAAGTAATTTGAAGGTAAGTGAATGACGATTCACTAGTTCCCACCATGAAAAACAAATTAAAATCAAGTTTTAAATGTATTGAAAACTCCTAGATCTTTTGAGATTCATTGAACTTTTCAATGGCATGTTTAAATCTCGATATGCCCCTCAAGTTTGTGACTGGGATGCCGAGGATCACAAAGCGGGTGTGAATAACCATGCAAATGTACATGGTGCCCCCAATGTTATAGTCACCTATTCGACGTGTCAGTTAACCACGCACGCTCCATCGAACTATGACAAACATCGAGTCACCCTTTGCCATCTTTGCTTAGAGCCCAACTAGTGTGTCGGTTAACCCCACGCGCTCCACTAACGTATTAGCAAGGGTACAAAGTGTAATTTCATGGAATTGCATCAATTCACTTTTGCCTAAAGTAACTAAGATTGGGAATTTTTGAAAAAACATTTAGTTACTTTATAAATTCATTGTACTTTTAATGAGGAAAGGTTTGCCCTATCCTACCCGTTCGGCTAACGACCCTCCACCAATCAAGGAAGCGGTGGGTGGGAGTGGACACCCATTAAACGACCATTTTATAGTTCATAACCTTATACCCCCCTTATAGATCGGCTTCGTGAATGAGGCCTACCAACGGTAAGACTAGCATTTAGTTATACATATATATAATAATTATTCTTATAATATTATAATAGTATAGGGTGAATTTTAAACTTGTAAAATTCTAGGGTTTGGAATTTAAATAATTCAAATTAAACTTTTAATTGAAATTTAAATTCCAAAACTTGAGGGCAAGTTTTGAACTTTTCAAAACACATAAGATCAAATAGCAAATAATTTAAATCAAGCATTTAATTTAATGATTATTTAAATTTGACCTATTCCATTTTATTCACAAGATAATTCATCAAATAATTAAAATAATCAAATTTTATCATATAAGGAATTTATTATTCAAATAATTGGTAATTATCTTTTGTTTTGGTAAGGATAATCACATAATAATAATAAAATTCGGATTTTATTAGTCAAAAACAGTTTTGGTAATTATCCTTCAGCAAAACAGCAAGAAATCCCGAGTATCCCTCTGTCTGACTCCCCGACTCGCCGAGTCACTCACTGGACTCGCCGAGTTGGGCCGACTCGCCGAGTTCAGCAAGTGACTCGCCGAGTCAGGTTGGGCAGAGGGCAGGAAAACGATTTTCAGCAAGATGAATATATAAGGCATCAATACAATAGAAACCAATCAAGGCTCTGATACCACTGATGGGTTTTATACAAAAGAACATCCTATGTGCTCATGCAAACCCTAAAGCTTGGATCTAGGTTTCTCTATTGTACATGCAATTCATCCAAGACTTATAAACCCTAGATCTAGCATACATATTTCGAAATTATCATATAAAATCAGATCTAGATGATTACCTCTTTAAGAATGGCTTGAATCTTCTTCTCTTGGAGCTTAGAGTCACAAATGTCACTCCTCTAATGGCTTACAAACACCACAAGTAAGAAAATGATATTGGAGAGAGGAGAGGAGGCACAATTTCGGCTATGAACTCTTCTAGGGTTTCCAGTGACCGAAAATCTGATGCCCTAGGGGTCTATTTATACTTGTGCGGCTAGGTTTCAGTCAAAACCCTAATGAACAACTTAGGCCTTAAGCAGTCCAAGGAACCTTCTGGAATAAGGCCTCCTTGGACGAATTCAATATGGGCTCCATCTTAATTTCGTCCATGCCTTAGTCCATAAGGATTCTCAACCCAAAATTCATTTATCTTATAATTGCAATCTAGTCCCCTATATTCAATTAATCTCTTTTAGCCACCAAATTAATTCTTAATTAATTCATGAGTAATATTAATTAAATAATATGATTTCTCTTTTAATATATTATTCTCATAATATATATTAATAAACCATAATAACCTCTCTCTTCATAAATCATCCTATCTAGTTGCTTTGGTGAAGGCAACCCAAAAGGACCATGCACAACCGGGTCAAGTACTTACCAAATATAGTTACGGGCTTAGACACTAATCCAACATTTTTGTGTTGGATTAGGTGTTTAAGCCCATAACTATTATTGGTATGTACTTGACCCGAGAGTAGCATGGTCCATTTGGGTTGCATATCACCAAGACAATTTGATAGGATGGACTTTTGAGAAGAGGTTAATTATGATTTATTAATA
This sequence comes from Lactuca virosa, assembly GCF_052849685.1. Classification (NCBI taxonomy): domain Eukaryota; kingdom Viridiplantae; phylum Streptophyta; class Magnoliopsida; order Asterales; family Asteraceae; genus Lactuca; species Lactuca virosa. The sequence goes on along the minus strand of NC_136432.1, from coordinate 102,278,080 downwards.
TATTATAAGTTCTAATCTATTAATATGAAATCATATTATTTAACTAGTATTGATCAAGAATTAATTTGGAATTAATTTAGTGATCAAAAGAGACTAATTAAATAAATGAGGATTGATTGTGTAAATCATTGATTCTTATAATGTGGGCCAATGATCCATAAATCTTTAGGTTGGGCTAAAGCAATGTGACAACCCATGGATAGTACATGGATGTTTAAACCCATGGAGCCTAAGGAATATGGAAGGTCATGCACATTAGGGTTTACATGGTGTAACCCTAATCTTGCCACACTATATAAGAAGCCCCTTAGCATCCAATATGTGTTGTGAACCATTTGAGGTGTCACACTTGGGGCACTAAGTTCTTAAAGGCCAAATACATCAAGTTCTACAAGCTACATAAAGAGGTAAACTCCTAATTAGTGTTTTATGTTGTTTATATAATTTGTATGCTATTTGTAGGCTTAAAGCTTTGGAAACATCATTGCATGTATAATTAGAGAAAACATAGATCCAAAGCTTTTAGGGTTAAATATACACCATAGGATGTTGTATTATACCAAAACCCTACAGTTGTATCAGAGCCAGGTTGTTTTCTAGTATATTTGATGCAAAGTTGTGATTTTTAAAGCTGAAAAATGTTGTCTGACAGCCCTACTTGACGAGTATAGTCTTGGACTCGACGAGTAGGATGCATTTTGCCTTGGACTCGTCGAGTCCAGTTAGGGGCTCGACGAGTTGCCTGTCCAGACAACAGATTTTCGAGTTTTTTGGCCTGTTTTGGATTAGAATCATTACCACAACATGTTTTACTTCATAAAATTTGATTTAATCATTATGGTACTGATGATTCTCATCCAAATTAATAGATAATTTTCAAAGTTTCAATATTTGTATTAGTTTATATGATTAGACTAATTTCTTGAAATTTGTTTGATATGAATTATCTTAACTTATGAGTTTAATTAGATCATAGGCAAATTGTTTGATTATGTTAGTTGGAATTTTTGACGTAATTGGTTTTGGTGAAATCCATAACTTGTCCTCAAGTTATGGAAAGTGAAAGGTCTTATTTTTAAATGTCATATTAGATGGTTTTAAGTCTTCCATAACTTGTCCTCAAGTTATGGAAGTTGAAGAGTCTTTTACATAGATGTTTTTATGAACTCCATAACTTGTCCTCAAGTTATGGAATGTCAAAAGTCTTTTCATAAAACCTATATTAAACTCATAAGTTATGAATACCAAAAGTTTTTGAATAGTTCAAAACTTGCCCTCAAGTTTTGGAATTTGTAAATGCAAAGTCTTACTTTGAAACATTTAGTTCCAAACCCTAGAGTTTTAAAAGTTTAAAATTCAATCCTTATACTATTATAATATTATAGGTTTAATATATATATATATATATATATATATATATATATATATATATGTATATATAAGAACAAAGTCAGTCTTACCGTTAGTAGGTCTCATTCACGAAGCCGGTCTGTAAGGGGGTATAAGGTTACTGCCTATAAAATGACAGTTTAATGGGTGTCTACTTTCACCCACCGCTTCCTTGACTGGTGGAGGGTTATTAGCCAAACGGGTTTGACAGGACATTTAAATTTTCATTAAAAGTATAATGAAATACTAAGTAACTAAACATTTATAAATTCCCAATCTTAGTTACTTAGGAAAAATGTGAATTTGGTGCTAACCCATGAAATTGCACTTTTCACCTTGTTAAGTCGTTAGTGGAGCGTGTGTGGTTAACCGACACACTAATATGGTACTGACAGTGTGTGGCAAAGGGTAGCTTGATGTTAATCACAGATCAATGGAGTATGTGTGGTTAACCGACACATTGATTATGTGGTTGTAACATTGAGTGTACCAAGCTAATTTGCATGGTTATTCACACCTTGTTAGTGATCATCGGTATCCCAGTCACAAACTTGAAGGGGACAATCGATATTTAAACATGCCATTGAAACGTTCAATGAATCTAAAAGGATGTAGCAGTTTTGATTCACGTAAAACCTAAAATTCGTTTTCGTTTTTCGTGGTGGAAATTGGTAAATTGTCATTTACCTACCTTCAAATACTTTACAATTGGATTACGGCATCCCTCTTCCGAATTGGAAATTATTGTGTTGGTTCCTAGCCTTAATATTTCATTTGGGTGTTATATTAAGGACTTGAATCAACTAAACTTGAATTTCTCCCTTGTAAATGTTTGGTTTAGACAACTATGGTCTTCCCAAATCTTTTGAATCAAGCTTTCCTCATGAAGATGATGTCCCACGATTGGATCGTGGAGATGGAAAATCATGCTTCACCTCCTCCAAGAATTCTCCCTGACCTACAAGTTCAAAGTCACTCAAACCCTATTGTCTAGCAAACACCTAGATGTAAGGTATGTGTGTGCACATGTCTTAGAGATAAAGCCACACATTGACAGGCTGGGAATGTTAGGTGTCGTTGTTTCAAGGAAGTTGGTTGTTGACTTGGTTCTTCAATCACTTCCTAAGTCATATAGCGGGTTCTTTAAGGACTACTATATGGGAGATCACGACATGACCATTATTGATCTAACATATTTACTTTTTGCTGCTGAATCAGGAATGATTTGGCGCACTGGAAAAGAAAAGTTGATTAGAAGATATACTTCCCAAACTCCCATGGACATTGACAATGGAAACATTGGAAGTCCAGAAAAGTCTTCTCTTCCCAATGGAAAGGGATCAACCATAGTCAACTCGATTGACCAAATGGTAAAGAGAAATGCTAAGTCTGAGATTGTCCCGTGCACCATTCCAAAAGAATCTGTTTGCTTTTATTTCCAAGAGATGGGACATTGGTTGCAAAGCTACCATATCTACCTGAAGGATCATAAGGATGGGAAAGTCAGAGTGTATGACTTTGTTTCAAGTAAGTCCACTGTCTAACTCTATTAAGTTCCTATTTGGAGATATTAATACATGATGTGACTAGGTCGCATTTTGATGTTTTGTAGAATCAAAGAAAAGAAAGGAAGCTTAAATGAAGTGTAAGCTGAATCTGATAGCGAAGAGATGGATTGTGATCGCCTGATTCGATGATCGGATTTTTAAGCTGCTACTTAAGAGTTATGATAGATAGCTAAGAAATATTTTGTAACATAATTTTCATTTGTAATTGCATTGTAAGGAAAAGTTTTTCCGCAATTTTATAAAATAAAGAAAATTTTGAATTTTACATTATTTTATATTTCCTTGCAATGGAATTTGTGAAAATTGATGTTTGTATGTTTCTAGCAATATTTGAAAATGGAATTGATTCTTTCATTTGTGGTAGTGTCAAAATTTACCAAATAAGGAAAGATTCTCATCACCTAAGTTTCAACTGGACAGAAACTTGGAATCATGCAAGTTGTATTGTATGATAAGTGAGAATTTTCATCTTTGGCAAATTAAGACTAATTCCTTGATCACATGTATATCTGAGTCAAGTGAAGGACTAAGGGATCGAGTACACATTCTTGTGCACTGGTCAAGGTCCACCATAAAGATCGATAAGACTATTCGTCATATTTTACTAAAGTTTAGTAAATATGGTTATGCTTACAAGATTAAGTGTAATTCTAAGTCATTGAAAAGGCTTCAATGTGTAGCAGAACGAATAAGAAGAATCAAATAGGCAGAAAGATAAAAGTTTCTCCAATCTAAAAAGATGGGAGAGTACTTTAGTATTGTGTTTTATGATTATCTTAAAGATTATGAAAACCATATCACAATTGATCCTCTAAGGACATCTTAGTGAATTTGTATGGCTAAGAAGAGGAATTGTGAATTGTTGAAATGGTTAAATCAAGAAGATGAGTCATACTTCGTTCCAAAACAAGTCTTAGAGTCATACTCCAAGATTGAAACTTGAGTGACATAATGTTAAGAAAGTTTTATAACACTTATCAAATATAGAGTAAAATGGTTCTTACTATTGTACATTTGAAATTGGTAAGTTGTGATGTCTTGGACAAGACAAAGACCAACCAAGACCAATTGTGTGAAGTGTTTATCATGATAAGAATCCGCACTAACTCTTGAATATTTGTTTGTCGAGGAATGATTCTTGACAAGAGAATCTTATATGTCAAGAGGTCAGTGGGAGTCTGTAACACCCGTCAAAATTAGGTCAATAACAATCAAATGTGATTATGCCAATCATATAATGTGATTTTGTTAAACTAGTAAAGTGACAAACATACTATGTAATTCGTGATAAATTCTAATACAAGTATGAACTTTTATGATACAACTCAAAGTATACGTCCATACGATTCCATATAGAGAACGTCTGAATCTGACTTCGCGTGAAGAAGTTATGATAAACCGAACACTATAAGACTCTATAATAAAAGGAATTAAAAGTAGACTTATAATTAGCTATTGGAGTCTAAAAGAGAGTTGTAGTACTCGTGAATATCTACGCGTGGATATAAAGAATGTCAAAAACGGAGTTCGTATGCGAAAGTTATGGCCTTCCGAAGATTCAGCTGTCAGAAACCCAATTTGACCGAACTCACGACGTGAGCACAGAAACTCACGACATGAGGAGTCATTTTGCCACATTTTGGATCTAGAAGGTGCGTGACGAGGCTACGAAGTGATAAGATCCAAACTCACGACGTGAACATTGATATTTCACGACGTGAGGAGTCATATGGCCACCTTCGGAAGCTAGAAGACGGATGACAAGTCTACGAAGAGATAAGCTCGAAACTCACGGCGTGAACAATGAGTTTATCACGTCGTGAGGGTCCAAAATCCTTACTATAAATAGCAGGTATGACTTCAGCTATTCCTTACACCATTTCCCTTTCTCATCTCTCCTGTGCTGAAGCCATCTTGCATCCCGAGCCCCGACAACCTCATACGCTGACCGTTTCTGCTTAGATTACATAAAATCACGCTATTAAGGTGAGTTTCACGTCCCCACTTTCTAATATTTCGGGGGAAAACGCATGCTAAATATTATATATACGTTATTATTATGTCTATATGATACTATATAGTTATAATAGCTGGGGTATAGTTGTTCTAAATATAATATTTTGAATATATACAACTAGTATCAACTTGTCAGCATGTTATTTTACTAATGTAGATCTTGAGTTATACTTAGGGTTCTATATATATATATATATATATATATATATATATATATATATATATATATATATATATATATATATATATATATATATATATATATATGTTGTGTGCGATATAGTTCCGAAGTTATATTCGGAAGTTCTATATGTTAAGTTATAAAGTATGTTGCTATTATTGGTTTTATGTCAATATAAAACTTGGTATGTTATATGTTGTTATTGTTAGTTTTATGTCAAGATAAAACTTAGTATGTTATATATATTGTTATTGATAGTTTTATGTCAAGATTAAACTAGGAACGTTATATGTTGTTATTATTGGTTTTATGTCAAGATAAAACCTGGTTTTACTTCAAGATATAGCTGTTATAGTGCCTAAATGTTATGAAGTTAGGAGTACTGTTTAAAAACATAGTCTAGTAACTTAGGGTTTTAGACATGAAAATGCTTTTGTTGTTAGAGCTATAGGAAGCCGTCAAAGTCTACATGAGCTACCTCATTTATCAACTAAGATTGGGGATCTTAGTGGAAGTCCTATGACCTGTAACCGTTAATTCCGTGTGAGCGAGGAAGTCGTGTATGAATAAGATACAGGTTGACGACCCCACTCGTGGTTGTTAATTACAACCCAGGACAAGCGAGTGACGATGCGTTCCTTTTATTTGTTATTGTTCCGGCGTCGATGAAGCGTGCGATATTCTTTCTCATGGTAAATCATGAGTGTATTGTTTCTCATGGTAAATCATGAGTGTGTTTTGTAAGAGGTTTTCTTGTCAAGCAGCGGTTACAGACTCATGGTAGAAACTTGTTAGAAACATTATACTTCGTCGCTATACAAGTATTAATGTTAAGTATAAGTTTCTCCCTACTTATACCGTAGGTACTACTTGTATATTAAGTAGATAATTATACCTAACACACATACTTGTATAGAATTGAAATAGATTTATACGTAGCGGTTTTACTCGTATAGAATTGAAATAAGATTTATACGTAGCAAATTTTGTTTGTATGGAATTACAAACACTTATATTCATAGTATATGAGACTTATAGGTAAACTACTTATTTGGTAAGTAAACTTTTATACCTAGGATATATATACTAAACGTTGGAGATTCAGAATGATACCTTCAAAACTATACTTTTGAACTTGGAAAATGTATTATTTTATGGAGTCAAAACCTGTGAACTCACCAACTTTCTGTTGACGTATTTTTAAATTGCATGTGTTTTCAGGAAGTTGATAACTATGATACAAGAAATGACGTTACACCGCCCGGTGTTTCCGCCGATGGCCGGGGTGTGACAGATTGGTATCATAACTATTAACTATAGTGAATTAGTACTTTCTTAGGAAAGCACGACTATAGTTTATGGCTTACTCTGTTAGGTTTAGGTATATCCCTTAGCCTACAATATAAAGTATTAGTAATTATACTACTAAAGGACTACTTACATGAGCGGTGACAAGGATAGACATGTCGATTTGGGTTGCTGGATTTTAGAACGGCTATATGCTAAAATGATCTTGCCCACCGACTGTCCTGACTGGCCGGTGCCTTAGCAGCTAGATCTGAAGTAACAAACAATAATTAATAATACTCGTGAATACAACAAACACAAAGATATAGAGTTATGTATGAACTCAGTCCCGCGATGAGAACACATGTATATAACCCAAAAATATAGAAAACCCAAACCCTCGATAAGAATTCAACGCAAGGTTTTAGGTCAAACTACTTAGTCGAGTTTTATTGTACATGGTACGAACCACAACTAAACGTAGACTGATCACCTATGTTTAATTTTGGTCAGACCAATGCACAACTAAACTTGGATACGATGTTTGATAGACTAAAACACCTGAAGATTCTAGAAGATTAAAGATAGATCTCAGATCAGGATACCATCAACTCGGAGTACAAGAAGACGATGTTCTGAAAACAGCATTTAGGACTCGGTATGGTCAATCTAAGTTCTTAGCTAAGCCTTTGGATAGACTAGCGCCCCAAAAATGTTCATCGACCTCATGAATAGTGTTTGCAAACCGTACTTGGATAAATTCGTGATAGTGTTTATCGATGATATATTGATATATTCACGAACCAAGGAAGAACACGGTCAACACTTACAAATAATCTTGGAACTACTGAGAAAAGAAAATTTGTACGCCAAATTCTCCGAATGTGAATTTTGGATTAGAGAAGTACAAATTTTTAGAACATGTAGTTAGTAACAAATGGATTCATGTCAAACCTTCCAAGATTGAAGAAATTAAGAATTAGGAGGCATCGAAGACACCAATAGAAGTGCGTCAATTCTTAGGACTTGATGGCTATTACCAAAGATTCATAGAGAATTTCTCCAAAATAGCCAAGCCGCTTACAACACTAACCCAGAAGGATACAAAGTTCAACTAGGAAGACAAACAAGAAGCTGCTTTTCAGAAACTGAAGCAAATGTTGTGTAGTGCACCAATCCTATCCCTTCCAGATGGGACAGAAGATTTCCTCGTATACTGCGACGCATCAAATCAAGGATTGGGATGTGTGTTGATGCAAAGAGGAAAGGTTATCGCCTATGCATCACGACAACTTAAGGTGCATGAGAATAATTACACTACCCATGATCTTGAATTGGGAGCTGTAGTTTTTGCACTAAAAATTTGGAGACATTACTTATACGGTACTAAGTGTACTATTTTTACCGACCACAAGAGTCTCTAGCACATCTTCAACCAAAAAGATCTTAATATGAGACAACGAAGATGGGTCGAGTTGTTGAATGATTACAAATGTGAGATTCGTTATCATCCCGGAAAGGCAAACGTGGTAGCAGATGCCTTGAGCCGGAAAGAATATATTAAACCCCGTCGGGTACGAGCATTAACTATAACTATCCATTCTAACATTACCTCACAAATAAGAGAAGCTCAACTTGAGGCTCTAAAAGAAGAAAACATCAAGAACGAAGCTTTGCGAGGAATGGAAAAGCAACTTATACAAAGAGATGACGGAACGCGACACTTTATGAACCGAATTTGGACGCCTAAGTTCGGTGGAGTCAGGGACTTGGTCTTAGAAGAAGCCCACAAGTCCAGATATTCCGTGCATCCAGGCTCTGACAAAATGTACTTAGATTTAAAAGTACATTATTGGTGGCCAACCGTGAAGGCAGAAATTGCTACTTATGTGAGCAAATGTTTAACTTGTTCTAGAGTAAAGGCAGAACATCAAAAGCCTTCAGGTTTACTTCAACAATCGGAAATACCTGAATGGAAATGGGAGCAGATATCAATGGACTTCATCACTAAGTTACCTAAAACTCCTAGTGGGTTCGACACTATTTGGGTAATAATCGATAGATTGACTATGTCCGCCCATTTCTTACCGATTAAGGAGAACAACAAGATGGAGAAGCTAACTAGAATTTATCTTAAGGAAATTGCAGATTGCATGGAGTTCCAAATTCTATTATTTCTGACCGAGATAGTAGATTCACTTCACGATTTTGGCAATCTCTACAAAAATCCATAGGAACACGTCTAGATATGAGTACAGCTTACCATCCACAGACTGATGGTCAGAGTGAGAGGACCATTCAGACTTTAGAAGATATGCTCCGAGCCTGTGTTATTGACTTTGGAAATGCATGGGATACTTATTTACCGTTAATTGAGTTTTCCTACAACAATAGTCATCACACCAGCATCAAGGTTGCACCGTTTGAGGCTCTTTATGGACGAAAATGTCGTTCACCAGTATGTTGGGTAGAAGTTGGAGATACGCAGATGGACAGAGAACGTACAGGCGATACCTTACATACTGGACAAGAAATAATCCATGAGACAACTGAAAAGATCGTGCAAATTAAGGATCGATTAAAGGCTGCATTTGATCGTCAAAAGAGCGATGCTGACGTAAGACGTAAGCCTTTATAATTCCAAGTTGGAGATAAAGTGATGTTGAAGGTCTCTCCTTGGAAAGGCGTAATTTGATTCGGGAAACGAGGCAAACTAAACCCACGGTATATAGGACCTTTTGAAATTCTAGCAAGAATTGGTTCTGTCGCATACCAACTCAAGTTACCTCAAGAGCTAAGAAATGTGCACGATGTTTTTCATGTATCAAATCTCAAAAGATGTCTACTCAATGACACTCTTGTTGTACCTCTCGACGAGATACAAGTCAATACCAAACTCAACTTTGTAGAAGAACCTGTCGAAATCATGGATCGATACGTCAAACGATTAAAACAAAGTCGTATTCCCATAGTGAAAGTTCGATGGAACTCTTTACGAGGACCTGAATTTACTTGGGAATGTGAATATCAGATGAAACAAAAATACCCCCAACTATTTAACAAAACCCCATCCACAAGATAAATTTCGAGACGAAATTTCTTTAACGGGGGGAGAATGTAACACCCGTCAAAATTAGGTCAATAACAATCACATGTGATTATGCCAATCATATAATGTAATTTTGTTGAACTAGTAAAGTGACAAACATACTTTGTAATTCGTGATAAATTCTAATACAAGTATGAAATTTTATTATACAACTCAAAGTATACGTCCATACGATTCCAAAAATATACAGAACATCTGAATCTGACTTCGCGTGAAGAAGTTAAGATAAACCGAACACTATAAATCTATATAATAAAAGGAATTAAAAATAGACTTGTAATTAGCTATTGGAGTCTAAAAGAGAGTTGTAGTACTCGTGAATACCTACACGTGGATATAAAGAACGTCAAAAACGGAGTTCGTATGCGAAAGTTATGGCCTTTCGAAGATTTAGCTGTCAGAAACCCTAATTTCACCGAACTCACGATGTGAGCACAGAAACTCACGACGTGAGGAGTCATTTTGCCACATTTCGGATCTAGAAGGTGCGTGACGAGGCTACGAAGTGATAAGATCCAAACTCACGACGTGATCATTGATATTTCACGACGTGAGGAATCATATGGCCACCTTCGGAAGCTAGAAGACGGATGGCAAGTCTACGAAGAGATAAGCTCGAAACTCACGACGTGAACAATGAGTTTCTCACGTCGTGAGGGTAAAAAATCCTTACTATAAATAGTAGGTCCGACTTCAGCTATTCCTTACACCATTTCCCTTTCTCCTATCTCCTGTGCTGAAGCCATCTTGCATCCCGAGCCCCGACGACCTTGTACGATGACCGTTTCTGCTTAGATTACATAAAATCACGCTATTAAGGTGAGTTTCACGGCCCCACTTTCTAATATTTCGGGGGGAAACGCATGCTAAATATTATATATACGTTATTATTATGTTTATATGATAGTATATAGTTATAATAGCTGGGGTGTAGTTGTTCTAAATATAATATTTTGAATATATACAACTAGTATCAACTTGTCAGCATGTTATTTTACTAATGTAGATCTTGAGTTATACTTAGGATTCTATATATATATATATACATATATATATATATATATATATATATATGTATGTATATATATATATATATATATATATATATATATATATATATATATGTATATATATATATAGAATCCTAAGTATAACTCAAGATCTACATTAGTAAAATAACATGTGCAATAGAGTTCCGAAGTTATATTCGGAAGTTCTATATGTTAAGTTATAAAGTATGTTGCTATTATTGGTTTTATGTCAAGATAAAACTTGGTATGTTATATGTTGTTATTGTTATTTTATGTCAAGATAAAACTTAGTATGTTATATATATATTGTTATTGATAGTTTTATGTCGAGATAAAACTAGGAGCGTTATATGTTGTTATTATTGGTTTTATGTCAAGATAAAACCTGGTTTTACTTCAAGATATAGCTGTTATACTGCTTAAACGTTATGAAGTTAGGAGTACTGTTTAAAATCATAGTCTAGTAACTTAGGGTTTTAGACATGAAAATGCTTTTGTTGTTAGAGCTATAGGAAGCCGTCAAAGTCTACATGAGCTACCTCATTCATCAACTAAGATTGGGGATCTTAGTGGAAGTCCTCTGACCTGTAACCGTTAATCCCGTGTGAGCGAGGAAGTCGTGTATGAATAAGATACGAGTTGACGACCCCACTCGTGGTTGTTAATTACAACCCAAGACAAGCGAGTGACGATCTGTTCCTTTTATTTGTTATTGTTCCGGCGTCGATGAAGCGCATGGTATTGTTTCTCATGGTAAATCATGATTGTGTTTTGTCAGAGGTTTTGTTGTCAAGCAGCGGTTACAGACTCATGGTAGCAACTTGTTAGAAACATTATACTTCGTCGCTATACAAGTATTAATGTTAAGTATAAGTTCCCCCTACTTATACCCTAGGTACTACTTGTATATTAAGTAGATAATTATACCTAACACACATACTCATATAGAATTGAAATAGATTTATACGTAGCGGTTTTACTCTTATAGAATTGAAATAAGATTTATACGTAGCAACTTTTGTTTGTATGGAATTACAAACACTTATATTCATAGTATATGAGACTTATAGGTAAACTACTTATTTGGTAAGTAAAATTTTATACCTAGGATATATATACTAAACGTTGGAGAGTCAAAATGATACTTTCAAAACCTTACTTTTGAACTTGGAAAATGTATTATTTTATGGAGTCAAAACCTGTGAACTCACCAACTTTATGTTGACGTATTTTTAAATTGCATTTGTTTTCAGGAAGTTGATAACTATGATACAAGAAATGACGTTACACCGCCCGGTGTTTCCGCCGACGGCCGGGGTGTGACAGAGTCTTAAAGATCTTGAAAAAGGTTCAAGAACTAATCAAGAATAAAACCAATCGTTTATCACTAGCACACGACTTGAGGTTTGTAACCTATCGTGTTGACATATTCTTGTTTCTGTGCCCATTCCAGTTAAAGTTGACTATGCATGTGAGTTCTATGAGTTCTCAATTGTTTTCATAACAACCTAGGAAGCAATGGTAGGCCCTTGTGCTACCAGGTGGAAAGAAATTAAGATTGAACAAGCTCAGTCCATATGAGTTTGGATTTGTAACAAACCTTGTCTTATGATTATGGTTTGACAAATTCACATGGATAGGAACACATACACCATAAAATCTAAGTGTCATAAGGTTTCTCCGATTCATGAAAATGATGGTGAGGAAACGTTTTCACTAAGTAGATTTTAAGGAGATAGTAATTGTAATATTTGCATTCTCAAATTCGATTATGATTACGGCATCCCTCTTTATAATTCGAATTGTGAGAAATGGCGGATGGTCTAAACATTTGAGACTTATTGTTGTAAGCTCTTAAATTGTTTAGACACACATGTGAGCTATATAAGGAAAGGTGTATAAGTTTGAGAAGCCTAGATAAAGTCTTATCGAAACATCTCGTATCATAAATCTGAACTTTGGTAATTAAAGTCAATAAGTATTGATTTCTAGAAGTCCAGCTGATTTCTGAGTACATGTCAAAGCTAGTGGGAGCATAAATGTTATGCTAGTAACAAAATAATTGTTATGCTGGTGGGAGCATAATTATTATTGTTGCAAGTTAGCAATGTTAATTATAGAAAAACAAAAGTTTCAATTCGCAAAGTTGCAGAGTTTGAAAAATTGTTTTGCTAAAATTAAGAGAGAGGAATTTATACTTCATTTCAGCTTAGATTGAGATTTTAATCAAATTTAGTCAAGGATATATATGAATACTATGTTGGAATGGTTCAACATAAGGAAATTCTATATATATGGAAATCTTAATTGCGTTCTCAAAAAATTCGATTATGATTACGACATCCCTCTTCATAGTTCGATTTGTGAGAACATGGCAAATAGAAATATTGTAGCAAAAGACTGATCAAGTATCTTGTCTTTATGTAAGACATCATGAATCGTGTCCAATATGCTTCGGGTATAGGATCGATTACACGTGCTATAATATTTATCCGTTCTTAAGTTTCCAAATACCTAGGGCATTAAGAGGGAAAAAGGGATAGAACCGGATATGACTAAAGTGATTAAACAACTGTTAAAGAACAATCTAAGGTTCGCAAAGGATTGGTCGCTTAAGGACAGTTGGAAGTATAGTAATGGATGGACCGTATCGACATTATTATGAATAGAAAGGATTCTACTAATAGTGAGTTGTCATATGGAAAATATGGAAATGTTTCCATAATAGGAGTTGGATATTAAGAATCTGTGTGTAGAAACTTTTATGCAAGAAGGAGGTTCAAAGGAATGTACTCTGAATTTGAGACTTCGCTTCCTTGGAATTGCTTTGTTGTCAATATCCAGTGGAAAGGTTTTGTAATTTTGTTGGTCAAGTCTCTGTGACTTTTGGTACCTGGACATTACAAAAGAATTAATGCATGGTAGTTTATAATCTAACGCATTCTAAGCAATGACAAGAATTTGGAATTCTTACACTTGTGATAGAGATTTGGAATTGTGAAATGAGTTTCATTGAAGATGTGTTCAATTGATCTATTTCACAAAGTAAGGACCATAGACAAACATAGTGTGCATGCTTGGATCATGGCATAACTATTGTTTTAATTCAAGTATTAAGTTGATTATTCGAAACATTATATGATGAATAATGAGTAATCAATATGGCTCAAAAGTTTTGGGGCCATATAGGATTAGTATTATTCTTGTGTTTCACTTTGCATGTTTTGACTTCCTGAATAACTAGGTTATTCAAACTATCCACAATCGATCATACTTTGGAAGTAGGTATTGAGGCAAGATTGTCATGAATGGGTCTGCAGTTTGTCTAAAGGCATTTAGACATAGCACAAGTTTGCTTGCAGTGTTCATGAGTACTCCTGGATTAAGATTCGAGTATTGGATTAAACCCACGCTCATTTGAATCACTTCATGGATTTTATCACGAGTGATCATGAGATGATAATATCTTATATTCTTTAAACGAAGAGATATAAGTTGCAGTTTACAAGTTGGTTGCACATTGATGATATGTAAACGCACCGGTAACTCGGTGTTATAAAACATATCATTGTGTTTGATTTGATGAGTAGATAGAGCAAGCATATGAGTCGAAGTTTATCCATTCCTTTTACCCTTGGAGGGATAAAATCGATATCTGTGGGCCCCTCGATGTTTTAGTGATGACACCCCTAAGTTCTTCGCCAAGCCTAGACTGATTTGATTTGTTCAATTAGTCGGTCGTCATAAATCAGAAATCGGGAAACAACAGATGGACAGAGAGAATGATTATAATCTATGTCTAAGTCCATACGATATCTAGAATGGAGGAATATATGATCCCTTATCTAATGGACGCGTCATTGACCAGGTCAGAGTTCGACAGCGGCTTTTAAGAGCTACGATTGCTAGTCGGGTTTTTGGAGTCGTACTTGCAATAATAGTTATTAGACTTATCCAAGTGGGAGACTGTTGGATTAGGTGTCTAAGCCCATAACTATTATTGGTATGTACTTGACCCGAGAGTAGCATGGTCCATTTGGGTTGCATATCACCAGGACAATTTGATAGGATGGACTTTTGAGAAGAGATTAATTATGATTTATTAATATATTATAAGTTATAATATATTAATATGAAATCATATTATTTAATTAGTATTGATCAAGAATTACTTTGGAATTAATTTAGTGATCAAAAGAGACTAATTAAATATATGGGGATTGATTATGTAAATCATTGATTCTTATAATGTGGGCTAGTGATCCATATTTCTTTAGGTTGGGCTAAACCAATGTGACAACCCATGGATAGTCCATGGAGGATTAAACCCATGGAGCCTAAGGAATATGGAAGGTCATGCACATTAGGGTTTACATGGTGTAACCCTAATCTTTCCACACTATATAAGAAGCCCCTTAGCATCCAAAATCACACTACTAGTGTTCTTGGAGATCATAGAGCCGATTTTGGTGCTAGTATACTCTCTATCAAAAGTCATCCTTTGTCTAAGGTGTGTTGTGAACCATTTGAGGTGTCACACTTGGGGCACTAAGTTCTTAAAGGCCAAATACATCAAGTTCATCAAGTTCTACAAGCTATATAAATAGGTAAACTCCTAATTAGTGTTTTATGTTGTTTATATCATTTGTATGCTAGTTGTAGGCTTAAAGCTTTGAAAACATCATTGCATTTATAATCAGAGAAAACATAGATCCAAAGCTTTTAGGGTTGTATGTACACCATAGGATGTTGTATTATACCAAAACCCAACATTTTGGTTATTTTGAAGGAAGAGGAACTCTTAGAAGTTGCATTGGTGTGGCTAGAGCTTGTGGATCCAAAATCATCATCAACTTGGAAAGCTTTTTGAGGTATAAAGCTCTTAACTTGATGGTTCATTTTGTTAGATCTAGTTAGGGCTTGTTTTTGTGCTTCTTATAGTCCTTTAAGTCATCCATGAGAGTATGAGCTACTCGAGAAGATAATGATGATAGATCTTAGCATTTTTTAGGTCCCTTGTTCATAAAAATGCTAGTACTGAAGATTAAGATATTAAACAACAAAACATTTATATGTTAATCTTTTTCGTAATAAAGCATTACTCTTTGAAATTGTGACACCCTGTTTTGAATCATTTGGTAATTTGGGGTCGTGACCCGAAGATCGGTTATCATAAGGCTATGGGCCTTGGGGAAGGAGAGATTTAGACCCCTTGGATGTGGATAATGTAGATTACGTGATCCAAGATTTCGATTTGTGTTTTGGAGCCCAAGGGTATAACTGTAAAGTGATAGGTAGGGCCTTTTATGAATTTCGGATTTAAGCTCTGGAAGTTTTAAGGCAAAAGATAGTTGATAGAATTTTATAGCTTCTCATTACCTTTATGTGGATATAAAGAACGTAGAAATCGGTGTTAGAACGAAGAAGTTATGGATTTCGAAAGATTGGTGGTTTTAGTCCCTAGCCATGTACGTTGGGTGTACGCTATGAGTACGTTGGGTGTACTAGGTCGAAGTTGGTTGCGGAGGAAACCCACGTACGCTGGGCGTATGTGGGGCGTACGGTCACCAGGGGAAAACCCTAATTTTTAGGGTTTGTGCCCTATTTAAACACCTTAATTCACTCTTGGACATTCCTATAACCAACATCCACCTCTCCAAACCCTAAGAACGAAACCCTAATTTCCCTTTTAGTGTTTTAAGATTAGAAGTGAAATTTGAGGGAGTTTTTGGTGATTTTGAAGGAAGAAGAACTCTTGGAAGTTGCACTGGTGTGGCTAGAGCTTGTGGATCCAGAATCACCATCAACTTGGAAAAACTTTTTGAGGTATAAAGCTCTTAACTTGATGGTTCATTTTGTTAGATCTAGTTAGGGATTGTTTTTGTGCTTCTTATGGTCCTTTAAGTCATGCACGAGAGTATGAGCTATCAAAGATAAGGAGGATAGATCTTAGCATTTTTGAGGTCCCTTGTTCATAAAAATGCTAGTACTGAAGATTATGATATTAAAAAACAGAATATTTTATATGTTAATCTTTTTCGTAATAAAGCATTATACTTTGAAATTGTAACACCCTGTTTCAAATCGTTTCCTAATTTGTGGTCGTGACCCGAAGATCGGTTATCATAAGGCTATGGGCCTTGAGGAAGGAGAGATTTAGACCCCTTGGATGTGGATAGTGTAGATTACGTGATCCGGGAGTTCGATTTATGTTTTAGAGCCCAAGGGTATAACCGTAAAGTTATAGGTCGGGCCTTTTATGAATTTTGGATTTAAGCTCAGGAAGTGTTAAGGCAAAGGAGAGTTGATAGAATTGTAGAGCTTCTTATTACCTTTATATGGATATAAACAACGTCTAAATCGGTCATAGAACAAAGAAGTTATGGCTTTCGGAAGATTGGTGGTTTTAGTCCCTAGCCGAGTACATTGGGTGTACGCTATGAGTACGTTTGGTGTACTAGGTCGAAGTTGGTCGAGGAGGAAACCAGTGTACGTGGAGGTATGCGGGGCGTATGGTCACCAGGGGGAAACCCTAATTTTTAGGGTTTGTGCCCTATTTAAACACCTTAATTCACTCTTGGACATTCCTATGACCAGCCTCCACCTCTCCAAACCCTAAGAACGAAACCCTAATTGCCCTTTTAGTTTTTTAAGCTTAGAAGTGAACTTTAAGGGTATTTTTGGTGATTTTGAAGGAAGAGGAACTCTTGTAAGTTGCATTGGTGTGGCTAGAGCTCTTGGATCCAGAATCATCATCAACTTGGAAAGATTTTTGAGGTATAAAGCTCTTAACTTGATGATTCATTTTGTTAGATCTAGTTAGGGCTTGTTTTTGTGCTTCTTATGGTCCTTTAAGTCATATATGAGAGTATGAGGTACTCCAAAAGATAAGGTTTATATTTTATAAACTTGGTTTATAAAATATAAAAGGATTTTGTCTTCTTTTGCCTTTATAATTTCAAAAAATGGCTAGACAAAAGAGAGTATGAGTTCTTCATTTGTTTAATAAAAAGAACACTCCTCTAAAGAGGCAAACATGGACAATATGATTAAAATAAGGAGTGATGGTCTTTAGATTAATATATTCAAAAGAAAGGCATGGATTGAAGTATGGGAACACATAGGCTTTAGGGGCATGGGTTCTTAAAGTGTTAAGAACTTATGGACCAAAGATTTTCTATATAAAGTGAGGCTTTCATTCTCTTGTCTTAACCCATGCAAAAAAATTAAAATTTGTTCTCTTCATCTCACTCTCTCTAGTTTTGTTAAGAGCACATGAAGATTACTTGCTTCTTGATTCTCTCTTTATGTTCCTATTTTGATAAGAACATAAAGCTTAAGAGTCTTAAAAGTTTTATACAAAAGAACTAGCATTCTACATCAAGCTGATTCATTGTTGGTGTCTCTAAAGTTCCATATTCTTCATCAACTTCCAAGCCTCCCAAGAGGATCAAAAGAACTACAAAGGTTGTAATTTTATCCATCTTCTTCCTTGGTGCTTGTCTTCTTTCCGAACTTTGCAAGAAGATCCTTGGTGGGTTTAAACTTGTTTATGTTATTTAAAAATGATCAAGTCTTCCGTTGCCTAAATATTATGTTTTTGAAACTAGTTTTTGAATAAAAACCCAACAAATTATACGAAAGACCAGGATCTGGCCCCCCGATAGTTATATGAAAGACCAGGATCTGGACCCTGATAGTTATATGAACGACCAAGATCTGGCCCCTGGAACTTGTATGCAAGACTGGGATTTGGCCCTCGGCACTGAACGGAAAGACCATGGTTTGGCCCATGACAGGAAATGATTATATAACTATGATTTGGCCCATATAATTTATATATTTATGTATGGTATGTAGTAGTTTGGGGAACTCACTACGCTTTGTGCTTACGGTTTTATGGTTATGGTTTCAGGTACTTCTGGTTCGAAAGGGAAGGGTCCTGCTTGATCGCAGTGCAACCACTCATGTTTCCACAACTTTATGATTTTGGGATTGTACTCTGATAACTATTTTTGCTCTGATATACTTTTGAATGATTGAAAAGGTTAAATGGTGTTTATGGTTGATTTAAAAATAAAATTTTTACCTTCTGATTTTTGGGATGTTACAGAAAATCATGTAAACATGTAAGAGATCTATGATAATAACATTTCACCTATCAAACAAAATGAAGGAAATTAAAATATACAAGAATAAAAACATATAAGATATTTTTTGTTTGATGAAAAAAAAAATAAGTAATATAACCACAATTTAATGTGTATCTGACAAAAAAACCTAAAAAGTGTTTTTAGCAGAAATAACCATTTGGCCCCATCAATATTTTATGCTCTAAATTATTCTCAACAAGGTTTCATTTGTTTCCTCTCTCAAGAACCCTAATCACAATCTCCATGGCTCCTCCTGCTATTATCTACACTTATGCTCCTACACCAATACATTCAAGGCAATTCGAACTCCAGACACTCATATCATTATCATGTCCAACAATGTGGATTTTTCCAACTAAAATCCCTATAAAGTTTCAAGACAATGGATTTGAAGATTTCTTGTCCTATCTAGTTTTATGTTCGCTTTGCTTTGATCTTGCTGATTTTGTTGATCATTTTCTCCCACAACACGTCTGTGAGTTTTATTATACTACTACGTACTATGATATTGGAGTGATCCTTGGTACAATCATAGATGGATACCATATTATTTCCATGACTGTGACTGATGTTCGAAGGGCCTTACGCCTTCCAATTCTAGATGAGTATTTTCCTCTTCCCACTATGGAGGAATGTCATGTTATTCTTAACAAGTTGGGTTATGATTTTGAGAAACATGGAAACTGTAATGTTCTTCATCTGCATCTTCCTACTACTTGGAAGTTTCTTACTGGTGTCCTTAGGAAGTGTCTCGCTCACAAAACAAGGAGTCTTGATCAGTTGAATGCTTTTGAGCAGTGTATTCTTTTCTTAGTCATCATGAACAAGCAACTGGACTTTGCTCAACTTATCTTTGACCAAATTTCTAAAATAATCAAAGGAAATAAGCGATCCTCTCATGTTCCTTATCTCTGATGGTTTGCACTGATCCTTACATATATTGGTACTTGGTATGATGGTGAACTAGTTGCATATTGGGCTCCTTCTTTCACTTATTTAAAATTGTTCAACCAGGATCCTCAAGAGGTGTGTAGTATCACAAAGGGAATGTATAAGTGGATTGATGCCCCATATGAGTGTGAGAGATTGACATATAGTGCTCCAGAAATACCTTCTGAGAATGAAGAAATAGAACTTGAGAACCAGGTGTCAAAACAACAAGAGAATGAAGATTAACAAGCTGACAATGAGATAGATGAAGACGCTGACGATGCCAACAAAATTTTTGATTCTAAGAGTGAGCATAACAGTGAAGATATTGAAATGATCCTCGTTGATCAGGTTCGGGAAGCTCAATTTTTCTTGCAGAATTCAGTGAGGTTGAATCTAGTCGTCTTAACACGTATATTCGTTTTAAGTCTCCTCTATCCCTAGAAGAAGAAGAATATATTTCTGAAACTCCTTCTCCACAACGTCAAACTTCTGTTGATGACGTTGATCATGTTTTCGAGACTCCTATGGATTCTAGAGGTAATACTCTTCATGCTCGTACTCCTTCTCCAGTATCTTCTCCCCAACATGTTCGAACTTCACTGTTCTGAACTCCTATTCAAACTACACAACGTTCGACTGCTCTACAAAATCTTCCCACTCAAGCAAATGTTAAGAGGGAGCAATCAAAACCAAGCTTACCTCTTGACTTTTTCAAAGACTTCCAAGTGAAAGTCCTCTCCACTTTTGATTCCTTAGTTCAGCTAACTACCAACATGATTCAGCGACTGGCTACAATGGAGAGTGATGTTGCCAATATCAAGCACATTCTTTCAGATGTTGATACTAAAGCTGAGGATGATGGGTATCAATCACCACCAGATGATGACCACAACCACATGATTTTACCGGGGCTCCTCCATCAGGCGGGAATACCTCCATCGGTCATCCTTCATTACCTTATGGTCCTCCACCATTAAATCCACCACCTCCATCTTTTCCACCTCCACAGAACCAGACTCTTGCACTCACCCTCTAGACTCCCTCTCAAGATGATGATGCGAAAAGGGGGAGAATCCTTCCAGTGCTTAAACTGATGCTAATACTGATGTAAATGTTGAGGAAATTCCTGATCAGTCGGATGTAAAGGATGAAGTCTATTTCATGGAATTGTCATTTATTGATGCAAATCCACTTCAGATAGTGTTTCCAGACTCTTATATTGATGCTATGGGGGATCAAGTGCCCTAGGAGGAGGAGCAAGTTCCTCAAGGGGAGCCCATTGACATTCAATTTGATAAAGATAATGTTCCACTAAGAAGGAAATGAAAGGTCAAAGTTGCTCCTACTATTGGCTCTTCCAAAAGAAATGCAAGGATCTTACAGTGATTCAAATGGAAAAAGTATGGGGAGTGCCTATCGAAGAGGTTAGGGAGTTTTCCAGGAAACACAACATCCAAACTGTAAATCATATATTTTCTATAAAATACTCCAAGAAGATCTAAGAAAAATTAACTGCCACTGGTACATTGTCTGACCAAATTAAGCGCCTGAATAAGTTTAATTTGTTAATGTCTAAGGAGGAGAAAAAGGTTGAGGATAACGCAATTACCAGACTTAAAAAGAGCAGGTTTGGAGATACACTAAGCAAAAAGATGAAAAAGTGCTTACAGTGTACATCACAAGGCGTGGTGATAAGGGTCAAGCTGAAGGTCAATATACTAAAGTGTTGTTTTCCAAGGATTTGATAAAACTGAGTACAACGAGTGGCTGCAACTTTTAGAGTTGGTCAACAAGAAGAAAGGCAAATATGTTGAGGAACTAAGGCTTGTATTAAAGAGACTTATCACAAAGGTTAAAAGTCTTGACCTACTACCAAAAATTTCCACTAAATCTTCCTCGTCATCAGTGTCTACTTTAGTGCCTAGGAAAAGAACTTTTAATAACGTCAGATTGCATATTCTATATGTCACCAAAGTTATTGATAACTCTTTTCTAGTGGACGTTGATCTTAGAGATATTAGATATATTCTTATATTCACATAGATTAGGTGAAATCCCTGAAATGTAGGGATTCTCATAATCATGTTTTACTATAAAACTATGTATCAAGGGTTCGTGTCATTTGTTGATTCACGAACCCTAACTTTGTGTCCATTCTATTTGTGAGAACTTTCTTAGTGAAAACCCATTGTGATAAACCATTATTCTTTATCTTTTCTATTAGTTGGTCTCTATCAAGGAACCTACAAAGGCATTCTCCTTTCCTTTCGGATTAAAGACTGTTTATCTTCATGCCCAGTTGATTCCTACTTTGTACTGATATTATTTGAAACCTTTTCAAAGTATATGACTTATGATTAATCATATAAACATAATCACATCTACTAAAACTATCAGTAAATATGACGTAGTAGTGTATGACGTTCCATGTGGCAGATCTGAAGGGTCCACACACATTACTGTGTACAAGATCCAACAATCCTTCACCTCATTTACATATCCATATGAATGGTGATTAGTCATCTTGCCAACAACCAAGATTCGCATACATCATTCAACTCAAATTTAAATGATTCCAAGTCCGGTCCAACTGAATCTTGGTGATGCGATTCTTACTTATGTAGCCAAGACGATTATGCCACAAGTGAGATCACATCTAAACTATTAGAGGAATAAAATTCAATTCATCACTATTAGAAACACAAGCTACAATCTCATGAATTCCAATTACAAGAAGGTGTTTTAAACATAATACCATCATCTTTATAAACTAGAATTGTCACCTCTCAATTATCAAATGAAAATTGAAATTCATGTTTATACAACGCATAAAATGAAATTAGGTTTCTAAGCATTTCCGAAGAGTAATAGCAAATAACTCAATTTATCCTAACTCCAGTACTAAGTACAAGCTCGAAATCCTCTATCATTAAGACATGCGAAATTCTTCCATTCTAATTATTAGGTTTAGCTATTGGTGCTTAGCTTCCTTCTTTCCTATAGATCCTATAATGTCATCCAAATGTGATTACTACATCATACATCAAGGAATCGTGAATCGGATGTATTTAGATTTTGATTATTCAAGTACTTTGTAGGGTCAAACATTTGACTTTACCATCTTCAAGTACTTAGGGAAACTTTGTTTCCTATGATCCTTGTCATTTCATTAATTGTTATATGTCTCTTTTAAATCATGGTCGCGTGGAATAGAGGGCTCATTAATTCCATTCCATCATAATGGGAAGTTCTGGCCTAAACCATTCCTTTCCATTTAGGGTTCGAACGTTTCCTCTACTTTTCAACAACATTAAGAAAGGTGATAACTAGAATTGGATAATAAATCTAATTCCTTTCCAATTTCCTCAGTTTGCACAAGGTTTAATAAGTCCATCAACCGCTTCTCCATACTATTCATCTGATAAATCAAGTTGAAATCATCATAAGAACTAATGAAAGATCCAAGCACAAGATCTATAACTGGTTTGTCTATGTAGCTCTCACTGAATATATACATAACTCTTTTCTTCAATTCGAATGCAATTAGGAACTTGTGACAAATTTCAAATTACTCTTGCCTTGCCTTTTAGTGAAACATTTCAGTCAATTGCAAATTCATTTCATATGCTCACATGTTCACAAAAATCCTTTGAAACATTTAGGGCGTAGACATAATGATGCAAGAGACCTTATTTGACAAATCTACATGTTTATGGGAATAAAAAATTAATCAAAACTGACATATAATTGATTTTAGAGATATTCTCTACATGGTATCTTTCCCAATATCAAAATAGAGGAACATCTCATAACAAATGAGCCATTCTCGAGGGAGAAACAGAGAGAAGTTTAGAATCTGAAAAGGCACGAGGATGTGAGAGAGGATTTCCATCTAACGTTTTAGAAATGAAGTTTAAATAACTCGATTCAATCCTTAATTATTAACTCAATTTTAAATTAAGGCTATCCATATATACGATTTGTAAAATGAAGAGGGATGTCGTAATCACATCATGAATCTATTTTAGGTAGGTAAAACACTTTACCAATTTGAATCACAATGAAACTCTTAGATCTCTTGAGATTCATTGAACAATCAATGCGTGTTAATAACGGATTATGCTCTTGGATTCGTGACTGAGATGCCAATGATCAGAAATAAGATGTGAATAACCAAGTAAACCCGCGTGACACCTTCGATGTCGTTTATGATCTCACATTCACGTTTCAGTTAACCACATACTCTCAATCAACAACCATAAATTTCAACTTTGTACCATCATTTCATATTTGTAGTCCCATATTAGTATGTCGGTCAACTACACACGCTCGACTAACGACTAACAAATAAACAATGTGTGTTTTAATGGATTAGCATACAATTTCACATTTTTCTTACAATAACTAGAGTAAGATTTTTATATAATGTTCTTGTACTTTTACATTATACTTTTAATGTAATTCTTGTTCTATCAAACCCTTTCGGCTAACGACCCTCCACCACACAAAGAAGCTGTGACTGAAAAGGACACTCATTCCACGGTCATTTTATAGGTCATTTCCTTATACCTCTGGTATAGTGTGACATCGTGAATGAGACCTACGCTTGATTCGGCTGACATTATGTTTTACATACAACATTATAACTCTTTTATATATATATATATATATATATATATATATATATATATATATATATATATATATATATATATATATATATATATATATATGATGTATTTTAAAACCTTTTAAAAATACAAAGTTTAAATTTAATTATCTTAATTAACATGTAATTAATTAAGCTTTTAAACCATTTTAATTTAATATTTATATTTTAATTAAACAGTTAATTACTTTTCATTAAATCTTTTAAATGATAACTTTGTTATCTAAATTATCTTATAATTAGATAATTAGCTTTTATAACTACCTCAATTTTCGAATGTGATTTTAATGAATATCTACATTTAGTGTTCAAAATATTAACCATTTAAGATAGCAATTAACAACTAATAATTATCCTACAATTTGAAATGACAAGTAAATCTTGAAGCTAAAATTCCAGGAGGTCACCACAATGTGGCAGATGACTGACCACATCGTGGTCGTAACAAATTTTCGATTTTCAGGTTTAGTTTTCTAGTTTCATAACATGCACTAATAATTGAAAAACCTAGGCTCTGATACAACTAATGGTTTTTCTAGGTTACAACAAAGAGATTTGCACAACGAATTTTACACATAAACTCCTATGGGTACATGCAACCTAGAACTTCTATGGAATTTTCACTATTATAGCAACATACTTTATGAAACAACTATTGAACTACTAAAATCGAAAATACAAGGAAAAGATTCATACTTTTTAGTATATTTAAATATACTAACCCTCGAGTCTTCAAATGTTCCATGGGAAACAAACATTTAATAGTGTGAATGTCTCTATTGGTTCACATCCAAAACCCTAGTTAACTTGAAAACAACTGGAGAGAGCATATACAAGATGAAAATCATATTTCATCTTCCTTGAAGCCATAGGAACGAAACTTGCATGCTAAAGGTCCTATTTATAGTTGGTAAATATCTAAGATAAGCATTGATTTGAATAATAAAATAATTAGATTTTATCATATTCAAATCCTTACCATATTAGCAACCAGGAGGCTTTTGGAACCCTTCCAAAACTCCTCAAAACCGTCCATGTCTTGGACTACTCTAGAATTGATTCTTTTGTTCAACTATAGAACAATTACAAATCACCCTTGCACCTTTAATTAATTCTAATTAATCCCGAATTAATTCCAGATTAATCCTAACCCATAATTAATTAATTCTAACTATTTTTAATTAATTTATTAGTCACTTAATAAATTAACAAATCCTTTTATCTCTCTCCTATAGTCATTTCTAGCTATTTTTGATTATGAAGGTAACCTAAAAAGGACTTTATTTTTATTGCATAAAGTTATATCAAGTTAGTAATGACATTGGCCAATTTAGTTATGACCTTCAACACACTTATTCCAACAATAAGGACCATTGGAGTGTAATGTTTTGTCCAAAAGAACCATTCATGCAGAGAGAGAGAGAGAGAGAGAGAGAGAGAGAGAGAGAGAAAGATTTCATATGAACTATTTTGGGGAAATAAAAACAATAAGAACCATTTGTTAAATTTTGTCTAAATAAAATGTTATAAGTAATGCGGAATCATTCATAAACTTTTAAAATATTCATAGATGGTATTTATAAACTTTCTAAAATAGATATGTTCGAATAGTCTTTTTCATTATATATATATATATATATATATATATATAAACTTTCTAAAATAGATATGTTCGAATAGTCTTTTTCATTATATATATATATATATATATATATATATATATATATATATATATATATATATATTAAAATGGAGACTCCCTTGTGAACAATAATTTGTCCGTATTGGTCCATTTTTTTATTAATTGTAGTCATAATTGTGGCCAGTGGAGTGGTTGATAGTAACATTCTTATTCTTCCAATCAATCTCTTCCAACATTCCAGCAATGTGTCTTTCCTTAGTGCTTATGTTTTGATTGCTTACACCATCGCCATTACCCTTCAATATGTCTCTTCCACATCTCATCCACCTGCTCCTCAATATTGGAACTGATCCAATTAAACATCTTCCCTCTTTCATCGGTGGTTCTTTTAGGGTGTGATTTCTGCTATGTGTTCGATTTTCTATAAATCCCCCATTCACAAACACAAGGGATTTTAGTGAATTTTCTATCTCGCTCTGAGCCTGCAAATACACACCGCCTTCCTGCTCCCTTTGCTATCTCGAAACAATCGGTCTTTCATGGAGGCGCTACCATCAATCGAGATCAGAATCGCCTTTGTTGCCAGAATTTGATCACCCTTGTCCAATATTATCAGATTCAATGTGTATCTCGGTGTGCGTCTATATTCTTGTGTGTGTTTTTGTGCGACTGGGAAGGAGCGAGATGACCTAATTCCTTTTCTATTTAATCAGGTACCTTGTATAATCCTTTTCACTTGCTCATTGAAACACTTCGAGGATTTTCTCAATCACCAATTATTGCAATCGATGATCCCACTAATCCTATGGTTACATCGAAATAGCCAAACAAAACCCATATGTACATCCTCTCGTATGCTAGACCAGCTTGCTACAATGTAATTATTAGTCCCACACCATCTGATTATGTTTTAAAATCTAAAATATATGTGAAACTTTCTTTCCTACAGAAAGACCGCAGTGCTTGACGGAATTCTAATTTTGTAATTTACGTTAAATCTACTTGCAACTTACTACAGGATAAGTTCCAGTAAATTTGCTACCCAAGGTTCTCTACTGATGGTCTTTTCTTCTTCATCACCAACAACTTCATTCTTCATGTAATGTTTCATCTTTTAGTAATAGGGGTTTTATACTAAATAGAGAATCAAGGATTGAAATATATTTCTCTTTTTTGAGTTTGTAAAGAAATGTAGACCAAAAAGTTGATTATAACCTTTTGGTATTGTGTAACACCCTGTTTCACAATATTTCATAATTCGGGGTCGTGATCCGAGGACCAGTTTTCATAAGGCTTCGAGCCTTGGGGGAAAGATATATTTAGACCCCTTTGTATCTGGGTAATATTGATTAGGTGATCTGTGAGTTCGGTTGGTGCTTTGGAGCCCAAGGGTATAACCGTAAAATGATAGTTCAGGCCTTTTATGAATTTTGGAATTAAGTTCGGAAAGTTTTAATGAAAATTAAAGTTGATAGGGTTGTAGAACTTCTCATTACCTTTCCGTGGATATAAGGATCGTCGAAATCGGAGTTGAAACGAAGAAGTTACGACCTTTGGAAGTTTGGAAGATTTTTGGGTTAGCCGCGTACGATGGGCGTACTAGAGCATCCCTAGTATGTTGGGCGTAAATTGAGTATGTTGGGCGTATGCGATCAATGCCCAAACCCTATTTTCGTGGTTTGAGCCCTATTCAAGCTCCTTAACTTCCCCAAACTCATCCCATTCTCAGCCTTCACCTCTCCAACACCCTCCCTTGAAACCCTAACCCTAGTTTGAGCCTTGTGAGAAAAATAAGGTGTTTTTAAGTTCTTTGGAGTGTTCTTGGTGAACCTTGGAGAAGAAGAAGCTCATTGAAGAAGCATTGGTTGCATTGGAGCTTATAGATCCAGACCTTGTTCACTTGATCTTTCTTCTGGAGGTATAAAGCTTGAATCTTGATGATGAAATTGTTAGATCTAGCTAGTTTTGGGTGTTATGACTATTGGTAACTTTAGTGGATAAATTTTAGATCTTGAAAGTTTGTGACCTTGTTATTAATAAAGTTGGAAACTTTATCCATCTAAATATCATATTGACTCAGATCTAAAAGCTTGAGACTTGGACTTAATGGATTAAGTTGGAAAAGATGCATTTTTTGTCCCTTTAAGACTTAAAGACTAGATCTTGGTTGGTTGGACCATTATAATGGATAAAGTTGGAAACTTTATCCATTATGGAGTTATTAAGAACATAAAAATATCATCTTGATGGGTTTTAATGAATCATGCCTAAGTTGATGTTCATATTATAAGTTTAGATGGATAAAAACGGGGTTTAGGTCCCATTCAAACATATAAAGGAATAAAGTTGGCAACTTTATGGATTAAGACCTTATTTAGAGGTTAAATCTGAGTTTGGACGTTTTGGTCATAAGCATTAAGTGCTTAATATGAAGTTTTGGTCATCTGATGAGTACCATGGGTATATGTATGGGTATTAGCCATAATTCACAAGAACATTTTGTAGTTTTAGTAAGAAGGGGAGGGTTAAGGATTTATCCGGTGTGAGATATCACATTGTTCGACGAACCCTAGATGCAGTCGGAGTAAACTATCGTCAACAAGGGTGTTCTAGTGCGTTGTAGATTCTTATCCAAGACTTGTATCATTTGATGATGCCATGTGAATCGCTAGAAACATGTGAAGTGTATGGCTAACCCAATAACGAAAGTTTCATAAGGGGACTGGAGCAGGCTACCATGAGACAAAAGATCTTCTTTCTAAAGAGATTCGATTCGGAAATATTATATGTCCAAGGTTCAATATTGAAAATTTTTCAAAGGTTTTCCCTGACTTTGCCTGTATGCGTACGCTCAATGTAATACAAGAAGTCCCCGTCCTTGAGCTTTAGCAAGTTGTACCTTGTGCTTCAGTGGGTCGTACGTGGGGAGTACAAGTTGGGTATGCTGGACGTACTCGCGAGGTCTTCTTTTGGGCCTTGGTTCTTTTTGAGTTTGGGTCATAGGTTATTGGATCAGATATGAGAAGGGTAAAATGGTTTTTTACCCATTGGAAGTATAGAATATGGATTAGACTTGGATTCTGGGAAATGACCTCAATTATTGATTAAGATATTTGATTATGTCCAGTGTGAGGTTTTCGGTGGCAGCAGCGCGTGTGTCTTAGTTTATCTCAGATTGAGGTGAGTCACCTCACTGTGTTTGGCAGGTTGAAGGCACCAATTCTAGCCCATGATTTATTATGATTAGGATGCTAGTTGTCTGTGTGACTCTTTCATGTGTCGTATGTGATATGTATACCAGGCGGGGTCCGATGCCAGGAGGGGTCTGATGAGTGTATTGTATGCTATTTGTCTTAGTGATTCTTGCATGTGTTTTATGTGTCTAGATGAATGTCTGGCAGGGCCCGATGCTAGGCGGGGCCTTATGAATGTGATGAGGTGGGGCCCATCTCATGTTATTGACAGATCTGTTCCAAGCGAGGCTCAATGTCGGGCGAGGCCTGATGGTTGTTGGGCATGGCTCATTGTATGTTTGATATGTATGGTATGTGGTATTTTGGGGAAGATACTAAGCTTTGTGCTTACGGTTTTATGTTTATGGTTCCAGGTACTTCCGGTATAAAAGGGAAGGTTCCGGCGTGACTGCACTGCATTTACCTATGTTTCCGCAACTTTATGATTTTGGGGTTGTACTCTGATAACTATTGTTACTCTGATATATTTTCAAAAGATTGAAAAGGCCAAATAGTGTTTACGGTTGAATTATAAATGAAAATTTTACCTTAAATTTTGTTGGGATGTTACAAGTTCGTATCAGAGCCTTGGTTTGAGGGATTCGGGCATACTCTTGGGCGTGTCTGAACTCAAACGGAGTGTTTGGTTTATTTTTCATAAAACCAAAGTTTTAATTAAGGATTTTCTAATAAAATAAAGGGGTGTGGTGCATGCAATCTGCCGAGCTCAAGTAAGTGATTCCCAAAATACCCATACATGCTTGTTATGTTATATGTTATAAGAATCGCATGCTATATTTGGGCTAAGGATCTGCTCAGGATTTTGTGCTAGGAGAGATGCATTTATATGCCTGATTGTTTGAGCTTTTAGAATCGCATGCTAGTATGGATTTCATATGATTGGATGGATTGGTCGGCATGTGATCCATTGTAGCCTAAGAGGACTTGGATGTTATACTAGATTTGGAATCTTTCTTGGTAAGAAGTGAGCTTGAGATGTCCTCTGTGTGTCTGTGGCTTGGAGTGTTACTGCATGAATGCTTCTTGCTTTGTGCTTTGTGGCACTCTTGATGATGTGAGTTAACTATTAAGTGAATATGTTAAGTCATATAATGTATAGGTTAAATAATCTCAAAGTGACGGATTTGACCCTATTGCACAACTCTCGTTTCAGTCTAACTGTTGTAGGGATGAGTCTTTTACTGAAAGGATAACCTAAGCTTTGTTACATGTGATTCCATTCATGAAGTAGTTAACTGAAATTATTGGGAGTTCTTCAGTAGCTGACGGCAGGGTGAGGTCGAGAACCTAGGATAGCCTAGGATGTGCTGTAGTGGATTGATTGTGCTGCTTAGCGGGTATCTTGAGTATCGGTTTGAAAAGGTGACTTGGAGGATTCAGGATGATTCTTGAGGAAAGTATGGATAGGTGTGGAAGGTAGTATTGGGCCCGTACTACTAAAAGCACATGATCCATACTCGACTCGAGGAGAGTCATGAAGAATCTAGGAAGCTGGTGGGATGAGGATTATTTGGGGGATGTTTTGTGTTGGGTTATGAGCATAACATCATTCCTATGGTGTTCATGCAACCCTAATTGCTTTGATCTAGGTTTTTCTAAGTAAACATACAACTTTGAATACCAAAGCAATAAACCCTAATTGACTAGCATACAAATTTGAAAATCACATATGATTAGGGTTAGAAAGTTTACATTGATTGTTATGTAGTAATAACAATCACAATCCTTCTTGATCTTGACTTCTGAAAGCTTAGTGCCTCAAATGTTGCACCTCTAATGGATTCACAAACACCATAAGCAACAAGATGAACAAGGAGAGAGGTAGGAGGCACCAAAACGTCCTAGGGTTTCTCTTAGAAGGTTAGCCACGTTTTTGGGAGCCTTAGGGGTCCTTATATAGTTGTGAGGGCTACTAGGGTTTCAGGTGAAAACCCTAATTCTCTTCTTAGGCCTTAAGCAACCATGGAGTCCCTCTAGAAAGCCCTTGGACGAAAATCATATGGGCTTCCCATAGATTTCGTCCAATGCCCTTTCTATTAGGAATTCATAGCCCAATTTGCAACTATCATATAATTGCAATATCAGTCCCCTTTATTTAATTAATATCTTTTAGCCACAAAATTAATTATTAATTTATTCTTGACTAATATTAATTAGACAATATGATTTCTCTTTTAATATATTATTCACATAATATATTAATAAATCATAATTAATCCTCTTTCTCCTTAATTCATCCTATCAGTTGCTACGGTGAAGGCAACCCAAAAGGACCATGCTCATAATCGGGTCGAGTACATACCAAAATAGTTATGGGCTTAGACACCTAATCCAACAGTCTCCCACTTGGATAAGTCTAATAACTATTTTGTAAATATGACTTCAGAACCTGATCAGCAATCGTAGCTTTCAAAAGTCGCTGTCAACTCTGATCTTATCAGAAACACGTCCTTTAGATAAAGGATCATATATTCCTCCATTCTAGATATCGTATGAACTAAGACATGGATTAAATCATACTCTCTGTTCATGTGTTGTTTCCCGATTTCCGATTTATGACGACTGACAACAGACTACAATTGAACACATCAACTTAGTCCCGGCTTGGCCAAGCGCTTAGGGGTGTCATCACTAAATCATCGAGGGGCCCACAGCTATCGCTTTTATCCCTCTTAGGGTAAAAGGAACGGATAAACTTCGACTCAAATGCTCGCTTGTACTTACTTATCAAATCACACACAACAATATGTTTTATAACACCAAGTTACTGGTGCGTTTACATATTATAAATGTGCAACCGACTTGAAAACTACAACTCACACGTCTCGGTTTCAAGAATATAAGATATTATCGTCTCACTAATCACCCGTGATAAAATCCATGAAGTGATTCAAGTGAGCGTGGGTTTAATCCAATACTCTAATCTTATTACAGGAGCACTCATGAACAATGTAGCAGACTTTTGCTATGTTTAAAACACTTTAGACAATCTACAGTCGGATTCATGACAGTCTTCTTTCATATCTACTTCCAAAGTATGATCGACTGTGGAAGGTTTGAATAATCATATTATTTGGGAAGTCAAAACATGCAAAGTGAAACACAAGAATAATACTAATCCTATATGGCCCCAAACTTTTGAGTATAAATAAAACACCTTTATTTAATCACCATATTGATTACTCATTATTCATTGTATAATGTTTCGGATAATCAACTTATTACTTGAATTATAACAACAGTTGTCCCATGCTCCAAGCATGCACACTGTGTTTACCTATGGTTCTTACTTTGTGAAATAGATCAATTGAACACATTTCCAATGATACTTATTTCACAATTCCTAATCCTTGTCGTAAGTTTAAGAATACCAAATTCTTGCCACTATTAGAATATGTTAGATTTTAACATTTTATGCAACAATCCTTTCTTAATGTCAAAACACCAAAGTCACTAAGACTTTGCCAATGAAACTACAAAGTACTCTATTGGAGATTGTTACAAGGAAATTCCATAGACATGAAGTCTCACATTCAAAGTACATTCCTTTGAACATCCTTCTTGCATAAAAGTTTCTTATCTAGACATAGATTCTTAACGTCCAACTCCCAATATGGAAACATTTCCATATTTTCCATACAACAACTCATTATTAATAGAATCATATCTAATCATAGTAATATCATTATGGTCCATTCGTTACTATACATCCAACTTCCCACAAGTGACCAATCCTTGGCGAACCTTAGATTGTCCTCGACAGTCGTTTAATTATTTTAGTCAAAACTGGTTCTAGTTCTTTTCCCTCTTAATGCACTGGGCATTTGGAGAATTTAGAACGTTCGAATATTACAGTATATGCAATCGATCCTATACCCAAAGCGTATGGGACACGATTCATAATGAAAAATGTGATACTTTACCAGTTTCTTGCTATAATATTGTCATATATAGAATTCCTATATGTTGAATCTTTTCAACACAACATCCATATATGTCCTTTAACTAAATTTAATCAAAATTTCTTGATCTAAGCTTTTGGATTTGAAATGAAGTATAATATTCTCTCCCTTAATTATAACAAAACAACTTTTCAACCCCTGCAACTTTGCAAAGTGAAACCTTTGTTTTCTGTAATTAATATTGCTAACTTGCAACACTTAATATAATAATCATGCTCCCACTAACATGATGATTATATCCATACCAGCATAACATTTATGCTTCCACTAGCTTTGACACGTATTTAGAAAACAGTTGGACTTCTTGAAATCAATACTTATTGACTTCCAAAGTTCATATTTCTAATACGATATGCTTCGATAAGCCTTTATCTAAGCTTCTCAAACTCATACACCTTTCCTTAGGTAGCTCACATGTATATCTAAATTAATTCAGAACTTATAGCAATAAGTCCTAAATGTTTAGACTAATTTCAAATCTCACACTTCGAACTATGAAGAGGGATGCCGTAATCATAATCGAATTTGAGAACGTAAATATCACAATTGCTATCTCCTTAAAATCTTCCTAGTGAAAGCGTTTCCTCACTATCATTTTCATGAAACAGAGAGAAACCTTATGAAACTTAGATTTTATGGTGTATGTGCTCCTATCCATGTGAATTTGTCATAACCATAATCATAAGATAATGTTTGTGACAAATCCAAACTCTTATGGACAAAACTTGTTCATTCTTAATTTCTTGCCATCAAGAGTCCCACCATTGCTTCCGAGTCTTTGAGCGGCTCACCCCTACCTATCAATGTACTTTCCATTGATCAGGGTGCCTTGCCTCTATGCAATCTATTGAGAACTTATAGAACTCATATGCATAGTTGACTTAAACTGGAATGGCACAAAAACAAAAACTATGTGAACATGATAGGTTGCAAACCTCAAGTCGTTTGCTAGTGATTAATAATAGGTCTGCTCTTTATTAGTTCTTGAAACTCTTCAAGATCATTTAGACTCCCACTGACCTCTTGACATATAAGTTTCTCTTGTCGAGAAACGTTTCTTGACAAACAAATACTCAAGAGTTAGTGCGGATTCTTATCAAGACAAACACTACACACAATTGGTCTTAGTTGGTCTTTGTCTTATCCAAGACATCACAACTTACCAATTTCAAAATGTGCAAGAGTAAGAAAAACATTTTTTACTCCACATTTGATGAGTGTGCTCAACCTTTTTCTTAAGATGATGTCACTCAAGTCACAATCTTGGAGTATGACTCTAAGACTTGATTTTGGAACGAAGTATGATTCACCTTTTGATTTAACCATTTCAACAATTTCCGATTCCTCTTATTAGCCATACTAGTGTACTAAGATGTCCTTAGAGGATCAATTGTGATATGGTTTCATAATCAACAACATGATCATAAAACATGATACTAAAGTACTCTCCCATCTTTTCAGATTGGAGAAACATTTATCTTTCTGCCTAATTGATTCTTCCTATCCGTTCTGCCATTCATTGAAACCTTTCAATGATTCAGAATTACACTTAATCTTGTAAGCATAACCACATTTACTATACTTTTAGTAAATCATGACAAATAATCTTATTGTTATTTGTGGTGGACTCGACCAGTGCACAACATTGCGTACCAGATCTCCTAGTCTTTCACTTAGCTCACATATTTATGCGAACAAGGAATTAATCTTAATTTTCTAAGTACCAAGATTTCCATACATCACATGACTCAAATCATATGATTCCAAGCTTCTGTCCAATTGAAACTTGGGCGATGGGAATCTTTCCTTACTTAGAAAATTACGACACTGCCACAAATAACATAACTAAGAATCACATCCATTATTATTTCTTATAATTGTTGGGTCTAAGTGTCACGTCTTTGGGATCGGTTAATTAGTCCATTTAGTTTACCCGGTTTGGGCCTGTCCAACCGTGGATAATCATTAGGGTTAGCATATATATATATATATATATATATATATATATATATATATATATATATATATATATATATATATATATATATATATTGCATGCATGTATAGCTTTAAGGTAATCGTTCTCATTAATTACTTTGCATTGTAACCCTAGCACACCTCTACAGTCGAAGTTCTTCATCGAGCTCTTCTGATGTGTGAGTTATTAATCATTCGACATCATTTGATCCATTCATGTGTTCTTTACTTGATTGGTATTGTTTTTCTGCTTGGAATCTATCGATCTATCGTATAATAATCTCAACAATTGGTATCAGAGCAGGAGATTGTGTAATACATACACATCTCTTCTGTTTGAAGAATCCTTTAGGGTTTCTGCTTTTATCAATATATAGAAGTTGTCCTCTTCTTGTTGACGACATCTCTTATGCTTGATAAAACCCTAAGTTCAACTTTACAAGTCTGATTCTAACAAAAAAAGTTCATCATGTCTCACGATGACTCATAAATCAATCCGATCAACATCTCCAACAGCATAGGATCAACTACAAGGATTCCCATTCTCTATACTCAAGATTATGAAGTGTGGGCACATCACTTCGAAGACTATGTAGTTGGATCTGAAGACAATGGCTACTTAATCTAGGAAGCAATAATGTTGGGTCCATTTGTTCACTCTGGAACAAACTGAACAGTCAAGACTCAAAAAGATTATAACCAACTTTTGGCGGACGTAGATAAGATGCCTCAAGATGAAAAAGACAAGGTGTTATGCAACGTTAAAGCCATGAGGATGATCTGATTCGCATTGCAATCCGATACTTTTCGTCTGGTGAGTTCATACACAACAGCTAAAGAAATATGGGATATTTTGAAAGACTTATATTCAACCGATGAAGATCTAGAGCACTCGATCCAAACCCTTTTGCTCTCTGAGTTCGGTGCTTTCGAACAAAAACCTGAAGAGAAGCTTGTTCAGACATTCGATCGCTTCAACCATCTGCTCAGTAAGATGATGAAGCATGTCATTGAAAGGAAGGTGATTGAACAAAAGGTTACCTTCATGATGGATTAAGGCCCGAATGGATGGCGGTGGTTTCGACTATGAAGACTCATGAACAAT
Source organism: Lactuca virosa (assembly GCF_052849685.1). Taxonomy (NCBI): domain Eukaryota; kingdom Viridiplantae; phylum Streptophyta; class Magnoliopsida; order Asterales; family Asteraceae; genus Lactuca; species Lactuca virosa. The sequence continues at coordinate 102,241,804 of NC_136432.1, read as the reverse complement.
ATAAATCATATTCACTGGCGAAACTAATGGGTATTCTCAAATCTCAAGAAAGCGTGGTGACAAAGGAAGCGAAGGTGGTTTCGGGTGTGGGTTCACTGGCCCTTGTTTCTAAAAGCAATAATGTAGTAGATGAAGAGGAGGAATCTGATATGTCAGAGTGTGATCTATCTAACGAAGAATATGCTATGATGGTCACAAACCCAAAGAAGTTTGCTCGCAGAAAGTTCCCGATCAACAAGAACCGAAACTGGCAGGGAAGCTATAGTTTTGAAAAGGTGAAAGAAGAATCGAAAACACCACTCAAAAGGACGACGAAAAGAAGGAGAGTAAGCTTGTGGGAGACTCTGGGTACGATTGCAACTACTGTCATGGCAAGAACCACTTTGCCAAGGATTGCATGCTAAGGAAGATGGCTGAAAAGAAGGATGGTGAAGATGACGAAGCTTACTACATGAGAAAGCTGGAGGAGATAAAGAAGAAGAAAGCTACAAATGTTTCTATGCATGCTTTGATTGTGCAGGAAAACGTTATTGATGATGAGTTCAGTGGAGTGGAAGTCTGGTCTACAGATTCTGAGGATGAAGAGGTACGAAGACCCTCGCATGGAAGAGCATATGTGGCGAGAGAAGGAGTTGCTGAGTCGGCTGGGAGATGCTTAATGGTTACAACCGAAAGTAAGCATGAGGAAGCAAAGGTCATGGAAGACAAATGTTTCGCTGCCAAGCCTATGAGTGAAAAGATCAACGATTACGATAAGTTGATCAATAAGGTACAAACTATCCTAGAATCTCATAAAGTACCGATAACAAACTACGAAAAAGACTTAAATGGATTAAAATTCAAGTTCTCTAATTTAAGTTGCAGTCTTATGCAAACTCGCCTAGCTAATTCTAACCTAACTGACCAACTCAGCAGGGAGTCTTCCAAGAGTGAGGAGAGAAGAATGTGGATTCAGCAGAAGGAGTTAGAGTTAAGTAGGGCTAGGGATGAACTTATTTATGTGCAAAGAGACAATTTGAAAATTTTGAAACAAAGAAATGTTTTATGTTTGATTGCTAAACGCCTATACACTAATATCACTCAGTTACATTTAGATTGTAAGATAGGAAAACAGATTCATAAAATGATTTTGCCTTTCCTTGAATTTAAGGAGGACGAAGTCATTGCTGAATGTGAATCTATAATGTCCTCAGATGAAATTTCAGTCACCTACAAATATGGACTAGCCAAAATTGAATCTTTCATTGAGTCTGAAGAACATAAAAGCATGCTTAAGAATTTATTGGACGAAAACGATCAATTAAAAATAAAGACAGAAAACTATACAGAAGTTTGACTCATCCAACGCCAAATTGAGTTCAGAAAATAAAATAAATTTGGAAACCTCTTCTGAATTTGATGAGGAGAGTGAGATGAGTGAAATCTCTGTAGAAGATGAGGTCGACTGTTCAGAATTTCTTAAGAGCGAACCCGAAGCAGCAAAACCACTAATATCTGAAAATTCGGTTGAATACGCTCGGATGTCAAAGGACAAATCGAAGAAACTCAAGGAAAAGGTCGTTGTTTATCAGAAGGTACAAAATACTCCAAACCCAGTGTATTCAGTCACTGGAGTAACTAAGAAACAAACGCTAGAATTGACGTCCTTGGTTGACAAAGATAATGTTGAAGGTTGTGATGACTACTTCTGGTCTGCTCCCATCGATAATGCAGACGAAACAGTTGGTTTGATAAACCCAACACAAGTGGTACAAAAGAAATACCAGATGAACCACTAAAAGCTACCAACGATTCATCAACAAAAACCAAAGCTCTTGAAAAGAAAACGAAACCTAAGGCCAACATTCACTTGACTCAAGAGCAACTTACTGAACAGAAACGACAGAGGAACAAAAGATACATGAAGAATATCAATGAGAGAAAGGAGTTTTGGAAATCCCAAAACCCCACTTATGTTCGCTCTGAAAAAGCTTCTAATCTCAAGATGAAAAAGGAAGCACATGTAAATAACCGTCAGTCGAACAGTCAGGCGAACCGAACGACCCGTTTCGGTCCTAATACTTGTGGTCACGAGAACCAATAGACAAGTTTTGGTCCTAACTCCTACTACGCCAAGAACCAAAGGTCCAGTTTCGGTCCCAACACAAGAGCTCAGAACCAAAAGTCAAGTTTCGGTCCCAAATCCCATCCTCCTCACTCTCAACCAACGCCCAACTCTGTGAAGGATGTCAAAGGAAAGGGAAAGCTGTACTCATATACTGAAGTCCAAAACACCAAAAAGTCAGCTAACCTTAGAACTTCCAAGAAAACCTCTAATGTGAAACCAACTGACAATAACACACACCAGTTAAAACAAGATAAAAACAAAATCAAAGTTTACACCATCAAACGAAAAGATGAAACAACTTTAATAAAAAGAACATATATGGTTGATCTTTCGGTTGCAATTCCCTATTCCGTAAAAGTCTCACCAAGGCCCAAGAAACTTTGGTTCCTAAATCTGCTTAATTTTTGCAGGTTATCAGTGACGAGCAGTTTGACGAAGAATGGTATATTGACAGTGGATGCTCTCGTCACATGACTGGGAGGAGGGAAGATCTTAGGGAGTTTCGATCCCTTAAGGATGGTGGATGTGTGAAATATGGAAACAACTCTTACGGCACGATCAAAGGGTATGGGATGATCACCAACGGAGAGTTCTCGATAAGAAAAGTAGCCTACGTGGAAGGATTACAGCACAACCTCATCAGTGTTTCTCAACTAGTCATGGGAACCGGTTTGAAAGTATCGTTTGATGATGAGGGCTCAGAGATAATTGAAAAGCAAACGAAGAAAGTTTTGTTGAAGTCTGACCGCAAAGGGGAGATGTATCCTCTAAATCTTAACCTGATAAAAGGAAAACCAGCAATATGTTTGCTATCGAAGGTGAACTCAGATGAAAGCCGGTTGTGGCACCAAAGACTATCGCACCTCTTCAAAGACATTAATAAACCGATGCTTGGTGATCACGTGCGTGGACTTCTTGTTCGCAAATTTGACAAAGAACATCTGTGCGCAACATGTGAGATGGGCAAGCAAAGCCGAAAGAGTCACCCTTCTCGTATTAATACAAAGATCATCGAACCTCTTGAACTACTGCACATCAATCTATGTGGCCCTTCGGCTATGAAAGCTTCGGTGGTAGTAAATTTATACTTGTAATTGTAGATGATTTTTCACGCTTCACCTGGGTTTTCTTTCTTAGACAGAAATCAGAAGCTACTCCCAAGCTGAAGGTCTTTATCAAGCAAGTGGAATTGCAGATGCGAATGGTGGTAAGAAATATAAGAAGCGATAATGGACTAGAGTTCAAAAATAAAGACTTTGAAGAGTTTCTGGCTGAAAAAAGAGTAACTCACAACTTCTCTGCTCCTTATACTCCACAACAGAATGGGATCGTTGAAAGGCGAAACCGTTCTTTATGTGAAGCGGCCCGAACCATGCTGAGCTTCGTTTTTCTTCCACTGTACTTCTGGGCTGATCCAATTGCTGTTGTATGTTATACTCAGAACCGATCCTTCCTAAACAAGCGATTCTCCATCACTCCATACGAGATTTTGAATAATTGTAAGCCCAATGTGAAGTTTTTCCACGTATTCGGTTCAAGATGCTTTATTTTCAATTCCAAAGAGAACCGAAACAAATTTGATGTCAAGGCAGACGAAGGGATATTTCTTGGTTATTCGCTTACTTCAAAATCATATAGGGTTCTGAATAAACACTCGAAGAAGATTGAAGAATCCTATTATGTCACATTTGACGAGAATTATGTAAAGAAAATGCGAACAACCGAAAGTTCGACGGAGGAAATATTTCCAGAATCAGGTCAAGTCTCGGTTCCTATATCCAATATGTTTAAAGAGTACATGCTTCTCTTTGATGAACCAGAGAAGGCGATCCACTCAGAAGCAAAAGCAGCAGATAACAAGATCGATACCCTAAAGAAAATCATCGATGAAGCTGCTAAAGACATGGAAAGTGAGCCTCAACAATCGACCGAGAAGCAGACTCAAAGCGAACCTACTGCATCAGGTAATCATCCAGCTTCTGATGACCCTCCAAGTGAAAGCACAAGACTCCAGGGGGAGGGTTCTTCTACACCACAAAAACACGACATGCCTTTCCAGGGGGAGAATCCATCAAATACCTCAACCCATGACGATCCATTTGAGGGGGAGATGTAACGCCCGTGTTTCTAGGCTAGGCATTAATATTGACATAATAGTCTAGGTTAACCTTTGTAACTCATTTAGAAGAAATGAAAAGGAATTATGTGAATATTATGTGTTTTATGCTTAATTATTAGGGTTTAATTAATTAAGAATAAAAATGAGCGTCAAAAATAAATATTAGATAAAGCCGATATCTATTAAGAAACTTGTAGTGGGCGTGACAAGGATTACGGATATATAAAGAATACCGAAATTCGAGTTATAATGAAGAAGTTATGACCTGTCGAAGTTTCGCGACAAAACAGGCACGGTGCCGAATGTCGTAAAAAGTGAGTTTTTGATAAACTACTTTTTAGCTTTAGTGATCTAAACAAAAGTCGTAGTGTTCGTTAATCCGAGAGTAGGTATAAAAAGAACGCCCAAATCTGACTTCGTATGAGGAAGTTATCACTTTTCTAAGTTTCAGCTTAACAATAGACAGCTAAAAACTCAAATTTTAGATCGAGTGATTTTTAGCCGACACAACCTAAACGAGAATCGAAGGTCTCGTAAATAGTAGTACAACGGTAAAAAGACAGACGAAAACGGACGTCGGATGAAGAAGTTATGAATTTTTAACGGATTTCATGTCCCGGTCTGTTAAAAATAATAATATAAAAATTAAATTCAAAATTAGCCGATGAAGTCTAAACGAAAGTTGTAGAGCATAATTTTACCTACGCGTGCATATAAAGAACGTCAAAAACGGAGCTCGTATGCAAAGTTATGAATTTTAGAAGTTTTTGCACAAAAACCGAGGAATTTCGCATAGGTGGCTTCGGCCACGTCACCCTCGCCCAAAATGTGCCACGTGTCCGAAATGGCAGAGTCATCCGAGTAGCTGGCAGTCGCGTGTCGCTTCCGGATTCGACCGAAGTCTCGGCCCTCGCACATCCGACGCGTGTCGCATAGGTGTCCGAGCTGGAGACCCAGCCGATGACACATCCGAAGCCGGTGACTCCTCGCGTCCGAAGCGTGCCAGCTGCCGCGTCCGATCCTCCCTGCTACTGCCACGTGCTCGCTTCCTAGCCTCCAGAGTCCGAACCTCGGCCCTATAAATAGAAGGGATGCGAGATCTTCCGGGTGAAATTCCAAATTTGTCATTTTTCACCCATTTTTCAATATTTTAGCTATTTTCAACTTCCCCAAAGCCCCAGGATTAATTCCAACGCCCGGAACACGTCACGGAGTGCTCGAGAAGCCCGGGAAATTTATTTTTTCGGTTTCGAAGCTCGACCCTCGCAGAGCCCGGTTTCTCAATAAAACTCTCGGTTTTATTAGAAACGATCGTTTTAGGCAACGAAGTGCTGCCCGGTTATCATTAAATCATGTGAGTGTGTAGGCACTTTCACCTTACACATATATATGAAGTATTTTCTTTAAAATACATGCTATGTGTAATTATATAAATTGTTTAATTAAGGTGACTGTTGAATAGATGTTTTATACAAGTTTTAAACTGTGTATGTATTTTTATCTACAAATATGTTGGGTAAAACATGGGTAGATAAATTATATGATGTGTGATGAAATAAAAGTGATGAGAGATATCGATGTTTAATATGATCTAGTCATCTAGCAAAGTATAGACAACGGCCACAGACTATTTTAGATAGTCCAGTGGAACGTTAGCAGACTTGTAATCGGTAGGTATGTTTTAACTATATGTTCATAAGGTGTTCTCGAACTATACGTTCATTAGGTGTTTTTGAACTATGTGTTCATCCGTTAGTTCTTCTTTTTGACACTATTACGTGTCGGGGTACGGGAGCGTACGGGAGTACTTTATTAGTATTTTCCCTATACTTTTATTTTTGAAGAGCTTTGGAGTCTTTGTTTCTTTTATGAAGTGATCGGACGAGCTTCATGAGTCAATGATATAGATCATGAGTTAAATAGTGGGTGTGTGATGAAAGGTGAGTTGGATAGATGAGATGATCAGTGATGAGATCATGATTTGAGAGTGAGTGGTGAAATGAGAACATGAGTTGAGGGTGAGTGGTGAAATATGAGAAAAGCCCTTACCCAAACGTACTCTAAAAACCCATTGACATGTATTGCGGGAGGGATTCCCATGGGAAATACTGTCGATAACCCCGTCATTCAGCAGAGTATGGATGACAACCATGGACTATTCTAGACGGTCTGTGGAACACTAGCAGGCTTGTACTGCGGGAGGAATTCCTGTGGGAAATACTGTCAACCTGTAAGTGGATGACCTATATGTTCATCAGCTGTACTCTAAAAACCCATTGACATGTATTGCGGGGGGGAACTCCCGTGGGAAATACCGTCGATGAATAAGAGCTATGGACTTAGCATATGGAAAACCCATTGACATGTATTGCGGGGGGGACTCCCGTGGGAAATACTGTCGATAAATAAGAGCTATAAACTTAGCACATGGCGACAATGTGACTTCGTGCCTATTTGACATAAATTGTTGAAGGAAAGCAATGTTGTCACCCCGATGTTTGTCTTATTTGACATATATTGCAGATGGAAGCATTGTTGTCACCTTGTTGGTTGTTTATGTTAGGATGTCTTATTTGACATAAATTGCAGAGGGAAGCAATGTTGTCACCTTATTGGTTGTTTTTATGTTAGGATGTCTTGTTTGACATAAATTGCTGAGGAAAGCAATGTTGTCACCCCTAGTGATAATCCTTAGGCTAGGTCCCTTGTGATTGTTGTTTTAGGGACGTAAAGTGAGGATAATGGGAATAGGAATTTAGGGTTATTTTTGGTTGATGAAATTAATAAATTTATTGTTGACTGAGAACTTAATAAGTTTATTATTTATTGTGGGTTGAAAACCCTATATGCTCACCAGGCTCCCAAGCCTGACCCACTCAGTTTAATTGCATCACAGGTATCGATACGAAGTTGCTTTACACTGAGAGATTTAAAGAGAAGTAGATCACTAGTGTGAATGAATGTAAGTTTTGTTTATGCTTATGTTTTTGTATTGACAATGACATCCCAATGGTTTAAGTGAATAAAATACATTTCTTCAGAAATGATTTGATAACATATTTATCATGTTTTTCTGGGAACAAATTTCGCAACACTTTTAATCAAATGATTGCTCTGAAATTATTTTAAAAGCATAAATTAAACCGGTCTTTTCTGGCCGTGAAATTGGGAATCTCACAGTTGGTATCAGAGCATTAGTTTAAGCGAACTAGGAATTTGTAGGATTTCTAGACTTGAACTTAGAATTCTAAGTGATGATTGTGAGATGAGTGTCTGTTATATTTTAGAAACGAGCACAAGTTTATTTTAGGAAGGATGCCTAAAATGTTTTATGTGTTAAATATTTTATGTTATAGCTATAAGGATGGCTTATATGCTATTATTTGTTCGGATCTATGGTCTGTTGCCGACCGGATCTGGAAACTTTATGTGTTTAGGATTCTAAGCGTATGATTACGATATTAGAACTAGCATGTGAACGTTTCGAAGTGATAAGGAGATTTATACGTCGATCGTAAATAAAGCTTTCCTATCTTAAATTCTCGCCCGGTACACCGAACGTCTGTTTGGGTGTACAAAACATTATGGTGAAGACTCGTAGAGAATTGAGTAGATGAAGGAAATGAAAAGCTTATGATAGTGAATGATACCTATCAGAATATATCGTAAGAATGGTGTCTTGCCTTTAGAATATGTTTGATAAAATAACGGAACATTTAGAGGGGTACGGTACGTCTGAAGTACACCTTCGATTGGCAGGATGATGGAATGGTTGGTGTAATTCTTGAAGTTGTCCCATCGTCTAGAATTTCCATCACCAACCAAGTTAAAGTAGAATTGATGATTGAAGATACGCATGGAAGAAATCCTAGTAGAGTCTAGGGAAATTTTATGATTAATTGGACACATTCGTATGTGTTAAATTGTTTTGTGATTTTAGGACTTGGGGACTGCGAGACAGTACTTGGGACGAGTATGAGTAGGTGTGAATAGTAGTAGAGATCTATACTACTGGAAGCACAGGACTCACACTTGGATCAGGGAAAGTCACAAGGTTACCAAGGAACTCGTAATTGATTCCGTCTTATTCTAGTCTGTCGTTTCGGTAATGACTAAGAAGATGATTGTTATTCCGACCCTAGTGGTCATATCAAATTGAGTCCGACTACGATGAGTTTGTTACGTGGTTCAGAGAACCAAGTTCGATGTAGTAGTTGACTTAAGCCGAATTGAAGTGAAGGATGATCAAAGCGATCAATAGAAGTATCACATTCGTTGTTAAAGAAGTTGGGTTAGGTTGTGTTCTGACCCAAAGGGATAAAGTGATAGCGTATGCATTGAGGCAATTGAAGGAGCATGAAAAGAACTACCCCACTCATGATCTGGAGTTGGCAGTGGTAGTATTCACCTTAAAGATAGGGAGGCACTATCTTTATGGTACTAAATGCAAACTTTTCACTGATCATAAGAGTCTTCAATATCTCTTTAATCAGAAGGAACTGAACATGAGGCAACGACGCTGGCTAGAATTACTCAAGGACTACGACTGTGAGATACTTTACCACCCTGGTAAAGCAAATGTTGTTGCTAATGCTCTCAGTCGGAAGGTGAATCTTGAAAGGAAGAGGCCAAGAGCGTTGAGAATTGAAGTTGTCTCTACAATTGTGGAAAGTATAAAGAAAGCTCATGAGGAAGCTTTAGAGAAAAATGACCGAAAGGAGGAACTTTTGGGATAAAACGTTGGTGTTTGATACAAACGGTCAAGGACTGAAGGTATTCAAAGATAGGATTTGGGTACCTAAGATGGGAGGAGTAAGAGATCTTCTGATGGAAGAAGCTCACAAGACCATGTACTCGATTTATCCCGGCAGTACGAAAATGTATAGGGATCTAAAACCCTATTACTGGTGGCCGACGATGAAGCTCGATGTTGATAAGTATGTGGCCGAGTGTGTAACATGTGCTAAGGTTAAGTCACAACATCAGAAACCGTATGGGAGTTTAGAACCTTTACCTGTACCCATGGCTAAATGGGAAGGTATCACTATGTATTTTGTGACTAAACTGCCCAGAACAAGGAACGGTCACGACATGATTTGGGTGGTCGTTGATCGCTTCACTAAGAGTGCGCATTTCATAGCAGCCAACGAGAAATGGTCTATGGATAAACTTGCGAATTCTTATGTGAAGGAAATTGTGAGGCTTCACGGTGTTTCGTTAACGATTGTATCCGATCGTGACAGTCGTTTTACCTCAAGGTTTTGGAGGAGTCTATAAGCGGAATTGGGTACCAAGTTGTGTTCGAATACAGCTTACCATCCACAAACCGATGGTCAGAGCGAACGAACAATTCAAACATTGGAGGATATGCTGAGAGCATGTACCCTGGAATTCCAAGGTAACTGGGGTAAACACTTACCTCTAGTAGAATTTTCCTATAATGATAGTTTCCACTCAAACATCTAGATGGCACCTTATCACGCTTTGTATGGGGAAAAGCAGTTTGTGAGACCCGAAATATTCCATCAGACTGCTGAAAAGTTGAAAGTGATTAGGGAAAAGATGTTAGTTGCTCAAGAGAGCTATGCTGACAAGAAAAGATAATCGATATCATTCAAAGTTGGATATTCGGTTTTAGTTAAAATCTCGCCATGGAAGGGACTTATAAGATTTGGTAAAAGGGGAAAAAGTTGAGTCCAAGGTTTATTGGACCATTTAAAGTTATTCAGAGGATCGGGAATCAAGCTTACGAGCTAGAATTACGGGAAGAACTGGAAGGTATTCATAATACCTTTCATGTGTGTTATTTGAGAAAGTTCACTGGAGATGTGCCCAACATAATTCCCATTTCTAAATTAAGGTTGGATGAAAACAAGAGGTTGGTTGAAGAACCTGATGCAATCGTTGACCGTAAGACTAAGCAGTTGTGACGTAAAATGGTTGAATTAGTGCTTGTGCGTTAGAAACATACAAATGGGTCAAATCTCACCTGGGAAACGGAGAGTGACATGATGAGTCGCTACCCGTATTTCTTTGCTGACGTGTGATTCCGGGGACGGAATCATTCTAAGGGGGAGAGAATTGTAACGCCCGTGTTTCTAGGCTAGGCATTAATATTGACATAATAGTCTAGGTTCATCTTTGTAACTCATTTAGAAGAAATGAAAAGGAATTATGTGAATATTATGTGTTTTATGCTTAATTATTAGGGTTTAATTAATTAAGAATAAAAATGAGCGTCAAAAATAAATATTAGATAAAGTCGATATCTATTAAGAAACTTGTAGTGGGCGTGAAGTGCTGCCCAGTTATCATTAAATCATGTGAGTGTGTAGTCACTTTCACCTTACACATATATATGAAGTATTTTCTTTAAAATACGTGCTATGTGTAATTATATTAATTGTTTAATTAAGGTGACTGTTGAATAGATGTTTTATACAAGTTTTAAATTGTGTATGTATTTTTATCTACAAATATGTTGGGTAAAACATGGGTAGATAAATTAGATGATGTGTGATGAAATAAAAGTGATGAGAGATATCGATGTTTAAGATGATCTAGTCATCTAGCAGAGTATAGACAACGGCCACAGACTATTTTAGATAGTCTAGTGGAACGTTAGCAGACTTGTAATCGGTAGGTATGTTTGAACTATATGTTCATAAGGTGTTCTCGAACTATACGTTCATTAGGTGTTTTTGAACTATGTGTTCATCCGTTAGTTCTTCTTTTTGACACTATTACGTGTCGGGGTACGGGAGCGTACTGGAGTACTTTATTAGTATTTTCCGTATACTTTTATTTTGAAGAGCTTTGGAGTCTTTGTTTCTTTTATGAAGTGATCGGACGAGCTTTATTAGTCAATGATATAGATCATGAGTTAAATAGTGGGTGTGTGATGAAAGGTGAGTTGGATAGATGAGATGATCAGTGATGAGATCATGAGTTGAGAGTGAGTGGTGAAATGAGAACATGAGTTGAGGGTGAGTGGTGAAATATGAGAAAAGCCCTTACCCAAACGTACTCTAAAAAGCCATTGACATGTATTGCGGGAGGGATTCCCGTGGGAAATACTATCGATAACCCTGTCATTCAGCAGAGTATGGATGACAACCATGGACTATTCTAGACGGTCTGTGGAACACTAGCAGGCTTGTATTGCAGGAGGAATTCCCGTGGGAAATACTGTCAACCTGTAAGTAGATGAACTATATGTTCATCAGTTGTACTCTAAAAACCCATTGACATGTATTGCGGGGGGGAACTCCCGTGGGAAATACCGTCGATGAATAAGAGCTATGGACTTAGCATATGGAAAACCCATTGACATGTATTGCGAGGGGAAATCCCGTGGGAAATATCGTCGATGAATAAGAGCTATGGACTTAGCATATGGAAAACCCATTGACATGTATTGCGGGGGGGACTCCCGTGGGAAATACTGTCGATAAATAAGAGTTATAAACTTAGCACATGGCGATGATGTGACTTCGTGCCTATTTGACATAAATTGCTGAAGGAAAGCAATGTTGTCACCCCGATGTTTGTCTTATTTGACATATATTGCAGAGGGAAGCAATGTTGTCACCTTGTTGGTTGTTTTATGTTAGGATGTCTTATTTGACATAAATTGCAGAGGGAAGCAATGTTGTCACCTTATTGGTTGTTTTATGTTAGGATGTCTTGTTTGACATAAATTGTTGAGGAAAGCAATGTTGTCACCCCTAGTGATAATCCTTAGGCTAGGTCCCTTGTGATTGTTGTTTTAGGGACGTAAAGTGAGGATAATGGGAATGGGAATTTAGGGTTATTTTTGGTTGATGAAATTAAAAAATTTATTGTTGACTGAGAACTCAAGAAGTTTATTATTTATTGTGGGTTGAAAACCCTATATGCTCACCAGGCTCCCAAGCCTGACCCACTCAGTTTAATTGTATCACAGGTATCGATACGAAGTTGCTTTACACTGAGAGATTTAAAGAGAAGTAGATCACTAGTGTGAATGAATGTAAGTTTTGTTTATGCTTATGTTTTTGTATTGACAATGACATCCCAATGGTTTAAGTGAATAAAATACATTTCTTCGGAAATGATTTGATAACATATTTATCATATTTTTCTAGGAACAAATTCGGCAACACTTTTAATCAAATGATTACTCTGAAATTATTTTAAAAGCATAAATTAAACCGGTCTTTTCTGGCCGTGAAATTGGGGATGTCACAGGAGAGCACTGAACCTGACATAGGATTCGGTTCGCCATTTGAGGGGGAAAATGAAAATGAAAATGACGAAAGCGATATGTCAGAACTGGAAGAAGAAGTCAATGCTGAGCTAGATCCTGCCTATGATCCAAATTACCCTCCTCTCATAAAATGGACAAAGGATCATCCTAAAACTCAAATTATTTGTGAATAATCAGAGGGCGTTCTCACACGCTCTCAAATGAAAGCGAAGCAAACTGCTTTACTCTCTCAAGTAGAATACTGCATGTTTAATTCGTGTGTCTCTAAAGTTGAACCGAAGACGGTAAACGCTGCTCTTGATCACTCTGATTGGGTGCAAGCTATGCAAGATGAACTCCATGAGTTTGAACGAAATCGTGTTTGGAGACTGATTCCCACACCAAAGGATGCATCAGTAGTCGGTTTAAAGTGGGTTTTTAGAAATAAGTTAGATAAATAGGATAATGTCATTCGCAACAAAGCGAAGCTAGTGGTGAAAGGGTATTGCCAGGAAGAAGGAATAGACTATGAAGAGACCTTCGCTCCAGTAGCAAGGTTGGAATCTGTGAGAATCTTCTTGGCATATGCTGCACATAAAAACTTCGAAGTTTTCCAAATATACGTAAAATGTGCTTTCTTGAATGGAGAACTAGAAGAAATGGTATACGTTGAGCAACCACCCGGATTTGTGAATGAGAAGTATCCTGATCACTGCTACATACTGGATAAATCAGTCTATGGATTTAAGCAAGCCTCGAGAGCTTGGTATGAAACTCTAACTCGTTTTCTCAAAATGTCAAAATTCAAGCAAGGTTCGGTCGACCCAACCTTCTTTCGCAAGAAAGAAGGCGAACACTTAATGATTGTTCAAATTTACGTCGATGACATCATCTTCGGCTCCACGAATCCTAGCTTAACAGCTGAATTCAGGAAGTTGATGGAGACTAAATTTGAAATAAGCGCAATGGGGCCGATTAACTTTTTCCTTGGATTGAATATAAGACAGGGACCAGAAGGCATCTTCATCAATCAGGAAGCGTACACAAAGACCTTGTTAACGAAGTTTGGCATGACGAGAGATTCCAAAGTAAAGGTTCCAATGGCATTTGGCACGAAGCTAACTCCATCTCTTGAGAAACCGGCTGTTGATATGACTCTTTATCGTCAAATGATAGGATTTCTTATGTATCTAACAGTAAGTAGACCAAACATTATGTTTTCTATCTGCTACTGTGCCAGGTTTCAAGCAAATCCAAGAGAACCTCATATGGTCGCAGTGAAAAATATCTTCCGTTATTTGAAGCGAACCTCGGCTCTCAGTCTTTGGTATCCTGCAAAATCCGGCTTCTTCGTTCAAGCCTTCTCTGACGCTGATCTTGGTGGATGTGGATTGGATCGAAAGAGCACAACCGGCGGGTGCCAGATCCTTGATGGCAAACTATTCAGCTGGCTGTCAAAGAAACAAACTTGTGTGTCCCTTTCCACAGCCGAAGCCGAGTACATCGCTGCAGCGTCCTGTACATCACAGGTCATATGGATACAAAGCCAAATTAGAGATTATGGCTTAAGCATGAAGAAAATCCCTCTCTACTGTGACTCCGAAAGTGCGATTCGAATATGTCACAATCCGGTGCAACACTTCAAGACAAAGCATATCGCACTGAGATACCACTTCATCAAGGACCACGTTGAAGATGGAAATGTTGAAATTCACTTTGTTCGGTCCTCAGATCAACTGGCTGACATCTTCACCAAGGCCTTACCTGAAGCAAGCTTTAACAAGATACTCCAAGGCTTGGGAATGATGGAAGCTGAGTCATCACCGAAACCCCTTTCTTTTCACTAAAAATGAATAAGCGAAATAGAGCGAATGCTCGGTCTATTTCGGCTCCTGAATTTTAGGGAACCGAAATGAACCGAACGCTCGGTCTATTTTGGTTCTTGAAGTTTTGGGAACCGAAATAAACCGAACGTTCGGTCTATTTCGGCTCTTGAATTTTTGGGAGCCGAAATAAACCGAATGCTCGGTCTATTTCGGCTCTTAAATTTTTGGGAACCGAAATGAACCGAACGTTCGGTCTATTTCAGCTCTTGAATTTTTGGGAACCGAAATGAACCGAACGCTCGGTCTATTTCGCTTCATCTTTTCTAAGGTATGGTTTCGGTTGTATAATTTTGTAAAGCTTTCTTATTCTTTCGATTGTTTATATTAAGTATCTGTTTTCTTTTCTGTTTTTATTATTTTTCAGAAAATCCAAAAATCCAAAAATACTTTCTTTTCTGTTTTTATTATTTTTCAGAAAATCTAAAAATCAAAAATACTTTCTTTTCTGTTTTTATTATTTTTCAGAAAATCCTAAAATCCAAAAATATTTTCTTTTCTGTTTTTCTTATTTTTTCGAAAATCCAAAAACTTCACAAATATTTCTTTGTGTTTTTATGTTTTATATCTTAATTCTAAACATCAATTCAAGGTCATAGATGCGAAACACGATGATGGGGCAGGTATAACATTCTTATCTATGTACTAGTTAAGAGTCCCTAGAAGCATGCTGCCGCATGTAGACCGAAGCATCCAAAACTCCGAGTGAAGCCTTAATGACTCGAAATACACCATTCGTTTCTTCCAAAGCAGGATGCTAAAATCACTCAAGTCATGAGCTACCTAACTCTTCTCATAGTGAGTTAAGAGTTTTCTGCTTTGTCCTTCTTATATAGCAGAGGTACTTTTGGTTCCTTAACCAACTCACATTTCTCCATTCAGTTTAGCTTCATCAAAGTAACCGTTGAGACTCTCAGCAATTACAACTGAGGTTTATGGTTACAAAATCTCTGTGTTCATGATCTTAGATACGTTCACCACGTGCTAAGTGAAACCCAATATCCAATACCATGAATAAATTGACGGTGAACGCCAAAATGTTCAAGCTATTACTTGTTACCTTACGAAATCTCTTTTTATTTTTGAGTGATCTTTATGAAACTGTCAAACACCAAGACGTTTCTTCCCAAAAGATCCAGTTTCTTTTTATTTTTGAGATTTCTTCTTATTATTATCCGTCACTTTCTATATGTACCAACCTACTTGTTCAACAGATCACATCGGTTTCACAAGTACTTCATCCAACTTTCGATCTTATTTCAAGTATCGATGTTCTGTTGAAGATAGCCTACCCTTTAGAGCCTATAATTGAAAAGATGCATTTCAATGTTTCTTTACAAACATTTTATCGTAATTCACGGGAAACCACACAGACACTTCTCAGTCTCTCTTAACTTTGAAGGAAGAGATTCGTACCCGGGATCCACTGTTTCGTGTCTAAATAGACATCACTTAAATCCTACAAATATTTTGTTTTATTTCTTTTTCATTGGCACACTCTTGCACGAAGATCTTTATGATTTTCCAAATTCTACTTCGTGGTACTAATGACACTATTCCAGATTTGTGTTTTTGGCTCTAACAGAAATGATGGGTCACTTGAAAACGGAGCGAAGGTTCCTTTATGTGAAGCGAAAGGATGAATCTTGTCTATTGTGGTATGCACTGGGATTTGAAGAGGCATTAATGGATAAGAACTGGATTGGGCGCGTGAATTTGAAACGGTTCCTCCATCCACGCATGCTGACGTATATCTAGGGAAACCAACCTGTCACATCGCGCTTTTTCAGGCGACGTTTCAGAGATCGTATCATCATCACAACGGATATTTTCTCTCTCCTACCAATGGTATAAAAGGGGGTTTCTCACACCTACTGTACATCCTTACCTTCTTCAACATCTCTCTCGAAAGCAACCGGCGATAAACAACTGTTCATCTTCTTCGTCACTTCAACAATGGCGGAAGGTTCATCTCATCAAGCTCAAACTGCTTCATCAACTTTGCTTAAGATAAAGCCCAATCAAAATCTCATCATTCAACTGGATCCTTTTCTTTATGATTCGTATATGCTTCACGTTGTAGAGTGTCTCAAATATTCCCCATTGGTGATTGCTCTTACACAAGTCGAATCAGTTCCCATGTCCCTTCTATCACAGGTCTATTTCACTGCTTCCTATGACAAACGCAAGGAACGGATCTACTTCGATATCTTTGATCAAAGAACCTCTGTATCCAAAGCACGCTTTTGTTGATTGCTAGAGCTTGCAGCAGATGCTTCTGTATTCTCACCGGACTTCATAATAACAACTCAGTTGTTTTCAATGTTCTACGACATGGGCTACACGGATGTTCTAACTACGATAACGAAATTCAAGAAGTCCTGTTAACCACCTCAGTGGAATGGTCTGCTTACACTTTTTTACAAAGGATTAGCAGAAAGGGTTGCAGGGTCTGATGGGGCGAGTAAATGTTTCATGACAATCCTTTATGGTATCTACAATGGCATCAATTTGGATTATGGTTCTCTTATTTGGTCGCAACTGGTGCAAAGCCTCAACTCCTCGTCTAGAGATTCTGAGATTTCCTGTGCTCGATTCTGGACTTTAGTCACTCGTAGAGCCATTGAGACTTTTCAGATTCCAGTCGTGGCGGATGCTCTGTCATCCTCTATTGCTACTTTTGACACGGTCAAAATTATTGTTGCTGATCCTACCAAGTACCCATACATTGGTTCTATTCCTGAATCAATGAGCCGATGTGTCTCCAGTGAAAGTAGAGTAATGGCTGATTACAGGAAATTGCCTCCTTCGGGTCTACGCCAACTCACTCCTGAGATGCAGAATGTTTTGGAGGTTGCTGACAAACCTGCCAAGAGGGGAAAGAAACAGGAGACTAAGAAAGCTGAGACCGAAGGTCCCTCATCTCCTAAAAAGCGTAAAGCTGATAAAGCTGCACCTTCGGCTCCCAAAGAGAAGAAGCTCAAGCAGATGGTAAAGCGACCAAAGGAACCGACGCCTTCTGATTCCAATGAAGAGGAACAACTAGTCAATGAAGAAGAGGAAGTTCAACATGAAGGCATACCAAGGGGCGATACTCCTCCTAGATCTCCATCTCCTGAGGTACAGATTCACGTTCCTACTCCTCCTTCTTCTCCAAAGCAAACTACAATTCCAATCTCGGTTGCTCCCATTCCACCACCTGTCACTTCTCAACCTGCTTCTAATGCTCCAATACCACCACCAATCTTTTCTCAAGCTACAACAACCACAACCACTGGACCTTCGGTAAGTGTCAACGTATCTGATACGGGGGAACATACAGTTTCCATTGAAACCCCTGTTACCAACAAACCTTTATTACCCTCACCTTCAACAGATTCTGAGCCTATTTTGGGATATACAGACTTTGAATATGACTCCACTTACTACAGTCCTTATCGACTACCAAGTGAAAGTGAGGATGATGCTCTAGTGACAAAGCTCCATTTGCAAGCTCTTAATGATAAGCTTGACAAGTTAATTGGTTCTTCTGCAACTTATTCTGAAGTTGTCTTGAAAGCTTTTCTTGATACTGCTCTTCAGCAATATACAGACTCCATTGACAAATCTACAAAGGTTGTGGATGCTTCCACATCGTCCTGCAAGCAAGCAACAACAGAAGTCACAGATCTTGTTCATGAGTCAAAGGTCTTTTTGGAATCCCTCAAAGCCCATACCGATTCCAATGCTGCGAAGGTTAATGCCTCTACTGATACTCTATCCAAGTCCCTTCAAGAAGAGAAAGCAAAGTTTGATTCTGTTCGTACTGAGCTCCAAGCCGATCACACTTCTCTTCTAGCTTCGGTCAACTCTCGCTTTGATAAGCTTCAGGCTGACATGGCCACCGAAAAGAAGGTTATGGATGAACTTGCTCAAAAAACTACCCAACTTGAAGTCCAATCAGCTCAGCTTACTCATGCTTAGCAGGAAATTGCATCACTCAAGGCTGAGTGGGGTGTTCTAAAAAGTTGTGTTGGGGATGTTCTATCAATTCTCAGTAATCTTGTTAATGCTCATGATCCTGTTCTAACCCTTACAATCCGGAATCACTTGACTGCAAGACTTCTTCCTGCCATTCAGATGTTAAGTCAGATTCAGGGTATTACGGAGTCTGTGGTCACTCCGCAACAAGGGGGAGAAGGTGCTCAAATTCCTCCCATTCCACCGAAAGTCATTGCCGTAACCGAACCGAAGGTTAATTTAGCTTCGGGTTCTGGTGAACAAGAAAAATTGAAGGGTGTTGTGGAAGAAAGTGATGATGAAGATGAAGAAACGATTGCTGAGGCTTTAAAACGGAAGAAAAGGGATAAAGAGCTCAATGAAAATCTGAGGATAGCCAAAGAGGAAGAAGAGAAAGAGCGAAAGGAGGAAGAAGCTCAAGATGCTTTGATTTGCAAACAGGCTCTCTTTCCCACTTGGACCAGGGAAAGATTGATCAAAGAAGCGATTGAGTCTCCTAGCACTCACTGGTTAGAACCTGTCGCCTCATTTGAATGTGAAAACACGAGGGATTCTCAGTTTGACATGCCCATCACCTGTAGGGCATTCATGTTTCACTGTTTTGATTCAACAGTTGAAGTTCCTTCTCCTCACGCACAGGTTGATCAAGATTTGATAGATTATTATCTTGAATTTTCCCAACCTTAATACTTGACATGGAGTGCTCAGAGAATAACCTCTGTCAAGGTATTGAAACCAACTGGTGCTGGAAAATTTATTAATGTAAAGTTCAGGGTGACCCGAGGATCTGATAACTCGGTTTATATGATTTCCTTGGCTGATCTTCCAAACCTGAACCCACATGATTGGATTCTGTTGTTCAATATTCTGCTTACCAATCAATAGCAATATGAGCCGATCCTCGATCACATTAAGAGAATGTTGGCTTCCTACATCCATGAAGTTGCTAAGATGGATCAGGAAGTTGCGAATGTTATGAGGAAAAAGCCTACTGTGAAGCCTATCGGGAAGCCAAGTGATATTAATAAGATGAAAATGGGCAAGATAGATCTGGTTCATCACACTGTAATGTTCACTAGAGGTGAAGGTGAAAAGTTTCTTTTCGCTCTGGTTGACAAACACCTGTTCTCCACAACCTGTTTGGAGCACGTCCTTGACATAACTCACAGGTGTAAACTGAACAGTGATTCGGATAAGAAGAACTTCTCTGACATGCTTCGGTGGTATATAGCATTTCGTCACACTCTTTTGGCCATCATACCGAATGTATTCAAGACAGTCAAGAAGTCTACACTCACTCAACCTAAGTAGTCTCTCACCTCAATTGACGCAAAGGGGGAGATTGTTGGGTCTAAGTGTTGCGTCTTTGGGCTCGGTTAATTAGTCCATTTAGTTTACCCGGTTTGGGCCTGCCCAACCGTGGATAATCATTAGGGTTAGCATATATATTGCATGCATGTATAGCTTTAAGGTAATCGTTCTCATTAATTACTTTGCATTGTAACCCTAGCACACCTCTATAGTCGAAGTTCTTCATCGAACTCTTCTGAGGTGTGAGTTATTAATCATTCGACATCATTTGATCCATTCATGTGTTCTTTACTTGATTGGTATTGTTTTTCTGCTTGGAATCTATCGATCTATCGTGTAATATTGTTGGGTCTAAGTTTTGCGTCTTTGGGCTCGGTTAATTAGTCCATTTAGTTTACCCGGTTTGGGCCTGTCCAACCGTGGATAATCATTAGGGTTAGCATATATATATATTGCATGCATGTATAGCTTTAAGGTAATCGTTCTCATTAATTACTTTGCATTGTAACCCTAGCACACCTCTACAGTCGAAGTTCTTCATCGAGCTCTTCTGAGGTGTGAGTTATTAATCATTCGACATCATTTGATCCATTCCTGTGTTCTTTACTTGATTGGTATTGTTTTTCTGCTTGGAATCTATCGATCTATCGTGTAATAATCTCAATAATAATAGAAACATACATCAATTTTCACAAATAACATTGCAAGGATAAATAAATAAGATAAAACTCAAATTTTCATTTATTTATAAAGGTGCGGAAAAACTTGTCCTTACAATGCAAATTCAAATGGAAAACTATGCTATTACATATTCCTAAGCAATCTATCATAACTCTAAGCAGCAGCTCCAAAAATCCGATCATCGAATCATGCGATCGAAATCCATTTCTTCGCGATCAGACTCAACTCACTTCTTCCTTTAAGCTTCCTTTCTTTTCTTCATCGAGCTCTTCTGAGGTGTGAGTTATTAATCATTCGACATCATTTGATCCATTCCTGTGTTCTTTACTTGATTGGTATTGTTTTTCTGCTTGGAATCTATCGATCTATCGTGTAATAATCTCAATAATAATAGAAACATACATCAATTTTCACAAATAACATTGCAAGGATAAATAAATAAGATAAAACTCAAATTTTCATTTATTTATAAAGGTGCGGAAAAACTTGTCCTTACAATGCAAATTCAAATGGAAAACTATGCTATTACATATTCCTAAGCAATCTATCATAACTCTAAGCAGCAGCTCCAAAAATCCGATCATCGAATCATGCGATCGAAATCCATTTCTTCGCGATCAGACTCAACTCACTTCTTCCTTTAAGCTTCCTTTCTTTTCTTCGATCCTACAAAACATCAAAATGTAATCTTGTCACATCATGTATTAAGAATCTAAAATAGAAAACTTAATAGAGTTAGATAGTGGATTTTACCTGAAGCAGAGTCATACATATTGACTCTCCCATCTCTTAGATCTCTCAGGTAGTCTGGGCAGCTTCGTAACCAATGCCCCTTCTTTTGGCAATAGAAACATATGGATTCTTTTGGAATGGTACACGGGACTATCTCAAATTCAGCCTTTCTCTTGCGCAGAGAAAACTTTTCTGGACTTCCAATGTTGCCATTGTCCATAGAAGGTTGGGATATTGATTCACCAGACAAATCATTGTTGATTCAGCAGTAATAAGCAAATAAGTCAAATCAATGAGGGTCACGTCGTGGTCTATCATATAGTACTCTCTAATGAACTCACTATATGATTCGGGAAGTGACTGAAGAACCAAGTCAACAACCAACTTCCTTGAGACATCGACACCTAACATTCCCAATCTATCAAAATGCAACTTCATATCCAAGACATGAGCACATACAGACTTTCCATCTTCTTGTTTGTTTGCCAATAGGGCTTGAGTGACCTTGAAATTTTCAAGTCTTCAAACACGTGGGTCAGGGAGAATTATTAGATGAGGTGGAGGAAGTGAAGCATGATTTCCATTTCCAGAGTCCAATCGTGGAACACCATCTTTAAGTGGAAAACTTTTTCCAATGGATTCAGGAAGACCATAGTTGTTAGACTTTGACATCTACAAAACAGGAGAAAAGTCAAGTTAGTTGATAAAATCCTCAATACAGCACCCAAATGAAATATTGAGGCTAGGATCCAACACAATATTCTACAATTTGGAAGAGGGTGTCGTAATCCAAACTGCAGAACATTTGAAGGTAGGTAAATGACGATTTACCAATTTCCACCATGAAAAACAAAAGTTGAAAATTAGGTTTTAAATGAATTGAAACTCCTAGATCTTTTAAGATTCATTGAACTTTTCAATGGCATGTTTAATCTCGATTATGCCCTTCAAGTTTGTGACTGGGATGTCGAGGATCACAAAAAAGGTGGGGATAACCATGCAAATATACTTGGTACTCTCAACGTTACAGTCACCTAATCAATGTGCTGGTTAGCCACACACGCTCCATTGATCTATGACAAACATCGAGTCACCCTTTGCCCCCTTTGTTAGACTCAAATTAGTGTGCCGGTTAACCACACACGCTACACTAACGTCTTGGCAAGGGTACACAGTGTAATTTCATGGAATAGCATCAATTCCACATTTTTCCTAAAGTAACTAAGATTTGGGAATTTATAAAAGGTTTAGTTACTTGCATTAGATTATACTTATAATGGAAGGTTGTGTCCTATCCTACCAGTTCGGCTAACGACTCTCCACTAGTGAAGGGTGCGATGGGTAACAGTGGATACCCAATGGCGGTCATTTTACAGGCCGTTTCCTTAAACACCCCTTATAGACCAGCTTCGTGAATGAGGCCTACTAACGGTAAGACTGACATTTACTTATACATATATAATATTAAACTTTTAATTCTATATAGTATAAGGGTGTATTTTACACATTTAAAATACTAAGTGGTTTAAACTTATTAATAAATTAGACTTTTAATTTGATTAATCTTAAACCATATGATTATGATTTATTAATTATCTATTTTAATTAAATTCTTAATTAAATTAATAAACCATAAGGGTGTAAATGGAACTTTTCAAAACTTTAGGGTTTTAGAATTTAATATTTCAAAATTAATACCTTTTAATTAAAATTAAATTCCAAAACTTGAGGACAAGTTTTGAAACCTCTCAAAACATTAGAGTTTAACTATTTAAATTTCAAAAACTAAAACTTTTAAGTTCAAATTTAAACTATAAACCTATAGGGTGCAATTTGAAACTTTTACAAATTACTAGGTTAAATATTTGACTAATAATAATCCTATATTATCCATATTTAACCAAATCCACCAATTTTGATGAGGATAATCATTCCAAACATTAAAAAGTGATTTTAGGCAATAAAAACGAGTTTTGGAAGCAATCCTCAACAAAATCTGGCAGAAAAATCAAAAATCCCGGCACCAGAGCCCTTGACTCGTCGAGTCCACAATGGAACTCGTCGAGTAGGACCTACTCGTCGAGTCCATTCATGGACTCGGCAAGTCTGCCTGACAGAAGGTGAAATTTTCGATTTTCTTGAACTTTGGTGGTTCACTTTTGCATCTATTCACTAGAAAATCGACCTAGGCTCTGATACCACTGTTGGGTTATGGGCATAACATCATTCCTATGGTGTTCATGCAAACATAATAGCTTTGATCTAGGTTTTTCTAAGTAGACATACAACTTTGAATACCAAAGCAATAAACCCTAATTGACTAGCATACAAATATGAAAATCACATATGATTAGGGTTAGAAAGTTTACCTTGATTGTTATGTAGCAATTACAATCACAATCCTTCTTGATCCTGACTTCTGAAAGCTTAGTACCTCAAATGTTGCACCTCTAATGGAGTCACAAACACCATAAGCAACAAGATGAACAAGGAGAGAGAGGGATGAGGCACCAAAACATCCTAGGGTTTATCTTATAAGGTTAGCCACGTTTTTGGGAGCCTTAGGGGTCCTTATATAGTTGTGAGGGTTGCTAGGGTTTCAGGTGAAAATCCCAATTTTATGCTTAGGCCTTAAGCAACCCATGGAGTCCCTCTAGAAAGCCCCTCGACGAAAATCATATGGGCTTCCCATAGATTTCGTCCAATGCCCTTTTCATTAGGAATTCATAATCTAATTTGCAACTATCATATAATTTCAATATCAGTCCCCTTATTTAATTAATCTCTTTTAGCCACAAAATTAATTCTTAGTTAATTCTTGACTAATATTAATTAAACAATATGATTTCTCTTTTAATATATTATTCACATAATATATTAATAAATCATAATTAATCCTCTTTCTCCTTAATTCATCCTATCAGTTGCTACGGTGAAGGCAACCCAAAAGGACCATGCTCATAATCGGGTCAAGTACATACCAAAATAGTTATGGGCTTAGACACCTAATCCAACATTTTGATCATGTGTATGATTTCTTTTCAAGAATGGTGATGAGCACGCATGTAGAAGGTTCAGGTTTTGGTTCAGGCTCGAGTGATGAGCCAATTGGTAGGAGGACTGCCAGGGTTCTGAGTTCGCGTTGGATTGTAGAGCTGGAATGTGTCTTCCGCACTAGTCCCTATCCCATAGGAGCCAAGGTTCAGTTTACCTTGGATCTCTTGCATCATACATAAAGGAGTTATTGGGAATTGATTGCACAATCTATTATGCTTACTGAGTTGGAGACGATGTCTTGGGAAGAGTTTGTGACCCGGTTTAGGGCGGAGGTTGCACCAGCTATCGTAGTGCAGCCGTTGGTAACGGAGTTTGTGAGCATGTTAGGGTGCAAGAGCCTGAATGATGTGCTTGTTGGCATCCGTGAGCTGGAGATTGATTTGGATCACCTCAGGAAGAGGAAGGCAAGGAGGTTCAGACCACAGGGGGCAAGTGAAGAGGTCCAGGACTCAGGATCATCGGCTGAGGGGTCAGCAGGTCCGAAGTCAGTGCAACACGTGCGGTAAGATGCATGGTGGGGTTTGTCGATCTAGGGTTATGGGTTGCTACAAGTGTGGCAGGATTGATCATGTCAGCAGGGATTGTCTCCATGAGACGAGCCCGTTATGTTTTCACTGCAACCAAGTGGGCCACAAGAAGGCCGACTGTCTGGAGTTGATGAGAGGAGTAATGAGGGAACCTACTCCAGCCACTCTGAGGATTACTGATGGTCATGAGGGCATAGTGGAGGTTCCTGTGGTGAGGAGCCAATCATGGCAGTCACAGGCTGAGGGGATCCGAGTTCCATCAATTGATGTCGTAGGTATGTGTTGTATTTGCTCTTATTAATTGTATTTATGATTGTATGATTGTGTGTGAGACGCTATATGTGGTTTATCTAAGTCTCCACCAAGATATTAGAGCGCTCTTCATGATGGTCTAAACATTTTATCTTGAGAATCTTCATATTCCATTTTGCATACCGAGCACCTTGTTTAGGGGATTTCAGGTGATCCACTTTTTGGATTTTGATGTGGGATGCATCAGCCATGATCGGAACAAGCTTAAAGTGAGAAAATATCAACAGTCGATCCGATCTTTGGGGGTATCAACAAGAATTCAAGGAATCTGCAAGGTGGGCATGTCGGGTTTGAATGCATGATATGTAAAGGTTCTTCATGGTTTCAAGGCGACGAGGAATGGGTTTGATCATGGGTGTAAAATCTGTAGTCGTCAAGTTTATGGGAATATTAAAACTCGAGCTGGTGAAAATCTGTCGTGATTGATAGGTATAAAGGATTATTCAGAACACAAGTATCAGATGGGTATCTCTCAAATTCATGTCTTCTGGATGCAAGGGTGGTACTCACATCAGGGCTTTAAGGAAAAGATCTAGTAGAAACTGGTTGTCCCCACCTAGGACAACAAATTCAGAAGCCAGGAGTGCTTGTATCGCTCAGGAGGGATGTCAGCTGATTGTTGACATGCTTTGAATCAATTACTACTATTGGTAGGGCAAGAGTCGAAGTGCACCATCACTCCAGGGTGTGAGTGGCGAATTAATCACACAGATTTCTTCGGGTGTTAGGATTTCCGAAAGGATTTAAATGGACATTGATAAAAATATATAGAGTGCATCGATTTTTTTCGATAAGTGGGTAGTTGGATTGGTGATCTGTCTGTTCCGGTCAAGGGTTATAGTTCTTTTTCATGAGCTGAAGTGACTTAAGGATTTGGAGTTGTATCATGGGAATTACTTTGGATTATTGTGCTCTTTGAGATTTCGGGAAGTGCACATATGGTTTTAGAATGTGTGTGATCGCTAAAGATTGGTTAGTAATGGAATGCTAGTTCTTGTGAGCGCAGGTTGTTGACAGTTTGAATTGTAAGGTTTTGAGATGGATTGGGAATCCATAAATTTTGTGGATTGGAATAGCGCAGTTGAATCTAAGTGGGGGAAAATCGTTTGGTCTGAGGGTTGCACAAGAATGGATATTCAGGTTTCATTGCGCATCAGTAGTGACGCATGGTGGGTATGTGGGTGGGAATAGGATAAGGGTTGTGTTATGGCCTCTCTTCCTATTCTTGTCTGATTAAGGCTTTGGGGTTCGATGTATAACCCAAACACCCGGTTGGGGTATAGTCGGATACGGGACTAAGGATGATTACGGTTGGTATAGTAGATGTACGGTAAGACCATTGGTGGGAACATGGCAGTATGGAAGTGTTGTAAGACTGTGGGGTAGCCATAGCATACACAAGGATGATAGGCTGTTGGGGAAGTGTTGTAAGTCTGTGATGTAGTTGTAACATTCACCAGAATGAGGTAGGCCATTGTAGGAGTGTCCGTTAGACTGAAAAAGGATCAACGTATGCCTGGGTCAAGGCGGACACTATTGTCGGAGGATTACTCTTTGTTTGGAATGACGATTGTTGGATCCAAGGTGAGGCTAAGCCTGTACAACACTCGATTGGGTGAGACCCGTGGGCGAGGCCTGTTCATTTGTGCAGATTGGGTGAGACCCATAAGCAAGGCCCATTTGGTTGTGATAGAGTGGGTGAGACACGGTGGAGATTGGATTAACCAAGGTATTCGATCACGTTTAGGGTGGGATGACTCTGTGGTTAGTGGTTGGTAACCGTGTGGTGGTTAGGATGGGGTCGCTCTTATTAGTTAGTCTCTTCGTCGGAGCCTTGTGGCGAGACTGCCAGTCTCCATGGTGGATTGGGGATTTTATCTCGGTTTAGTGGAAGGTCCCCATGGAATCGGAAGATTTCAGATAGAATGCAAGTGTAAATCTTTGGATTTCCAGACATGAGTTATGTTCCCAGTTGACACAAGGGTTTGAGACTCGCGTTGGGAGTCGCATTTGTTTATATGAGATGTCTTTTCAACAGCAATGTATGGTTAGGATTCTGTCTGCCAAAAGTGTCGTCTAGATGATTTAGGACCGGAATGATTTCTTTCAGTTCGAATTGTAGAGATAGGTCCTATTGATAGTATTTTGGAATGGTTTTGCATGTCGGGAAGTCGGATAAGGTATTCGATTCCTGGATCTGAGCTGAGTAGTGATGATTTTCCTTCATTAGTTAAGGTTAGTGGGAGCAGACATTCATTAGTCGTAAGTATGCGAGTTCTGCTAAGAATGGGTTCGATTATTGGAAGGTCACCGTATGATGGGGTCGAATTTCATCAGGGATCTGGAAGAGTTGGTCGGATCGTATGATTGCCTAAAGAGTAGCAATGAGTCATTTCGAGGACGAAATCTAATTTAAGTGGGGGAGAGTTGTAACACCCTGTTTCGAATCGTTTCATAATTCAGGGTCGTGACTCGACGACCAGTTATTATAAGGCTTCAGGACTTGGGGGAAAGAGAGACTTAGACCCCTTTAGATGTGGGTAATGTATATTAGGTGATCAGAGACTTCGGTTGGTGCTTTGGAGCCCAAGGGTATAACCATATAGTGATAGTTCGGTCCTTTTATGAATTTTGATTTTAAGTTCGAAAGTTTTAAGGGAAGGAGAGTTGATAGGGTTGTAGAGCTTCTCATTACCTTTTTGTGGATATAAGAATCGTAGAAATCAGAGTTGAAACGAAGAAGTTACGACTGTTTGAAGTTTGGACGATTTTTGGGTTAGTCGGCTATGGGTACGGGGAGTATGTTGGGCGTACTAGGGTATAGGGGTGTTCATTTGGATGGATCGGTTTGATCCGATCCAATCAAGTGAATCCAAATTGATTTCGGTTTTCAAATCATAAATCCAAATAATCCAAACTAAATTGAAATCCAATCCGATCCAATCAAATTATGGTTTAGTTGGATCGGTTTTTATAATTTGGTTTTTAAATCCCGAAACATTTTAAAACCACATATAATTAAAATATTATTTAATTTTACAGAAAAAACAAAAACAAATTATTTAGTTGTGGTCAAGGTTGTAAAAATCGCTCGACGGTAGCTCGACGGTCGACTGGTGTTAAGAGATTAATCGGTCTTGGCGGTGATTAATCAAGGATTAATCGGGGACCATAGATTATTAATAAAATATTAAAATTAAAAAATATTAATATATCTTAAGAAAAACAAGTACTTCAAAATTAGAAAATAAGGAAATTTATAATTTGAAATTTTGAAAATACAAAAATATGAACACTTTGGTATAGTATTTGAAATTTTGAAAATTTGAAAATTTTGGAGTAAAAAAAAAGTTGATTTTATGATTTTTTTTAACTTTTTTGACTTTTTTTTTCCTTTTTTGACTTTTTTTTTCCTTTTTTGACTTTTTTGATTTTTGTTGACCAATTAATCCCGCCAAGACCGACTAATCCCTCCAAGCCCGATTAATCCTAAATTTACGATTAATACCCTAATCCTCGACGGTTGGATAATGTCAAACAATTAATCCACGATTAATCGCCGATTAATCCCGATTTCTGCAACCATGGTTGTGGTTTAACATTTATAAATAACTACTAAAAATATATTATAATTTAATATTTTATAGATAAAAAACTTTTAAGAAATTATGCAAATTAAGGTTTTTTATTATGTGAAATATTTTGAATCTATTCAAAAAATTAAATTACTAAACTAATAAATAATAATAATAATAATAATAATAATAATAATAATAATAATAAAAATAAATAATAATAATAATACATTGTTGTTCGGTTTTTTGGACTATTTGGTTCTTATTTTATGAACCAAAACCAATCCGAAATAAAAAATGATAATTCGGTTTTGTTGAAAACCAATCCAAAAATCTGAATAACCAAACCGAATAGTCCAATCCAAATTGTCCGATTGGATAATTCGGTTTTATCCGAATAGTGAACAGCCCTACTAGGGCATCCCTAGTACGCAGGGCGTAAATTGAGTACGTTGGGCGTACGCGATCAGTGCCCAAACCCTATTTTCGTGGTTCGAGCCCTATTTAAGCTCATTAACTTCCCCAAACCCTTTCCATTCTCAGCCTCCACCTCTCCAACACCCTCCCTTGAAACCCTAACCCCAGTTTGAGCCTTGTGAGAGGTGTTTTTAAGTGCTTTGGAGTATTCTTGGTGCACCTTGGAGAAGAAGGAACTCATTAAAGAAGCGTTGGTTGCATTGGAGCTTGTAGATCCACACCTTGTTCACCTTGATCTTTCTTCTGGAGGTATAAAGCTTGAATCTTGATGATGGAATTGTTAGATCTAGCTAGTTTTGGGTGTTATGAGCTTTTGGCCACTTTAGTGCATAAAGTTTAGATCTTGAAAGTGTTGACATTGTTATGGATAAAGTTGGAAACTTTATCCATCTAAACATCATATTGACTCAGATCTAAAAGCTTGAGACTTGGACTTAATGGATTAAGTTGGAAAAGATGCATTTTTGGTCCCTTTGAGACTTAAAGACTAGATCTTGGTTGGTTGGACCATTCTAATGGATAAAGTTAGAAACTTTATCCATTATGGAGTTATTAGGAACTATAAAAATATCATCTTGATGGGTTTTAATGAAGCATGCCTAAGTTGATGTTCATATTATAAATTTAGATGGATAAAAACGGGTTTTGGGTCCCATTAAGACATGCAAAGGAATAAAGTTGGCAGCTTTATGGATTAAGACATTATTTAGACGTTAGATCTGAGTTTGGACATTTTGGTCATAAACATTAAGTGCTTAATATGAAGTTTTTAGTCGTCTGATGAGTACGATGGGTGTACGTATGCGTACGCTCAATGTAATACAAGAAGTCCCCGTCCTTGAGCTTTAGCGAGTTGTACCTTGTGCTTCAGTAGGCCGTATGTGGGGCGTACGAGTTGGTATGCTGGACGTACTCGCAAGGTCTTCTTTTGGGCCTTGGGTATTTTGGAGTTTGGGTCATGGGTTATTGGATCAGACATGAGAAGGGTAAAATGGTCTTTTACCCATTGGAAGTATAGAATATGGATTGGACTTGGATTTTGGGAAATGACCTTAATTATTGATTAAGATATATGAGTATGTCAAGTGTGAGGTTTTCCGGTGGCAGCAGTGTGTGTGTCTCGGTTTATCTTGGATTGAGGTGAGTCACCTCACTGTGTTTGGCAGGTCGAAGGAACCAATGTCGGCCCATGATTTATCATGATTAGGATGCTAGTTGTCTATGTGACTCTTGCATGTGTAGTATGTGATATGCATATCGGGCGGGGTCTGATGCCAGGCGGGGCCTGCTAAGTGTATTGTATGCTATTTGTCTTAGTGATTCTTGCATGTGTTTTATGTGTCTGTATGAATGTCGGGCGAGGCCGATTCTATGCGGGGCCTGATGAATGTGATGAAGCAGGGCCCATCTCATGTTATTAACAGATCTATTCAGAGCAGGACCTGATGGTTGTTGGGCATGGCCCATTGTATGTTTGATATGTATGGTATGTGGTATTTTGGGGAACTCACTAAGCTTTGTGCTTATGGTTTTGTGTTTATAGTTTTAGGTACTTCCGGTACAAAAGGGAAGGGTCTGGCGTGATTGCACTTCATCCACCTATGTTTCCGCTACTTTATGATTTTGGGATTGTACTTTGATAACTATTTTTACTCTGATATATTTTCAAATGATTGAAAAGGCCAAATAGTGTTTACGGTTGAATTATAAATGAATATTTTACCTTAAAATTTTTGGGATGTTACATATTGCCTCTATCAATGTCAAGAATTAGAAAGAATCAATCTTTTGAGAGACCAATAATGCTAAAAGAATTCTTCTTCCAAATCATGTTGTATGTAAAGAGTATGAGTAAGAATCCAATGCTTTTTTGTTCGAATATTGCATGCCAAGTGTTTGTGATATTGCCTCAATGAATACACCACATTTCTTTTACAGATGTTGTGCATTTCATGAATTATTCTCATTTATTATGCATAAGATTCCATTGAATTTGTTTGGAATTTTCACCTTTGGCTTCAAACCTCATTTGTGTTTTCCCCTAATTTCCACTTGGTCAGCTTGAATTGATTGTTTCAGGTCCTATTGCAGGTGCAACCATGGTTAAATGAAGCTTAAACACCCTTTGACCACTGAGAATACTGTCGTCACCATCGTACCCTCCACAACCACCATCATTCCTGGGTCACTACCAAATTGTCGTCCCCCAGATCTCCGGAACGAATCACTTTCTCAATCGTTATTTGGTTTAGTTGTTCGGTTAGGCTTTGTATATTGATTATGGTTTTAAGGTATTGTTTATTTTGCAGTTGTAATAAGGTGAAGGGTGAAGGATGGATGAGTTACTCTCCTAGAGATTGACATAGGAGTGGAAGCTATTGTGTTCACCAGACCCAAGAACATGTAAATTCTAAGCTTTTTTTTACCTATGAATCTTTCAAACTATGTTGATGCTTATTTAGAAGTGTGTTCTTGTAGGAAAGGCACATGCATGGTGGAGTAGATGTGTACCAAAGCAAATAGTTGGGTAGAAGAATCCAAGGAGATGCAGTGATAGGTTTTGTGGGCGGCATTAATACTTTTGAAGCCACTTTGAATCCATCAGAAACTTGATGTAAGATCTTTATTGTTCTTAAAAAAATTTTAATTATCTTTTTTTTTGTTAAATTTGCTCGAAACAAAGTCACAAAACAAAAACAAATTGATTAATTTTTTTATGGTGAAATAAAATTTCTGATATGCTTTAAGTGAGGTTTCTAAAATTATTTTGACATTATTTATCATAACATATTCAGCTTGTGTTAATTTGGTTGACTATATCTTAAGAAAGCTTCCATATGTCAAAAAGGCATTTTATTTTGTGTAACATGTTTAGGAGTTGTGAATTCTGATTTAGTTGGTGATTATCATGTTTGTTCCTTGAAATGTTTTTTGTAACTTGGTACTTGTTATGATCTTTATGCTGATTGCAGTTCAATGGTTAAAAATTCATTCAGATCATCAACTCTTACAATCCCAAGTTATTGCAGAATTCAAATAGCTTGAAGAGTCGGTAACTGAAGAGCCCAAGTAAAATTATTTTTATTTTCTTACTTTTTTACTGTATACGGTTTTCCACTTTCATCCCCATGATTGGTACAACAAAATAAAGGAATGGTTTGATAAGATTATAAAAGGGTATTATGGTCCTTTTATGGATTTTGATGGCATTTACAAAAACAAGATGAAATGACAATATGGTCTTTCTATGATCATTGTTAAATGAGATTGGGTTATAAAGCTTGATTGGATTTTTGTGATTTTAGCACGCAGGGGAAAGAAGGAATCAATGTAATAATTTGAAGTTTTGGCGAAAATTTAGAAATAAAGGACGTTATGGTCTTTTTTTGGTTATTGTCAAATGTGACATAAATTGTCATTACTTTGGTAGGCTGGGGAAAATTAGTGTGGTGCAAAAATAAGAACAAATGACAGTATTGTCTTTTCTTGGCTATTGTTGATTGCGATTGGTTTATTCAAGCATGCATGCATGAAGTTTAGAATATGAGGAATGCAAATATGTTGTATAAAAACTTTAAGGGTTATTTTCGTTCGACTTTGAATTTTGTTGGATTAAAAACTTGTGTAAGCCAGTTTCATATTTTAATATGTAAAAATAAATATGTTATTTATGCGATATTATAGGATCAATATATTCAAGTTATTTTAATAACAATTTAAAAGTTTGACTTATGTAATATCTAAGTGATGATCGCACATTAGTAGTGTAAAATCATTATAATCAGTAATATTTGTTATTATATCTTTTAAAAAGACATAACATATGGCAAAATAACAAAAAAATTCTATTTTTACAACTTTTATAGATTAACCATTCCTTTTCAGTATAGCAGTTGACTTTACCAAAGTTTAATGGAATTAATAAAAAAATAAGGAAAAATGACTCTGGAGGGTAACTAACTATTTTGCTTGTTCTCATTTGGTCCCTTTCCTTTTTTTGTACTCAATATACCATCAAACTTGTTGTTTGTGTTCATCATAACCCTTTTGACTGGCTTTTGACCGACTATCACCTGTGATAGCCGGTCAAAGGGTTATGGTGAACACAAACAACAAGTTCGATGGTATATTGAGTACCAAAAAAAAGGAAAGGGACCAAATGAGAACAAACTCAAGAGTTGGTTACCCTCCTGAGTCATTTTCATCAAAAAGTTAAATGAAATTAAAGTTGCAAAAGTATCAAAGACTGCAACCTTCTTTGGCCATAACGTACATGAAGAGCGTTTCAGAGTGGTAGCTTCGTTAAAACATGGTCTATGTTATGCTTACTGTGGTTAGCTGTCAACACCTCTCTGGAAAAGGATATGACTGTGTATGAGAGATATGTTTATCAGCATAAACGTTTACCTCAAGGTATATTATGGTGATGTGTCTGCAAAAGCTGCATGATCTTGTACATATTGATGTTGTATCTTCTCCCATGAATTCGATATTAAAGCCAAGTAAACTCAAAAATCACAGAAATTGGGATTCCACTCGTTTGTAGACTTGTCCAGAATCCATGATACGATAAATCATTTGATTGGAAACATAAATGTAGTCATGAAATGCACCTGATTAGTTAAAATTCCCTTAATAAATGTTCAAGTGCATTACAAAGTTGTACATGTATGAATAATGTTCTTTCGTGGGTTATGTTTTGAAGAGAAGCAAAAATAAATCTCATAAAGTCATTAATATAAGCAGGAGATGACGTGAGATTTTCTGTAATGAGTAAAAGGAAAATGACACAGGAGGGTAACCAACTGTTGAGTTTGTCCTCATTTGGTCATTTTTTTTACTCAATATACCATCGAGCTTATTGTTTGTATTCACCATAACCCTTAGACCGACTATCACACGTGATAGCCGGTCAAAAAGGTTATGGTGAACACAAACAACAAGTTCGATGGTATATTAAATACAAAAAAGGAGACCAAATAATAACAAACGCAACAGTTAGTTACTCTTAAACGTCTATTTCCCTAAAAAAAAAAAAAAAAAAAAAAAAAAAAAAAACTTATGTTAACGTTTAGTTATGAAATCTTGACATAATGTACGGCAAGAAAGTAACAGTTGTCTATATATAATTGACTAAACAACAATATTTTTATTGAAACCGAGTGAATAAAATGTTAAGATAAAAGTTAAAAATTGCAAATAGTTGCCAATTGGTTAATGGTATGCGATATTTATAAAAGGCTGCAAAAATTATGCTAACAGGTCCAAGTGGTTTCCCATATGTAAGGCATCCACTTTTGTCGTTTATCTTCATTTTTTACATCATGTTTTATGAAAAAAAAAATCTCTTTTAAAATAGACAAAATTGCAAAAATGGTCATGTGGTATGTATTTTTTTTGGGTTTTAGTCAAAGCCTCGATTTTTTTGGATTAGTGGTCCTTTTAAGCTAGTTTCGTTACGGATTTGGTCCCTAGGTAAACTGAAATGACTGTAATGCCATTCTGGTTTATTTTTTATATTTTATTCTATTTAATTTAAATGAAAAAAAATAATTAATTAATTTGGGCTGTCTCTCTGTCCAAACGTAGATCGAGAAAAACAAAGGTGATGTTGTTCTTCAACTCCTCAGGAAACCTTCTCCTCTCACTCTCACACAGGTTTCAATTAATCTCTCTCCCTCTCTTCATCTCCTTCATAATCTTCATCATGTTCACTCGCAAACGGTAGCACTGAAATCGAAGGTCCTACCCAAAGATTAAAAAAATTGACGATTGAAATGGAAATGTCGACCACCATCAACCTCTTTTCAGAGTGAAGAAGCTATCAGAGATCTGGTCTCTTTCAACCATTCTGAAAGGGTAAAGCAAAGTGCCAGCAAGGGGTAAAGCACTGGTTCCCACAGATTTATCCATAGTTGTATTAGAAGGGACAAATGATGATGATGATGTTTGTGAGGAAGAAGACGGGTGCGTCCCCAGCCACTTACAGAGTTCGTAATCTTTTAGATGCACTCCAGGTGCTCGACCTTATGTCTAGCTTAGTCTTTGGTTCAATTCCTTCGTCAACTGGCTCTCCAAATCAACTTAATCTTCTACTTCTTGCCGATAATTCTCTTATCGGGATTATCCTAGATTCTTGATCACGACTTTATTTACTATCAATTCTAAATTTTCTGGTGTTTGTTTTAATTGGATTCTTGTCTAGGCTTCTGGATATTCCAGTGGATGGACGTCTTGCAGAGATGACCAGCACCAATGGTGAGAGTGTAGTCGTTATCGAAAAGTGGCATAGAAGCCATCCCGGACAACTACGTGAAACCCATTATGGACAGGCCATCGGTGGTGGAGGAATCGAATGAGTTCAATATCCTAATCATTGATCTCAACTCAGATGATGCAGCGTTGCGTAAGGCCACTTTGGAGCTAATATCTGATGCTTGTCGTGAGTGGGGGTTCTTCCAGGTGGTAAACCATCGTGTCAGCCACCAACTCATGGCGGAGACACAGAAGGAGTGTCGAGAGTTCTTCCAGCTTACCGTGGAGGAGAAGCAGAAGTACGCTAACTCACCGGAGACTTATGAGGGATACGCAAGTCATGTTGGGGTGGTGAAAGGTGCCAAATTGGATTGGAGTGATTACTTCTTCCCTAACTATCAGCCTCTTTCTTCAAGAGACGACGGAAGTCAATTTTTTCAATCAATATAAATTGGTTTTGTGCCTTTTGATGAGGTGTGATATTTCTTGATAAATGTTTGGTGGTATGCATCTATACTTATGTATTAGTTTTTTTTTTTAATTTAAGAATTGTGATATGTGTGTGTTTTTTCATAAGAGAGAGAGAGAGAGAGAGAGAGAGAGAGAGAGAGAGAGAGAGAGAGAGAGAGAGAGAGACTTTTTATTTTTTTAATTATTAAAATAAATAAATTAGTATTAAATTTAAAAATAAATGAAAGAAAAATGGAAAATAAATACCCAAGGGTATTACAGTCATTTCACTATTTAGAGGGACCAAAAACGCAATAAAACTAGTTCAAAAGGACCACTAATCCAAAAAAGTCGAGATTTGGATGCATACCACCAAACATATCTCTCTCTCTCTTGCATCTGTTTACGATTTCTGCTGCTGCTATCATTCAAATATTTTTTTGCTCATTTTCAGTTTGTTGCTTTATTCTTCAATCCCACGTTGTAAGGCTAAACGAAGTGGAGGTCGCCACCGGCCTCGCTACGCTCGCTAGCCACCTTGAAACACCGCCCCTAGCACTCGCTAGTGGGTCGCTACCGGGGACTCGTCGATGTTTTGGCGAGAAGAAAGAGAAATAGCAACGCATTGTGATTGGTTGGAAGAAGACGAAGCGGAAATCGGGTTTTGTGTTATTTTGCTTTTGTTCTGGGTTTGCGCTTAATGTTCTCCAAAACCATCGATCGGGAATTGTAAGCAGCCTCAACCTCTTCCATATCTCCCCTCAAAATAAAAAATCCAAGAAACTCAACTTCCTCGAGAACACACGAATTGAGAGCATTGATTTGGGGATTTGAAAGGAAAGAAGAAAGGATTTGATAGAGAGAAGTGAATATTCGGGAACAAAGTGCAGATGAAATATGGATGCAAGAGAAAAGGAGGATGTCGGAGGTGCCCTCAATACACAACTTTCAGGTGCCTTTTTTTTCACCATGTTCTCTATATCTATATCATGTCCCCAACAATTGATTTCAGTTTTTTCTTCTGTATAAATTTTCATGACTGTTTTTTTAAGTAACTCTTTGTATGACATAATTTCATGCTTATTATGTGTTTGATAAAATGTATGAGTGAGCCCTGTTTAGAAAGAACTTTAAGTTGCTTTTTTTTATTCATAGATGAGAACTAAGGGCCATGGATTTTATTTGGTAGATTCTTTGATCATTCCCTGCAGATTTAGTAATGCTGAAAATGCATATATGAAGTTGTTAATTATAAAGAACAAAAGAATGGATAATTATAAAGCAGGGAAACATTGTGATGCAATTAAATGGTTTTTTAAGCTGTGATTCTTATGGAAAAGAGTGGTGATATGTTGGCACTATGGAAATCTTATTACCTTGACCATTTTACCCATTTGTTTTTTCTGGTGTGGTGAGGCGTTGCTTGATTTTAGTTTTTATTTTGTGATTTTTCATGGTTGTGTTCGTGCTCCTGGTTGTTTCTTTTCATGAATGTTGAAGAAGTTTGTTGTTATATATCTGCAAAGAGTCTATGAGATATCTTATCCTGACCAAAAACGCATCAAGGTAACTTTCTTTTCATTTATTCTTTTCTTTTCTTTTTTGTTATTTTTTTATAATGGCTTTGTTATATTTATACAGGAATACATTGCCCTGCTCGAGGAAGCCAAAAAATATGACCACAGAGAACTGGGCAAAAAACAAGAGCTTTTCTTTTTCCATCCACTTAGGTAAAGTTTTATAGATAACAATATAATCTAATAGTTAATATACATTGTAAGTAAATGTTTTTATTTTTTGTTTTTCAGCCCAGTAAGTTGTTTCTTCCTTCCCTATGGTATTCGAATAAAAAAACTAATGGCATTTATACAAACAGAGTATGAAAAAAGAGGTTATTCATAGGTAATATATATATATATATATATATATATATATATATATATATATATATATATATATTAAATTCATGTTGTAGTAGTTCATATATAGATAATTAATGTAACATTGTTTTTTCAGGTTACCACACCAAATATGTTCAACATGCAACTATGGGAAACTTCAGGCCATGCTGCCAACTACAAAGAGAACATGTTTGTATTTGATGTAAGTTAATAATTTTTTTTCTCAATGTAATTTAAAGTTGTTACATTATGTGTTAAAATTGTGCATTTTTACATTAACAGATGTTATATTTCCTTCGATATTGCAACTCCAAAGTGGCATAACGGATTTGGAAAAGAGGAAACAAAAAGAAATATACTTGAAAATATATTCAAGAAAAGACTGTTTCGATTTATATTATATGAAATGTATGTGTTTAAAAAATATAATTTATATTATATTAATTGTTTGTGGTTTAAAAAAATATATTTGTTTAATATTTGTGCATGTAAAATGTTTGTGTATTAAAATAAAGTAATTAATTAAATTAGAAAAAAAAGAAAAAAAATTAGAATGATGTCATTCCTGTAACCATGCCAAACATGATAATTGAAAGTAATTACTCATTCCATTCCATCATTCTCTCAACTATTGCCATCTCATACACTTTTAAACTCTTTCCAGGTTGTCCACTGTAAGAATATATTTCGAGGTAACATCAACTATTCATTTTACTAATCTACCCCTGATACAATTATAGCATTGTACTTTCAGTTTTTATCCTATTAAGACATTATAACTTGAAATTACTACATAAACTTGCTTTGCATTGCTATAAATTATCATATTTCATTAAAATAGGATATGCTATAAATATAATAAACACATGTATGAAAGTTCATTGCTATTTCTTGCATTTATTTAACTATTTCTAATAGTAATACCATTCTTGCAGACTGTGGGATAGCTGAATAATTTCCCAGTTTAGACGAGATGTTTCAATAACAGGTTTGTGAGATCCTTATTTACTTTTTGGTAAATACTGTAATTTTTTTTCTCTTCTATTTCAATTTACCATTTCTATAACAACATTGTAAATCCTATAAATTTAGCAGTGAGCAACATCCTACTTCAAAGGTAATTTCTCTTTGATACCTTTTTTTACTGCCGATTTCTTTCCAATTACTAAATGTTCAATTTGATATTGATCCAATACATACAATTGGATTCGAGATCAAGTAAGCATTGTAAAAACACATTTTTGTATTTTGGTATAAGTTTAAGGTTTTTTTTATTTGTTTTTATTTTTATTTTAATTCTTCCTTTAGCCTTCGGTTATGCATTTGTATTTTGGCTTCTTTGGAAGGATGTAAAGTTGAATAGAAAATGCATCGCTAAGTTCATAAAAAATTTCACAGTTATACAAAAGGAACTCAACTGAGATCTGTTTGAGACATAATTATTTGAGAGATTACATATCATGTTTGTTATAGTTTTGATGAATTATTAGTTTATTTCGGTGTTGAACTCTAATTGTAGTATCTTTAACCTTTGTTATAAACTGATGACTTTTAGTTTTCTTAGAAGGAAGAACAATATAGGTGAGATGATCTGGTGCAATAAGAAGAGCTAAGGGTATAATGGTCTTTTTTGGGGATTTGTCAATTGTAGCAGGTATATTCAAAACTGTATAGAACATCTTGACAATGGTTGGCAAGGGGAAAAGGTTTTATGCTGTAAAACATATTTGGATGACCAAATTAGCAAATCATGATACAAAGGTGTATTCACCAATATAGTAAGTTAACCTTACTATATAGTTATCAATTCACAAGCAAGTTGAAACCTGAAAATGCTAGCCAATATTTTTTATGAGTTTTATGAATAATTAGTATTATATATGATTGAAAAGCTATAATATCAAATACTAATGCATGTTTTTTTTTAAAAAAAAAAGTAGTAATAAGTTGTATCATTAGAAAATGTCTTTTAGATGATTTGTGATTATTTTACGGAATATCGGTTTGATAGATTGCAAGTAAAACATAATATAACTTGAACATTTTAAGTCCGAAAGTTGAAATTTCCTTAGCTAATGGGCAACTTAAGTTTGTGATTAATGATAAATCCAAAATATTAATATTTGAAACTACATGTTTAGTATATTTAGGAACATACTTTTTAATGATACAAATTACAAAGTCATTAAAAAATACAATATTACAATTTATAAGTTTTTCAAAATTAATGATATATTATTTTATTACATAATCTATTTTTTCTATTTAAAATTAACACTCATGAGTTCCACGGGTTTTAACCTAGTAAAATATAAAAAAATAAATCAGAAGGGCATTACAGTCATTTCAGTTTACCTGAGGACCAAATCTGCAACGAAACTAGCTCAAAAGGACCACTAATCCAAAAAAGTCAATGTTTGGATTAAAACCCCAAAAAATACATACCACATTGACCATTTTTGCAATTTTGTCTATTTCAAAATAACTATGTTTTATGTTTAATTGTTTATGATTCCATCAGTTGAGACTCTAATTTACATGATGTGAATTATTGAATTAATGACTCTAATTAGTTGTTAGATTACCAACATTTTTTGTTAGCCAAGTAGACTAGCCTCAACTTATTGAAGATCTAAGTTACATAATTGTCATATTGTCATTCATTTAACGAATCTAATTTAAAAAATTTTAATGTTACAAACGTAACACATATTACGTGCCCATTTTCGATACATATGCCACTTTTATTGTTTATTGTTTGGTTGATATAGTAGTTTGGGAATCTAAATCACTTGATGAAAACAACCCACCCATATAACCGTTTGGAATATCATCACTTTTAATAGCAAATTATATTTTTCGTTTAAAAAATTCAATTTTATAATTTAACAAATTAGATAAATTTTACTAAAACAACTCACTCCATCTTTCTTCTCTTATACAGATAATGGTGTTAGCATACAGATCAATTTTACGAAAACAGCATAAACCGTCGTTTTTGACCAAATATGTGGCCACAAGAAATAGCTTCGAATTGTCTAAAAATACTTGAACCCAAAATCAGACTTCTCAAATCATACAATATAAAATGATTTTGATACAGCTATTTATATTTATGCATATGTAATAAAACTAATTATTAACCATGGTTTTAATTTGTTACAAAGTGGCAACATTACTCGATACTTTATGAATGAAGTCTTTCACTTGGTCAATAAGTTGTCCAGATTCAGGCAATTCCGGGAAGATATAGAAAGCATGGCACATGTTTGGATACTCAAACAAATAAACTTCTTTCCCGGACTTTTTCAGCCACTCATAGTACCTTTTTTGCCAGTCATGTAGGACGTCGAACCCCGCCACCACCACCATCACCGGCGGCAATTTTATTTCCGATATGTCCACCGCCTGTGGGCCGCTAACGTTGATGATTGGGTGGTCGCGATTGAACCCTTCCCCTTCTGGCAAAAATGCATTCCACATCCAATCTGTTCGCTTTATGGAAACTAATGGTGTTCCGGCGAGCCGGGTCTCGGATTCCGTTCGCTCCTCGCCGCCAAAGAATGGTTGAATTGCTACAACTCCGATGACCTGCAAACATGATAAAGATTAAGCAGAAGAATTGAAATGTGGTTCATCGAAATATATGAGTGGGGAAAAACAACGATTAATATATATATATATATATATATATATATATATATATATATATATATATATATATATATATATATATATACCTTGAGTCGTCGGAAGTTGAATTCACAGGCTCGTTGAGCAACATGATGAGCTAAGTTTCCACCGGCGCTATCTCCAGCGAGAAAGCAACGTAACATATTCGCATTTTCCGGCAAACATTTAGACCTGTTCTCTTCATCATCAAGAAACTTCAGCACATCGAAGCAATCATCATGTTGGGCTGGATACCGATGCTCAGGCGCAAGGCGATAGTTCACAGAAACAACGACGGCCCGGACTTTTCTTGCGAAACGACGGCACACGGCATCGTAAGGAAGAGCATCGGGGGAGAGGAAGACAAATCCGCCGCCGTGCATGAACACCATCACCGGGAGATCTTCACCGGCGTGTTCAGTAGGTACGTAGACTCGGAACCATAGGTTACGAGTCTGATCTAGAACGACATCGTGTGTTGATACGCCGTTGGTTGATTTTGATGTCGCCTGGCTCTTGAAGTCAACTAAGGTAATGATACGACGGTTTACGGTGCCGTTTTTCCGGCAAGCTGCGTCGGTGAAAGTGGAGATGGCGGAAAGAACAATGCGTGTTCGCAATGGTAAGGAGAGTGACGGCTGTGGAGATTTATCGGTGGCCTCCATTTGAGGTAGAATCGAAATGGAAATGGAAATGGAAATGGATAGTATGTGATGAGTGTATTTGATCAAATGTGTAATTTATAAGAATTATAAATATCTATTATAAATTCGTGGGACCAGGTTCACAGTCGACTCTATCTATGTACCTATGGGTGTTTCTGTTTCACAACTTGATATTACTGTAAATTCAAATTTTATAATTTATTATTTTTCATATAGAATAAATTAGTAATTTACTTTGCAATATCAGGGTAAGATTTTTTAGAATAAAAAACTCTTGCAAATTAGAAAATTATTTGATGAGAGTATTGAAACCAAAGTTTTATTTGTACAAACTTGCATATTTGTAAGCACTTATAAATAAACAATTTATACAAATTTATTGATTTATTTATATTATATTATTAAGAAAATATTTTTGCATTTCAACACATTCAATTGAAACCTCTATCCATTCAATTTTCTATATTATATATATATATATATATATATATATATATATATATATATATATATATATATCAAAATTTATTAATTTAAATATGTTATTAATAATAAAATATTATCATATTAATTATAAACTTTTTGAATTATCAATATAATATATTTAATTTGTTAATTAAAATATAATGGTAAATCAAAAACCTAAATCAAAATACCAAATAGAATTTAAAAATTATCAAAAAATATTTAAAATAGCTAAAAAAGGGGCTAAATATTTAAATATAAATCAGAATCGGTAGTTATTTGAAATTTCATAACTTTACAAACTAATGTTAATATTTCAAATAATTATAATGATCAAAATTTTTTTAACAAATAATAAATAAGTAATTTTTAAATTAATTAATAGTTAAAAGTAACACAGACTCAATAATTTTATTTAATTTTATGGATAGATATTATTGAATACTTAATTTAACAATTATTATTTCATAGTTGCTGTTAATAAGATAATCATTTCAACATAATATATTTTTTAGAAAGAAGATGTAAATTGTCTCATAGATTATTGAATACTTAATTTAACAATTATTATTTCATAATTACTGTTAATAAGATAATCATTTCAACATAATATATTTCTTAGAAAGAAAATGTGTAAATTGTCTTAAACGTTTTGTAAGAGTATTAGATCATTGTCTCCACAAACACACAACAGAGAAGAAAAAATTATTTTAAGTACATCTTCAATGGTAAACTTATTATATTACTTAATATTTTTGTTATTTTATTATTATAATATTTTTGACCTCTAATTAAATAAATCATCCAATGGTTAAGCTTTTTCAATATTTTTAATGAATTTAATTTATTGAACCACGTCTATCTAAAATGTTCATAAAACTTCCTCATTTAATTAGTCGTCTTTAGACATATCATACTTAAATATGAAATATTTTAAATTAAAGTTAACATCAGACATTAATATATAAACATTTCATAAATGAAAAATCATGATAGAATTAATTAAGTAGTTAAATAAATGAAAAATATTTAAAAATAAAATATAATTAAGGGGATAAAAATAAAATATGTTAAAAATAGAAATGATTGAATGTTTAAAACAATCCATTATAATGGTATTAAATGAAAATAAATGATGAATCAATAGATTAAAATTCAAAAATAAGCATCCATTAAAAATGCTCTAAGATTATAAATTGATAAAAATATTGACATTTGGGATAACACGTGCAATTACAAAATAT
The DNA here is from genome assembly GCF_052849685.1 of Lactuca virosa. NCBI lineage: Eukaryota > Viridiplantae > Streptophyta > Magnoliopsida > Asterales > Asteraceae > Lactuca > Lactuca virosa. Next base: position 102,198,145 of record NC_136432.1, on the reverse strand, counting down.
TAAGATATAATTTTTGAAGATTATAACGGTGATAATATTGGCATTTTGGGACGACAGGTAAATTACAAGACCAAATGTTGGTAGAAGTAGAGTTCAAGGGATCTGAGGCATAGATCTTGGAGTTAAGGCAAAAAAGTTCAAGGGGGTGTTTGGATAGGGAAAAATAGGTTGTTTATTTCTTATTGTTTAATCCCACCGTAATAAGCAAATTTAAGTGTTTGGATAGGAGTCTTTAAAAATCAGCTTATTGCGTTAGGAATAAGCTAAATAAGTTGATTTTATTAAGCAATGGGGGATGCTTATTGCTTATTGGTCATTTTACTCATATAAATTGTTTTGTTTGCCAAACACTTAAAATGCTTATTGCTTATTGATTATTCCCTCCGCAATAAGCTAATCCAAACACACTTTAAAAAAGTGTTTATTCCCACCGCAATAAGCAAATAAGCAATAAACAATAAGCTAATAAGCTAAAAACTATTTATCTAAACACCCCTTAAGTATTGGTTTTCGTAAGGAGTACATGGGTACTCTGCAAGACATAAGGAAAAAAGGGAAATATGAATTAAATTTGGTGTTGATCTCCTGGGGCTACATAAACAAGTTCACAAACCCTCTAATCTAGTGGTGATCGTTAGATTTATCATGTGCGGTGCTATTGATGTTGAAAACGGAATGTTTTAGGTCGTTATGTTGTTTCTTTTCATATTTACTGTATTTTATAAGGTGAAATGAATGTGTTGCTAGTAAATTTAGGTTTTTATTTAACAACATTCAAATTTCAACATCATGTCGGGTGTGTTTAGGTTTAGGTGCTTGATTTCTGTTTGCCTTTCTACTTGTAAGTGTAACTTCAACCATATATTAAACTATTTTCTAACCTAATTAATAATACAATAAAAACAAAACTATTATGGTCCATAAATAATCAAATTGAAAAAGTTCTTCAGTTCTGGATATACAATTAGTTTCCTTTATTTTAAGTTTATTTAAAAAAAACGCCACAAAAACACTTTTTTTATGTGGATGGTGTAAAGTAATTAAAATCAATGTAATACTACTAATTGTTGAATTATGTCGTGTCAGCATTTGTAATTACTCATGTTCTAGTGTATTACCAACAATCTTTCAAAGATGATCTCCATTGACATATCAATATCAATTTTATTATTTTAAAAAACACCTTAATTATTTATAATGGAAAATACTCTTTAAAAATCGAAATTAATATAATAATTTATGAGGTATCAACCCTCATGACCAAAAATCTAGATATAGTTCGAAAATATTTCTTCATAAATTTCGAACTTGTTCTTCATATTTTCGGGTTGAGTTCTGAACTTGTTCATGACTTTTAAACAAGTTATTCATGTTAGATCCATATAGAAATGATATAATAGAGATGAAAGGTAAGAAAAAAAAAACATTTTTCTTTATTAAAAAATGAAGATTTAGGAAAAAATGATAGAGGTGGAGATGTGAGTGAGAAAAAAGGTATTCTAACTTTGACCCATATAAAATGACATTTGTGCTCTTTTTAATTTATTTTAGATGTTATTTTATATATTTTTTTTATCAAAATTTAATTAAAAATAAATAAGATAGACCCCACCCACCCTCCACTGTCTTCCTTGCTATCCTCTCTTAATAATCTCAATATATAGTATAATCACAACTATTTCTTTTGTTTTCTCTTTCTAGACCATCGGAGAAACTGCTTGCATCTTTTATACAGGATGATGGAATCTCACCCAAAGCATAATATACTAACCACACATATCTATTATACACACACACCCTCATTCACTATCTGATTTCAATGTTGAACAGCTCAACTATCAACACATGTAACTCATTGTCGGGCAAAAGTAAACACGATACTGAATTGACCATTGACTATATCCAAGACCACATGATCTTTGACTTTGTTGAAAACCAAAAGAATGAGTAAATGGGAAAACTCTTGCATATGGTGTGAATTTTGAATCTAACAAAAGGGAAGCTAAAAAAAACTTTAAATCATGCCAAGTTTGTCTTAATATAAACCTATAAATGTTACTAGAACAATATTATAGAAACATGTGTGTACAAGAGCTATTCTTTACACAACAAACATACAAATCACTTTCCTGTTCGGGCTCTGGCTGATTGTACATGTAACGTCCCAAAAATAAGACCCGAAAATCTTTTATTTTTACATTCATAAAAACAATAAACCATATCATTGTCATAAAACCAAGGTAATCAAATTTTATCAATACATCATCGTTATCAAAGTAAATCACAAAATGCAGAATTGAGTGGTGTGTGTTCTGCAATTATCTCGGGCTCTTCCTTGAAAATCAGAAGCACCTAAAACATAAACTAAAAACCGTAAGTACAAAGCTTAGTGAGTTCCCCAAAATATCACATGTCATACATACATAAATAAACACATAATGGGCCCCGCCCGACATCGGACCCCGCCCAACATTGAGCCCCGCTCGGTATACAGATTTGTCAGTTATCAGGCCCCGCCCGGTATACATACAAACATATAATCATATAAACATACAAACACATGTGATAATCATAAAGATAATAGCATACAGTATAGTCATCGGGCCCAGCCCGGCATCGAGCCTCGCTCGGTAAACATACACATATAACACATGCAAGAGTCACACAGCCAACTTAGCATACTAAAATATCAAACCATGGGCCGTCATTGGTGCCTTCGACCCGCTAATCACAATGAGGAAACTTACCTCTGAATCTGAACAGTAGCTAAATAGGTCCCGGCTCCGAATATCAGCTTTACCTGTCACCTATTCATCAAATAGTGACCAAATCCTTAGATACAACTTAAAATACCTCGAATACCCCCCCTTAGTTCACACTTAGTCAAAGTCAAAAGTCAAAGTCAATAGTCCGTGTTGACCCAACATGCCGTGTTGCCCTTGGGCACGGCGTGTTCATCCATCATCCAAACAGTCGGGAAAACCCCAGCCAACACGTCGTGTTGACTTGCAACCACGCCGTGGTTGCCTGAGTTTCAACAGCTTAATACATTCAGTTGTTTTCTTCGACTCCAAGAGCTCCAAAGCTCAGATCTAGCCCAAAATATGATCTAGAAGGATAAAGTTTCCAACTTTATCCATTGAGACTACCCATAAAGGTCCAAAACCCAATCCATAAAGCTTAATAATGCAAGGGCTTAACCAATAAGCACCTAATCCTGAAAGTTCGAAGTCCAACCTTTCCAGAAGTGATTCTAACACCAAAACCATCCCAAAGGTTGGTGCTTTATAGACATACATATCCAATGAATGTCTTGAACCCATATTAGGTCAAAATGAGGATTTATGACCTAATCTCTATCATGACATCAAAACTTGATTATAATCCATATCCAAGACACTACTAGCTCATCTTGACCTGCAGATTCATAAAGTTGAAAACCTTATGTGTTCTAACCATTCCAACATTCAAGAACAAGAAACTAAAGGGACAAAACTCAAGATATAACAACCTGGAATGATAAAAATCGAGTCTTGGACACTTACAAAGGTCCAGAAGAGTGCCAAGATGAATAATGGCGACTTGCTTTCTTGATCTTTGCTCCCTTCTTCCTCCTTCTTCCTTCTCTAGCTTAAAAGAGTACCAAACTAGCTCGAAAATGGTGGAAGGTGATTAGGGTTTGCAAGGAACGATTTGGGGGAATGGAGGCTGATGTGAGGGAGGATATGAGGGGTTAATGATCTTTAAATAGGGCTCAACCCTTAAACTTTAGGGTTTTCTCCATTAGCCGCCACGATGCCGTGGTGGACCATAAAAATATGCGGCCCAAAAGCTTATTGTCACGTCGTGGTGAGGCTTCACCACGCCATGGCCAACTCATACACAAATCGGAAATAATTTCATACTTGGAATCGAGTGTTACAGTACACATCACATCTCCTTGTAAAACCGAGGCCTAGCTAGAGGTCCATGTTTATGATCCCAAGCCAACAATCAAGGAAGAACATGACAAGAGACCAAGCCCATGTCTCTAACCCAACCTATTTATTAAAATTTCTTTTTTCAAAAATGTTTTTTAAAGATTCTCGGATCATATTTTGAGTTTGGAATCACACAAGTGTTCCTCCAAATTCCTCAAACCAGGGTTATTATACCAACTTGTAATGTCCCATTTTCACAACAAAATTTTTCATTTTAATTAAGGTAAAACATCATGTTTATAAAATCCAAGTTAAGAAATCCATTTGGTCCAAGATACATTTTCTTGAAAATCAGAGAAATGTAGTCAATGCAGAATCCCAATGGTTGCTGATGAATGTGTATAATCACGCCTTCACCTTCCCATGATCACCACTAGTACCTGAAAAACATTTAATCTGCAATTGTAAACCAAAGCTTAGTAAGTTCCCCCAAAATACCGCACGCCACAATATACATATAATGCATGCACACACATGAGCCTTCAGTCTGATTAGCCTACCTTGTAAGGCCTATAGTTCACTTGGACCCCTCTCTATTTCTCTCACTCTCTCTCACTCTCTCTCTCTCTCTCTCTCAACATACAGTTGACCCATCACTGTCCTACAACACAACGTTGACCCGCCTCAGTATGTTGGCCTACAAAAAAAAGCATGACCACCTCAACCCACCCCACTGCAATATGTTGAAATATGTAACAAACAAGAAATCAAGTAAACACATAAACACATGCACTATCTACACTAGTCTACCTGTCTAATGGCTCACTACCGCATACCGGACCTCATACAACACACTATGCTGCTACTGGAAGGTCTCCAAGGAATACATAACTATATGTAACAAGAGGCGAGACAGATATTCGAATAGGTGATCCCACTCTAGAGCCATAACCAAACAAGGATCAGGCAATAAAGCCTAGATCAAGAGTTCTCAGGCTATCCTATGTGACTACATATAGCCCCTAGGGCACTCCATTAGACGATCACCATCCTATTGGTACTCTAACCAACATATCACTACTCCTGTATCCTAACATACAAGGATATAAACTGTAAAAAACATAATATAATGGGAAACTCACCTGAACTAAAGAACTAAAGAAACACAACAACACCCTCGCACCATGCATTGCTTGATCCCATGAATTGACTAATACCAAAAGAGATAAATACTAAATCAACAAACCCAAATCCTCCAAGTTTGATCCCAAAGTAAAAATAGTAAAAAGTCAATGGTCAACAATTAACAAAAGTAGACGGTAAAAAAAGTTGATGCTCACCATGATGTGGGGACCTCTTGACCATGTCATAGAAATACCAGGACAAAATAGTCACAAAGCAGAGAACCTTCACGCCATGGCAGCTCTTGGCCACATCATGGTCAGCTAAGGACAATACAATCGAGCATCTGAGCACCACCACGACGTAGCAAGCCCTTGGCCATGTCGTGGGATTTGGTAGAATGCTAAATTCTTCATTAAGTGCTTAATCCTTACAGTTCTAAGCCCAAAAATTCAGATCTACTTCTTTTCAATGACTTAATGGATTGAGTTTCTGACTTTATCCATTAGGAATCCATTCTAATGCAAGATCTACAAACCTAAGTCCATCAAGTCCTTAATAGGGCCAAAACTTGAGCATGAACCTAAGATACATCAAACATGGTCCTTTTTCTTATTCAACAGAAGTATAATAACCTAGAAAAGCTATCATAAGCTTTGGAGTTCTTCAAACTCCAAGAGCATCCAAGGAAGGGACCAAAATCTTACAAATGGACTCAAACTTACATCAAGAAAGCATAAGCCAAGATGAGAGCTTTATACCTACAATCACTCATAAATTTAAATAAGATATTGGATCGAAGTTCATGCCTTGATCCCTTACACCAAGATGAACTTCTCCTTTCCTTAAGCTTCATATAAAATCCAAAGAAAAAGCTCTAAATCAAGAATTCAAGCCTTCAATCATGAATGGAGGCTAGGGTTTCATAGAAGAGGGGTTAGATGTTGAAGAGGATGCCCTAATACTTTAGATTAGGTGTTTAAATATGGAGAAAATCCTAAAAATCATGGGCTTGGGCTGCATCAGTTGCCACCCTGTAGCCTTCCTCTTGCCATGTTATGGTGAAAATTTAATCTCGTATTCTTACATTAGGCACGCCATGTCGTGGTGCTCCATTCACCACATCGTGGCAATAGATTTTCCCAAAAAATCTTTCCTTTGATCCCACAAAGCGCGTATCTGATCCATCTTGGAAAAATGGGTGTTACACATAAAGGAGCCCTACCAAGCTCTAGAGTTCCTCAAACTCCAAGAGCATCCATGGAAGGGACCAAAATCACCCAAACATGACCTCAAACTTGAATCTAGAAGAAGAAGTTCCAACTCATGGATTTATACCTCCAACAACTCAAAAATATGAAGAGTATGTTAGATCCAAGCTTACTCCTTGTTCCCTTGCACCAAGATGAACCTCTCATTTCCCAAAAATTCACTAAAATCCAACGAATAAGCTCTAAATCAAGAAATCAAGCCTTCAATCATGAATGGAGGGTAGGGTTTCGTATAGAGTGGTTAGTGGCTGAATAGAATATCCTAAACCTTGAGTTTAAGTGCTTAAATATGGAAGAAACCCTAAAAGATAATGGGTTTAGGCTGCAGCAGCTTCCACGTCGTGGCCTTCCCCTTCCCACATTGTGGCGGCCATCCAAAACACATCAATCATGAATGGAGGGTAGGGTTTTGTATAGAGTGGAGGGTAAGGTTTCGTATAGAGTGGTTAGTGGCTGAATAGAATATCCTAAACCTTGAGTTTAAGTGCTTAAATATGGAAGAAACCCTAAAAGATAATGGGTTTAGGCTGCAGCAGCTTCCACATCGTGGCCTTCCCCTTCCCACATTGTGGCGGCCATCCAAAACACATCGTCTTGAAATTGGTATGCCACGTCGCAGCACTCCATTCTCCACGTTGTGGCTCAAGGTTTTTTTTTCCCAAAAACCTTACATTTGATCCCTTTGAGTCCTCAACTGATCAATTCTGGAAAACAGGTGTTACAATTAATTAAATTAATAAGGGTAAATTAGTAATATTACATATATTAATTAATATCAAAAATTACCCAGTGATATCCCTATATTTTAGGATTCGTTTTCTATTTACCTATTAAAACCCTAAAGTCGAGGCCAACGATAATCATCGTGATCGTGTTGACCATCATCAATCTTCTGGCATCATCTTCATCCCTACATCGAACACCTACAATGTGTGGCAATCAAGATCTCTCATAACAACAAGCACCACCCATTTCAGCCCCCCCCCCCCCCCCCCCCCCCCCCCTCACTACATTTTCCATTTAACCACATCTCTGCCCCAATTTGAACCTGGAATTTAGATACGTACAATACATACATTAACTCTAATGGTGCCTTCTAAGTGTAAACAAAATCCTTCAAATGTTTGTTTTCATTAATATGTGTAGTTTCTATTTTGAAGTTTAAATTAAGTATTCGTCGAATTTTTGGTTACGGTGATAATGTTCCTTATTTTGCATTATTATAATGGTATTAAATGTCAAGCTAATCTTATAAACCTTCACTTTAATATAAAATAAGGTCTTTGTGGAGTGATTCAAGTAGTCTCTGATTGTTCAAATACATGTCAAATTTTTGATGTTGTATTGTTTTGTTGGTATCTACTAAGTTATTATCATATTATATTAATTACCTATAATATATGTATCAGTCTTAAGAGGTTAATTATTAATTGTGATTTGTGTTTGTTTGGCATTCTTTTTGGGTTGACAAGTTAACACTTCATTTACAATTAAAGTAACAGTACATTTTTTAAGAAAAAAATGAAATTTAATTTGATTAATAACTATTTACATTTGATATGTAATAAATGAAGAACAAAAATGTGTTGTTTTTATTTGTTTATAATTGATTGTTTGTCTGATCCTCATATTGTTGTTTGATATTTTTCTTTTTTTTTTTGGACATGTAACCTATATTTTGAGAGAGTACCAAATTTGTAATATTATTTGTCATTTGTCATATAAAAGCAATCTTAAAGAATGTTATTATGATATAATTTAATTTCACGGCAGCCATTTTTACAGAATGTGGGTGTAAAGGCAATACAGATAAATAGTGCATAAATGGAACATGATGATGAAGGGCGTTAAAGTTGGATGATGGTGTGTGGGATGAACATTATTCTATAAGATTACAACCCACATTGCCAATTTAAAATGTTGTATGCATTATGTCAAAATTTAAAATGTCATATATATTTTGTCAGAATAAATGATAATTGCACTTTATAGTTAATGATTCTTTTAGAATCTTTGTTTGCATGTTATTTTTTTAATTTTTTTTGTAATAGATGTTTCTCTTAGACTGTCTATTATTATTATTATTATTATTATTATTATTATTATTGTAATTGATGTTTCTCTCGAAATTCCATTTATTCTAACAGAATATGATTTCATCAGCATCTTCTTTTAGAACGGACCAAATTTAATTCTTTGTAATGTCTTCGTGATAGGAATGGCTTGAAGAATAGCTTGGAAACATGATAGGAATGTCTTGAAGAATGAATCAAATATTAATCAGACTCATAATATAAGATTGTTGTTATTTTTTAGGAATCACACTTGTTATTCTTTCATAATGTTGTTATTATTCAAGAATATCTTTTTGTATCACAATAATACAATGTAATTATTTGATATATTATTAGTTCAAGAATCGATTTTGTGTATTCTTTCATAATGTACTTATTCATGTTTTCTTATTATTTATGTTTCCTTAAAGAATGTCATAAACTTTCATTCTAATAAAATGTTATTCTGACAAAATAAAATAGGTTATAACCCGTTATGATTAAAATTAAAATTGAATTAAAATTAATTAATTTAAAAAAATCAAAATTATCCCTTAAGAAAAATTTCTTTTTCAAATATACTTTAATTGACTAAAATACCATTATAATTAAATATGAGTGATAATGTAACATGTTATTCCATTGTAATATCATAGACCTCAAAGTCATAGCCATTTATTATTTTTATCTATTGGTCCAGAATTGTCCTTACGACTACACAATAGATGTAGATAACACATAAACCTAGCCCTATATATATATATATATATATATATATATATATATATATATATATATATATATATATATATATATATATATATATATATATATATATATATATATTCAACTTTTAACCAACACCACCTTTCATACTAACCATTACACCCCTTAAAGTTAACCATAACCCCCATTCACATTGACGGTTAATAAGTAACAAAACTTCCATATAACTATCAACTTATCCAAAATTAACTACCAAGTGACTAACATAATAACTATTTTTAGAATTGTCAAACTAACCAAAAGTCCATCTTAAATTTCTAGATTTCCTCCTTTAGATGTAAACCACTTGAAACCTCCAATCTTTAATAACTTAATGAACATGATCCTCCTTTTGATCCATCTCAGTTGTAGTTCTGCTTACTGACACCACCTTTTGCATGTCCTTTGAGTCTTGAGTTTTGACATATTATTTCCAGAAATTATTTATGAAAGCCTACTATACACCAAAATATGCAGAAACACTACCATTTTTATATTGCCGACAATCCAAATCTTCCCCATCTCCGATTGCGGTCTTCTACCTTGCTGCTAGGAAAATTCAATCCCAAAGATTTTATCCTTGAGATATGGAGCTTCTTTAGTTGTTTCTTCGATCCCCATTTACGATTCTAGATTTCGAATCGTCAAATAATCAAGTTCCTTTTCCTTTTCGTACAAACACATCTTCCAAACTTAATCAAGTCTATTTATAAAATTACCAAAAAAGTCATTATCTTTACTTTGCTTCATTACAAATCCCTCCAAATCATCGTAATCAATGTTCGAAATCTTTTCATATACATTTATAACTACAAAACCACAAACAATAATTAGAAAGAAACTTTAAATTTACCAAGATCTTTTCAATTTGGTCACCAATTCCTACTTATTTCACTTAATCACCTTATTTTGTCAATGATCATTTTTGTTCACTTGTCATGATCTTCTTGAACAATGAACCATTGCTCTCTGATACCATTTGTTAGAGTTAACAAAAAACTTAGAAATGTTATAGGAACATTATTATATCAATGTGTGTATACGAACTTATACATATATATATATATATATATATATATATATATATATATATATATATATATATATATATATATATGTATTGGCTTCAGATCCTATTAGAAACAAGATTACTTACCACATCGTGATAAATGAATCAAACTTTTTTTTGACAAACCTAGGATATGAGTCATTTGATGATATCAAAATAAGATGATTCACAAAAAAATCTCCCAAAAAATGGCTGAAAGATTCATCTTCTTTGGGATTATTCATTAACATGTGAGAAAAAGAATCATTGTTTCAGTCATTAGATAATGAATCATCGAGATGTTTTTCTAACCATTCTTTTTCTAACACATATTTTTTTTTTCATATATGGATTCATTTACTTATTTCTCTAAAAATAAATATGTAAATAGTCTATTTCTCCTGTTTATTATGAAAGTTTTGTTTCACAAGATCATATATATATATATATATATATATATATATATATATATATATATATATATATATATATATATATATATATATATACTTATAAATCTAGCATTTTTTCTTGAATCTCATGCATTTGAAAACCCTTTTTTTAACTTCCTCAAACCACATTCATTTGATACCCACTTTTGTAACTAATGCAACTCAAAAGTTTTCTTAATTATGATTTAACACTCAAAAGTTTTATAACTTATATTATGTTTAATTAGCATTTAGTGAAAAGTTTACTATAAAAATGTCAATCTTTTGGGAAGACATGCATACAAATCATATACAAATTTCAGAAAGAAAACAAACTTAAAGGTTTTTGTGTTTTTGCTAAGTATAGGGACCTCCTTGTATTTACAGCATGTGCATGCATGTAGTCAACAACTTCCTTCTTTGTTTTGAAACACTGCCCCACCCTATATGGTTTTAAATGGATCTCCCCATGTGAGCATGGAGTTGACCTACTCAACTCCTTAAGCATTTTTGTCCTTTCAACTTCATAAAATCCTGCATACTGATAATCATCACTTTGAATAACTTCTAACTCTTCATCAACTATGTCATTGCCTATACTTTCAGTTTGCTTGTTTAAAATTCCATGTTCATCTACATCCACGACACTTTGGAATTCACTCATGTCTACATCCACATCAAATTGCAAGTTAGACTCATGTACAATGTAGTCACTATCATCAAAATCATCTCCACTATAATCAAAACCATCTTCATTCTGACTATAGAAAGCATCTCCACTGTCATCACTTACCATGCCCTCTAGAATTTCCATTTCTACTTGATTGGCTTCACCGTTTGGTACACTGTACTCAGCATCAAAGACAACATAAGTTGAATAATCATCTGTAAATGCTTCAAATTCATCGAGTCTTACACTTTGTTGTCCATCAATATCTTCACAAATTGGTTCCTCTGCAAGATTGCCTAAATTACCCTTACACACTTCTTCTATGTGGCCCATGATCAATCCTTCATTCACATCAATGACATTACTTCGTTGGCTAACTTGAGACATAACATATGGAACAATAGTCTTTGAATGATCCTGACTTACATTCATATCTATTACCTGTGACTGGTCAACAACATGGTTGGCAGGGTGGTCTAACTCAAGCTTTTTACTACACGATCCTACTTCTCTTCTACAAGGTTTTTTTCTATTAAGTTCCGGTGACACACTCTCAGGTTCCAGTTCCTCAATAACAACTTTGGAAGGAGACTTAAAATAACTAGCTACCCTAGTCTGACCAATTTCAATATAGACCTTTACAAGTCTGTGCTTAGGGACATACGAAACCAATTTAAGAACATCTTGGTCATTACCTAAAGGCAATAAACCGTAGTCTAAGGGAAATTCAGGGATATAGAAATGGTAGTAAAGAGTTTGTTCACCTTTGTACCCTAATTCTCGAACCATGTCATCGAGTTCATGGACTGAAAATAAATCAGTGTCAACGTCATCTACATATGATACAGTACCATCGACGTATTTCCTTCCAGGTGACTTGGTGAAGACACCACTATAGTGTATCTTCAACGTGAAATAGTTATCATATCCCTCTGCAAAAACAAAAATAGAAAGGGTAAAGAAGATGATTTATCTTCACGAATACATTCAAGGAAAACAAAACTTGAAGTTCTTTTTTTTTTTTATGAAAAATCTTACCGTATCTCGATTGCAAGTCCTTCAAGCACGCATTTTTTTTTCACGCAAACACCATATTGACAGAACCATTGTCCTTTGGTGCTGTGTAAACCCTAAACCCCAATTTCGTTTCTTGGATGAGAGTGATCTGTTGAAGACGAAGTCACTGTACTCTTGGGAGATGAAGAGTGTTTGGGAGTTGACGTGAAGAAGACAGTGGCATAATCATTTCCCTTAATAAAGAAGAGGGCATAGGTGAAAAGACCGATTTACCCTTATATTATTTTAATGAAATAACAGTTAACGGTGGGGTTCTAACGGTGTGAGGGATAAGGATCATCTGTCAAAAGTTTTGAAAGCACAAGAACCATCTATGAGATTTTTAAACCACGGGGACTAAACTTCAGAATCTGGGAAAACACAGGGACCATTTATGATGTTTTTTCTATATATATATATATATATATATATATATATATATATATATATATATATATATATATAGAGAGAGAGAGAGAAAGAAAGAAAGAGAGAGAGATAGAGACTATAACATATGTATGAGTTTTAATTAATTATCTTTTTGAAACGGTACAATTACAAAACAAAAAAAAAAACATATTTAAAATATTTAATTAAATATTTTCGACATCACCCTATATAACATATGATCAATATATTAGCGATTAAACCACAATATACAACGACTGTATTACAATAAACCAAAAACGAAGAAAATATAAAAACGAATTAGTATAACAAACTTACAAATTAACAGCTATAATATAATAGCATATCTCCAAATGTGGTCATAAGACCTCAACCCAACACAAAAACCTTTAAGTTTGTTTTTTTTCTGAAATTTGTATATGATTTGTATACATGTCTTCCTAAAAAATTGACCTATTTATAATAAACTTTTCACTAAATGCTAATTAAACATAATATAAGTTATAAAACTTTTGAGTGTTAAATCATAATTAAGAAAACTTTTGAGTTGCATTAGTTAAAAAAGGGGGTTTCAAATGAATGTGGTTTGAGGAAGTTAAAAAAATGGGGTTTCAAATACATGAGATTCAAGAAAAAATGCTAGCTTTATAAGTATGTATGATGTATGATAATTATATATATATATATATATATATATATATATATATATATATATATATATATATATATAGAGAGAGAGAGAGAGAGAGAGAGCTAGGTTCAAATGTGGATTGACATCTATTGTGCGGACGTGTGGACATTGTTATTCTGTGAGAATGATATAGAAAACATATTGTTTGATAGTGTAAATGCGTTCAATCTTACATAACTATTATCATTATCAGGCATTGTCTCCAATTAAATCGTCTATAAGGTTATTATAATTTTTTTTTATTCTCATTTTGTCATAATGTTGTCAGGATTTTTATTGAGTTGTATTCTGTAAGAATGAAAATGAGTGAAAAACGATGCATGATAACAAAAGCGAATATGAATTAGTGAGAATTCATGAAAATGACAATAATTAAGTGAGGTTGAACGTATTTACATTGGTAAACAACTTATTCTTTTAGTAATTCTCATATAATAGCATTATCCACACGTCCACACAATAATTTGTCATCCACATTATAACCTAGCTCTAGCCATATATATATATATATATATATATATATATATATATATATATATATATATATGTGTGTGTGTGTGTGTGTGTGTGTGTGTGTGACAACGCTAATTGTTGGCTAAATCATTAAGAAAGGGAAGTGATTCGTACACAACAGTTTTTTGCCATACACAACAATTCATGTATTATATAGCTGTACAATACAACATTTTAAAGCAACAATTGTTGTGTATGAAAAAAAATTGTTGTGTACGGATCAGCTCCTATTAAGAAAGTTGTTGATTTTTGTTAATTACTCTCACTAATAGAAAGTAAAAGTAATATTAGTATTATTTAAAATTAAATACGTAATGATTAGTTAACTATCAATCTTGATTTTAATAATATACCAAAAAGTAATAATCTTGAGTATTAAATTAAGAAAATATGGGGTTGGCTTCCTTTTAAATTAGATTCAGATACGGGATTGGTTCTTAAGTTGGAGGAGGCTGGCGATTTTTAAACCGACTAATATGGATGATTTTTTTGGATCTGAAGTCCCCGTTTCATTGCAAGGAGAGAAAGAGGATTTTTTTCGGACACATCTATTTTCGCTTGATTGGGTTATTTGGATTTTTTTCTAACACAAAAAAATGTGAGAAATTAAATATCCTCCTACCTTTTTATCCTACCAATCCTCCTACCTATTTAAATGATGACATGTGTCATATTATTATCATAAAATATCATTAAATCTCATTAAATGAACAATAAATGTTACACATGTCACCATTTCATTGGGTAGGAGGATATATAAAAACAAAAAGTAGGAGGATATTTAATATCTCAAAAAATGTTCTCTTTATAGACGATGGACGACATTTGTTGACTTTGTTCAAGCATAGATTCGTTCAACTAGATCAAGCATAGATTTTCTCTAAATTATGTTTGTTTGCATCATTGATGTACTTTGCATTTTGTTGGTTGTCTTTTATATATATATATATATATATATATATATATATATATATATATATATATATATATATATATATATACTAGGTGTGAGACCCGTGTATTACACGGGTTGATTAAAAAAGTTAAATATACGGTATAGACATTAAGTATTTTTAAAGTAAATTTTTGAAATAAATATAAATGAAATAATGAATAAATAATTCAGTCTGTACTAATAAAAAATTATTATCATGTTTTAAATAATCATATTGAATATGAATGTGTAAAAATTAAGTATTTTTTGAAGTAAACTTTCGAAACAAAAACAATAAATAGAATAAACCACAAGGACAATTTATGTAATTTGTCTTAATTAATCTATACTAATAAAACTAATTAATATAAATTCACAAATGGAATTCATTAATATATTAATAGAAATAAGAATTCACAAATGGAATTTTTACTATATACATTAATTCACATTAATTATTATGAGGTGGCATTTAATAGGTGAGAGTTGAATAAAAATGAAAAAAATATAAAAATGGCAAGTGGAAAAAAAATAATTTTAAAATTCTAAGAAAATGATATGTGTCAAATTCAATAAGAAGTTTGGCAAAATTATCTTTATTTATTAGGGTATATATATATATATATATATATATATATATATATATATATATATATATATAGAGAGAGAGAGAGAGCTAAGTTAATGTGTTTTCTCACATATATTGTGTGCTAGATTGTACCAATAGGAATTTAGTAAAATTAAATAATTATTTAATTAAATAAAGATAGATATTAAATGATTTTCATAATTATATATATTAAATGATATCTATAATTGTAATTCTCTTTTTATGGAAACTAATTAAATTCGTTATTAATGTCAGTAATAACATTTTTGAGAATGAATTCGCATCTAGGTTTTTTTGTATGAGTTCGTTTTTTGTTTCATTACTCACTCACTTAAAATACAATAAAGTTGCATAGAATATGAAGAACAAGAGTGTATTTAACTAGAATACTCTCTCATTCTGCTAGAATACACTCTCATTCTAGTGGATACGAATGCATTCTGTAAAACTATTATTGTTGACATTAATGATGAATTTAATTAGTTTCCAAAAAAATGAATTATAAGTATGGATATCATTTAATATACATGTAATTTTTATTAAATTCTTATTGGTGCATTCTAACATACAATAGATGTGAGAAACATTTAAACCTACCTCTCTCTCTCTCTCTCTGTCTCTCTCTCTCTCTCTCTCTATATATATATATATATATATATATATATATATAGGGGAGGGTTCACTTGAGATTAAAAAAAAGGAGTGATTTTGAGATTCAACCTCAGCCACATATGTCACATTTGCCGCTCTAATGCTCCAGCGTACTGGTATCAACAACGTATGCCTAATCATAAATGATTATATGACAGAGAGATATAATCATATAGGATTATACATATTTATACATATATGCCTAATCATAAATGATTATACATATATGTTTGTTCATAGTTTGAGTAATCATAAATGATTATGATAGTTGGTGGCAGAAGAGGTGGTGGTGACAGAGGTGGCGGTAGTATAAGCAACGGAGGTGATTGTGGTGGGGTAGAATGGTGTCAGAGGTGGTGGCAGTGGTGGTGACGGTGGCGGTTATGATGGTGGGGATGGTGGCGGAGGATGGTCGAACATATTTATTGCTATTGCTTTTAAATTATTTTTTTCTTTGGTCATAACATGCATTGGTTATGGCGAATTATGATGCACCCATAACGACTTCATGCATTTAATTCTCGTAGTGGAAGACTATTTATGAATAACTTAATAGTATGAAACAACTCTCAACTGTATTTTGTTTTTAGTTGACATCTCATAAAATTGAAAATTTTTTATAAAAATATTTGTAATATTAATCCTTTTCTATAAATTTTAGCCTCCAAATGTATTTTATCCTATATTATCTTTTAGGGTAAATGTCACTATAGTCCAATCAACTATTGTTATTTATCCGATTTGGTCATTAAAATAGGTCATTAAACTTATAATTTACATGTCTATTAAGTCACTTTCGTTAGTTTTTAACAGATCTTTTGTTAACAAGTTATTAAAATTAATAAGAATGGTTCTTATGGTTTCAATTTCTTTTGTGGTTGGTCCTTTACCAACATCATTCATCACCTACACCATCACCGTTCACTTTTGGCACCCACCAACGTTCATCTCGAGTAACCCCTATGATCTTTGATTTAGAGTTTAGTTTATCAATCGATTTTAAGTAAAAATATGATACATTTGGTAGAAATTTCAACTACTTAAATCCCTTAAATCGACTAAAAATATGCTAGATCACTAATCGTAGAAGTTTGCAAACTGCATTTATTATTTTGATTGTAGCTTGATGATCTTGAGCTTTTGTAAACCTAGCACCTCAAATGCGATGCCTCTAATGAATCACAAACACCAAAGCAAATTGGATGATCTTGGAGAGTGAGAGGGGGACGACTTAAAATCGGCTCTATGATCTCTAGGGTTAAAGTGGTAGCCGAAATGTGAAGCCTAGGGACCCTTTATATAGGTGAGGAATTAGGGTTTCAGTCAAAGACCTCATATGGTTGCTTAGGCTCTAAGCAACCCATAAGAATCTTCCAGAAACTAGCCCTTGGACGAAATCCTTATGGGCTCCCATAAGATTTCGTCCAACCCCTTTCCATAGGGTTTCTCAGCCCAAAATGCAATTATCTTATAATTACAACTTCAGTCCCCTTATCAAACTATTTTACATGTCAAACTCTTTACCAAATTCACTTTTGTATACTAAACATTTCTTTTACAATTTTCAATCTTATATATTGTTTAAAACCATGGCTACTACATATATAGTTATATAAATAAGGTTTGAAGGACTTAGGAGAGATAACCCACTTTACTTCCTGTCCTTGTTTGGTTGTGGACTTAAAGTACCCGGTTGTTTGTCCGAGTGTCGTTGAATCCTTAGTTATATATTATGTATATATGTATAGATATAAAGACTTTTATCTCAGTTCAGTACATTCAGTCATACAAACAAGTCTACTAATAAACTATAATAGGTATAGTTTAGGGTTATACTACTTACTACTTCTAGTCCAATGAAGCATTCAAGAGTCAGTTCATTCATGAGTTATTACTTACTACTATGAGAACATATACAACTATACTATGATGAGAACATATACAACTATACTATGATGAGAACATATACAACTATACTATGATGAGAACATATACAATGATAATATGATGAGAAACAATACATTCATTACACAAGTACATACATTACATATACAAGTATACTATAACATAAATGTGATCCACTGTATCGGAGCGTGCCTTCATTGTCATGGCCTGAGTTGTAACCAGAATCTCCTGGAGGGAGAGCGTGAGTTTGCATATAGATCTATACTGGATTGACTATCCTACACCTTGCTGCTAGCTACAGCGAGACCTGCAGGTCTTCGGGTGCCAAATGTCCTACCTTTTGACGACTTACATTGTCGGGTTTCATAGTCGATAGTATGGTACAATTAATCACATGATACCTTAATATAAATCCGATTTAAGGTAGCTAGTACAGCAGTAGTTCCTATAATACAACACTACAATACTACATTAGTTTACCCCTTTACATTTATTTGGTGATTACTTCACTTAAACATTAATGTACAAACTATATTTTGATAATGATAGTTACACTTGGGAAAATTACACACTTTTACAAGAAACAAACATACCAAAACAGATGTGCCTTGGTAGAAGGCTACTTTTGTAACATCCCAAGATTCAGGTACAACTACTCAATCCTCCTTCTTTTCTCTTGTGTCAAGTTTAGCCCTTTAGAGGAAAATGTGGCAAATGAGTACGTTGGGCGTACTCGGGAGTACGCTGTGCGTACTCATGCGCTTATTCTGGACGCGGAGTCGCCAAGGTACGCTGGGCATACCCAGAGTTATGCCGGGCGTACCCGGCCCAGGTGCAAAACCCTAATCTGACTTGTGCACTATTTAAAGTGTGCTAAGGCTCATTTCTCAGCCTCCATAACAGTGAATGAAACCCTAAGAGAGAGCCTCCCATCGTTCTTTGTGAGTGTGTGAGTGTTGTTGGAGCTAATAGTGCATTGGTGACTTTGTGAAGAAGAAGGAAAGGAGCTTTTGGAGGCTAAAGCTTGAAGTGCAAATTTGGATCTGAGATCTACAGAGAAAGGAGCTACACTTAGAGGTATAAAGTTCAAAACTTTCCTCTTCTTTTGGTTTGTTGTTGCATGTGCCATTTCTAGGGTTAAAAACCCCAAAGGTGGAGACTTTATGAGTGTAAAGTGCTCCATGGTCCGAGATCTGTCCCTTTTCAGTGGTATTAGTGGTTTAGATCCATAAAGTTTCCATCTTGGTTGCTGATATGGGATCATGCTTGAGTAATAAGCCTTCTAGAGTTAGAGAATGGAATATTATGGGAGTTGGTGACTTGTTCAGCCATGCAAAGGCTTAAAGTCATCAACTTTATGGATTAAGAGGCTTAGAAGTGGTCAGATCTAGAAGTTGGACGTGGGTCTTAACTGTTTAAGACCTCAAGAGCTAAAGGGCTGAAGCAGGGGAGTACGCCGGGCGTAATCCCAGTACGCGCCGCGTACTGGATGGCGTTCCCCGATTCTGAGAGGCAGCCGGGTACGCTCAGCGTACACATATGGTACGCGCAGCGTAACCTGGAAAGTTGACTTTTGGTTGACTTTTAGGGTATGGTCTATAGTGGGGCCTTTTGAGTTATGAGAGGGGTAAAATGGTCTTTTACCCTTCTGAAGAGTGTCATAAGAAGACATAGTCTAGCCTTTGAGAGTTATATTAAATAGGGTATTTATTTCATGTGATTAGGCGGAGGCTAGACCAGAGTTTACCGAGTCGGAGATTTACCGAGTTACCAGAGGTGAGTCTTCTCACTATACTTTACTTAAAGTGGTAAACAAAGTATGTGACAGTGTATTTCAGAGTTAGGTGCCAGTGTATTTGCATGCTATTTATGTGTTATAATTATTGTGTTATGTGATATGCATGATTCAGAGTTTACAGAGTTAGGATCAGTGGGTCCATAGAGTTAGGACCTTTGGGTCCACAAAGTCAGGGCCAGAGGGCCCATAGAGAGTTGGGACTGGAGGGTCCCACTGAGACACATTGACCAGAGGGTCAAACAGAGTTATAGCCCCGAGTGGCTAATATGTGTTAGATTGGTATTTTGGGGAACTCACTAAGCTTTATGCTTACAGTGTTATGTGTTATGTGTTTCAGGTACCAGTGATGAATGCGGGAAGGCGCCGGCATGATTCGTACACACACATGGGATTTTATGTATTTCGATCTTGGGGAATGTTTTGTGAAACAAAGATTTGATAAAATGACATTTTATTAATAAATGTGTTTGGAAAATGTGTTTTTAAAAAGTGAAAAATTGTTTAAATTTTTACGGTGTTACAACTTTTAGTAGAAAATATAGGATTTTCTAGGAGTTACAAACTTTTACAAACACTTACAAACATTCACATACTTTTACTACAAACGTTTACAAACTCATACTTCAAACATTGTTTCAAACATTTTGATACAAACATACACACTAAATACTTATGAACTCACCAGCTTTAATGCTGATAAACTCTTTCAAAATAACTTGTATTCTCAGGTCATCAGTAGACAGGCACCGATGCCAGCTTTTAAGAAGATAGAGCGCATACAAGACTCATCTTATATTTTGATTCATATTTTGGTGTCTTATATACTACATAACACGCTTGTATTAAAATTATATATTTAATGCAATGGATGATGTTGTTTACTTGTTTACTATTATACTGTGTTGTGATACTGTACATGACGTCCTCCGCCCCAGAACGTTTCCGCCGTTCTCGGTTTTGGGGTGTGACATAAGGTACTCTGCACATCTCTGCTATCTCGGCATCAATAATCGGGCTTTGAGTCTTACTCAACTTGGTATTTCTTTGGATTGGTAACGCCCCATTCTTGGAATTTTCCATGCTGAAACGTTTCAACACTTTATCCAAGTAAGTACTATGACTAAGTCCTATTAGTCTTTTACTCCTATTTCTCAAAATCCTTAACCCAAGAATATAAGCAGCTTCGCTGATGTCCATCATAGCGTAGCACTTCCCATGCCAGGACTTAACCTCCTGCAAGGTTGGGATATCGTTTCCTATGAGCAGTATGTCGTCCACATACAATACGAGAAAACTAACTATACTCCCACTGGCTTTGCCATATATGTTGGATTAGTGTCTAAGCCTGTAACTATATTTGGTATGTACTTGACCCGATTGTGCATGGTCCTTTTGGGTTGCCTTCACCAAAGCAACTTGACAGGATGATTTATGGAGAGAGAGAGAGAGAGAGAGAGAGAGAGAGGTTATCATGCTTTATTAATATATTATATGAATAATATATATTAAAAGAGAAATCATATAGTTTAATTAATATTGGTCAAGAATTAGTTAAGAATTAAATATGTGGCTAAAAGAGATTAATTAAATAAGGGGGACTGGAACTGTCAATTATAAGATAGTTGATTTTGGGCTGTGAACCCTCATGGACATAAGGGGGACGAAATTAGGAATGGAAGTCCACTCTAATTTCGTCCAATGAGGCCTTATTCCAGAAGGTTCTTTAGCTGCTTAGGGCCTAAGTCATCCAATTAGGGTTTTGACTGAAACCCTAGCAACTCAGCTATATAAGGGACCCCAGGGCTTCAGTTTCGGCTACACCAAGAAACCCTAGAGTTACTATAGCCAAAATTGTGCCTCTCCTTTTCTCTTCTAGATAATCTTCTTGCTTGTGGTGTTTGTGAGCCATTAGAGGTGTTACACTTGTGACACTAAGCTTCTTGAAGATCAAAGATTCTTGCAACTATTGAAAGGTATCATCTAAACTAGTTTTATTGTAGATCTCGTTTTTAATAGTATGCTAGATTAGGGTTTCAAGCTTTGGATAAATTTTCATGTACAATAGAGAAACCTAGATCCAAAGCTTTAGGGTTTTGCATGTGCACATAAGATGTTCTTTTGCTCAAAACCCATCAGTGGTATCAGAGCCTTGACTGGTTTTCTTTTGTATTTGATGCATAGATTAATCATTCAACGAAAAGGTTTTTTTTTTCGTTTTTTGCTTCTGGCTGGTGACCACGACGTGGCATAGATTGCCACAACGTGGTGGCGAGTCAGAGTGCAAATCTCGGGATTTTGGCTTATTTTTGACTTGGGATAATTACCAAAATTATTTTTAATTAATAAAATCCGATTTTTATTGATTCCATGTAATTATCTTAGTCAAAATAAAAGATTTTTTTTATCATTTAATTAGATAATTATTTTCTTATTTGATAAACCTTAATTATTTGAATTATTTGATCAATTATCTTGCATGAAATTGGATTAGGTCAAAATTAGATAATCACCAATTAATTGTTTAATTATTATTACTTGAATTTTGATCTAGATAGTTTTGAAATGTTTCAAAACTTGCCCTCAAGTTTTAGAATTTAATTTTTTGGGATTAAAAGTTTAATTTTGAAATAAATAAATTTCAAACCCTAGAATTTTACAAGTTTCAAATTTACCCTATACTATTATAATATTATAAGAATAAATATTATATATGTATAAGATAAATGCTAGTTTACCGTTAGTAGGCCTCATTCACGAAGCCGATCTATAAGGGGGTATAAGGTTATGGCCTATAAAATGGTCGTTTAATGGGTGTCCACTCTCACCCACCCCTTCCTTGATTGGTGGAGGGTCATTAGCCGAACGGTTAGGATAGGGCAACTCTTTCCTCATTAAAAGTATAATGATTTATAAAGTAACTAAATGTTTTTATAAAAAAAATTCTCAATCTTAGTTACTTTAGGCAAAATGTGAATTTGATGTTATTCCATGAAATTACACTTTGTACCCTTGCTAAGATGTTAGTCGAGCGTGTGTGGTTAACCGGCACACTAATTTGGCTCTAAGCAAAGGTGACAAAGGGTGACTCGATGTTTGTCATAGATCAATGGAGCGTGTGTGGTTAACCGACACATTGATTAGGTGACTATAACATTGGGATCACCATATACATTTGCATGGTTATTCACACCCTGTTTGTGATCCTCAGTATCCCAGTCACAAACTTGAGGGGCATATCGGGATTTAAACATGTCATTGAAAAGTTCAATGAATCTCAAAAGATCTAGGAGTTTTCTATACATTTAAAACTTAACTTCCTTTTGTTTTTCATGGTGGAAATTAGTGAATCGTCATACACAATTATTTGTTGTTTAGATTACGTCATCCCTCTTCTAAATTGCAAATAATATTGTTGGATCCTAGCCCTAATTTCTCATTTTGGTGTTTAATTGGGGATTCTTATCTAATCAAACTTTGTCTCTTTTCCTTTTCAGATGTCGAACTCGAACAACAACGCTTCCAGCTCAAACTCTTCCGGCTCATTCTCACTCATGAACTTGTGTGGGAGAGTGATCTTCGACTGAAACAATTTTAACGATTGGATCCGCAACATAAGGATGGACACCCGCTACGAGGACAAGGAGTATGTCCTCGACAAAGAGCTGAAAAAGGTGGATGTGAACACTGCCACTCCCGAGGAGATCACTGCCTTTGAGGCCCATGACCGTGATGTCACGAAAGCCCATTGCATCATGCTAGCAACCATGACTGCTGAACTCCAAAAGTCATACGAGGACTTCTATCCATACAAAATGCATCAGGACTTGCTTGAAAGGTACCACCAAAGTGCAACGCAGGAGAGGTACGAGATCATCACTTCGAAGATCACGACCAAGATGAGAGACGGAGAGTCTATCAATGCTCATCTGCAGAAGATGCAGAGGTATGTTGACCGCCTACTGAAGTTAAATGTTAACTTTGATGAAGAGTTGGCGATTGACATCATTCTTCATTCACTGCCACCCTACTTCAACCAGTTTCGCATGACCTACCACATGACCAAAGAGGAGGTCACGTTGAGCAAGCTTCAAGGCCTGTTGAGGACTGCTGAGAGCAACCTCAAGGACAACTCCATTGTATAAACTCCTACTCCTACTGCAGCCCCAATCTTGGCTATTAGGCAAGGAAAGGGTAAGAAGAGGAAGGCTCCCTCTAATAGCCACCATAAGGGAAAGTCCCGTGATGGCACCTCTTATAGTGGAACCAAGGCTGGTCCCGCTACACCCACCTCAAGCCCAAAGGATGCAGAGTGCTATCACTGCCACGACATAGGGCATTGGAAACGAAGTTGCCCGAAATATCTGCAAGACATCAAGGATGGAAAGATCAAGCCGTCCTTCGCAGGTATTTATACTATTCACTAAAGATTCATCACAAGCTATTTCTTGGGTACTTGATACAGGATGTAGTTTTCACATTTGTTCTTATTTGCAGGGCCTAAGAAGAAATAGGGATGTGGAGCATGGGAAGATAAACTTGATCATGGGGAACAGAAGATCGTCTCCTGTCACCAAGATTGGAGTTTACTCTTTAGTGCTTAGTAATGGATTAGGACTAGATTTGAATAATTGTTGTTATTCTCCAGACATGGCAAGAAACATCATTTCTTTTCATGGTTTGTATAGACAAGGATTTAGATATTCATTTGATAATGAAAAGGGTTTTATTAATGCTTATCTTAATGGTGTTTTCTATTTTGAAGCATTGCCTTGTAATGGAATATATGAAACTGTGATGGTTGTAGACAACTTAGGAAATGATGTGTTGCATATCGAATCTTCCAATAGTTTGGACAAAGCATGCTTGTGGCATTGTCGTCTTGGACATGTCAACAAGAAACACATAGCCCAACTCCAAAAGGATGGAGTGTTGGAGTCATTCGACCTTAGGGACGATGACGTGTGCGAGTCTTGTTTACTTGGAAAGATGATCAAGTCACCCTTCACTGGCCCTTGTGAAAGGGGTGAGGGTTTATTGGATCTTATACACACCGATGTGTGTGGGCCCTTTAGATCCACCACAAGAGATGCAAGCCGCTTCTATGTGACTTTCACCGATGATTATAGCAGATATGGGTATATCTACTTAATTAAGCACAAGTCAGAAAACTTTGAAAAGTTCAAAGAGTTTAAACAAGAAGTGGAGAATCAGTTGGGCAGGAAAATCAAGATGCTTCGATCCGATCGAGGAGGAGAGTACCTTAGTCTTGAATTCCACAACTACCTCAAGGAATGCGGAATAGTTTCGCAATTGACGCCACCTAGGACACCGCAGTTGAATGTTGTGGCTGAGAGGTGTAATCAAACCTTGCTATACATGGTTCGTTCAATGAGTCGTGATTCGCTACCTATCTCATTCTAGGGGTATGTCTTAGAGACTGCCACTCATATCCTTAACTTACTCCCTACAAAGAAGCTTGCCAAAACACCTCATGAGATGTGGACAGGGAAAGCTCCCTTGTTGGCACATATCAAGGTTTGGGGTTGTGAGGCTTTCATAAGACGAGAGACCCACGACAAGCTCGAACCTCGTAGTGAGCGGTGTATTTTCATCGGCTATCCGCAAAAGTCCTTTGGATATCTCTTCTATAGAACGAGTGACAATGTTGTCTTCCTTGCGAGGAGAGGGGTTTTCCGAGAGAGAGAACTCATAAGCCAAGGGGATAGTGGGAGGCAAATCGATCTTGAAGAGCTTCAAGAATCGAGCGATGAAGGAACCTCTAACGTTGGTGATATGGGCATATTTAGTCATATAATTCATGCATGATCTTAATACTTTATGTTAATTTTATCTTAAATAATGAACCAAAGGTGCTTAATTAGCTTAAATATTTCATTTTCAGCAACAAAGACATGCTCGAAAGGAAAATGAAGCGGAATTGGCGATTGGAAGCTTGGATATTGGATTTTGAAGAAAGAAGGATGTTGCTGGACAACTTGACCCCTCGTCAGTGTTTTGGCCATATCTCATGAACCGTAACCCCGATTGACGAGATTCAAAATGTTATGAAAACTAGACACAATTTCGGACGACTTTCGTGTTTTGAGAAAATGTTGATTCCAAACGGACTCGACGAGTAGGCCATCAACTCGACGAGTCACTTCGAACTTTCGCGATTCTGGACGCGCTGACTTGCCGTACACGGGTTTTAAGTGACGGACTCGCCGAGTAGGTCACTGGACTCGGCGAGTCACCTCTGTTTTGTGAAAATCTATATAAAGGGACTTTCAGATCGATACCCGAGGAGATAGATGAACCCTTGGAGGCCAATTGTCGACTAAAGGTGCTGCTGGAGCGTGGGAAGCAAGGGAATCAACCCTACATTCAATTTTAAGGAGAATCAAGGCAAAATCAAGTTTACTCTTTACCTAATCTCTTGTTTGAACTATGTTTTTACCAATTGATTTCGTTTTTGAGCTTGTTTCTGCTGTAATCATGAGCTAAAACTCATAACTTCTGTTTAGGTAGATGAATTTGTGAACATGGATTGATTATTTGATTAGGATTAATTTTAATTGGTGATTATGTTTTATTAAGCTTGTTAAAGAACCTTATGTGTTAACAATAACTATTCTTCTGTTAATAAATCAGTAATTAAGTTGTATGAACATCTCTTAGTTATTAATTTCATATGATTTATTGTGACCACATAGTTGTATGTCTAGGAATAGCGAATGTGAAACTAGAATTAACTAGAAGATAAGTAAGTTAATGGGTGAGCTTGTTTGATGAACATCAGCAAGAGGTTAATTGAAGGGCCAATTTAATTAACCATTACAAGTCTTATTTAACCCGAATCAATAACTAGGAAATCTATTAATTTAGACAACTGGCCACTGCTTGAGTTAATTTGTTTCTTAAGGATTAGTAATAGCGAACGTGAAACTAATCATCTTAGTCGGTAGCCAATGAAGAATTAATCCGATACATTGAAATCATCCATGGGAACAAATGAGTCGAACCTAAACAGAAGTCCTCTTTATTATTGAATTTAGTTGATTTTTATTTGCTTAGCTCTTAGTTTCTTAGTTTAAGTTTTAGTTAATTGTTTAAGTTTCTAGTCTTGCAAAACTAGAGAAACCCCCTTTCTATTACTTGTTTTATTTAGATAATATTAGCATTTCTTTTAATTGTTTACTGTTCCCTGTGTTCGATACCCTACTTACCTGAACTAAACTGCTAATCGATAGGTACACTGCCTTTCGTGTGTTCGTCTTTGTGTTTAAGTTAGTAGGATTAAAACTAGTTGGTTTTACACACATCAGTTGGCATTGAACATGAGGAGGATACTCCTGTTGAACCGACTGACGAGTCCCTACCTCTTAGACGTCCTAGTAGAGTTAGCGTTCCGCCTATGTTGTATGGTTTTCATATAACAAGTGAAGGTGATACGTTTATTAGTGATAGTACACTAATAAATTTGGATGAACCTAATAGCTACAAGGAAGCCATGGCAGGCCCGGAGTCTGCAAAATGGAAAGAGGCTATGGACATCGAGATTCAGTCCATGTATGACAACCAAGTTTGGAATTTGGTTGACAATGTGCCAGGTCGTAAGACGGTCGGGTGCAAGTGGATCTTCAAGAAGAAGACCGACATGGATGGGAAGGTACACACTTACAAGGCGTGATTGGTTGCGAAGGGCTTTACTCAAACTATCGGCGTTGACTATGATGAGACCTTCTCACTAGTTGCGAAGATAAAGTCTATTAGGGTGATGCTAGCCATTGCTGCATTTCATGACTATGAAATATGGCAGATGGATGTCAAAACCGCTTTCCTTAATGGAAAGTCGGCTGAGGATGTTTACATAAGTCAGCCAGAGGGTTTTGTCGATGCGAAGCACCCTAATATAGTGTGTAAGCTTGAGAAGTCCATTTATGGATTGAAACAAGCATCTCGCAAATGGAATCTTTGTTTCGATGAGAAAGTCAAAGAGTTTGGTTTTCTGCGAAGCGAGGATGAATCATGTGTATATGTCAAAGTCAGTGGGAGTATAGTTAGCTTCCTCATGTTGTATGTCGATGACATACTACTCATAGGAAACGACATCCCGACCCCACAGGAAGTCAAGTCCTGGCTTGGGAAATGTTTCGCTATGAAGGACCTCGGAGAAGCTGCCTATATTCTGAGAATAAGGATAGTGAGAAACAGGAGTAAAAGACTAATAGGACTTAGTCAGAATACTTACTTGGACAAGGTACTAATGCGTTTTAGTATGGAGAATTCCAAGAATGGGGAGTTACCCATCCAAAGTAATGCCAAGTCGAGTAAGACTCAGAGCCCGAGTACCAAAGTCGAGATAGCAGAGATGAGCCGAGTACCTTACGCTTTCGCAGTTGGCTCGATCATGTATGCTATGACTTGTACTCGCCTTGATGTGGCTTTCACTTTGAGCATGGTCAGCAGATATCAAGGGAACCCTGGCGAAGCACATTGGACTGCAGTCAAGAATATTCTTAAATACCTTCGGAGGACCAATGAATGTTTTCTAGTCCTCGGTGGGAGTGATGACTTAAGGGTGCGAGGGTATAGTGACGCCAATTTTCAGACCGACCGAGACAACTACCGTTCTCAGTCGAGCTGGGTCTTTACACTAAATGGAAGAGCAGTGACTTGGAAAAGTTCCAAGCAGGAGACGGTAGCTGATTCAACGTGCGGATTTGAGTACATAGCGGCGAGCGAAGCATCAAAGGAGGCGATATGGTTAAAGAACTTCATTGGAGACCTTGGAGTTGTGCCAGCTATAAAGGACCCTATGGAAATTTTCTGTGATAATGAAGGAGCAGTTGCCTTGACCAAGGAACCGAGGGATCATGGTAGATCTCGACATATCGACAGGAAATATCCTTTTATTCGACATCGAGTGGAAGAGGGACTCCTCGTGGTAAAGAGGGTATCGTCAGAGGATAACCCATCAGATCCCCTTACGAAGGGACTGAGTAGGTTCAAGCACTTGCAGCACGCTAAGAGCATCGGGCTGAAGGACGATATTAGTTTAGATTAGATAGTTTCGAAACATGTAATAGATAAATGTAATTAACATTTGATGATTAAATAAAGGAGTATTATTTATGAGTAAAGTTACTGTCTTGTGTTAATTATTTACCTATTGTTTCACTTTGCATGTTTTGACTTCTTGAATAATAAGATTATTCGAACGTTCCACAGTCGCTCATACTTTGGGAGTAGGTGTGAAAGAAGATTGTCGTGAATTGGTTTGTAGATTGTCTAAAGTGTATTAGACATAGCAAAGGTTTGCTACAACGTTCATGAGTGCTTATGAATAAGATTTGAGCATTGGATTAAACTCACACTTGCTGGTATCACTTCATGGAATTTATCACGAGTGATCACAAGACGATAATATCATATAGTCTTTAAACCTAGATATATGGGTTATTGTTTGCAAGTTGGTTGTGCATTGATAATGCGTAAACACATCAGTAACTCGATGTTATAAAACGCATTGTTGTGCATGATTTGAGGAGTGATTGGTAAATGCATATACGTTGAAGTTTATTTGTTCCTTTTGTCCTAAGAGGGTAAAAGCGCTATCTGGGCCCCTCGATGATTTGGCTTGACTTATGTGCCGGTCTCGGTCAGGACTTAATTGATGTGTTCAATTAAGTTC
Source organism: Lactuca virosa (assembly GCF_052849685.1). NCBI lineage: Eukaryota > Viridiplantae > Streptophyta > Magnoliopsida > Asterales > Asteraceae > Lactuca > Lactuca virosa. Next base: position 102,168,604 of record NC_136432.1, on the reverse strand, counting down.
TATCTCAAACGAATCAGATATCGAGAAACAAACTGATGGACAATAAGTATGACTATGTTCCATGTAATTGTTCGCACGATATCTAAAACGGAGGACTGTACGATCCCATATCAGAAGGACAGGTCACCGATAAGATCAGAGTTCAACAGCGTCTTTGAGAGCTACGATTGCTGATCGGATCCTGAAGTCGTACTTGCATTTATAGTTACTAGACTTATCCAAGTGGGAGACTGTTGGATTAGTGTCTAAGCCCGTAACTATATTTGGTATGTACTTGACCCGGTTGTGCATGGTCCTTTTGGGTTGCCTTCACCAAAGCAACTTGACAAGATGATTTATAGAGATAGAGAGGTTATCTTGCTTTATTAATATATTATATGAATAATATATTAAAAGAGAAATCATATAGTTTAATTAATATTGGTCAAGAATTAGTTAAGAACTAATTCTGTGGTAAAAGAGACACTACTAGAAAAACAACCTTTTACGACGCGCAATGCGTGTCGTATAACGCTCAGACGACGCGCAAATGCGTATCAAGGAAGGCCCTGTCATAACGAGAGACGACACGCTTTTGCGCGTCGTCTATAGACGTCGTGCATTTACGACACACATTTACGACGTGCATTTACGATGCGCAATGCGTATCAAGGAAGCCCCTGTCATAAATGAAGACGACACGCATTTGTGTGTCGTAACCTTACGACGTTCGTTTAGGACACGCATTGCGTATCATTAAAGCCCCTGTCATAAATGAAGATGACACACATTTGCATGTCATAAACTTCAGCAACCATTTACGATATACATTTACTACGCGTCTTTACGATACTCATTTACGCATAATACAAAAATATGGAAACAAATATATACCAAAACAATCAATTTCATCCATAACATCATGTCAAAAAATTGTAATACATTGGTATTAAGGGGATCCTATTGTACATTGTTATTAAGAGGTTTTCCCTAACTATAGAACCTAATACTACATTGCTATTAAGGAACACTTTCTTGTTTCTACTTCTTATTGTTATGCTTCTGTTTCCACATGATATCTGTTTTCATCATCAACACATTAGTATTCAGAAAGGCTTCAAGCAACATCAATCTATGTTATAAAATATTAAAATTTAATACACATGTAGTAACATACCTTTTTTCAAGAATCCAAGCTTCAATACAGCCCATACCTGTATAAAAATTGATTAACAATTTCAGGAATATATAATTAACAATCACTATGCACCAAGTAAATCTACAGTCAACATCTTAGCTAGTTTCTTCTCGATTTTTTATTTAAGGTCCATACGTCAAGATTTTTTTTAAAGGAATTCCACTTTGAATAGGTTGTGAGCATGCTATAAAAATTGATTAACATAGTACATGGCTATTTCCTTCAACAGGTTGTGAGCATTAAAAATGCTTTTGAGAAAAGCATGAGACTGACAGTTGTATATATATAGAGAGAGACGTACCCATATATGCATTAAGAAGACCAAAAATAAACATAAAAACAATATTAATGTATTACCCATCATATACTACATCATGTACCATTGACTGAAATTCATTTGTAAGAAACTACCCTGAAAAGGGATCTCCCTATGAAGCAGCAATCTGTAGATACAAACATTTAATAACATAAATAGAATAAAGATTCTTTATTTTTTATTGTTTTAGCCGGTATTTTCTGTAGTGATCAAACACTTATATATTTTCTGATGGATAAAAAAACATTATTTTTTTGGTTTACCTGATTTTGAAAAAGGTTATATACAGGAAAAAAACAATGTATACTCAATTTTTTTGAATTTCGCCACCAAACTATTATGTAGCTATTGATTTTTATAAAAAATATATATATTTTTTTATCAATTTCATTTTACTAAATTTATAAAATACATATTCTTTTACCTTATTTACAAGCATGTTTACTTGTTCTCTGTGCGTCTCCTTCAGCACAAAGCTCTTCCAGCAACATACCAGCAAAATTACCATAAAACCAATCAGTTATTCCGTTTGTTACTAAGATAAAACTGTAACATCCCAAAATTCAAGTCCAAAAATTTCATTTTTAATTAATTAACTCATAAAACATTCACTAGAAAATATTGTATAAACACGTCATCTCATAAAATCAAGTATCATGTTTGAAACCCACAACATAAACAAATATCATATCAGAGTACAATCCCAGAAAACACCGTGCGGAAAATCAGATGTGTGTGTGATGCCATGCTATGCCGCCGGCTCCTTCCCCTTAGACGAAGAGGTACCTGAAACCAAAAACTGAAACCGTAAACACAAAGCTTAGTGAGTTCCCCCAACATACCACATACCATATAATACCATCGGTATCTTTCAACCGGTAATCGTCATCGGTATCTTTCAACCGGTAACTGGGGACTATTCCACCCCTTACCACTAGCATACAATAACAAGATATAAGCATACAGTCAGGCATATCCGGGTACTGACCTACCCCTTGGTCCTAAGGACCACTATCAGGGAAACTATCCCTATCATGCACGTAACATATCATACAGATATAACTCATAACCAAACACACACCAGACCAAGATAATTATCACAAAGACAATCATCTTCTAATACTCCTCATTGGTGGGTCGGCATTGTGGCCTTAGACTCACCCCTACTGGAAGGTAACTCACCTCAAAAGGCTGGCTGCTGAAAAGCTGATCCGCAAATGTCTGACAACTGCTCTGGTGATCCCCCGACTATATTTCCATAAAACACTTAATCAGACATTGATACTATTCCCAGGGTAAAATGACTATTTTACCCCTGACCGATTCCAAACCAAAGTCAAGTCAAAGTCAAAGTCAACTTCCAGTTGACCCGACTCGCCGAGTTGGCTTGCCAACTCGTCGAGTCCATATCCAGTCGATTGCCTCTACTCCCGTCTCTACTCGTCGAGTTATTGACTCGACGAGTTCACTTCCTAACTGATACTCAATGGTCCTTCATCCAACTCGTCGAGTTGTATGAACAACTCGTCGAGTTAATCTTCATCCGATGAACACGTTCTGTCCTTGACTCGCCGAGTTGATGAACAACTCGTCGAGTTCTATGAAGATTGCCTTGGACTCGCCGAGTCCGTTCATGCACTCGTCGAGTACCATGAATTTCCAGAACAATTTGCTTAGTCCAGAACGTTGGGTCACTCCCCGGGACTCCCTAAAACCTTTCCACACTCAACTGGTCCTTTTGACCCTCATAGATATGGGACAGAACCCTTGGACTCGCCGAGTCCAGGAGTGGACTCATCGATTCGGTCACCTCCGCTCCTTAAAACTTCGATTTCTGATGTACAACACTTGTCCAAAAGATAGATCCAAGCCCCTAAACTCGATCTAGCACGTAAAGTTACAAACTTTACGTGCATGCATGGGACTTTTGAGCTTAAAAGGCTCTAAAATGGTTCTTTTGTTGCATGGGGCCTTCCTTGGGTGCAAAAGCAACCCAAATCTGTCTTGTGACTCCAATATTGACATGATCCAGAAGCTCAAACCCCCAACCATGTTTGCAAACATGGTTGGCCACCAAAAATGGCTTATAAAAGCCCTAATTCACCTCAAAGAGGGATCTAACAAATGAATGAGCAAGGTTCAGACTTTATACCTTCTGTAGACTGCAAATGATGAACCAAACTCGAATCTTTCAGTCTCCTCTTGATCCTTCTATGCTCTTCCTTCTTCCTTGAGGTCAAAACTCATAAGAATCACTCAAAAGCCTTAGATTTTCTCAAGAACGGCTAGGGTTTGCTATGAGAAGTGTTTGGGAGCATAAAGGTCGTTTAAATAGGGTGCAAACCCCTAAATTAGGGTTTTTGTCCAGACAACGGCTACTCGCCGAGTCCGGGACCCGACTCGCCGAGTCCGCAACTTAAACTCCGCGTCTCATCCCGCTTCTACTCGGCGAGTCAGTCCTTCGACTCGCCGAGTCCAAGGCCAAAAATGCAAAAATAATTGAAGATTTAATAACAGAATACGTACCAAGAACCAGGTGCTACAAATCTCCCCCACTTATTTTAGACTTCGTCCTCGAAGTCTGCTGCTCGATCCTGGAACAGCTCTGGGTAATGCTCCATCATCTCATCCATCGGCTCACATGTCCATTCTGAGCCCTTCCGGTGCTGCCATTGCACCTTTACCAGCTCAACCCTCTTGTTCCTCAGATCCTTCGACTTCCGGTCGAGGATCACTACAGGCCGCTCGATGTAATTCAGGCTGTCATCAACCTGAATGTCCTCCAGGGGTACCACTGCTGAGTCGTCCACCAGGCACTTCCGTAGCTGGGAGACATGGAAAGTGCTGTGGATCTGGCTGAGTTCGGCTGGCAAATCCAGCCGGTAAGCCACCTTGCCCACCCGGGCTACAACCCTAAACGGTCCAATATACCTGGGACCCAACTTGCCCCGTTTCCTGAATCGGATGACGCCCTTCCAAGGCGACACCTTCAGGAGAACCATATCCCCGACCTGGAACTCCAGGTCTGATCGACGTCTATCGGCATAACTTTTCTGCTGACTCTGAGCAGTCTGAAGTCTGCTCCGGACCTGCTGAATCTTCTCTGTCGTCTTGAGCACTACTTCGGTGCTCCCCATGACCCTCTGGCCAACCTCGCCCCAACATACCGGGGTCCTGCACCTCCTCCCATACAACATCTCGAAGGGAGGACGGTCGATACTCGCATGATAGCTATTATTATACGAGAACTCCGCCAACGGAAGGTAGGCATCCCAGCTACCTCTGAAGTCTAAAACACATGCTCGCAGCATGTCCTCCAGAGTCTGGATGGTCCGCTCGCTCTGGCCATCCGTCTGCGAGTGAAAGGCGGTGCTGAAATGCAGAGGAGTACCCAACTCGTCGTGAAATTTCTTCCAAAACCTGGAAGTGAACCGCACATCCCTATCCGAAATCACCGAGACTGGCGCTCCGTGCCGCGCCACCACCTCCCTGATATAGATTTCGGCCAATTTCTCGGCCGAAATGCTCTCCTGAATCGGGATAAAGTGGGCGCTCTTGGTTAATCGATCGACGATGACCCAGATCGAATCTACTCCTCGCGCAGTCCTGGGAAGCTTAGTGATAAAATCCATCGTGATGTCTTCCCATTTCCACAACGGAATATCCAACGGCTGCACCTTGTCGTGTGGTCTCTGATGCTCGGCCTTGACCTTCCTGCAGGTCAAACACCGCTCCACGTACCATGCCACATCCCGCTTCATGCAGGGCCACCAATAGTCCAGACGAAGATCCCTATACATCTTCATCGCCCCGGGATGAATGGAGAACCGGGATTTGTGCGCCTCCTCCATCAGGACCTGGCGCACGCCTCCATGATAAGGGACCCACACCCTACGGTGAAGAGTCAACAACCCTCGGCTATCATAGTCGAAGGAGGAAACCTGCCCCACAATCCGCTCACTCTTCCGATGTTCCTCCTTCATAGCCTCCTGCTGAGCCTCCCGGATCCGCTCCAGAAGCGGAGTCACCACTGTCATCCTCAGACAGATATCCCTGATCGGCGCTGCCTTGCCGCTAAGCGCATCGGCCACGACATTGGCCTTTCCCGGATGGTAGAGGATCTCACAATCATAATCCTTTACCACATCAAGCCACCGACGCTGCCTCATATTCAGATTTGGCTGGTCCATGAGATACCTCAAACTCTTGTGGTCCGTGTAAATCGTACAACGAACCCCATAGAGGTAATGTCGCCAAATCTTGAGGGCGAATACAACAGCACCCAACTCCAAATCATGCGTCGGGTAGTTCGCCTCGTGAGGCTTCAGCTGCCTCGACGCGTAGGCGATGACATGCCCTCTCTGCATCAATACCGCACCCAAACCTGCGATGGATGCATCGCAATACACAACAAAACCCTCCATGACCTCTGGCAGGGCTAAGATTGGCGCCTCGCACAATCTCTGTCTCAGTGCCTCGAACGCGGCCTGCTGCTCAGGCCCCCAGCGATACACCACCGACTTCTTAGTCAGTCGGGTGAGCGGAACTGCTATCTTGGAGAAGTCCTGAATGAATCTCCGATAGTAGCCTGCCAATCCCAGAAAGCTCCGAATCTCAGATGGAGACCTCGGAACCTCCCAGCTCATCAAGGCCTCCACTTTGGCCGGATCTACCGAAATCCCGTTTTGGTTGACAAGGTGCCCAAGAAACTGCACCTCGCGCAACCAGAATCACACTTGGAGAACTTAGCATATAAGTTCTCCCTCCTCAAAGTCTCCAGAACCTCCCGCAGATGCTTCTCATGCTGCTCTCGCGGCTTGGAGTAAACCAAGATATCATCAATAAATACTATCACAGACCTGTCTAACATCGGTCTACACACGCGGTTCATGAGGTCCATGAACGCGGCAGGAGCATTGGTGAGCCCGAAAGGCATCACCACAAACTCATAGTGGCCATAACGCGTCCGAAACGCAGTCTTCTGCACATCCTCCTCTCTGACCCTCATCTGATGATACCCTGAACGCAAATCAATCTTGGAGAACCAAGATGCTCCTTGTAGCTGGTCAAAGAGGTCATCAATCATCGGGAGTGGGTAGCGGTTCTTCACCGTTACCTTATTCAGCTCCCGGTAATCTATACACATCCGATGCGACCCGTCCTTCTTCTTTACAAACAGAATCGGGGCTCCCCAGGTTGAACTGCTCGGTCTAATGAAACCCTTGTCTAACAGCTCCTGCAGCTGTGTAGACAACTCCTGCATCTCGGGAGGAGCCAACCGATACGGTGCCTTGGCTATCGGAGCCGCACCAGGGACAAGGTCGATCTTGAACTCCACCTGTCGCTCCGGAGGTATCCCAGACAACTCCTCGGGGAATACATCCGCGAACTCTCGTACTACGGGCACATCGCCCACCGTCGCCCTACCCGTTTCTCGGGTATCCATAACATACGCAACATAACCTGCGCAACCCTGCTGCAGGTAACGTCTAGCTCTTGCTGCCGAACATAAAGCTGGTCCTTGCTGCGGCCTCTCGCCCTGAACCACTAGCTCTCCCCCACTTGGGGTCCTGATTCGCACCAACTGCTGCGCGCAGTCAATCACTGCCCCATTGGGGCTTAGCCAATCCATACCAATAATAACCTTGTTCCCTCGCAAAGGTATGGGAACCAGATTCACCAGGTAGCGCTCCTCAAATAATCTCAGCACATAATCTCGGAATACCGTCGATGCTCGCACCGATCGGTCGTCTGCAATCTCTACTTCTAGAGGGCAATCCAACATGACCGAAGACTCGGAAAATCTCTTGTTGAGCGCAAGAGAAACAAACGATCAGGTAGCGCCCGAATCAAACAACACCTGAACTGGGATGCCGTTCACATGGAACGATCCTAAACAGAGCACATATCAACAACATAAACATCATAAAAATAAGTCAGAGGGAAAGAATCATACCTGTCACCACATCAGGTGCAGCGCATGCCTCCTTGGCTGTCAGCTGAAATGCTCGGCTCCGCACCACCGGAGCCTCTGCCTTGACCTTCCGGCCATCTGTAACCCGCGCCGTCGCTGAGACCGGCGCCACTGCTGGCGCTGCTGTCAATCTCGGGCAATTGGCCCTTTTGTGGCCCCTCTGATTGCAATGGAAGCATATAAGATCTGTCATCTGTACCGCAGGGGCGGGGGCAGTACAATCCCTGCCAAAATGCCCCACCTTGCCACACTTATAGCAGCCCGAACCCGGCCCAGTGCGACAAGATCCCTCGTGTGACCAACCGCATTTCCCACAGCGGTCCCGTCCTGCCTGGCCTTTCGGCCTACCATCAGATCCCCTGGGCTTCTTCCCCGAAGCCCCAGTCGTCAGCCCCTCCACTGCCTTCCTCTTCTAGACGTGATCCAGATCAATCTCCCTCTCCCTAGCCCTGGCAATCATGGAATCCTAGGTAGGGCAAGCTGAAAAACTAACATGCTCCCGAATGTCATCTCGTAGCATGTCATGGTAGCGGGTCCTCCTCATATCCTCATCTCCCGCATACTGGGGCACCAACAATGCCCTCTCCCGGAACTTGGCGGTGATCTCCGCCACAGTCTCCGTAGTCTGCCTCATATCCAAGATCTCCCTGGCCAACCGCTGAAGCTCCACAGCTGGCGCAAACTCCGCCTTGAACCTGGTCACAAAGTCTAACCATGTCATAGCCTTAACAGCCGAGGCTCCCAATGAGTCACCAACAGACTCCCACCAATCTCTAGCCCTGTCTCGCAGGCATCCTGCTGCATATCTCACCTTCGACCCCTCCGGGCAGAAGCTCGTCAGCTGCGCAGACTCAATGTCTGCGATCCATCTCCTAGCGGCAATGGGGTCTTTCACCCAATGGAAATCTGACGCACCACTCCCTCGAAAGTCCTTAAAGGACAGTGTGCGCGTACCCACCTGGCTAGACGCCATATCACTCCTGAACGTTCGGAGGCGATCCTCCATCAGCTCAACAATCCCTTCCTTGATCTACCCGAAAATGATAGGGGTCGACTCAAGGACGCCTCTCGTGATCTCAGACGCGATGAACTCGCGCAGCCCGTCATCAACCTGCTCGGATCCCGAACCCGAGCCTGATCCCGATCCTGATCCGGAACCTCCTGCTCCATGTCGTGTGGTCACCATGCTGAAAATACACGCATAAATGTCAGGATCATACATATACTCGAGAGATCTAACACACTTTCCAAGGTCCCCGGTTTCATCTAGGCCCTCCTTGATTCGAGTACGGGTCCTCTGCTTTCAGTAGTACGGGCCCATACTACATTCCACATCTACCCGTGCTTTCCTCAAGGATTGCTTCGACTTCACCAAGTCCCTTTTACCGATACCCTTTCCACTGACCTCATCCTAGGCTTCCCTAAGGCACTCTCCGACCTACCCTCCGCCATCAGCTGCACTAGGAGTCCCCACCACCTCCCGCTAACTAGCTTGCGGATACTGTCACATATCCATTCATTAGTTAGTCGAAGGTGGCCAGAACCCCCATAGCACAAAACAAGCAGCATTTGTGCATCGAGTAACCAAATCAGGCATAACCTATACAGGCCATCCTACTGCTAACTAAACAGCCCTAGCATACAGCTCACACAACGGCATCTAAGGCATCCTCCTAGATCCTCAGCCCTAACTAGCATGCAATTCACAGAATCAAATATCAGGCACACAAGGCATCCTCCTAGATCCTTAGTCCTATTCTAGCATGCAATTCTGAATCAAAGCCGTATAGCATAACATAACAAGTATGGGTATCTTGGGGAAAACTTACTTGAGCCCGGCCGGTCGCATGCATCACACACCTTGTCTTTCTTAAAATCCTTCCGTTTAGATTTTTAGAAACCATTTTATTGTAAAAATCTTTTAGCCCCTCAGTTTGAGTCCAGACACCCCCGAGGGTGTGTCCGAATCCCTCAAACCAGGGCTCTGATACCAACTTGTAACATCCCAAAATTCAAGTCCAAAAATTTCATTTTTAATTAATTAACTCATAAAACATTCACTAGAAAATATTGTATAAACACGTCATCTCATAAAATCAAGTATCATGTTTGAAACCCACAACATAAACAAATATCATATCAGAGTACAATCCCAGAAAACACCGTGCGGAAAATCAGATGTGTGTGTGATGCCATGCTACGCCGCCGGCTCCTTCCCCTTAGACGAAGAGGTACCTGAAACCAAAAACTGAAACCTTAAGCACAAAGCTTAGTGAGTTCCCCCAACATACCACATACCATATAATACCAGATACCGGTAATCATCATCGATATCTTTCAACCGGTAATCGTCATCGGTATCTTTCAACCGGTAATCATCATTGGTATCTTTCAACCGGTAACTGGGGACTATTCCACCCCTTACCACTAGCATATAATAACAAGATATAAGCATACAGTCAGGCATATCCGGGTACTGACCTACCCCTTGGTCCTAAGGACCACTATCAGAGAAACTATCCCTATCATGCACGTAACATATCATACATATATAACTCATAACCAAACACACACCAGACCAAGATAATTATCACAAAGACAATCATCTTCTAATACTCCTCATTGGTGGGCCGGCATTGTGGCCTTAGACCCACCCCTACTGGAAGGTAACTCACCTCAAAAGGCTGGCTGCTGAAAAGCTGATCCGCAAATGTCTGACAACTGCTCCGGTGATCCCCCGACTATATTTCCATAAAACACTTAATCAGACATTGATACTATTCCCAGGGTAAAATGACTATTTTACCCCTGACCGATTCCAAACCAAAGTCAAGTCAAAGTCAAAGTCAACTTCCAGTTGACCCGACTCGCCGAGTTGGCTTGCCAACTCGTCGAGTCCATATCCAGTCGATTGCCTCTACTCCCGTCTCTACTCGTCGAGTTAGGCATTGACTCGACGAGTTCACTTCCTAACTGATACTCAATGGTCCTTCATCCAACTCGTCGAGTTGTATGAACAACTCGTCGAGTTAATCTTCATCCGATGAACACGTTCTGTCCTTGACTCGCCGAGTTGATGAACAACTCGTCGAGTTCTATGAAGATTGCCTTGGACTCGCCGAGTCCGTTCATGCACTCGTCGAGTACCATGAATTTCCAGAACAATTTGCTTAGTCCAGAACGTTGGGTCACTCCCCGGGACTCCCTAAAACCTTTCCACACTCAACTGGTCCTTTTGACCCTCATAGATATGGGACAGAACCCTTGGACTCGCCGAGTCCAGGAGTGGACTCATCGAGTCGGTCACCTCCGCTCCTTAAAACTTCGATTTCTGATGTACAACACTTGTCCAAAAGATAGATCCAAGCCCCTAAACTCGATCTAGCACGTAAAGTTACAAACTTTACGTGCATGCGTGGGACTTTTGAGCTTAAAAGGCTCTAAAATGGTTCTTTTGTTGCATGGGGCCTTCCTTGGGTGCAAAAGCAACCCAAATCTGTCTTGTGACTCCAATATTGACATGATCCAGAAGCTCAAACCCCCAACCATGTTTGCAAACATGGTTGGCCACCAAAAATGGCTTATAAAAGCCCTAATTCACCTCAAAAAGGGATCTAACAAATGAATGAGCAAGGTTCAGACTTTATACCTTCTGTAGACTGCAAATGATAAACCAAACTTGAATCCTTCAGTCTCCTCTTGATCCTTCTATGCTCTTCCTTCTTCCTTGAGGTCAAAACTCACAAGAATCACTCAAAAGCCTTAGATTTTCTCAAGAACGGCTAGGGTTTGCTATGAGAAGTGTTTGGGAGCATAAATGGGGGAATGGAGGCTGCACAAGGTCGTTTAAATAGGGTGCAAACTCCTAGATTAGGGTTTTTGTCCAGACAGCGGCTACTCGCCGAGTCCGCAACTTAAACTTCGCGTCTCATCCCGCTTCTACTCGGCGAGTCAGTCCTTCGACTCGCCGAGTCCAAGGCCAAAAATGCAAAAATAATTGAAGATTTAATAACAGAATACGTACCAAGAACCAGGTGCTACAAAAACAAACTAGTGATAATAAAATAAGTAAACAATCAAAATAAGATACAGCTACCAAGATGGTACTAGTTATATGAAAATACAAAAACTACCCTTAATCAATCAAGGGTGAAAAGGTAATTTCACCTCCTCATCTTGTTCACCCATCAACTCCAGTACAGGACAGCAGAGTGCCTTCGTATTAATGCTTCTAGTTCTGCTTTTAAGCCAGGCAGCATAGACACTTTTGACCATAATCTTTCATACTGCACCAAAAAAAGCATATGAGATCAAAGGGTAATATATACATTTACCATCCAAAATGTATAACATAATGGAAAAAAAGGAAACTCTACCTCCTCTGTCAATTTAACCAACTCCTCAGCAAGAGAGTCGCGAATGGATTCCATGGATGCCTGAATGCTACAAATTAATGCAAAAACCTTCGATTTCATTGTTGTCCCTATTTTTCACCAATCTTACCAGTATAATCATGGAGATATAAATTAACATATTTTTCATCTGTTGATATAGAACATTCCTAACAAAGATTCACCAAATAACACCCAAAATGTATTACTACTTATGTTAAAAGAATGTTAAAATTTTTACTAATCAATTAATCATCACATCACCTTCTTCTTTACCCTTATGTATTGATGAAGCCATCCAGACACATCTATCAGTAATTTTTTCCTGTAGATCTTATATATTTCTCATGTTTTGACTTACATTGACTTCAGTTACTGAAAAGACAACATCATATATCATAATATCAGTGAATATTATTATTACCTCAAAGAGAAAAAGTAACACTAAGCTTCTTCAAGATTTACACGTACCAGGATGGCATCATTTCACTAAGTGGCTTTGCTGGAGGCATATGCATGAAAAGAGAATTTGTAAAAAACTCTAATGAAACTCATTAGCAAAATCTCAAAAACCACTTCAAAAGGTAAAAACTTAATGAAACTCGGGATGAAACCGAGATGCAAAGAAATTTTATATGTAAAACTGATCATCAATTCCTTTGTAGAAATCATGAAAATTGGAACACCTTCTTGAACTTTGATCTCAACCACAATATAAAATTCCAAAATTGCCCCTTGGTTTCAAAATTAAAGTTAACCCAACAGCCATGGCAAGAATCAAACTCAGCAACAGCATTTTCAAAAGGAAAAAAAAAATATTTTGATCAGCCGCAAACCAAACAAGAATATTCAAGAATTGCCCTTTGTTTATGACATAACAATGAACCCAACAGTCTTGACTAGGATCAAAATCAGCAGTATGAAGAACAAGAAACCCTTCCATAAATTTGTCAATCATGGACCAATAACAGAAAAACTTCTGATCAAGCAACCCCTGCTTCTCAAACCAAGGAGATTGGAAGAAAAAAAATATCAAAGAAGAGGCTACTTCGATAAAAAGGAACAGGGGTGCACCCATTTCTTTCCCAGTAATACCGAATTCTATGAAAATTAACAAGCTGACCAAAATGCCCCTAAATAAGTAACCACCATTTTTGAAAGCAATACAATCCAGAATATATAAGAAAAAATAAAATTAAAAGATTGTTGTAACCCACTAACCTCAAAAGAACCCAGGAAGCCATAAGAAAAAACTTATAATCTTCCATATACCAAAAATGCCCATGACCGATATACACTTGCACCTTCAACCACCAAAGCCGATAAAAAGAATCCTTAGAATTATTGAAACCAAAGATCAACACGATACCGCAATGATCAGAAGGCAGCGACAGGACCCAAAAAACTTCAACGACAACAAAAAAAAGTTTGCAATATGTCTAAAATACCCTTTGACCAAACCAATATACCACCAAACGAATCTTTTAATTAACACTTTTCCCCCTTATAACGACAATTCCCTTTTCCAAATATATACAATTAATCCAACACATTCCACTTATCTCAGGGTATTTCCTTTTTCTTCCACAAATGACAAAAAAACCTTATGATCAGACAAACAAAATTCCAATCACAGGCCTCACATTTCTTTCTCCACCTTAATTCGAAAATAACCTCTTCAAGATACGTACAGTTGAACCAATAACCTCCAATTATCTCACCAATATTCATTTTTCCCAACAAATGTCGAAAATACCCTTTCAGCCACATTTTAATAAACCAATTTTTATTTGACCCATCTCTGATTCTATATAATTTGACCTGAATAGAACAGTTCCAAATAATTCTTATTAACACTCAACTCTCCAAAATCTCATTATTCCTAAAATACTTATTGTTCTTCCTGATAACAGAGACAAATAAATCCCTGTTGATAATATTTTTTTGACAGCAACTCTGCCATCAAACATTCCAACCCAACTTAAACTTTGTTTTGATCCCCATTAATACAGACTTCATTATTGACTGGAACACAAATTTTGCAAATCTCGACATTCAGAACTAGATATCCCAATTTAAGGCTAAACATCTTATGTATTATGTCTTCAAAAATGATCTTGACCACTTTATCCACAAAATTAATTTGTCTTCCAAAAAGTTTCTTATTTCTTTCTTTCCAAATGTGGTAAATAGAAGCTGCCAAAGCCATTTTCTTGATGAAATTACCAATATTTTTAGACTTAAGAGAAACTAGGAGTTCCTGAATTATCTCAAACCAACTTCCAGGCTTATGCTTAATGTTAACTTTGAGCTTCACCAAATTCCAAACTTCCATGGGAAAATTAAAATAAAAAAAATAAGCGACTATGTGAATCCACATGGCCATTACAGAAAGCACGATTGAAATCATTTGAAACTTTCCATTTTTTCATTTTGTCTTGACCAACAAGATCAAACCAATCAAATTTGAAACCAAACCACATCAAACCAATCAACTTTGGGCTCATGACCAACAAGAGAAGTAGAAACTTGACTAACATCAAATAGGACAGTATCTCTCTTCCAATACATCCAAAACAGTTCATGATTTAGGTTTAGGGTTTAAGGTTTACATAGTATACCTTAGATCAGGTGATAAAAGACCACGAGTAACCATCACATATAACTCATATACAGCTTTAGCAGCTCCTTTTGCGAGCTTAGGTTTTTCATCCAAGTATAATTAACAAAAATTACCAGAAGACCGGCCAATGCATTCTTCTTTGCCCCTGCTATCAAACAAGCTTCTGCAACCACAATACTCAGCCTACAAATTATGCAAAAAGATAACACTTTTTAGTTTCAATTTTCAAGAATTAGGACAAAAAAGTTTGTTTCTTTTGTATATATGTTGAGAGATTTACAGTGAGAATGTGAAATAGATGATGGTCCAAGCTCGATTTCCACCAGGTGCTAATGGCCTTCCAAAACACATGCATTTGGTTACTCCCATGAGTAAGGATTCACCTGAGAGAAGAAACAGAAATGCACCAACGCCATAGCCTACTGCTACATCTGAATCGTACACGCAGCAAGTGGAATTGGTTGCATTATCTGTGTGAAGGTTCATAGCAGCTTTAGTGTTCAAAAACCTCGATCTCATGAAGCAAAAGAATGGAATTGAAACGACGAACTCATTTAGCAAGCCAGCAGATATAATCGTCGCTAAACATGAGAAAATCAATGTGTACAGAGGAATCGAGCAGAAAACCCTAGCTACGGCGGCGTTCGGCGGCAATGGCGAAACCAAAAGCAACTAAGCATAAGATGATAACTAGAAGATGAACCAGGGATGAGCCTTTTCCTTCGCCCATCTTTCTTGTGCTGCTGCTGCTGTTGCTAGGTTGTTTGTAGAGAGAGAAAGAGTGGAGTGAAAAAGGGTGCGCACTTGTGAGGTCCATAGCATAAAACCCTAGTTCTTCTTTGATATCGGGGACAAGAAAAACCTTAAAATCACCGGCGTTTCGAGTTTGAGGAGTCGTAGACCCCCAATCGCCGACTCCATGAAAGATATGGTGAGGTTCGATTTTTGGGGAAGGCGGGGTACTTGAATTTTTTGGGGATTTGGTTTCCCCCTTTAGTTGCATGAAAGAGGGACGCGCATATTAAAATTTTATAAAACGACATCTCTACACGACACCCACTTAAATTTAGGTGTCTTTCGTGTTTTTAATTTTTTTTCGTTGGACATTAATTTTAGGGCACGCACAAATGCGCGTCCTCTATCAGCGCGTGTCATTGTTTGCGCGTCATTAAAGGGCTGTTTTCTAGTAGTGAGATTAATTAAATAAGGGGGACTGGAACTGTCAATTATAAGATAGTTGATTTTGGGCTATGAACCCTCATGGACATAAGGGGGACGAAATTAGGAGTGGAAGCTCACTCTAATTTCGTCCAAGGAGGCCTTATTCCAGAAGGTTCTTTAGCTGCTTAGGGCCTAAGTCATCCAATTAGGGTTTTAACTGAAATCCTAGCAGCTCAGCTATATAAGGGACCCCAGGGCTTCAGTTTCGGCTACACCAAGAAACCCTAGAGTTACTATAGCCGAAATTGTTCTTCTCCTTCTCTCTTCTAGATCATCTTCTTGCTTGTGGTGTTTGTGAGCCATTAGAGGTGTTACACTTGTGACACTAAGCTTCTTGAAGATCACAGATTCTTGCAACTATTGAAAGGTATCATCTAAACTAGTTTTATTGTACATATCGCTTTTAATAGTATGCTAGATTAGGGTTTCAAGCTTTGGATAAATTTGCATGTACAATACAGAAACCTAGATCCAAAGCTTTGGGGTTTTGCATGTGCACATAGGATGTTCTTTTGCTCAAAACCCATCAATATACACATGACTCATCCTCGCATCTCAAAAAACCAAACTCTTTGACTTTCTCATCGAAACAAAGATTCCATCTGCGAGATGCTTGTTTCAATCCATAAATGGATTTCTCAAGCTTAGACAGTCTATTAGGGTGCTCTGTATTGACAAAACCTTCTGGCTGACTCATGTAAACATCTTCAGCCAACTTCCCATTAAGGAAAGCGGTTTTGAGGTCCATTTCCCATATTTCTTAGTCATGAAATGCAGCAATGGCTAGCATAACCCTTATAGATTTAATCTTCGCAACTGGTAAGATGGTCTCATCATAGTCAACTCCGGGAGTTTGAGTAAAGCCCTTCGCAACCAATAGCGCCTTATAAGTGTGTACTTTTCCATCCATGTCGGTCTTCTTCTTGAATATCCACTTGCACTCTACCGTCTTACGACCTGGCACATTGTCAACCAAGTTCCAAACTTGATTGTCATACATGGACTGAATCTTGCTGTCCATAGCCTTTTTCCATTTCCCAGACTTCGGGCCTGCCATGGCTTCCTTGTAGTTGTTAGGCTCATCCAAATTTATCAGTGTACTATCACTAATAAACATATCACCTTCACTTGTTATATGAAAACCATACAACACAGGTGGAACACTAACTCTACTGGAACGTCTAAGAGGTAAGGACTCGTCAATCGGTTCAACAGGAGTTTCTTCCTCGGGTTGAGGGCCAGTGTTAGAGGTTCCTTCATCGCTTGATTCTTGAAGCTCTTCAAGATCAATTTGCCTCCCACTGTCCTCTTGGCATATGAGTTCTCGCTCTCGGAAAACCCCTCTCCTTGCAACGAAGACAACATTGTCACTCGGTCTATAGAAGAGATATCCAAAGGACTTCTGCGAATAGCCGATGAAAATACACCGCTCACTACGAGGTTCGGTATTTTCGTGAATCGCTCGTCTTACGAAAGCCTCACAACCCCAAACCTTGATATGTGCCAACGAGGGAACCTTCCCTGTCCACATCTCGTGAGGTGTTTTGGC
The DNA here is from genome assembly GCF_052849685.1 of Lactuca virosa. Classification (NCBI taxonomy): domain Eukaryota; kingdom Viridiplantae; phylum Streptophyta; class Magnoliopsida; order Asterales; family Asteraceae; genus Lactuca; species Lactuca virosa. The sequence goes on along the minus strand of NC_136432.1, from coordinate 102,151,353 downwards.
AACCTTCTTAGCCGCGACTAGATTAAGGATATGGGCGGCAGTCTCTAAGGCATACCTCTAAAATGACATAGGTAACGAAGCCCGACTCATCATGGAATGAACCATGTCCAACAAGGTTCGATTGCGCCTCTCAGCCACACCATTCAACGGCGGTGTCCTAGGTGGCGTCGATTGCAAAATAATTATGCATTCCGTGAGGTAGTCGTGGAATTCAATACTAAGGTACTCACCACCTCGATCGGATCAGAGCATCTTAATTTTCCTGCCCAGCTGATTCTCCACTTCTTTGCTTAAACTCTTTGAACTTTTCAAAGGTTTCTGACTTGTGCTTGATTAAGTAGATATACCCATATCTACTATAGTCATCGGTAAAACTCACATAGAAGCGGTTCGCATCCCTTGTGGTGGATTTAAAGGTCCCACATACATTGGTATGTATGAGATCCAATAAACCCTCCCCCTTTTCACAAGTGCTAGTGAAGGGTGACTTGGTCATCTTTCCAAGCAAACAAGACTCGCACGTGTCATCGTCCCTAAGGTCGAATGGCTCCAAGACTCCATACTTTTGGAGTTGGGCAATGCGCTTCTTTTTGACATGTTCAAGACGACAATGCCAAGAGCATGCCTTATCCAAACCATTAGAAGAATCGATATGCAACACGTCATTTCCTAAGTTGTCTATAACCATCACAGTTTCATATATTCCATTACTAGGCAATGCTTCAAAATAGAAAGTACCATTAAAGAAAGCATTAATAGAACCATTTTCATTATTAAACGAAAATCTAAAACCTTGTTTATACAAACCATGAAAAGAAATAATGTTTCATGTCATTTCTGACGAATAGCAACAATTATTCAAATCTAAACCTAACCCACTACTAAGCACGAAAGAGTAAACTCCAATCTTGGTGACATGCGACACTTTCCTATTCCCCATGATCAAGTTTATCTTCCCATGTCTGCATCCCTACTTCTTCTTAGACCCTGCAAATCAGAACAAATGTGAAAACCAAATCCTGTATCGAGGACCCAAGACATAGCATGTGATGAGTTATTAGATTGAATAGTATAAATACATGCGAAGCTGGGCTTTATCTTCCCATCCTTGATGTCTTGCAGCTACTTCGGGTAGCTTCGTTTCCAATGCCCTTTCTCATGGTAGTAGTAGCACTCTGCATCCTTCGGGTTGGAAGAGGGAGCAGCAGGACCAGCTTTGGTTCCACTAGAAGAGGAACCATCGTGAGACTTTCCCTTGTGGCTCTTAGAAGGAGTCTTCCTCTTCTTTCCTTTTCCTTGCCCAAAATCCAAGACAGGGTCAGCAGTAATAGGAGTAGATACAATAGATTCGCCTTTTAGACTACTCTCAGCAGGACTTAGCAGGCCTTGAATCTTGCTTAGAGTGACCTCCTCCTTCTTCATGTGGTAAGTCATACGAAACTGGTCATAGCAAGGAGGTAAGGAGTGTAGAATAATATCTATGGCCTACTCCTCATCGAAGTTAACATTTAACTTCAACAAGCGGTCCACGTATCTCTGCATTTTCTACAAGTGGGCCGTGATGGACTCTCTATCCTTCATTTTGGTAGTGATCATCGCAACAATGATCTCATACCGTTCCTGCCTGGCATTTTGATGGTAGCCTTCCATCAAATCTTGGTGCATCTCATAGGGATAGTAGTCCTCATAGTACTTTTGGAGTTCCGCAGTCATTGTTGCGAGCATGATGCAATGAACCTTCGTAGCATCTCGCTCATGAGTTTCGTAAGCAACAATTTCTTCGGGGGTGTCAGTGTTCACGTTCACCTCCTTCAGCTCCTTGTCGAGAACATACTATTTGTCATCGTAATGGGTGACCATGCGAATGTTGCGGATCCAATCATTGAAATTGGACCCATCAAATATCACCCTCCCACACAAGTTCATGAGTGAAAATGAGCCGGAAGAGGTCAAGCCAGAAGCGTTGTTGTTGTTCGAAGTAGACATCTGAAATAGAAAAGGAACAAAGTTTAGATTAGACAAGAATCCCCAATTAAACACCCAAATGAGAAATTAGGGCTAGGACCCAACACAATTCTTTACAATTCAGAAGAGGGATGCCGTAATCTAACTGCAAATATTTTGAAGGTGGGTAAATGACGATTTACCAATTTCCACCATGAAAAACGAAAAAGACAATTTAGTTTTAAATGAGTTGAAATTCTTAAATCTTTTAAGATTCATTGAACTTTTCAATGGCATGTTTAAATCTCAATATGCCCTTCAAGTTTGTGACTGGGATACCGAGGATCACAAATAAGGTGTGAATAACCATGCAAATGTACTTGGTACTCTCGATGTCATTTACCACCTAATCAATGTGCCAGTTAGCCACACACGCTCTATTAATCTATGATAAACATCGAGCTACCCTTGTTAGTCCCAAATTAATGTGCCGGTTATCCACGCACGCTCCACTAACAACTTGGCAGGGTGCAAAGTGTAATTTCATGGAATAGCATCATTTCACATTTTTCCTAAAGTAACTAAGATTGTGAATTTTATAAAAAAACATTTAGTTACTTTATTAAACATTATATTTTTAATGAGGAATTAGTTGACCTATCATACCCGTTCGACTAACGACCCTCCACCAATCAAGGAAGCGGTGAGTGAGAGTGGACACCCATTAAACTGCCATTTTATAGGCAGCAACCTTATACCCCCCTTATAGACCGGCTTCGTGAATGAGGCCTACTAACGGTAAGACTAGCTTAATCTTATAGATATATATAATTATTAATCTTATAATATTATAATAGTATAAGGGTTGAATTTTAAACTTGTAAAATTCGAGGGTTTAGGATTTAAGTATTTCAAAATTAAAACTTTTAATAAAAAATTTAAATTCCAAAACTTGAGGGCACGTTTTGAAACTTTTCAAAACATCTTTTAGATCAAATTTGAAAAATAATTAATTAATCATATTATTAATCTTTATCACATAATTTGACCTAATCTATTTTCTTGACTAGATAATTCAAATCAAAATACAAATAATTAATCTTTATCATATAAAACAAGTAATTATCTTATTTATGACAATTATCTTTGAATTGCATTAGGATAATCCATACCTTATTGAAAAAATCGGATTTTAACAGCCAAAAAATGTTTTTGGTAATTATACTAATTCAATTTCAGTCAAAATCATGAAAAATCAGCCACCAGACTGCCCGACTCAAGAGTCACAGATTGGACTCGTCGAGTTGCCCTGACTCATCGAGTTCATCAGGTGACTCGATGAGTTCATCAGGCAGAGGCAAGATTTTTTCGATTTTTCAGCTTTGAATAATTCAACAATGCATCAAATACAAAAGAAAAACGACCTAGGCTCTGATACCACTGTTAGGTTATGAGCAAAACATCAAAACTATGGTGCACATACAAACCCTAAAGCTTTGGATCTAGGTTTTTCTATTTATACATGCAACAATTATCCAAAGCTCATAAACCCTAGATCTAGCATATCAAAATCGAAATCAACATAAATAAACAAGTACGAATGTTACCTTTGATTGTAGCTTGATGATCTTGAGCTTTTGACAACCTAGCACGTTAAATGTGATGTCTCTAATGAATCACAAACACCAAAGCAAATTGGATGATCTTGAAGAGAGAGGGGGAAGGCTTAAAATCGGCTCTATGATCTCTAGGGTTTAAGTGGTAGCCGAATTTGTGAAGCCTAGGGACCCTTTATATAGGTGAGGAATTAGGGTTTCAGTCAAAGACCTCATCCGATTGCTTAGGCTCTAAGCAGCCCATAAGAATCTTCCAGAAACTAGCCCGTGGACGAAATCCTTATGGGCTCCCATAAGATTTCGTCCAACCCCTTTCCATAGGGTTCCTCAGCCCAAAATACAATTATCTTATAATTACAACTTCAGTCCCCTTAATTCAATTAACCTCTTTTGACCACAAAACTAATTCTAAATTAATTCTTGACCAATGTTAATTAAATAATATGATTTCTCCTTTAATATATTATTCCTATAATATATTAATGAACTATAATAACCTCTTTCTCCATTATTCATCCAGTCAAGTTGCTCTGATGAAGGCAACCCAAAAGGATCATGCTACAACCAGGTCAAGTACATACCAAATATAGTTATGGGCTTAGACACCTAATCCAACAAAAATAAGTTACAAAATATTTAATTTCTCATCTTCTGTTGAATCATGGTCACCCTTCTCTACCATCAACCAAAGGTGGTGGTTAATAATTGTTTTTTTATGAACGACAAGTTAGTATATGTTTGAGGCATCTCGTGCCACATAAGCTTATCAAGACAACCCTCATCTGGAATCACAAAGGTAACCCTAGAAATCATCAACAACAACCTCCTGCCATAGCTGCATGAAATTACTGCATTTTTTTACTTCTATTTTCATGAACATTGTAAAAACATAATGTTGTTTGTGGTCAAAGTGAGAGACATTCACAACTATGGGGTTGATTTTGAATAATTAGGAATCTTAAGATTATGTCTGTGTGTATGTTAGAATCACCATGTTAGCTAAGTGGGCTAGACCCAACTTGTGATTAAATATTGTTTTCTACATTATTTTCAACTTTTATATTATTAAATAACTCCATTTTTTATACAAACTAACAAAATACTCGTTCGTTGTTCAAGTCAGACATTTTCTATATATGATACCATAAGCATATCTTACACAAAAAACCAAACAAACTTACAAATGAAAAGAAAAATATATATATGTATATATATGTTATTTAGAAATGCTCTACAAAAAAGCCAATGTACTTTGTTATTATGAGTAAAGAAATAGAAGAATGATGGTATTATGTGTAAAGAAACAAAAGTACATTGTTATTATGGGTAAAAAGTCAAAAGTACGTAGCTATTATTGGCAGTGTTGTAAATCTCGCCGAGTTAGCCGATTACTCTGCCGAGTACTCCCTACTTGGCCCCTTACCGATGCGAGTTACAGAATCCGAGTACTCCCCGATCGACCCTTTACTGAAGCGAGTAGTGTTGTAAAACTCGGTCAACTCAGTGATTAATATGTATAATATATTTAATGATTTATTATTTAACACACACACACATGTGATTATTAACTACACATATCTTAAATTTTCAGTAATTATTCACGAAGTGAGACCATTGTATGTTTTTCAGTTTTTGTGTATCTAATTTTGTTATATATTTCAATCAACTTATGGTTTTAACTTATGATTTTGACACATATAATTTCCCTAAAAATATTTCTACATGAACTACCAAATCTAAGTACTCCCCAAGTAGTCACTACTTGGTAGTCGGCCAAACAGATACCGAGTAGCGAGTTCTACAACCATGATTATAGGTAAAGAAACAAAAGCACATAACTCTTATGGGTAAAGAAATAATAGTATGTTGATATATGTTAGTTCTTGGCTCCGTTTCTGAATCGAATAGAGAAAATGAGGAAAAAGATGAGTATTTTCATGTGTATCGAATGAGGCAGTAGAGGTCCAGGTTATAAACTCACTTGAGTATGGTCTTTCTACCAATGTGGGACTTATTCCCACACTCACCTCTTTTGCTAAATTCTATTCTCAAATACCCAACTTTGAGTATTGATATCTCATTCACACATACTCCATTTTGGACACACAATATATCATTTTGAAACTCTCACGAATGAGATCACAAACCCACTTAGAGTTTATTGTATATACAACATATGTATATATATATATATATATATATATATATATATATATCCAAAGTTAGTATGTGTGTGTGTGTGTATATATATATATATATATATATATATATATACACACACACACATACAAAAATTTCCAACAACTCTAATAAATGATTGTTTTTTTTGCCATATGTTACACTCTTATTCAATTTGCCAAATGTCATTTTGTAGTTATTTTGAATTTATTTCTTTTCCACATGTCATTTCATGAGTTTTTCTATTTTAATAAATTCCACATAATACTTTAATGTAATAATTACAATAAATGTAGTAATAAATGAATATCAATTTCATTAATGGACTTACATTCTTATTTTAAAATAACCAAATTAAGGCTCTTTAGTTTATTTTGTTTATTTATTTAAATTTAAAAGATAAAAAAAATCAATTTTAATAATTCATTATTTTTCTTATTTTCTTATTAATCCAAAGTTTTTAAATATTTTGATCTTTATATTTAAATTTTTTTAATTAACACATATAATAAATAGGTTTTACACCTAATTGTGTAAAGAAACAAAACATGTTGATATAAATGAAATTTCCAAGGTATCAACTCAAACTATAATCAAGTAACTGAAATGCTAAATCGTCCGATTTCCATACAAAACCCAATGAGCATAACAAACATATCGATCGGTATACTTTAATATCAAAAATCAAACAAGAACTCCAATAACGAACATAACATACAAAGCAATCAATTAACTTTGTAGAGGAAAAAACAATCAAAACAAAAAATAAACAATTTTCCAATAATTCAAACGATTATTTTGTAACCATATATTCCCTCCGTCCCATATTAATAGTCAATATTTCCTTTTTGGTTTGTCCCAAAATAATAGTTTTATTCTAAAAATAAATATTTATTTTATTAAAATACCCACCATTATTAGTTAAACTAACATGAAATTAAATGCAAATACAATGAAATTAAATGCAACAAAAAGATATAACTGTCATTTCATTTAATAAAGTTAGTGGTAGTTAATATTTCCTTAACCAAATGGCTTGTAGCCCAGTGGTATCCAGTGTTGCCATTCCTCGCTCCTTGGGGTTGAGGGTTCAAGTCCCACTGTGAAATAATTTAGGAGTAGTTTAGTATATATTTGTATTTGCCTTACCAAAAAGAAGTTAATATTTTCTTAATCTGTGTGTTTTTTGTCTGTGGACAATGATTTTGAGATGGATGGAGTGATAAATAATTTAAAAGGCAATGATTTAATTAGTAAAATCTGTCGACAATGATTTCTCAAGTGGTTTGTTCTACGGAAACAATATGATAGGCTATCCGGAGTGGGTGTGAACCCACGCGTGAGTTTCCTATGTGGTATACATATGACACACTAACCCACCGGTGAACACCACCATGTGGACCGGTGGTTTGGATGTGGAGTGGCTTCTAGTGGTGGTGAAGATGGAACAAGACGAGCCTTCTGATTGGTTCATTCATTTTCCCTCACATTTTCTCTTCTTCTCTCTCCTCCTTTTTGCCCCTTCATTATCAATCCACCGGTGAATATCATTTCCACAACCTAGTGGGTTGGTTGTGGAATGATAAAATACATACGTGACGTTGAGTTGGTCGGTGGTTTGGCTGTGACTACTCCCCACAACCTAAATATAACAATGTAGTATAATAAATTTGTTATAAGATATATTATGGAACTGAACATCTTATTTTAAATCTATCATCTGATGCAATGTTTGGTATGTTGTAATGATCAGCTTTTTGGAACATTTAATTTAGCACATTTAGTAGATTAAAACTAAAGTATAAAATTGATTAAAATTCAATCATAACCACAACTTAATCACAACAAAACTAATAGCTAAATTAAAATACCATAAAAGTCTAAACACAACACAAGGTTTGTTATAAAATTCTGTCACAGAACCTTAAACATATGAGGGAAACCAAGACACTTGGTGAAAACATAAATTCGACATAATCACTGTCCGGATTTAGTGTTTGTAGCCCTAGAGTAATTGTGAAAATTACAATCATTATAATTGTAGACAAATCGACTACAATAAATAATCGATAACTTCAAGATCGAAGTATAAAACCCAAATATCACGATAGCGATTCAACGGAATATAAAACTATTTGAATAATCAACCAAGAATAAATCAAACGATAAAAAGAAAAAAACACGCGATATTTACGTGGAAACCCAAATCGGGAAAAACCACGGGCGGAGGAAGCCGAGAACCAATTTACTATAATATTCAGTGTTTACAGAGATAGAGGAAAGAAAAACAAATATATCAAATATATATTTGTATGAATATGAGAGAAAAATGAAGATGTAATTTGAGGTGTGGTGTTTTTAATAAGCTTGGTTTCATTTCCTTTTATAGGCAAATGAATGTATGAATTCAATTGTCTATTACCATCCAAGCTTGACAAACATGCTACCATCCATTCTTGACAAACATGCTACCACCCATTCTTGACAAATTAAAACCACATGTGTAGAATGGTATTCTAGAAATCATCCAATGTTGAAGTTTGAAGGAAACTTCCACAATCTCCACCTTGACTTCAAATGAGACAGGATGAAAAAACTTTAACTTGCACAATGATCATGCAAAACAGTTTATCAACAGCTCATCATACTCCAAATCTCTATAAGAATCTGCAAACACCATATGAGAAAAAATTGATTTTGAAAAGTAAATATACTTCCTCCACCACGAGCCTATCAGGCTCAAATGCGATCTGAAACACCCACCAAATCCAAACATGCTTTGAATTTGGCTATTGGAAGACTTTTAGTGAACATATCAGCAGGATTATCATTGGTGCTGATCTTGTTTACTGTAATATCGCCTTTAGCAATAACATCTCTGATGAAGTGATAACGAACATCAATATGCTTCGTTCGATCATGGAACATTTGATCCTTCGTCAGAAATATTGCACTTTGATTGTCACAAAAAACAGTGTTAACAGATAACTTGTTTGAAAGCTCACCTATCAACCGTTTCAACCAGAGGGCTTCCTTCACTGGTTCCGTAGCAGCCATGTATTCGGCTTCAGTGGTGGATAACGCTACAGTAGATTGTAACTGCGCTTTCCAGCTAACTGCGCAATCACCCAAAGTAAACACGTACCCTGTAATCGATCGTCTTTTATCCAAGTCCTTTTCATAATCGGAATCCACATAACCAAGTACTCCATTATCGGTTTTTCCAAACCGTAGACATAAAGAGGAAGTACCTCGCAAGTAGCGAAAAATCCATTTAACAGCAACCCAATGCTCCTTTTCTGGATTCGCCATGTATCTGCTCACCATGCTTACCGCATATGACAAATCTGGACGTGTACAAATCATAACATACATAAGAGATCCTACAGCGCTAGAGTATGGTACCTTTGCCATGTATGCTATATCTTCTTCGGTGGTAGGACTTAAGGCGGATGATAGCTTGAAGTGGGCTGCGAAAGGAGTGCTGACTTCTTTTGCGTCATGCATATTGAAACGGTGCAGAACCTTCTCAATGTAGCTTTGTTGAGAAAGGTATAGAGTTCTTGCACTACGGTCTCACACTATTTCCATTCCTAGAATTTTCTTGGCAGCACCCAAGTCCTTCATATCGAACTCAGCATTCAACTGGTCTTTTATCTTTTGAATCTCCTTTATATTCTTCGCTGCAATTAACATGTCATCCACGTATAAAAGTAGATAGACCATTGAACCATCGTCACACTTTTTGTAGTAAACGCAGCTGTCGTAGGTGCACCTTTTCAGCTTGTGACTAGTCATAAATGAGTCAAACCTTTTATACCATTGTCGAGGAGATTGCTTGAGGCCATAAAGAGACTTCTTCAATTTGCACACGTAGCTTTCCTTGCCAGGAGCTACAAAACCTTCAGGTTGTTGCATACATATCTCTTCCTCAAGCACACCATTTAAGAATGCTGTAGTAACATCAAGTTGCTCTAATTCATAGTCATGAGAGGCAACTAATCCCAACAAGACACGTATTGACGTGTGTTTCACAACCGGAGAGAAAATGTCGGTATAATCGATACCTGAGATTTGACTGTAGCCTTTGGCTACCAAGCGAGCTTTATATCTTGGTTTGTCACCAGGGTGGATAGCCTCCTTCAACTTGTAGACCCATTTGCACTTAACTGTCTTCTTACCCTTTGGAGTTGGAACGAGATCCCATGTGCCATTTTTCTGAAGAGATTCCATCTCCTCGTGCATGGCAACCATCCACTTATTAGAATGTTTGGATTGAATGGCCTCGTTGTAGCTTGTGGGCTCCAGAACAGACTCAACTTCATTGGCAACTGTAAGTGTATAAGCGACAGAATTGGCTTGAACATATCTCTTTGGAGGTACAATCTGTCTGCGAGGTCTATCTCTTGCAATGGAGGGACTGTGAGGTTGGCTTGGAGCTTCGGCTGGCTCATGAGAAGAGGAATGTTGATTATTCGAGGGTTGAGAAACCTCGACACCTTCATGAGACTGGTCCTCGAAAGATGAATTTAAAGGAAACTCCACCTCCACTCGAACTTTGTCTTTTTCCGAATTTTCATTTTCTCTGGTCTGAATGTTGGAGACAGGATGAAGCATGGCTTTTTCATCGAAGGTCACATCTTTAGATGTCAAAACCTTGCTTAGCTCCGGGCTCCATAATTTGAACCCTTTAACACCTGTCAGATATCCGAGAAAGACGCATTTAATTGCCCTCGGTTCCAATTTACCGTTATCAACTCGGGCATATGCTGGACATCCAAATGGAATCAATTTCGTGTAATCAGCAGGTTGGCCGGACCAAAGCACAAATGGGGTCTTCTTTTGAATAGCACGAGAAGGGGAACAGTTGATAATGTAGCATGCGGTTGAAGCGGCCTAAGCCCAAAAAGACTTCGGCAACTTCGAATGAGATAGCATGCATCGGACCTTCTCCATGATGGTGCGGTTCATACGTTCCGCTACGCCGTTCTGCTGTGGTGTATGAACTACGGTGCGATGCCTCGTAATTCCTTCCCTACGGCAATAGGAGTTGAATTCTTCAGAACAAAATTCCAGTCCATTATCAGTACGAAGGTATTTCACTTCAAAACCTGATTGCTTTTCAACCAATACTTTCCAATCTCTAAAAGTTTGGAATACTTCTCCCTTTGACTTCAAGAAGAACGACCATACCTTTCTTGAGAAATCGTCAATGATCGTGAGCATATAAGAGGCTCCACCTTTCGATGTAACCTTTGCTGGTCCCCATAAATCAGAGTGTATGTAGTCAAGTGGCCCTTTCGTCGTATGTTTGCCACCGATAAAACTCACTCGCTTCTGCTTTCCAAATACACAATCTTCACAGAATTCAAGTTCGATTGATTTGTGCTCCCCGAGCAACCCCCTTCGACTTAGTTCATTCATACCATGGTATGACATGTGAGCGAGCCTGAGGTGCCATAGACGAGAGCGATCAACGTTGGAGAGGGATTTAGAACATACCGAGACTTCGCCGGAGATAACTTGCCCATCCATAATGTAAAGGTTTGCGGATTTTCTAACTCCTCGGATGACCACAGAACCTTCCTTGAAAATATGGAGTTTCCCGTCTTTGCCAACAAACTCGTAACCTTTCTTCTCGAAAGTACCGAGACTTAATAAATTTCGCCTAAGACCGGATACGTGCTTCACATCTTGAATCGTTCGAACAACCCCATCGAACATGCGGAACCTGAGTGTACCCCGTCCAATAGTACGACACGAAGTGTCGTTACCCATTAGAACGTGGCCTTCGTTGACCTTTTCATATGAATGAAAAACGCTTCCAATGGAGCTCATATGAAAAGTACACGCTGAATCAAGTACCCACTCACTCGTGGTCATTAAACCGTAGTCTGAAACGGATAGAAGCTCGCCATCGGAACCAGTTTCGGCAACATCGGCTTCAACGGTGTTATTGGTTGTTTTTCCCTTTGCGATTGCCTTTGCTTTCTCCTTGTTCTTTAACTTGAAACATTCATCGATCAGATGTCCCTTCTTGTGGCAATAATTGCAATACTTGCGATTGGCTTTGGACTTAGATCTAGATCGGTTTTGTGAAGAGCTACCTCTCTCGTTAGGTCTCCCTCTGATGTTGAGACCTTCGGCTTTAGAATCGCTGCTACTGTTCCCAACTATCTGCTTCATCTTTTCCTTTGAATCAAGAGCAGTCATTACCTCGTCAAGGACAAGAGTGTCCCGAGAATAGATAATGGTGTCACGAAAGTGATCGTAGGAGTCTGGGAGAGAAGATAATAAAAATAACGCCAAGTCTTCATCTTCGTATTTGACGTCCATATTCTCCAGATTTCCTACAAGCTCTTTAAAGGTAGAGAGGTGATCAGACAAAGAACTACCTTCACCCATCTTTAGGTTAAAAAGTCGTTGCTTCAAGTGTAGCTTGTTGGGCAAGATTTTCGTCATAAGTAGCTGCTCGAGTTTTAGCCAGAGAGCCGCTGCGGATGTCTCTTTCAACACATCTTGGAGAACGTCGTTAGAAAGATGCAGACGGATCTGCGACGACGCCTTCAGATCTTTCATCTCCTTTTCCTCAGTCGACCAAGTTGCCAGCATTTTCTCCATTCCTAATAGTGCTTTGTGGAGATCCATTTGGATCAACACATCTTTCATCTTTACTTGCCAGAGAGGGAATCTTGTGTTTCTGTCAAGTAAAGGAATATCGTACTTCATCGATGACATGGTTGAAAATAGTTTTTTACGAATCGTTATCGGAAAACCCGGATAGCTCTGATACCAATTGTAGACAAATCGACTACAATAAATAATCGATAACTTCAAGATCGAAGTATAAAACCCAAATATCACGATAGCGATTCAACGGAATATAAAACTATTTGAATAATCAACCAAGAATAAATCGAACGATAAAAAGAAAAAAACACGCGATATTTACGTGGAAACCCAAATCGGGAAAAACCACGGGCGGAGGAAGCCGAGAACCAATTTACTATAATATTCAGTGTTTACAGAGATAGAGGAAAGAAAAACAAATATATCAAATATATATTTGTATGAATATGAGAGAAAAATGAAGATGTAATTTGAGGTGTGGTGTTTTTAATAAGCTTGGTTTCATTTCCTTTTATAGGCAAATGAATGTATGAATTCAATTGTCTATTACCATCCAAGCTTGACAAACATGCTACCATCCATTCTTGACAAACATGCTACCACCCATTCTTGACAAATTAAAACCACATGTGTAGAATTGTATTCTAGAAATCATCCAATGTTGAAGTTTGAAGGAAACTTCCACAATAATTATGATTAAATTTATAGAACCGTATTTTCATTTTTTTTTCATACAACAATATACTTTCAACAATTTTCTTATCAGTGCATTTTATTTTGAAAAACCACTCAATCATATCAATAAAAAATGTTATGTATTTTGACGGTATTACTATCATTAACTAGATTTTTCGAAGTATAATGTTGTAATATGAAAAAACTAAAAGTAAGATAGTATATTAAATAAATCAATGAAAGTATATTGATATTTTTTCGATTTACATACGGAGTAAATGTATATTGATAATTTTTACATTTACCCATAGAGTAAGTGTAAAATGTCAATCAAGATTAGTATGAAGAATATTGTCAAATTGCAAAGCCTTGACCCTTTACCATTTCATAATAATGAAAAACATAAATATAATAGTACTTCATTGCTAATGTGAATTCCTTTAAAGAAATAGATAAATTACCTTTTCGCCAGCCGAAAGGAGAAAGCCAGCAAGAATATAGGCATACCGCACACAGTAGCTCCCAATTGGGCTTTGCAAGCTTTGCATGGTGTCATAAATGACCATGCTTGGAGTAAGTTGTAAAATGATGGAAAGTCAAAGTCAAAGCATATTAACATATAAATAAATGGTATAAAATCAACTATGATTAGAAAGGAAAAAAAAAAAAACTCACGTCTACACGGCTACACCAAGGCTTGTTGATGTACATATACATTTTTTTCGGAATCGTGAATACTATCGAGGTACATCATTGTTGCAAGTATTTGGTTACTGCAACAAAATTTATTAATTATCAGCTAATTTGTCGGCATTTTTACAAATTAAAATGACAGAAAATATTAGGACTTGCAATGGAATTTCAAAAATCAACTCACTACAAAAAAACAACTCGTTTTTGTTTCAGTTTATTATCATCATGCAACTTTAATTTGATTTCATCCATAGCAATATATTTACATTTATTTCTTTACACATAGTAGCAACGTAGTACTAACATAGACACGGTCAGTCCAACCAATAGATATGAGGTCCAAGACAAAAAAAATTAAAAAAAAAAAAAATGAAGCCTTTACGGTAAAAAAAAAAAAGAAGTAAGTATAGGTTGGTGGCTTTTGTTTTTGCTTTTTTAGTAGGCCTTGCTATAAATTTATACTTAGATCATTTTTGTAACAGTATACTTGTTCGGTTTTTTTTTTTTTTTTTTTTTTAACTAAATATTTTCTAAGCAACGTGTTAATATTTTAAACTTATAAAACAATAAGAAAAAAAGCAAGCAAAGCAAACGAAAACACATAGTTATAAACTTCTATGTCAAATCATTTTCCAACAACAAGAATAATGATATTTAAATTGTTTTATAGGCTCCAGCTATAAGGATTATAAAATTTATGATGTTGAAGTTTTAAGTTTTATAAAATTTATGATGTTGAAGTTTTAAGTTATCATCAAGAATATCAAAAAGAAAAGGCATAAATAAACTCTTTTTCAGAAAAGTAACATTAAAGAAGTAAAGAATAATAATGAAATCTTAGGATTTACCAAGGTTGTAAAAAAGCTTGGTGGTAGTTCGACGGTGGACTGAGGTCAACAGATTAATCGGCTAGACGGTGATTAATCGAGGGATTAATCCATGACCATTAATTATTAAAAAAATTATTAAAAAATTAATAAATATAAAATTAATCATAAGAATACAAGTTAACAAATAATAAATATGTAATACATAATTTAATTTTCTTTTCGATTTCTAACTTACTTTCTTGAAAAAAACACTTGACATGTTCAATTAATATCCGATACAAAAGTTTCTCTTAAGCATTTACTCAAACAATTTATTTTTCTTTTCGATTTGTAACTTACTTTCTTGAAAAAATCACTTGACATGTTGTTCAATTAATATCCGATACAGAAGTTTCTCTTAAGCATTTACTCAAACAATTTGCACGCTAGTTAAATTATTTCACAACAAACCCAAAACATATCAATAGAATTGACCACTATTTCCTTCTTTGATATTCCACTTACTAAACTAACAATATACATATATAATTGCAAGAGTATAACATCTAGACGGGGAGTTCCATCCAAACCTCCATATAAATAAGCTCAACATCCAGTGCATAGCAACCAGTGAAGCACCATATTCATTTGCCAAACCTCTAATCCCCTCCCAATTTCTATAGCCCTCAGATCTTTGATTCATAATTTTCTCTGATCGCAGAAGATGGGAGGTGAAGCGGAGAAATGGGTGTTGATGGTGACAACGAGAACACCAACGAACATAGCAGTGATCAAGTACTGGGGGAAGAGAGATGAAACATTCATATTACCGGTTAACATTATCCGATGATGAATTACCCTGCAATACTAACACGATGGCATACCAAGGAGGGAACCTTGAAGTCGACCTCCATAAATCGGGTGAAGATGTACACAGTAGCATGACAACACAAGTCACTTGTCTTCAAATCATTAATCGGAGCACTTGTATGTTGATTGCATCGATTTTAAGAGTGCTTGCTTCCCTGGAAACCCTTTCTTTAAAAGCCAAGAAGTTTTATCCGCGTTGAATTGTTTGATGCAGCTAGAATAACGAATTTGGAAGAAACAGTCGAACAGAGATGACTGATCTGCATCTGTGGTCCTTGTAAAATCCGAGATAACCCACAAAATTCATCAATTAATTCAATTTTTATGCCCATCAAAAATCAATTAAGTGTCATATAGAGATAGAGTTAGCGGTGGCAAAACCTGGGGTGGAAATAAATAAAGTAAGATAAGAAGCGGTTATCATCCCAGCCGCCAGTATCATCATCTGCAACAACGCTTGTAACAAGATGAGGATATTTGGGTTGGGGCTACGTACAACAGTTAAAAATTTTGAGTATCTCATATCGCTGGTGGGATAAAATGAGGACAAACTGAAGGTTTGTATCGATCAGATACACTTCAAGTATAAAGACGAAAGTAAAACTTAATCAAAGAAAATAAAGAACGGAAATTAAATGACACAGTGAGTTCTCCAAATTGTTCTTTCACCAAGAAAGAGTTTTGTCTTCACTAAGAAGACGAGTTATCACAAAGACAGTTACCAAGACGAACTCTCTACATTAGGGTTTGCCCTAATGTAGATTATATACTAAACTATTCAAGTATATCCCTTGATTGAAGGGATTGTGTCTAATCTATACTAAGAACCGATCTTATCACAAAGATACCAGATATGTGATCTATTATATACTTATCTATATCATTACCTAATATACAAAAGATTACATAGAGTAACAACGTTGTACGTTGACGCTGATAAGCTTGATACGTTCGCGATGTCGATGTTGTAGAGTATGCGCTGACGCTTATGGACAACGTGTGGAGTGTTTGACTCATCAGATGATGTCAAAACTAATTTTCTATGAATTCTTTATCCCGTGCTCCCTCTGATAATAAGAATGAATTTCTAACTCTTCAACTTTAATGAATGCTCCCCTTGAGAATAAGAGTGACTTCCCGTTTTTGATTTTCAAGTAGTTGAGATAGTATTTATGAATCGTAGCGGACGAATGAAGAGATGATGAGCTGAGAATGTTGATATCAGCATAACTCCCCCTTAGATTGTGTCTGGCTGAACATCCATCAATTTCTTCAGTTTTGGCAAGATTATTCTCCCCCTTTTTGACATCAGCAGGAGAATGGAACGTAAGGAGAGAATAACAGAGATGCAGCTTTGTAGTATAGTATAGGATTGTGATGTCTCCTGATAGTGTGGGATTAAACTACCAGTCACTGACATAGTGTTGTGAGATCTCATCAGTGTGTGGTTTCATACGTTGAATCATAATTCACTTTTATTAGAAGAAAAATGGCAAAATGGATAGGTGCGTGTAGTATATCACGGACAATGATATACCAATCTGCATAGATTTGTCAAGATCTCATTAGCGCATGGTATATTACACTGGATCATAAATCTTTAAAGAAGAATATCATGGAAAGAATGGATTGGTACGTGTGATAGCCTACGGTACATAGACTAACCATCGACACAAAATTTTAAACTTTTATCAGTGTGTGGTTTTACACAATGAATCATCAAGTTCTATATTAGAAGACTTGTGGAGAGAATGGATTGTTTTAGTCACGCTGAGGTGAAATCAGCATGAATCATTAATAGTTTAACTCATCAAAAAGAAGTGGTTTAAACTTCTGTATCATAGAGTAAGTTGCAATCTGGAATCAAAGATTCACCATTAATTCATAATGGTACCATGTCATACCTCAGACTAAGAGGTTAGGGAAATGAATAACCCTTTGTCATTTAAGGATGAGACAAGTATCTTTTATGTTGATAACTATGCAACAGGGTAAGCCATTGGGTTTTGCTCAAGCATGCTTCCATTGATAGGTTCAGGAAGGATAGTTAAATAAAGATAAACACCCGAGCCTTTTTATTAATTTTTTTTATTTTATTTGGACCAGGAAATCTCACTAAGAAAGTTTAGACAATGCTAGATAGTCAGCATGAGGGGGTGACTCAATGTTCTTAGCAGATGGTCTCGCTGATGAGAGACTTAGAGAGATTTAGTCACATACATTAACATGCTTCTAGGGACGATGATGTGTCAAAAGTTGCATACTAGGCTTAAAATTTCCACCGTCAGATTCTTTTTTTAAATGGTACAAAAGAATAAACAAAATAAGAATACAAACAAAAGAGTTAGTCAAACAAGGAAATAGTTTAGACAACGAAATACGTGTAGCTTTTTCACAAAGGTGATAAAGACTCGTTCCATCAAATCTCTGGAATTGAATGGTCATTAATTTACTTCCATTTTTCGAGATATCTACCTCTTGAATTTTTGGCTATATAAGTGAGCAAACAAACAAAGGTAAGTACATCAATATACACCTCACAATATACTACAAGTGTCACACCCCGAAACCGACGGCGGAAACGTTCCGGGGCGGAGGACATCATGCGTAGTATCACAACCAATGTACATAGTAAGCATAGTAAACACAACCATTACATTACATAGAAATATTTACATTTGTTTGAAAGCAAAGTAATACATGTTTT
Organism: Lactuca virosa; assembly: GCF_052849685.1. Lineage (NCBI taxonomy): Eukaryota > Viridiplantae > Streptophyta > Magnoliopsida > Asterales > Asteraceae > Lactuca > Lactuca virosa. The sequence goes on along the minus strand of NC_136432.1, from coordinate 102,133,231 downwards.
ATATATACATAAGTACAAACAAAAGTAAAGACGAGACTTCTATACGCTCCGTCTTCTCCAAAAGTAACGGGATACCTGTCTAACGAGAACCTGAGAATACAAGCAGTTTTAGAAATATCAGCATAAAGCTGGTGAGTTCATAAGCAGTTTGTTTCTGGTAAAAGAATGTGTTTCCTTTGGTTTTATGAAAAGTTGTTTCCCAAGAAAATCCCATATTTTCTTATAAATGAAGTTTGTCGATTTCCATGAGATAAGAAAAACCCTGGTTATCACCAGTAAGATAAGAAAACCATAAGTTATGATCCCTGGATTACCCTCCAGTATGAAAGCAGGTAGTTTTATTACATAAAACTATAGGTTAAGATCCCTGGAATACCCTCCAGTACGAAAGTAGGTAGTTTTATTACATAAAACCAGTGTTGTAAAAATCGGCCTAGGCGCTTGGCGGAGGTAAACTGTATAGGATTTTTGATAGGCGTTGGAATTAATCGGAATCGTTCAACGGTCAAAGGCGGAAAATGGCGGTCTAGGCGGTCAAAATAGGTCAACATAAGTCAACTAAAAAAAGTCAAAATTAAACCTTTTTTCTTAACCTAATCGACTAAAAGAAATACAGCTTCATCTTGTTTTTTTTTTGCGCCTCCTTCATCTCGTTCTCTTCTCCAGCGATCGACTACAACATTCTCCATCAGACTCCGGCGACAAGGGTTTAGCGATTCCGGCTACAACATTCACCATCGGACTCCGACACATGGGACGACGACGCATCGCAGATTCACACTCGCAGGCATGTTTCTGATTTTTGCGATTTAATTGTTATTCAACTTATGTCCTGATGATTGTGTTGTATCAGTGTGATTATCGTGATTTCTAATCATCGCTGCAACGTATTCCGACCACACGTTCGAGTCCAAAGAATTCAATCTGTCGATTCCGGATTCGGGATTTCTCACAATCGACTTTGACCAGCTGTCATCGGTAAGTTTTTCCCTTGGTTTCGGTTTTTCATTCCAGTTTTTGTTTGCTTACGAACATAAGAATATACAAGTTGCACAATGGTCCAACTATTTTGGTTTGGGTTTTCCTTTCCTGTGTTTTGATTTTTGCCCCTGTTTCATAAGTGATCATACAAGCTGGACCATTTTGCCCCTGTTTCAATCCTAATTTTTGCCCATGTTTCATTCCATCTTTTTCATGCCTGTTTCATTCCTGTTTCATTCCAGATTACACTCCTTTACACAGATTAAAGATTATTTCAAGTTATTTTCTGCCCATGTCTAATTACCATTTCTTTCAAAATTTCACAGATTAAAGGTTGTTAATGGCATCTAAAAATTCAACTACACAATCAATGGATTCAACAGCTACTGGTTTAAAGAGGAATTCAAATGATATTGCTTGGGAATTTGCTATTTGCCCATATCCTACAAACTTGCATAAATTGAAGTGTACATTGTGTGGAAAAGTTTATAGTGGAGGGGCTTCAAGAATGAAACAACATATTGCTCATGTGAAAGGAAATGTAGCTCCATGTCAAAAGTCTACCAAAGATGATCAGTTGAGATGTCGAGATGCTATCAATGAAGGAAAGTTAAAAAAGAAGGGAAAACAAGCACATGATGAAGCGTTAAGATCGGAGGTGAGATTTGATACTAATGAAAACATTAGTATAGACACGGATGAAATAGAGAATAATTTTGGGAGCTTGAGGGAACCATATGTTATAGGCCCGATGGATAACTTTGCAAACACATTAAACCCCGAAGAATCTTTGAAGTCGGGAAAAGGCAAAAAAGTTGATATTAACAATGCTATTCGGAAAGAAAGAATATCAACTGTGAAAAGTTTCATTGGTAGGTGGGCATATGAGTGTGCAATTCCTTTTCATGCCTTCGAAAAGGATAGCTTTAAAATGATGGTGGAGGTAATCGGCCAATATGGAACCGGGCTTCCAACTCCTACTAGGTATGAGTTGAGTAACACAATTTTAAAAAAAGAAGTTGAAAGAACAAAAAATTTAGTGAAAAAAAATGAAGAAGAATGGAAACAAGATGGATGCTCGATTATGACGGATGCTTGGTCTGATAGAAAGAGGAGGAGCATTATGAATTTATGTGTCAATTCAAAGATGGGTACCGTTTTTTTATCTTCAAAAGAATGTTCGGATGAAGCACATACAAGTCAACATATATATGAGTATGTGGAATCTTGCATTCAAGAAGTTGGTCCCGAACATGTTGTTCAAATAGTAACCGATAATGCCACGAATAACATGGGAGCCGCAAAGTTGCTAAAAGAGAAAAGACCAAAGATTTTCTGGACATCATGTGCGACACATACCATTAACCTTATGCTTGAAGGTATTTGTAATTTTATTTATTGTGTTTTATAATTCTATTTGTGTTTTTAATCGTGATTATTTTTTGAAGGTATTGGTGGGCTTCCAAGGTTCAAGAAAGTCTTAGATCAAGCAAAGCAACTAACCATCTTCATTTATGCCCACCACAAAACATTAGCTATGATGAGAAAATTCACTAACAAAAGGGATATCATCCGACCGGGTGTCACGAGATTTGCTTCCGCCTATCTAACATTACAAAGTTTGTCTGAAAAAAAAGAGCAACTAAGGCATATGTTCTCTAGCAACGAATGGGAAGAATGTAAATTTTCAAATGCAGTTAAAGGGAGATCTAGTCATACATTGGTGACAGGTTCCACATTTTGGGCGGGTGTGGCACTTTGCTTAAAGGTGTTTTCCCCTTTGGTGAAAGTTCTTCGTATGGTTGATGCGGATTGGAAGCCCTCGATGGGTTTTGTTTATGGTGAGATTAAAAAAGCAAAAAAAGAAATCATTGATGCTTTAGGCGGTAACAAAAAAGCATATGAGCCTATCATAAATATCATATCAAAGAAAATGAAAGGTAGACTAGATTCAAAATTGCATTTGACGGCTTATCTTCTAAATCCTTATTATCATTATAAGGATCCGTAACTCCAACATGATCCCGAAGTAATGGATGCGGTTCTTGAGTTTTTTGATACATTATTTGCCGGAGATTTAGAGATGCAAAAGCAAGTCGTGACTATTGAGTTGCCAAAGTACAAGAAAAAAATGGATAGATTTGGTCGGGAACTTGCAGTTAAAGCATGTGAAGTTAATGACGGTGACTATGATCCGGGTAAAACATTTTACTTTTGTTTAATTATTTTATAAAAATTCATATTTATCAATTTATGAATCTAATAATGTGATTTATGTTTAAAAATCATAGCAACTTGGTGGGGTACGTTTAGTGGAGTAACTCCTCATTTGACAAAGATGACAATAAGAATTCTTTCTTTGACTAGTAGTTCATCTGGATGTGAAAGGAATTGGAGCACCTTTGAAGGGGTTAGAATTCAAACTTCAAATTTAAGCAATTTATTTAAATTATAATTTTATATCATAATATTGTATATTTTTTACCATTTATTTTTTTTACGTTTGTAGATTCACACGAAGAAAAGAAATAGGTTGGATGCAAGTAAAATGAACAATCTTGTTTATGTCCAATTTAATGCTAATTTGATGGAAAAAAACAAAAAGAGAAAAGAAAGGAATATGGAAGTGTTATTAGCTAATGATAGTCACACGGCTCAAGAATGGATTGTTGATTGTGGTGATTGTGATGAAGATGGAGTTGGCATAGTTGGTGATGGTCAAGGAACCGATGAACTCGGACAAAGTTCAAGAACAAGAGAACTTTTAGATGAAGATTTTGCGTCAGGTAGTGAGGAGGAAGTATTTGAAGAAGTTGATTATGAATCGGATGGAGTTCACATCATGGAAGAATGCGGAGATAAAGAGTAGAAGCCTGTGAACAATCAAAAGTTTGATCTTATAAAACTTATTTTGGACTTTGTATGATGCTTTATGACCTGAATATGTAAACGTTTATGAATATTTACTTACTTTGGACATGTATTGTTTGATGACTTGAATATGTAAACGTTTATGGATATTTACATGTTTTGTTAGTATTTTGTTTAGAGATAATCATATGATATAGGTAATATTTAAGTTTTTTTTTACAATTAAGGGTCCCCGCCTAGGCGGCGATTAATCCCCGCCTAGACCGATTAATCGCTTGACCCCAGTTGACCGCCGAGGTACCGCCGAGCGATTTTTACAACCTTGCATAAAACTATAGGTTAAGATCCCTGGAATACCCTCCAGTACGAAAGTAGGTAGTTTTATTACATAAATAAAAATATAGAAGAAAGAAAGAAAGAAATCTGTGACCAAAGTTAGTTTGTTTAATACGTATTGTGAGTCGTATAACCATACTGATTTGACCCGTGACCTCCTTGACGTTCTTCAAGCGTCGATCGATTTCCAAAATTTGTCACCCCAGGCGTGCCCGCCTAACTGTAGCTAGCAGTTTAGGTGTGGGATTGTCAATCCCGAATAGATCTATCCACAAATTTCACGCTCTCCCTCCAGGAGACTCTGGTTATACTTCCGGAGAGGATTTACTGGTACCCCGAAGGGTATAACGAAGACAAGTCTCACAAGCTAGTATTAACTAATTCACGGGATAATTGGTCGTTATCGAGTTTCGAAATCGTTTGGAACAAAGTAGAGTATAAATAATTATATACAAAGTAATTATTTAGCATGATACTCTAGATTAAACATGGATAAACTAAATCAGACATAGTTTATATATTGACTTTGCATGAAATCTGAATCCGTAAAACAAGTAATGAAGATCCCAAATTATTCCCATAATAATTTGAATGGTTTGATAAGTTCCCACGCTGTTTTGAAAACTATGTAATTATATTCAGAAAACGTCCCTTATGCTCCGCATATTACAAAAGGGATAAAGTATCTAAAGTTTGTCAGAAATCGTATAATTACATTAGTTTTTAAGTTACGAAAACCTTTATGATTTGCTTGTATTCCCCCCCTGAAAACATGAAAAACTCGGAAAATGTAGGGCTATGAACTCACCAGACGAGAATGTGCCGGGTAGGATGCTAAGTGTCAATTTAGGACTTGAACACACGCGAGGGTCCTATGTAACATGAAGTGATACACAATTGTATCTAATTAGACATTGAACCACTAATTAAGTAAGATAATACACTCCGATGTGCGAAAACACTTTATCTCAAGTGTTAGAAGTGATACGGGTTGCATCTAAGGAGTGTAGGGCCTTAATAAGGAGTTTACTCTTCAAGTGTAAACCCTTAGGGGTGTTTACGGCCCAAAGACCATATCCCCATGAGTTTACGGGCGTAAACTCATGGGTGGGGTGTTTTTGGGTGCTCAAAGGTCTTATATTGCACAAGGGAAGTAAGCTAGACTCAAATCTAAGGCATAGGAAGTGACTAGGGCTCCATATGGATCTTAGGGGGAGTTCACGGCTGTAAACATAGAGTTTACGGCCGTAAACTCATATTAGCCACTTCATTTCATGCTTTGGTGGTTCTAGGTTAAGCATACAAGTTTCTAGTCATTTATACAAGCCATAGAGGGAAGTTAGGGCACCATTTGACCCCTTTAGGGAGTTTACGGCCAAAGGACCAATTCCTTGGGGGTTTACGGCCGTAAACTCTATAAGGACTTGGTTTCTTTGATTTTTAAGGTCCCTACTTCGATGGTGGTTGATTCTATGTTGAGTTCTAGGCATAAGGAGGGAAGAAAGGGCAACTTTGCACCCTTAAAGGGAGTTTACGGCCCAAGAACATTCATAGGCCGTAAACTCTCATTCATAGGCCGTAAACTCACATTCATCCTTGATTCAAGGTGTTTTCTAAGTCCAAAACATGTTAATCCTAGTGTACAATGAGTTAGGATAGGAATACTTACGATTTTGGAGCTTGAATGGGGTGTTTCTTGATCAAATTCGAGTTGTAGAGAGAGAGAGTAGAGAGAGAGAGAGCTTTAGGAGCTGGAAAAGAGTGGAATGGAGGACCACTCATCCCTTATATAGGGTTAGTTTGCGGCCAGATGTGTTTACCGCCCGAGTTTACCGCCCGAGTTTACCGCCGTAAACCCCATGTTTACGGCCGTAAAATCCTTCTCGTGGAGTTTATGGCATGGTTTTTGATGTTAGGACTTTAGTGGCGGTTTTTCTAACACTTGATCCTTAAGTGTAGTCGGCTCGGAATATTAATACGGACTTTAATTTGGGCTAAAAGATGGCGGAAATGAATTTGATTTTTAAATGAAGTGATAGATTGCGGAAATTATATATACGAAATATTCGGGTTGTCACATCATCCCCCCGTTAGAGGGAATTTTGTCCCGAAATTAGAGTTCGAACAACTAAGTTATAATACAATAATTCAGCAAAAAGACGAGGATATTTAAGTTTCATTTGATCGTCGCGCTCCCAAGTGAACTCCGGTCCTCGTTTGGCGTTCCAGCAAACCTTCACTATCGGGATGCGGCTTTGCTTTGTTCGCTTGATCTCCCGATCCATGATTCCGATTGGTTCTTCCACGAAGTTCAGATTTTCGTTGATTTCGATCTCATCCAGAGGGATCACAAGGGCTTCATCGGATAGGCACTTCTTAAGATTAGAGACGTGGAAGACATGGTGGATGTTGCTAAGTTCTTGCGGTAATCGGAGTTTGTAGGCTACTAGACCGATCCTAGCGAGGATCTTGAAAGGTCCGATGTACCTTGGGTTCAGTTTCCCGCGCTTTCCAAAGCGTATCATGCTTTTCCAGGGCGAGACCTTCAACAAGACACGATCTCCAACCTGGAATTCCAAAGGTTTTCGTCGTTTATCGGCGTAGCTCTTTTGTCTGTCTCTAGAGGCTTTCAGTCGCTCTCGGATTTGGATGATCTTTTCGGTTGTTTCATGGATGATTTCAGGACCAGTGAGAGCACTGTCGGGGACTCGACCCTTGGCTAGTTGCGTGTCCTCTACCTCGGCCCAGCACAGAGGGGATCTGCACTTTCGACCGTAGAGGGCTTCGAACGGGGCAGCCTTGATACTGGTGTGGTAACTGTTGTTATACGAGAACTCGATCAAGGGTAAATGAGTGTCCCACGACTTGCCGAAATCGATGACACATGCTCTCAACATGTCTTCCAGGGTCTGGATAGTTCTCTCACTTTGCCCATCTGTCTGAGGATGATAAGTCGTGCTCATGTCTAGCTTAGTTCCAAGAGCCTTCTGTAGGGACTGCCAAAATCTCGAGGTAAACCTGATATCTCGATCGGAGATAATGGACGCAGGCACACCATGCAGTCGAACTATCTCTTGAATGTAGATTCGTGTGAGTCTTTCCATCTTGAATGTTTCTTTAATCGGAAGGAAGTGAGCGGATTTTGTCAATCGATCGACAATTACCCAAATGGTATCGTACCCACTCGGAGATTTGGGTAACTTGGTGATGAAATCCATAGTAATCATCTCCCATTTCCACTCCGGTATCTCTGGTAGCCGGAGCAGACCCGAGGGTTTCTGATATTTGACCTTCACCTTGGCGCAAGTCAGACACTTGCCCACGAAGGTAGCGATTTCGGCTTTCATGTTTGGCTACCAATATAGTTTCTTGAGATCCAGGTACATCTTATCCGAACCCGGGTGCACAGAGTATCTAGTCTTGTGAGCTTCGTTCATGACAACCTCTCTGAAACCTCCGAACTTTGGGGTCCAGATTCTATCCATGAAACAATAGACTCCGTCACCTCTGATCTCAAGATTCTTATCCATTCCCCTCAAAGCTTCGTTCGATACGTTCTCTGGTTTTAGGGCTTCCAACTGAGCCTCTCGGATTTGTGCGGATAAGTGGGAATGGATGGTCATTGTCAGTATCTTCGCCTTGTTGCCTGAGCTTTCCTTTCGGCTAAGGGCATCTGCCACCACATTGGCCTTGCCAGGATGATATCGGATTTCACACTCGTAGTCACTGAGCAGCTCTACCCATCGCCGTTGTCTCATGTTTAAGTCCTTCTGATCGAAAATGTGTTGTAGGCTTTTATGGTCAGTGAAGATTGTGCACTTGGTTCCGTAGAGATAAGGTCTCCAAATCTTCAGTGCGAAGACCACTGCTCCTAACTCCAGGTCGTGAGTTGTATAGTTGACTTCGTGTGCTTTCAGCTGTCTCGAGGCATAAGCAATAACTTTTCCCCTCTGCATAAGCACACAGCCTAAGCCCTGATTGGACGCATCGCAGTAGACAATGAAGTCCTCCGTCCCTTCGGGGAGGGACAGGATAGGTGCGCTGCACAAGGCTCGTTTCAACATTTGGAATGCAGTGTCTTGCTTTTCACTCCAACAAAAGGGTACACCTTTCTGTGTCAGAGTAGTTAGGGGTTTGGCAATTCTGGAAAAATTCTGGATGAATCTACGATAATAGCGAGCAAGACCCAAGAATTGACGGATTTTTGTGGGTGTCTTCGGTGCCGACCAATTCTCTATCGCTTTGATTTTGGAAGGGTCCACGTGTATACCCTCCTCGCTTACCACGTGACCAAGGAAAGTTACCTTCCGAATCCAGAATTCACACTTAGAGAATTTCGCGTACAGCTTCTCCGATCTAAGAGTTTGCAACACTAACCTCAAGTGCTGTTTGTGATCTTCTTCGCTTCTGGAATAGACAAGTATGTCGTCAATGAACACAATAACAAACTTGTCAAGAAAATGACGACACACCCGGTTCATTAGATCCATGAACACTGCCGGTGCGTTGGTTAGACCAAAGGGCATCACTACAAACTCGTAGTGTCCATATCGAGTCCTGAATGCTGTCTTGGAAACATCACTCTCATGAACTCAAAGCTGATGGTACCCTGATCTAAGGTCTATTTTTGAGAAGTAGCTGGCTCCCTGAAGTTGATCGAAAAGGTCGTCTATTCGCGGAAGAGGATAACGGTTTTTGACGGTTAGCTTGTTCAATTCGCGGTAGTCTATACACATCCGAAAGGATCCATCTTTCTTCTTTACAAACAACACCGGGGCTCCCCAGGGTGAGGAACTCGGTCTGACGAATCCTTTGCTGAGTAGCTCATTAAGTTGACTGGATAACTCCTGGATTTCTGCTGGCGCTAAGCGATACAGAGACTTGGCTACGGGAGTAGCTCCAGGAATTAGGTCGATGAGAAACTCAACTTGGCGTTCGGGAGGAATTCCTGGGAGCTCTTCGGGAAAGACTTCAGGAAAGTTGCAGACTTCGGGGATGCTCTCGAGGTCTTTAACTTCCTGTTTCTCGTTTATCACATGGGCTAGGAATGCATGGCACTCCCTTCGCAGAAGCTTTTGAGCTTTGATGCATGAAATGATGCGAAGATTGGAACTAAGTTTATCGCCGTAGATCATGAGGATTTGACCAGAAGGAAGATTGAGGTGGATATCTTTTTCATAACAAAGGATATCAGCATGATTGGGGCTCAACCAATCCATGCCAATGATAATATCGAAGCTTTTTATGAAGACTGGCATAAGGTCGATAGGAAAGGAATGATCGTTTAGGGTAAGGGTGCAGCCTATGAATATATCGTTGGCGTTCTCTTTCTCGCCGTTAGCCATCTCGACGGTAAACGTTTCAATTAATGGTTGAGGATTATGTTTAGGAAGATGTTTGAATGAATGGCTAACAAAACTTTCTTCCGCACCAGAATCGAAAAGGATGCATGCATAAGAGTTGTCGAGAAGGAACGTACCCGTGACGACGGTGGGGTCGGCGATTGCCTCCTCTTGCCCCATAGTTAGAACTCTCCCGATGTTGCCAGTTGTTGCTGCCTTGGGGCAGTTTCTCCTGTAATGACCGACCTCGCCGCAACCATAGCAGGCCTGACCGACACCTGCTCCAGAAGCTTGATTGGTTGGTTGGGCTGGTGTTCTGCAGTTTCGAGCAATGTGGCCCTTCTTGCCACAGTTGTTGCAGAGCTTTTCTCGACATGGCCCGGGTGTACGATGGTGGTAACTGCACTTGCTGCACCAAGGGAGGGTACCAGTGTATCCACTGGTAGGAGCTTGAGCTGTAGGAGTGGCGACAGGAGTAGTAGCAGCGTGGACTGCCACAGTTTGCTGTTTCTTTGAGGATCCTTGCGAACCCTGACCCTTCCGTTTGTTCTAGAATTTCTTTTTTATTTTCGCCGCCCCCCTTAGCCGGTTCAGGAGTGGTGGCCACTTCATTGAGATCGTCTCCATGATCGATCAGAGTTTGCGCCAGACATTTAGCGCTGTCAAAGGTGTCTGGCTTCGCAGCCAAAACATTTCCCTTGGTTGGCTGGGTCAGTCCCCAGATAAATCTTTCAATCTTTTTGCTTTCCGGGGTGACCATTCCCGGACAGAGGAGCGATAGGTCTTCAAACCTAGAAGTGTAGGTGGCAACGTCAGAACCCTTCATCTTTAGGTTCCAGAGTTCGTGCTCTAGTTTCTGTAATTCGCCTCGAGGGCAGTACTCAGCAAGTAGGAGCTCCTTCATTCTCTCCCAACCCATAGCATTTGCTACTGGCAGGGTTAAGGATTTGACTCGGCCATTCAACCAGGTCAGTGCCCTGTTGGCAAAAGTGCAAGCGGCGAATTTTACTTTGTTGACTTCGGAACAGGAATAGATTTCGAAAATGGACTCAATTTTCTCAATCCATTGAGTCAGGGCAATAACACCTCCAGTGCCGTCGAAGGATGTGGGTTTTGCGTTCATGAAGTCATTATAGGAACACTCCTTCAGGTGTCCCTGACCACCTTCCTGGTTTTGGGGTTGAGTATCACCTCCTAGCCCGCCAGAGCCGCCGGGGTTCATTTGAGACATAGCAGCAGCCACAGTAGCAGTAATAGCTGCTTGGAACATGGCGGGATCAAATGGAGGAGGTGGCGGAGGAGGATTGTTGTTCTTTGAGCTGGGTCTTTTCTTTGGAGGCATCTTGATCTAAAATGATCAGGAAAGAGAGGATGGTAAGTCCTCTGGATAGAATCAAGAGATATGAAACAAGAGATATCTCATTATGGCAGATAGAGTGTTCTACTATGCGATAATATATAGGAAAACTACCAATGCAAGAGAATTATCGCTAAAGAGAATGAGTAGGAACACTTGAAATGAATGTCTACAACGTATTCGGCTTTGGCTAAAATACTCCTATAATATTTTATGGTTTGTTGCGACGATGACTTGTTGTTTGGATATTTGGTAAGTTTTAGGCCTGCTGTACACCACAGTCACTCCCAAGCACATGTTGGCCGTGTCTTGAATGAATATAGTTGATCAGGCTATATTGACCCTAGACACGACTACATAACTGCCCAGGTTTAACCGCAGTGCCCAACACCCAATTACTTTTGTTTTGTTCTACTCGTGGTTACTGATTCTGGTATGTAGGTATACTTGTATACTTGGAGTAAAAATACTTATATTTTTAAAGTATACTTTTAGTTCAGAGCGCTTCGGCCCCTTAATGTTTATAGTTATATACCATGTAAGGTTCGGTATACTTAGTTCACTATAAACAAGGGCTCTGATACCAATCTGTCACACCCCGAAACCGACGGCGGAAACGTTCCGGGGCGGAGGACATCATGCGTAGTATCACAACCAATGTACATAGCAAGCATAGTAAACACAACCATTACATTACATAGAAATATTTACATTTGTTTGAAAGCAAAGTAATACATGTTTTATATATACATCAGGACGAACAAAAGTAAAGACGAGACTTCTATACGCTCCGTCTTCTCCAAAAGTAACGGGATACCTGTCTAACGAGAACCTGAGAATACAAGCAGTTTTAGAAATATCAGCATAAAGCTGGTGAGTTCATAAGCAGTTTGTTTCTGGTAAAAGAATGTGTTTCCTTTGGTTTTATGAAAACTTGTTTCCCAAGAAAATCCCATATTTTCTTATAAAAGAAGTTTGTCGATTTCCATAAGATAAGAAAAACCCTGGTTATCACTAGTAAGATAAGAAAACCATAAGTTATGATCCCTGGATTACCCTCCAGTATGAAAGCAGGTAGTTTTATTACATAAAACTATAGGTTAAGATCCCTGGAATACCCTCCAGTACGAAAGTAGGTAGTTTTATTACATAAAACTATAGGTTAAGATCCCTGGAATACCCTCCAGTACGAAAGTAGGTAGTTTTATTACATAAATAAAACTATAGAAGAAAGAAAGAAAGAAATCCGTGACCAAAGTTAGTTTGTTTAATACGTATTGTGAGTCGTATAACCATACTGATTTGACCCGTGACCTCCTTGACGTTCTTCAAGCGTCGATCGATTTCCAAAATTTGTCACCCCAGGCGTGCCCGCCTAACTGTAGCTAGCAGTTTAGGTGTGGGATTGTCAATCCCGAATAGATCTATCCACAAATTTCATGCTCTCCCTCCAGGAGACTCTGGTTATACTTCCGGAGAGGATTTACTGGTACCCCGAAGGGTATAACGAAGACAAGTCTCACAAGCTAGTATTAACTAATTCACGGGATAATTGGTCGTTATCGAGTTTCGAAATCGTTTGGAACAAAGTAGAGTATAAATAATTATATACAAAGTAATTATTTAGCATGATACTCTAGATTAAACATGGATAAACTAAATCAGACATAGTTTATATATTGACTTTGCATGAAATCTGAATCCGTAAAACAAGTAATGAAGATCCCAAATTATTCCCATAATAATTTGAATGGTTTGATAAGTTCCCACGCTGTTTTGAAAACTATGTAATTATATTCAGAAAACGTCCCTTATGCTCCGCATATTACAAAAGGGATAAAGTATCTAAAGTTTGTCAGAAAATCGTATAATTACATCAGTTTTTAAGTTACGAAAACCTTTATGATTTGCTTGTATTCCCCCCCTGAAAACATGAAAAACTCAGAAAAGGTAGGGCTATGAACTCACCAGACGAGAATGTGCCGGGTAGGATGCTAAGTGTCAATTTAGGACTTGAACACACGCGAGGGTCCTATGTAACATGAAGTGATACACAATTGTATCTAATTAGACATTGAACCACTAATTAAGTAAGATAATACACTCCGATGCGCGAAAACACTTTATCTCAAGTGTTGGAAGTGATACGGGTTGCATCTAAGGAGTGTAGGGCCTTAATAAGGAGTTTACTCTTCAAGTGTAAACCCTTAGGGGTGTTTACGGCCCAAAGACCATATCCCCATGAGTTTACGGCCGTAAACTCATGGGTGGGGTGTTTTTGGGTACTCAAAGGTCTTATATTGCACAAGGGAAGTAAGCTAGACTCAAATATAGGGCATAGGAAGTGACTAGGGCTCCATATGGATCTTAGGGGGAGTTCACGGCTGTAAACATAGAGTTTACGGCCGTGAACGCATATTAGCCCGTTCATTTCATGCTTTGGTGGTTCTAGGTTAAGCATACAAGTTTCTAGTCATTTATACAAGCCATAGAGGGAATTTAGGGCACCATTTGACCCCTTTAGGGAGTTTACGGCCAAAGGACCAATTCCTTGGGGGTTTTGTAACGCCCGTAGATCCGGTCTAGTCAATTTAGAAACGATAAGCATCAAAAATGACTTTTTGATGGAAGATTATTTAGAAGGATTAATCTTAACTAAGTTATAGTATATGTTACAAGGATTCCGTACATATAAAGAACGCCGAAATCCGAGTTATAACGAAGAAGTTATGACCTGTCGAAGTTTTGCGAAAGAACTGGCACGACACAGCGTGACGTAAATAGTGAATTTACATTAGAGCGAAATTTAGCCGAAACAATCTAAATGAGAATTGAAGATCTCATCGATAGTAGTGCAACGACGGAAAGACGGACGAAAACGGACGTCAGACGAAGGAGTTATGAGTTTATAACGAAGTTTTCCTGTCCCGGCCTACTAAAAATAATATATAAGTAATATAATTATAATATATTAAAAATCAACTCAAAATTAGCCAATAGAGTCTAAACGAGAGTTGTAGAGCATAATCTCACCTTCGCGTCGATATAAAGAACGTCAAAAACGGAGTTCATATGCGAAAGTTATGAATTTTTGAAGTTCAAGGCGCGAAACCCCAAAACTGTCAGATACCACGATGTGGCAAGCAGTGCCACGACGTGACCAGTCTTCTGACACCTCCGGGAGTCCCCTAGATGCAACTTGCGATGACGCATGCAGTGACGACCAAGCCAACGACGTGGAAAAAGGTGTCACGACGTGGCAAGGGCAGATTTTGCCCTATAAATAGATTTGAAGGGCCAGCCGAGTTTGGTTGCTCATTCTCTCATCTCTCACCTGTATTGCATCGATTTACGTGCAAAGAAATACCCCCAAAGCCCCGGTATCAACCCCGAGACCCGAAGCAAGTACCGAAGCCCGAAGATCCCGAGAAGAAAAGAGTTTCCGAGCCGAAGCTCTGTCCGCGAGAAACCCGGTGTGTGAAGTGATCCCGGTTTCACCGAAGAATACTACTTTTACAAGCCGTAGTGCTGTCCGATCATCTTCTGATCAAGTGAGTGTATAGTCACTTTCACCTTACACATAGATATGAAGTATTTTATAAAATACGTGCTATGTGTATATATATTGTTGTTTATATGTGTGAGTGTATAGTTACTTTCTTCTAACACACAAATATAAAGTATTAGCTATGAAATACGTGTTATGTGTTATATATTATTTGTCTATTTGAGATGGGCTTGGAGTTGATGTTTTTATACGGGTGTTAAATGATTCAAACTATATATGTATTTTATATCTACAAAATATGTTGGGTAGAACATGGGTAGATGAAATAGTGGCAACTATGAGACGTAGCGCCTATTGTATAAACCTTGGTGACTATGGAGTTAGCGCCTATTGTATAAACCTTGGTGACTATGGAGTTAGCGCCTATTGTATAAACCTTGGCGACTATGGAGTTAGCGCATGTTGAGTAAACCTTGGCGACTATGGAGTTAGCGCTTGTTGAGTGAACCTTGGTGACTATGGAGTTAGCGCCTATTGTATAAACCTTGGTGACTATGGAGTTAGCGCCTACTGTTAAGTGAACCTTGGTGACTATGGAGTTAGCGCCTGATAGCTATGGATTTAGTACCTGAGAGATAAATGTTGGTAACTATGGACTTAGTACCTGATAGATAAACTTTGGCAGCAATGGACTTCGTGCCAATTCCTTAGGTAAATCCTTAGGAATGAATTAATGAAGGATAGTTGATTATTAGGGTAAAACCTTAAGAAATAAAGAAGATAATGGGGATGGGTAATTGGGTTGATTGTTTGATGATTAAAAACAATAATTATATTATTGTGGGTTGAAAACCCTATATGCTCACCAGGCTCCCAAGCCTGACCCACTCAGTTTTCTTTGCATTACAGGTAATGGCACAAGGGTATAAGTTGGTGGACTTGACGAGAGATTTTGGATTATAGATCAGTAGTTATAAATAACTGTTGTAAGGTCTATTTTATATTGTTTATGCTTTTGGTCTGTATCGGAACATGACATCCCGAGGTTTTAGTATTTAATGAAAATACATTCTCTTTGAGAAATGTTTTGATAAATGGTTATTATATTTTGTTTTTGGGACAAATTCCGCAACTGTTTTCCTTAAAAAGGATTACTCTGATTTTAAAACAAAGCATAAACAAATCGGTCTTTTCTGGCCGCGAAATTGGGGATGTCACAGGTTTACGGCCGTAAACTCTATAAGGACTTGGTTTCTTTGATGTTTAAGGTCCCTACTTCGATGGTGGTTGATTCTATGTTGAGTTCTAGGCATAAGGAGGGAAGAAAGGGCAACTTTGCACCCTTAAAGGGAGTTTACGGCCCAAGAACATTCATAGGCCGTAAACTCTCATTCATAGGCCGTAAACTCACATTCATCCTTGATTCAAGGTGTTTTCTAAGTCCAAAACATTTTAATCCTAGTGTACAATGAGTTAGGATAGGAATACTTACGATTTTGGAGCTTGAATGGGGTGTTTCTTGATCAAATTCGAGTTGTAGAGAAAGAGTAG
Organism: Lactuca virosa; assembly: GCF_052849685.1. Lineage (NCBI taxonomy): Eukaryota > Viridiplantae > Streptophyta > Magnoliopsida > Asterales > Asteraceae > Lactuca > Lactuca virosa. Next base: position 102,117,285 of record NC_136432.1, on the reverse strand, counting down.
AGAGAGAGAGCTTTAGGAGCTGGAAAAGAGTGGAATGGAGGACCACTCATCCCTTATATAGGGTGAGTTTGCGGCCAGATGTGTTTACCGCCCGAGCTTACCGCAGTAAACCCCATGTTTACGGCCGTAAACTCCTTCTCGTGGAGTTTATGGCATGGTTTTTGATTTTAGGACTTTAGTGGCGGTTTTTCTAACACTTGATCCTTAAGTGTAGTCGGCTCGGAATACTAATACAGACTTTAATTTGGGCTAAAAGATGGCAGAAATGAATTTGATTTTTAAATGAAGTGATAGATTGCGGAAATTATATATACGAAATATTCGGGTTGTCACAACAAGTGATGAAGCCTTTTATTATTAAAGTGTTACAGATAGATTCCAAGCTTAATATTCATTAGGAGCAAGAGAGAAGTAAAGATTAGTCTTTGTAACCTACGGGCTAACTGACTCGAATCCATAAAATCATTATGTCTTTAAGATCAACTTGAGGGCATTCAAGGTTTTATCAGATTATGATTCAATAGATGAAAACAATAATTACTGCATTGATGGTTGCTCCTTGCATCCATAACAGTGAGTGGAGGAGAAAGAGGGCATTCGCAAAAATAAGAAGACATGATGCCATTCTTTTAGCATTGAGAGCATTGAGATCTTTCAAGATGACTCTAGTTCTCACAAACTATGGAGAAGGGAGATGCAGATAAATCTTAGATAGGCCTGAAAAATAGATAAAAGAGAGAGAAGAATACTTGTAAATACTAGAGAAGGGACTTAGACAAACTATGTAGCAATTTAAAATAAAAACAACATTTGTTTTTTGTGTTTATATGGTTTTCAGTAAGCAAGAAAAAGCAATGTTAAATCATTGAAAGCATGCCAAGATTTGCAATCAATTTCTTTAAAGTCTTCTCGTCCAACGCCTTGGTAAAAATGTCAGCCAACTGTTCAGTGGATGGAATGTAAAATAACTCCATTTTTCCCTTTTGAACTATGTCCCTGATGAAATGATGACGAATGTCAATGTGCTTGGTCTTGGAATGTTGCATTGGATTTTTATCATCTGAATGGAACTGGTGTTGTCACAGAAAATGGGTGTCTTGGAGAAATTTAGGCCATAGTCTAAGAGCTGATTCTAAATCCATAGAATCTGAGCACAACACCTTCCAATGGCAACATATTTAACTTCAGCAGTAGAACAAACCACTGATGTCTGCTTTTTGTTGGACCAGCTTACCAACCTATTTCCAAGCATTTGAGCTCCTCCTGAAGTACTTTTCTGATCGGTGCCACATCCACCATGATCGGAGTCATTATATCCCACCAGCTTGAAGATTAGGTGTATGCTTTAAATACCGAAAGATTCTTTTCACAACAAGTAGATGAGATTCCTTTGGACTGACCTGATAACGAGGACACAATATTGTAGCAAACATAATGTCAGGGCGACTAGTAGTAATATAAAATAGATATCCTATCATTCCTCTAAATAGGGTTCCGTTCACATCAACGCCATTAGGATCAGTGTCAGTAGATGTTGATGAGGACATTGGAGTCTTAACTGACTTGCAATCAGAGAATCCATACTTCTTCAATATATCTATAATATATTTAGCTTGGCAAACAAAAATACCATCAGTTAGTTGTTTGATCTGCAAACCCAAAAAGAAAGTTAGTTCACCCATCATGTATATCTCGAACTTTTTGGACATGACCTCTACGAATTTTGAACTTAGCTTCTCATCAGTGGAACCAAAGATGATATCATCCACATATACTTGAGCAAGAATGAAATGAGATTTTGAATTCTTTATGAACGAAGTGTTGTTGATCTTCCCTTGTTTGTATCCACTTGAAAGAAAATAGCTTGCCAAGGTATCATACCATGCCCTAGGCGTCTGCTTTAAACCATAGACAAATTTATCATGACGATACACATGATTTGGAAACTCTTCACTTTCGAACCCTAGAGGTTGCTTTAGAAAAACTTCTTCTTGAAGATCACCATGTAGAAAGGCAGTGTTGACGGCCATCTGATAAACTTTGAAGTTCTTGAAAGAAGCAAAAACAAGAAACAGCTGAATTGCTTCAAGTCTAGCAACATGAGAAAAAGTTTCATCATAGTCCAACCCTTCAAGCTGACAAAAACCTTGAGCCACAAGCCTAGCTTTGTTTTATATGAAAATCCCATATTCATCCATTTTGTTCTTGAAAACCCAACGAGCACCAATGATAGTCTTTCCTTGAGGTTTGGGAACAAGAGTCCACACACGAGGACATTCAAATTCATTCAGATCATCCTGTATGGCCTTGATCCATTCAGATTCTTTCAATGCATCAACGACATTCTTTGGTTCAATCAGTGAGACGCAATTAACAAACATGCAGAAGTTTCTGCTGACGCTGCTATGTGTAAGAATCCTAGAATTTACATCTGCAATGATTTGAGATTCAGAAGGATCTCAGAGCATTTTTGGATAAGAACTTTCATTTGTATTACTTTGGGAAAAGTCTTCCTGATTTGATAGATAAGCTTCTTCAAGGATAACAATCTGATCTTCAGAGATAGGTTGTGAACTGATCAATTGATCAACATTTGGTACAATAGGCTCAACGTCACTTGGCAAGAAACTAGGAACAGGGTATGAAGGACTGTAAGTAAGTTCATTCAGAATTGATGAGGGGTGATCAAATCGATCATGAATGAATGAGTCTTCATCAAAGGTGACATGAGTTGTTTCCTCAACAGTTTTCCTTGAAAGATTGAATACCCTGAAGGCCTTGGATATGCTTGATGTAATGCCCCAAAATCCACAAGGTAAAATTTTCATTTTTAACATAATCAAAACACCAATTCCTTTTTTCTCAAACATCTAAAGCATTTCATAAATAAATAGTTATCAGAGTACAGTCCCAAAATCTCTAAGTTGCGGAAAAACATTAGTGTATGCACTGTGATCAAGCCGAGATATTCTCTTTTGAACCTGAAGTACCTGAAACCATAAACAAAAAACTGTAAGCACAAATCTTATCGAGTTCCCCAAGATACCACATACCATACATATCATGCATATCATTCATACAATAGAGAGTGTTATGTGCCAACCATGGTCTTTCCATTGTGCCACGAGCCGTATCATGGTTTTTCCTTGCTAAGCCGGGGGCCAGTACCCTGGGTATTACAGAGAAGCGCCAAGAGCCACCTCCTGGTCTTCCATGTAAGCATCACAAAGACAACAAGCATACAATCTACTTAACTGCCAGGGTCTGAACCCTGGTCTTGCATACAGATTTTCCCGGAGCCACCTCAGGGTCTTTCATTCAATGTCAAGGGCTCTTTCAATAGCACATAAGCCAATGGTCCGACATTTGTGCCTTCGACCCGTAGCTACAGTGAGGAGACTCACCTCGAACCAAGATAACTGAACACTCAAACTGCTGTTACCGGAGACCTTCCACTGATATCATCAAATAACATTCCATCAATAATTGATTCTCGACCCAATCAAGAATTCTAGACCAAAGACCAACCTTCATGGTAAAAGTCCATTTTACCCCTATAACACCCCGATATTCTGGTACATCCACACCCATCCTTACGGTTTTAATTTATGTCAATTTGGTCCCTGTGATAGAAGAAAGTAGCCATGAGAAGCCCTAGTGGCAAAACCGTAATTCTGAAAGGATACAGTATGCCATGCATACGAGTGTATGCTTAGCGTACTAGGGCGCACCCTAGTATGCGGGGCGTACTCATCAGACTTCGAAAACCCTAATTTTTAGGGTTGAGCCCTATATAATCCCCCTTATCGCCTCATTTTCTTCACCCTTTCAGCCTCCATCCTCTTTGAGTCGATTTGGCTAGCCCTAGCTCTTATGTGTGTTGAGCTAAAGTGTGTTTATGTTCTTAATGTTGAAGTAAGAAGAAGGGATATTTTGAGAAGATTTGGTGTGGGATTTAAGCTTGTAGATCTGAGAACTTCATCCCTGTGGGGAGCTCCATAAGGTATAAAGTCTTGAACCTTACTTGTATATCGTAGAGATCTAGCAATATGGAGTTTTATGAGTTTGTCCCCTTTTCTTGGACTTGATGAGTAAATGCTACTCTAAGACCAATGGAGCTATATTTTCAGAAGATTTGAGTTGTGTTAAGTCGTAAAAATGCTTTCTTGACTCATTTAGTGATTGCATACAAAGTGTAGAGGTCCTTAGTGGTTAAGACCAACTAGGAGGATGCTTTTGAGTCTTAATGATGCATACATAACCATAAAGTTGGAAACTTTATGGTTAAGAGCACCTTCTTGGACATGGATCTGGTTTGTGGACGTTTGGTCTATATAGAATAAGCCTTTTCGAAGTTGTGCATGGCCACCACGTACGTTGGGCGTACCAGGGTGTACGATGGGCGTAAGTCGTCGGCATCATGTTTTGGTCAAGGTGGAGTATGCTGAGCATACAGCTGGGTACGCCCCACGTACACAGCCTGTTGGGTTTTCGAGTTTGGGCTTCAAGCTTTGGGCCACCTTTTGGGCTTGGATGCTTGGGCCCTTATTGGTCCATCTGATTATGGGTGTTTTGGGATAAGTGAAGTGTTGGACCTTGGAGTAAGGCCCAAATAAGAGGTGGGACCAATTTGGAAAATTGGGCTAATTATGGGCCTTGGATGATTATTTAGTGGTTGGGCCTTTTCGACCAAGATTTGGGTTTGGGTCTTTGGCCAATTAAGGAAAAGGCTAAAGTGGCCATTTAACCTAATGTTGGACTATTAGCTTAGAATGTAATCCAAGTATTGATTAAATTACTTTTATGTTGTGATAGCACGGGGATTTTAGTGAGCTAGCAGTCGGAGGCTTTCAGTGTGATTCAGTAGTGTGAGGTGAGTCTTTGTTACTGTACTTATGGGTCGAAGGCACCAAGGCTGACCCTTTGGATTGTTATCCTGATTATCATATGATTGAGTATTATAGTGATATGTTAGATATGTATCCTGGTAGATAGGATGATGTTATGCTTAATGATTCGTAAGATATGTTTGCTTGTTATTGGCTGATTAGTTGTGTGATTATCTGTTATATATGTGTGTGTCAACACGGTGTATGTGTGGTTGGGTTGAGGCGGTCCTGCTTTGTGCTAAAGGCCAACAGACCCAAGGCGTCCTAGATAGAGTGAAGGCTAGTACGGCGTACCAGTCAGGCCGAAAGCCCGGAGAACGGTCCAGATGGGCTGAAGGCCCGGTGTGGCGTACCGGTCATGCTGAAGGTTCTTTGAGCTTACCAGATAGACAGTAGGCCAGTGGGGCGTTCCGGTCAGACTGAAGGCTCTGTATGCATGTTGTTTATTGTTATTATGTTGTTTTGTATTGGGTTGGTACTTTGGGGGAAACTCACTAAGCTTTGGGCTTACAGTTTTGGGTTATGTTTCAAGTACCTTAGATGATCGCGAGAAGACGAAGGCTTTATCGTGCACCTCATCATGTTTTGTTTATGATTTTGGGAAAACTCTGATAATAGACATGTTTTGGAAAAACTATTTTTGTAAACAAGTGATGATTTGGATTGTTCAAAAAGTTTCAATTTTTCGTGAAATTTTTGGAGGTTACAAGTTGGTATCAGAACCTTGGTTTGCGTATATTGGATGAAACACTCATGTGATGTTTCATACTCGATACGTGCCGCGGGTATAGCGCGAGAGGTTGGCCCAAGAGTTTTTGGATCTAAGGCAGGGATCAGAGTCGGTGACGGAGATCACCAGGTGATGACACGCCCCTTAGAGTGGGCCGAGAACAAGAGAATCCCCAACAAGGAACATCCAGCTGAGAATCCCTAGCGGAGTTCGGCCAGGCCCAGCTTGGCCATCCCAGCTACTGGGCGCCCCAGCGGAACCCCTAGCTGTTGGGTGCCCTAGCAGGACGACCGCGTGGAAGGTCATTCCCTGCCAAAGGCTACCCTCCACTACAGTCCAAGGATAACGGCTCCAGGCGACAAGGAGCACATCCAGAGCATTATCGCCTGGACCAATCATTGTGCTGACACAACGAGGAACACGACTCACCAATAAGGACAACAGATATTGTCGGGATCGCAGTCCTTATTCATCATACGGACCGAGGAGGATCCTCGATATAAAAGGACCATCATTCCGCCTTGAGAAGTAAGCCATCTCTCCTGATTCTCAGCCCTTACTCTCCAATACATTACTAACCTGACCGTCGGAGCGTTTTCCCGGGACCTCCTCTCGGAGAATGGCTGGCGGTTTTCTCTCTTTGTGACTTCTCGGGTTTCTCTTAGACGATCACTGCCTTCATCCTCTAGGTGGTCGGAAGCCAGGTCGCATCATTTGGCGTCGTCTGTTTGTGTGACAACAGATACGCAAACCCATTCTTATTTTTTCCTCTTTAACACAACCACAAATGGCGGACGAGGCCGTTGGCGAGCCATCGAAAACACCACATAGCCCGATACGCCCAATGGTCTCACTAGAGACGGTCAACACCCTAATAACACCACCACCTCAAAAGATCAGCTTGGTTTCTGAGGTACCACCATCCGGTGGCCCGTCACCTTCTCTTACAACAGCTGCACCTTCCGTCACAATCCACATACCAATACCCACACTGAATAGCGTCACCCCACCGTTGTTCCCCAACGACGACAGACCTAATCCGCCCATTTCACCTTCTATACTGCTATTTTTTCCCAGCATCGGTGGACTAAACAACGCCGGTTACAACTTCTTACCACCACCCATACACACCCCAAACGAGCAACGACAAACGACACTCATAACACCACCGTTAAACGGGATGCCCCCGCTAACAACGCCGACGAATAACACAGCTAATGGCCCAAGCGTCGCTTTCCAAGGGCAAAACCACCCACCGCTAGTGACAGAAGCCATGCCGGCTCCCCCATTCATGCCCTACTAGAAAATCCCCTTGGCCCACACGTTTCCCACCGTATTCCAGCTGCAGAACTTCTATGGCCCAACATCACCAGACCTTACAGCCTATAATAACATGCTGGTACAACCATTCCTGGCAATGCAACAACCAGGATACCATCTTGCCCAACAGATACCGAACCAAGACTGCCTTTCACACAGTGTCACATCGCCGTTCGTGAAAGAGTTACTCGGATATGAGATCCCCAACACCGCTAAACTACCTCACCTCAAAACATACAACGACACCACAGACCCGGACAGCCACATCGACACATACAAATGGACGGTGACGTCCCTCAAGCTAGACGAACGCTTCTGGTGCATATATTTCCCTACCACTCTAGACGGCAACGTAGGGACATGGTTCAAAACGTTACGCCCTGGTAGCATCTACAACTTTAGCCAGCTGAAATACCTCTTTCTAACCAACTTCATGCAACTCCGAAAGTACAAAGGCGATTGTCACTCCATCATCGGGTGCAAGCAAAGGGAGGGGGAGACATTCAAGGACTACTTCACTAGATTCACCAAGGCAACACTAGACGTCTTGGGGCACGACGGAGGATTGATTGCAGGGGTATTTACCTGGGGATTACTCCCAAGTTTGCTGTCCCAGAAACTTATGGGCAAGCAGCCTCAGACAAGGGAAGAACTAAAACAGCAAGTGGAGCGTTTCCTACGCCAAGAAGAAGGTGAAGTGTCAAAGCAAGCATACCTCAACGCCATGGCCTCCTCGGACGGAAAGCGTCATCCCCAATCAACCCCTCACGATGACCCCCCAGGGGGTAGGTTCTCAGGACAAGACAGACGACCACATGGACGGTTCAGACCTTTCATAAGGGACGATAGACGAGGAAGATGAGCGGAAGTTTATATTGTCGCCGAAAAACCAGCAGCAAAGGATACTAAGACATGATATTGTGAATACCACAAGAGTAGGACGCATGACACAGTCAATTGCTTGGTTTTAAAACGAGAAATGGAAGAAAAGCAGCTGAAGGGAAACATGATAGAAATCGCCAAAAGTTTGCAAGCTAAATTTGACGCAGAAAACCCTAAAGACAACATAGGAGAGACAGACTACCGACAATAGATCCTCATGATCCGCCACAAGCAGGGGAGAACGGAGTGCACAACCAGCGTGCAAAGCATCACGGAAACAATGCAAGGGCTAACTTTCTCCAGGGTCGACCCAAGCCCATCCGGATGGAAAGGGGAGAACCCCCTCGTCATCCAGGGGTCCATTCGAGATACCATGATCCACCGGGTATATGTCGACACGAGGAGTTCTGCAGACATCATCTACGAGCATTACTTATGGCTGCTGCCGGATGCATGGAAGGAGGGATTGATACTAGCCGCAGTCCAGCTCATAGGATTCACAGGGCACAACCTATGGTCTCTAGGTACGATTCACTTACCATTCACACTCACTAGTCAAGACAAGACCAAGCGACATATCGCCCTTGTGGATTTCGTGGTCATACGACACCCGTCCAAGCACAATGTCATACTGGGATGAGCTGCCCTGTGGAAATTTGGAGCAATCTTATCAACGATTCATGGAATAGTAAAGTTTAGCACGAGCCAAGGCCCAGGGACAATCCTAGCCACTCCCCCAAGGGAGCTCAGATGCGATAGATCATGCAACCAAAGGACATTTCAACCGAGGCCAAGAGGCCGAAGCAGGATTCATTAAGCGGAGGGGAGGTAATCAACTGGGATTACCCAAGCCAACAAGTAAACGTAGGAACCACCCTCCCCACGGCAGTGAGGCAATCGCTGATCTGACTGCTACAAAAATACAAACATGTGTTCGCCTGGACACCCACAGACATGGTAGGGGTCGGCTGGGGGATTATAGAACACAAGCTAATGATAAAGCCAGGGGCCAAAGAACTAAAACAAAAGAAGCGAGTCTAGGGAGGAGATCGAAACAAGGCAATTAATGTGGAAGTAGCCAAGCCAACCAGCGCTGGGATCCTCAGAGAAGTGATTTTTCCAACATGGATCGCCAACCCGGTAATGGTAAAGAAACATGATGGTAGTTGGTGCATGTGTATCGACTACTCAGACCTCAACACGGCATGCCCCAAAGACTGCTACCCATCGCCAGAAATAGACCAAAAGGCGGAGTCTCTACAAGGGTTCCAGTGGAAATGTTTCTTGGATGTGTACAAGGGATATCACAAAATCCTAATGAGCAAGGACGATGAAGAAAAGACAGCCTTCTACACAGACCATGGCACCTTCTGCTATACAAAGATGCCATTTGGATTAAAGAATGTTGGCGCAACCTACCAGCGGCTGGTCGATTCCCTATTTGCCAATCAAATTGGAAGGAATATCGAAGTTTATGTTGATGACATGGTCAACAAAAGCCCGGACGAACAGAGACTGTTGCACGACGTGGAGGAAACATTGCGAACTTTGGAAAAAGCTAAGATGAAACTGAACCCTGCAAAGTGTAACTTCGGGGTAAAAGAGGGGCAATTCCTAGGATACTATGTGATCAGGGAAGGAATCCAGCCGAGCCCGATCAAAATTGATGAGCTTAAAGACACACCCTTGCCAAGCACACTAAAGGATGCCCATGGGTTGAATGGTAAACTAACAGTGCTCAATCGTTTTATCTCTAAGTCAGCCGAGAAAGCCATGCCTCTATTTCACACACTAAAGGGATGCATCGAGAAGAACAACTTTCGATGGACGACAGAGGCTGAATCCGCGCTGCAGATGATAAAAAAGGCATTGATCACGCTCCCTACGCTAGCCAGACCGGTACCAGGCGAGACACTGCATGTCTACTTATCCGCATCAAAGGACGTTATTTTGTCAGTGTTAGTAGTCGAAATGCAAGGAAGACAACTTCCGGTCTACTTCGTGAGCCGAGCTCTGCAAGGGCCAAAGATTAACTACCCGATTATCAAGAAGCTGGTGCTCGCCTTAATTTACACGGAACGACGGATTCGGCGGTATTTCCAGGCCCACCAGATAGAGGTGCTGACCAGCTATCACCCCTCGCAAAATGGGCTATAGAACTGGGAGAGCACGACATCAGCTATCACCCCATGGTGAGCATTAAAGGACAAGCACTGTAGACTTCCTGTTGGAAATCCCGGGGGAACTCCAGTAGGAAATAACAGATACCACCCTGCAAAGGAACTCAGAAGAGGAGACCGATCAGCAATGGACCCTCTACACAGATGGAGCTTCTAGCAAGGATGGCTCAAGAGCGGGTTTGATCCTAACCAGCCCCACGGGCGAAGAAATCATGTATGCCCTACGCTTCGACTTCTACACCTCCAACAATGAAGCCAAATACGAAGCCCTGTTAGCCGGCCTAAGGTTGGTAGTAAAAATGGGGGCGGAAAGGATAGTAGCCCTAACTGAATCACGCCTGGCAGCCAACCAAGTCACTGGAGAATTTGAAGCGAAGGATAAACGAATGGAGAAGTACGTCAAAGTAGTCCAACGAATCACGAGTTTACTTAAGAGTTTCGCCATAAAGCAGATTCCGTGGGGAAGCAATAGATGGGCAGATGCCCTAAGCAAACTTGCATCAACATGTTTTGGTCATCTCTCTAAGGAGGTCCTAGTAGAAGTGCTGAAAGAAAGGAGCATCGACGAATGCCAAGTTGACTCTCTATCCACGACACGACCCAGCTGGATGACACCCATCATAGACTATTTAAAGCACAACATACTCTCTGACGACCACGAAAGGCACAAAAAACAAGGATACGGGCTCCTCAGTACGCAATCCTGGGAGGAGCATTATATAGAAAAGGCCACACAGCTCTGTGGCTCAAACGCATAGACAACGAGTCAGGGAAGAAAGCCCTCCAAAAAGCCCACGCGGGATCAGCTGGAGCCCACAAGGGGCAAGGGCACTTACAAGCAAGATACTACGCATGGGACTCTACTGGCCGAACATACACCAGGATGCCACCAAATTGACCTGAGCATGCGTGGAGTGCCAAACCTTTTCACCAGTACAAGGCGTACCCCCAACCAAGCTGACAAGCATAGTTAGCTCATGGCCCTTTTAACAATGGGGGATCGACATCATCGGTCCTTTCTCAGAAGCACCAGGGAAAGTGAAGTTCTTGGTCGTGGCAGTCGATTACTTCACGAAATGGATAGAAGCCAAACCATTGGCATGTGTTACTGGAAAACAAATGATCAATTTCATGTGGAAAAACATCATAACAAGGTTTGGAACACCTAAGGTCTTGATAAGTGATAACGGGTTGCAATTCGCCGAGAACCCCTTCAGGAACTGGTGTGCAGAGAGAGGAATAGAGCAAAGATTCACGTCGGTGGCATACCCCCAATCCAATGGACAGAAAGAGGTGTCTAATAGGATACCGGTGCATGGAATCAAAAAACGACTTGGCAAGGCAAAGGACAACTGGGTAGATGAACTTTGTCGAAAGTCCTCTGGTCGTATCGAACCACACCGAGTACCAGCATGAACGAAACACCGTTCAGCCTGGCCTACGGAGCTGAAGCGATGCTGACAATAGAGATGATGATAGGATCGATACGAACAGAGTACTGTCAGGAGCAAACAAACGACAAAAACCTGAGGGAGAACTTAGACATTTTGGAGGAACGACGAGAACGCTCAAGCATACGCCAGGCCGCATACAAATAAAGAGCAGAGGGGTATTATAATCAGTGAGTCAAAGACAAGGCCTTTCGTGTTGGGGACTATGTCCTACGGAAAAACGAGGCCAACCATGCGCAACACCGCAGAAAACTAAGCCAGACAAGGGAAGGGCCGTACAAGGTGATAGAGGCGCACCACAACGGGTCATTCTCTTTAGAGACACCTGAGGGAAGACAGATCCCGAGAACGTGGAATGCAAGGAACTTAAGAAAGTTTCACTTTTGAGTGAACCCACAAGCCCCTACACAGAAGGGAAGATAATTCTAGTAAAACATCCCCCGTCCGGACTGATCATCCGGACCGTGTGTAGTCAAATAGGGAACTTTAGTGCATTAAAAACTAGCATGTATCAGGATTACCTAATGGCAATAGAGAAAATACACTAGTTTAATATTTTATGCACCATGGGCATGTATGATGAAGTAAAAATGAAACACAGAGGATACTTAGTGAATCCACACATGCACATGCACATACCCATACATAGAGCAACGAAACGACAAGTTTCAGAATAAAGTCATAATGAGCAACAAAAAATCTATACATGAGGCTTAGCATGCCCAAAATCTCAACAAAAAGAAATGTCCAAGAATAAGCAAACAAGCCCAATCCATATAAAAAAAGGCAAGGCAAACAAAAGCAAACAAAACTATTGCCAATTAATACATATAAAAAATACCATCATCATATATAACAAAAGGCCTTCAAGGCTACCAGTCATTGGGAAACAAAAAAAAAAAACAGAAACAAGGGGAACAAAGCTTCATCAAAATTTTCACACCCCGAGGGGTAGCTCTAAACAACCTCAAAAACCACTGGGACCGCTATTACCATCTCCAACAACACTAACCGCTAGACCACCCCCACCATCCGCACCAGTACCATCCCTTCTAGCAGGACCCGCCGCCGCACCCCTCACAACATACTCAGCCTCGTCAAACACACATAACGCCCTCACGCCATCCACATCAAGCTGTCCTAAACCAAGCAGACTTACAAAATCTATAGTCGCAAAATCCAACATGGCATCATCCAGAGCTGAAGAATGGCTTGAGCGAGAATCACTAGCAGATGGATCATATGTCCCAGCATTAACCTGTGCCTTCAAACCTGCTCGACCCGATTCCTCACCTGCAACAAACGCAGCTTAACGAATGCAGCCGATACCCCCAGCAAATTTAGGGTGCTCTATGAGTTTATCCATTACACGCACAAGCTCGACCTGAAGTATCCAATCGTGATCTGCTTTCACGGCCTTCAACCCGCGATCACGGTGAGCAAGGTCACGTTCCAGGCTCTCGTTCTGGATCATCAGACCCTCATTCGTCTGCGTCAGCGACTCCACTCGAGCCTCCAACAAGCTCCAAACATCCTCTAACACTAATTTCTCTAACACCAATGACTTGTTTTTCTGGTCCAACAGATGAGCAGCAACTTCAAGTTCCGTTACCTGCCCCTTCAAACTCGCCTCGCTCGTCACTAAAGCAGAATGTGCACGCTCCAAATTGTCAAACCGTTGCACACGTCGGGAGCCAGTGGCCAAATAAGCCATGGCCTGTGCCGCAGCATAAGCCAGGTTGTGGGTGAGGGCGACATTGTTCATCACGTCCATATCCTCAATAGTAACAGTAGAAAGACATGCTGGGTAAACTCCAAAGTAGCAGAGCGAACAGAAAAACGGGAATCGACACGAAGGTTCCACCCGAAACAAAGACGGAGGCACCATGAAAAGCCCCCATAGCGGAAAACTCATGGTGCAACTGCTCGGCACTATCCCTTAAAGATCGAAGACTGGCACAAGGAGTTGACGCAATCACAGCAGGAACAATGGGCTAATGGGATGCCCTTTCAACACCCTCAGACTGTTGAACATCATCATTGGGTATTACCAAAACATCTCCATGATGAGGCGGCATAGAAGAAAGCAGGCGCATAAGCCCACGACGTTGCACCACACGCCGGCTAATCTGGCGAGAACTGCCCCCAGACACCAGATCACTTATAGCTTGAGCAACTTCTCGTTTCTCTACAACACGACGGACGCTGGAAATGATACTATCCTTGCTATCCACTACATCATTAGTCAAAGCCTCACCAGACGGACGAGGTATCAAGTCAGGGGACAAGGAAACATCTGGAGCCGGTTGGTCCTCCGTCGCAGAGAAACTCCCCACTGGTTGTGGCGACGCCACAGTAGGGGCACTCAAACGACCGGACAGAGGCAGAACCTCATGAAGGGTTACCACCCGGTGCTCTAACTTCCCTTGGTATCGCTTGCGCAGGACGGAGTCCATGGAAACAGAGCATTCGGTACCTAAAAAGAACAAGGATGAAAACCTGAGATAGTTTCTTTCTCCCCAAAAAAGAAAAAAAAAGAAAAAGGGGGAGGGGGAGAAGGTAAGTAAGAACAACTCACCATTAGAGACAGTATAGAAAACCGTAATCTCCCTCCGGTCACGCCAGATAGGACTCATTCCAACTCCGGCAATCAAAACCTCAAATAACACATCAATGTCAACTTGAAGAGTGCGCAAGAGATCGGCGGTCGACTGGTTATGGGGAAATAGTTTAGGAGTAACATCGGACAAAGCATTTGCCCGGTGGTACTCCTGTCCAAGCAGATCTCGATTAACCCACAACCAGCTATCCTACCAGTTCTTGGGCGGTTTGCTGTCAAGAACAAGGTTGTGACCTCTGCGATGAGCAGAAAAAGTATATTTGTCGTTGGTAGCTACAAACTGGAAAAAGAACTTGAAGACGAAGAAATCGGGAAACATGCCGTTAGCTCGACATATCATCTCAAAGGCTACCATCTTATGAACAATGCTAGGGGTCATCATCTAAACGTTGTAGCCGTTGCGATGGAGTAGTTCTTCTTGGAAGTCGGTTAAAGGGAGATGAAGACCGGCATCAACAGTCTTCAGATAAACGCTCACTTTTCCAGGCGGCGAAGAAGTGATCATAGCCCCAGATATCGGGAACTCTACTCCGTCGGCCGGAGTAAGGCCGTAAGCCTCCTGAAGAGTGGCAAACTTGGAAGAACTAGGGACCAAACCCATTGGGGAAGCCATAAATGTGATATCGAAAAAGAAGAGAAGGAAGAAGAAACGAAAGAAGAAGGTAAAAGATCAGGGAAACCCTTTCTGCAAGTTATAGATGGGAAAGAGCGGGAGTTTCGAAAATCCCTGACACGATTGACGTAACCGCCATGCATGTCGAGCAGTCACATCGCCGAAAATGAAGCGACGACCAAACAAGGATGCGACACGTATACCAACAGGTTAAGTCCATAACATCATAGCTAGCTAGCAAACGCTATGACTATTGGACTGGGGGACTTGATGACATGCCCCTTAGAGCGGGCCGAGAACAAGAGAATCCCCAGCAAGGAACCTCCAGCTTAGAATCCCCAGTAGGTCCCGGCCAGCCCCAGCTTGGCCGTCCCAGCTACCAGGCGCCCTAGCAACACGACCGCGTGGAAGGTCCTTTCCCGCCAAAGGCTACCCTCCACTACAGTCCAAGGATAATGGCTCCAGGTGACAAGGAGCACATCCAGAGCGAGGAACACGACTCACCAATAAGGACCAATCATTGGTCCTGACACAACGAGGAACACGACTCACCAATAAGGACAACAGATCTTGTCGGGATTGCAGTCCCTGTTCCTCGTACGAACAGAGGAGGATCCTCGGTATAAAAGGACCATCATTCCACCTTAATAAATAAGCCATCTCTCCCGATTCTCAGCCCTTAGTCTCCAATACACTACTAACATGACCGTCAGAGCGTTTTACCGGGACCTCCTCCCGGAGAATGGCTTACGGTTTTCTCTCTTTGTGATCTCTCAGGTTTATCTTAGACGATCACTGCCTTCATCCTTTTGGTGGTCGGAAACCAGGTCGCATCACCAGGATGTTTACTGAGAGCGCCATGTTTTGTCCTGAGTTTACTTCGGAGCAGGCTCAGATGACCCGTTACTTGAGCATGCTCAGGACGGATATCAGGCAGTTTGTTTCCACCTAGCGATATGATTCCTTTTTGGAGATGCAAGAGGCCACTAGGCGGTGTGAGATTGAGATAGAGCTATAGAAGAGAGAGTAGAGACCGATCCCAACGCAGTCGCAACCAACACAAAGTGGTTAAAAGCCGTTGATTCTAGATTTGGGGATCAGTGAGGCCGCACTTATGGGAATTGCGGAGAGGTTCATGACGGGGCTTGTCGATCAAGAGGTGTATGCCACAAATGTGGCAGGAAGGGGAACTATGCGAGGGATTGCCCCCAGTTGGTCCCTGTTCAGAGTAATAGGATCTGCTATCATTGTGATCAAGTTGGCCATGTGAAGGTCAACTCTCCGTTGCTCGCCGCCAATCCGGCACAGGCCCTCGCGGCAGCTACTTTGTGGATCATAGACGGGCGCCAGGGGAAGGCGGAGCCCCCGAGGGCTTTAGTTCGCGCTTTTGATCAGATCACCACCGAGGAGGCCAGGACAGCTCTAGATGTTGTGAATGGTATGTTTCTATTTGTTATCTTGTTGATTATGTATTATGTTATGCGTATATATTTGTACCTCTGTTAGGTATGTTCCTAGTGAACTCTTTGCCTGCTTTAGTGTTGTTTGACTTGGGAGTTTGATATGCCCATTGGAGATTTGGAGTATCCGTTGCGAGTTTCTATCGCGAACGAACAAGGGGTTTCGGCTTCTTCAGTGTATCAGGATTGTATCCTTGAGATCTTCAGGGTGCTTTTCCTGATCGATTTGATCCCCATCCGCATGGGGGATGTTTGCGTGATTGTGGGGATGGATTGGTTGAGTCAGTTTCTATCGCTAAGGCGCTATGATTGTGAGGGAAATCGTGTGGTAGTTCGAACCCCACGTGGGCGAGAACTGGTTATCTATGGAGAGGGCACCAAGATAGGTTCAAGGTTTTGTTCTACAGCCAGGGCTCGGCAACATATTCAGCATGGGTGTGTTGGTTTCTTGGCTTATGTGGTGGATACATGGGTTGGAGATTAGATGTCAGTTTAAGAGGTTTCGATTGTCAAGGAATTCGCAGATGTATTTCCGGAGGAGTTACCCGGTGTGCCTCCCGAGAGGCAGGTCGAGTTCAGGATAGATCTTGTGCCAGGTGTGGCCCCGATTGCCAAGGTGCCGTACCGCTTGGCACCGCCTAAGATGCAGGAGTTATCATCTCAGCTGCGGGAGCTGCTAGGCAAGCAGTTCACCAGACCGAGCAGTTCTCCGTGGGTAGCGCCGATTTTGTTCGTCAAGAAGAAGGATGGTTTGAATCGGATGTGCATTGATTATCGGGAGTTGAACAAGTTACAATGTGATAAATGACTGACATACGACTGTTTTGTCTTATAGTCCCCACGGGGTGGCTGGAGCTAGCCACGACATGACGACTGGATGATTTAACTTGTTGACTTTCACCTTTGACCAAGTTTGACCTGAGGGTATTCTGGATATTTTGGACAATAGTTTGAGACAATGTTACTGTTTATTGTACAGGTGACTCGTAGAGTTGGTACACGAAGCTTTGGTGTGATCAGCTATCTTTTCAAACTGAGAGGTGAGTTTTCCTCATTGTATGTGTAGGTCGAAGGCATTAATGTCAACCCACTTGATTGTATATCTTGGTATATAGGATGTTAATATGTTATAGTGATCTTTTAGATATGTGTCCTGGTTTATAGGATGTTGTTAGGCAGTAGTGATCTGTAGATCTGCCTGTTTGTCTGTTGACTGGTTATATGATTATATGTTGGTTGATATATGTTATTTGTTATGTATATGAAGACATGGTATGGTAGGGTTGAGACTGTACTGCATTGAGCTGTCAGTCAACAGACCGAGGCATTCGAACCGGGAGGTTATGGGCCAGGGGTAATCCAACCATGAGGTTGTCGACCCGTTATGTATTGGACAAGCCAACCGAAAGGTTGTGGGCCGGGCACTCTACCCGGAAGGTTTTGGGCAATGGGTAATCCAACCAGAAGGTTGTAGACCCAAGATCTATTTGGTTATATGGTTGTGTGGTGGTACTTTGGGGGAACTCACTAAGTTTTGGCTTACAGTTTCAGTTTATTGTTTTAGGTACTTCAGATCATCGTAGCAAGGCGAATGTGTGATCGTGCACATCCTTCGGATTTTATGTTATTTGGATTTTTAGGATACTCTGATTATTGACTACCACTTTTGAAACAATGATTTGTAAACAAATACGGTTACTGGGTTATGTTTGAAAAATTGAAAATTTACTCTGATTTTTGGGATGTTAGAGAATCAATTTTTTGTTACAGTTAAAAAATCAAAATTGATTCATAGAGTCTTTTGATCGATGGTGGTAAGAGGAGACCCAATGCGATGATTATTCCAAAAGAATCGCACTTCCCTTATTCTTATTTGTTGATTTTGTTTGAGCTCAATTTTTTTTCCTTTTTTCTGCACAATCGCTATACATGATATATAATTTTTTTTTTGTATACTAACATAATAATGTTTAAAAAATAGAGCTCTAGAAATGTAGAGGTCCTAGGACATCACCCATACGGCCCCACCCATTGGCATGATATGCATAGTCTATGGACACATATTTTATAACCGTTTTTATACATGAATGATATTTGAAAGTTGAATAGTTAAAGTGTCACACCCCCAAACCGGAACGACGGAAACGTTCGGAGGCGGAGAACGTCATTTACAGTATCACAACAATTGTATAATAGTAATCAAAGCAACAACAACCATTGTATTAATAACATGGTATTTACATTGTGTTCAAAACATTACTTGTTTAACATTAAAACTATAGAAAAAGTTAGGACGTAACGCTACTATACTCCGTCTTCGTAACGCCTGAGAGGGTACCTGTCTACTAACTTTCCTGAAAATACAAGTGGTTTAAAAAAGTGTCAACATATAAGTTGGTGAATTCATAAGTATTTTATTAGAAAAGATATGTTCTTTGTTATTGAAAATGTTAATGTGTTCTTCCAGAAAATCCAATATTTTCTTAGTAAATAAATCGTAGTCTTAGTACTTTGAGACTAAAAAGTATAAGTTTCTTATGTTTATAACCTGTGATTCAAGGTTCTGATTCATGTAATTGGTATGACCCGTACTGTTACCTCCTATGATTACTTAGTGTATACAAATTATATATAATCAAAATCGAACGGACAGTCGATCGGGTGATTTTGCCCTAAGCCCACAACCAAACAAGGAACAGGAAGAAATGCGAAAATCACACATTCCACTGCCTAGCAGATCTTTATTATATATAATCCTAACGTATAAAATAAGTAATCATAGACTTTAGTAAAAAGAATACTCGATATATGTTTTCTGAACTTTTGTTCGTACCATATTAGTAAATAATATAATCTTTTGCTTCTCGTGTAACTGTGTGTAAATCTAGAAATTTAGTGCTTACAAATAATGTAATATAATTTTATTATTTAAATAAAACTCTTGAAAGTATATTTACCCTGAGATCCGAATGTAAGGTTAATAATCAGATAAAATTATTTGATAATATATTATTCGTAAATATGTCGTTGTTTTCTCCTTGTGAGTTCTTTTAACCATACTAACCCAGTCGGCCTGATCGCGACGTTTTTCAGGTGTCGGAATGTTAACGACATTTGTCACCCCAGGCCTGCCGGCCTGACTGTAGCTAACAGTCAGGAAGTGGGATTGTCAGTCCCAAATAGATCTATACACAAGTATCTCGCTCTCCTACAAGAGATTCTGGTTATAAGTTTACCTGTACTTAGATAAGTACACGAAGACGTCTCACAAATTGCTTCAACGTTTTTACGAGTAATAACTGAAAACCCTTTTGTTTATATGTTAATCCGATCTTTGTAAAATAGTTCATTTTTTCCATAAACTATACCTATTATAGTTTATAAGTTTGTTTTCATGTTGTAACCTGAACTTTGTAAAATAGTATCTTTGTTCCATAAAATATACCTATTATATTTTATAAGTTTCTTTCCGTGTTGGTGTGAAAATCATTGTCTCTTAACATGTTTTGTAAATCATTTGTAAATTCACTAGTAACGATATTTTTCGTATTTAGTAAATTTCACGTTTAATTTCTTATTAACGGTAAGAAAACATAACAATAAATTTATATTTTTAAACACAAGATTTCTTGTGTTTTACTTGTATTCCCCTCCTAAAACAATTTAAAATTTGTGAAAACGTAGGGGTATGAACTCACCTCGTGTGCGTGTTTTTGGTTGGGTACAACTTGGTCGCGCAGAATCCTCGGGCTAGAACACGTATAATTTAACCGTATCCTAATTTATATTAACCCAAAATATTGTTTTCAAATTAGTTAATCTATTAATATAAAGTGTTAATTAACACTTGTTTATATTAAATACTTACAAAAGCTTAAAAACTTATTTGGAAGAAGAATGGTCTCCTGGAGCTTGAATTGGAAGGATGAAGGAAATGGGTTTAATATTTGAGAGAGAATGGGAAGTAATTTTTGGTACTAGAGGTGTGAAAATGAATGTGTTTTATATTAGGTATCTTAAATATGAAGTAAAAGGATAGGCGGTGATGTTAGTGATTGAGATTTAATCATGTTGAAAAGTGTGTCAAAGGGATAAAACTTGGAGATTTCTGTCAAGGTTTTCAGTGTGAAGAGGTTTTCGGTGGAGCTGATTGCGGTCAATGGTTTGCGGTCTAAGAAGCTGATTTCGGTCCGAGGGTTTGCAGTTGGAGTTGTTTTCGGTCCGAGGTGGGGTCATGCGAGGGTTTGCGGTCTAACTCGATTTCGGTATGAGGAGGTGGTCTCTCATGAGGTTTTCGGTGGGTGTTCTCGGTCTCGTATGGAGTCACCAAATGGTGATTCGGTCCATACTTTTGGGATTAAATTCTCAGTATCGAAATATATAAAATGTTTAATTAAATAATAACATTATTTGACTTAATACTTGATGTGTTTGACTTTTATTTAACATGTTTGAATTTTGTTGACTTGTTTTTGAATTTTATTGATTTCGAAATAACAGCTTGTTACATTATCCCCCCGTTAGAGGGAATTTCGTCCCGAAATTGTTTCTAAAGTGGTTACTCATGATCTAGGGAAAGGATGTGGGTACTTTTGTTTGATTAGACTTTTCTTTTCCCTAGTGAATTCAGGTCCTCACTTAGCATTCCAACGAACTTTATTATTAGTATGCTACCTTGTTTTGTTTAATCTGACTGTCTGTGTTGGGATGGTAAGATGTACTTACGATGGGAGAAAGTGTGAGTTTGGTTTACTTGTCTACGTTTACTTAAATAATAGCATGTCCACTCATAGTCTTGGGTAACTTTGCCCTGAAGTTCATGGTAAGACTCATACTTGGTTCATCCACCACCACCTCGTGTATACAAGTCGTATATAATTAAGATTGGAAAGACGTTTGGATGGTGACTTTGCCCCAAGTCCACAACCAGACAAGGAACCGGAGGTAGGGCGGAATCACACATCCTAAATCCATAAAATCTTAATTATATACCACTCTCGCCTATACCCTTAGTAGTGATAGACTAGCTGCATCGGTCCTTAGTCTCTATTCTCGAACTTGACTTGTTGTATAAGTGGTTCCTGGGAGGTCTGATGAGGATACTTCGGGAAGATTACGGACTTCCAGAACATCCTCGGTGTTACGGAGTGAGTTAGGAAGGCGTGGTAGCCTTCGCATGGGCACTTCTGAGTTTTGAAGTGAGCGACGATATGAAGGTTTGTGTCGGGTTTGTCGTTATAGGTTGAAAAGATTTCGTTAGATGATCGGTTAAGGCAAAGGGTCTTTGTGTAGCACAGGAAATTGGTATGGTGAGGACCAAGCCAATCCATTTCAAACGACGACGTTGGAACTTCTTATGGTGACATATGTTAAGTCGATTAAGAAGAAGTGTTTGTTTAGAGTGATGGCGTATTCTATGTTTATGTTTTTGGTGCTTTCAGGTTTATCCTTGTTATTACAACTATGAATATTAGTATTGTACTTAGCGAATATAGACAGTAAGAGTGTTCCTATAATTAGTAATGAAATTTCATAATATGATCCCTACCAAGTCCCTGTATAATCGCTTGATGTATACAAATCGTATATAGTTAAGTTTGAGAAGACATTCGACTGAGTAACTCTGCCCTATATCCACAATCAAACAAGAAACAAGAAATAAGGCGCAATCTCTCACTCTAAGCCTGCAGAATCTTAACTATATATGACTCTAATGTTACACTAATCCATTATAGCTCACCTGTAAGAATTCTTAGTTTTTATATGAATGATGCGTTAATTTATGATTTTGATTTAATTGTCAAAAACTTTTGTGAAAATTCGATGCTTAATTATTTTTATTTGGAAAACGTACCAAAAATCCCAGTAGCTTCCTCGTTTCTCCTTTATGTCATGTCGTTAAACTCCTCCCTCTCCTCCTTTATTTCTCTCTATTGGACAATCTATCTTGAAATGTCCCATTTAACCGCAGGCATGGCACACGGGTCTTTCTCCGACATTGGTGGTTGAAGTGATGTGTTGGGCCGGATTCCTATAGAAGCGGGCAGTGTGCCTATTCTTGTTGCAGTTCTTGCAATGCAATTCCTGGTAGACTCCCTTGTGATGGAAGTCACACTTTTTGCACTTTGGTAGTGTTCCAGCATATCGACTGGCTGGTATCGGTGCGTCAAATGTTGTGGCTGCAGACGCTGCCACAGGTTGCTGTCTCTTGGCAAGTCTTTGAGATAATTTGTGGTCTAGGGTGCCCTTGATGACCGACACTCGTTGGTTTCCTTAGTTATTACTACGGTTTGAATTGTCAGCACTGTTTCCATTTTCGTTTGGGTTGTTAACGTTGAATTGCGCCATGACAGCTGTCACAACAGCTGTTACGGCGGCTTGGAATGTAGCGGAGTCTATATGTAGAATCGGGGTTTCGTCGGTTGGTCGGTTATTTCCATGTGAAGACGTGATTCTGTTGCATGATGTGAAATGAGATTGTAAGTAACTATGGTCGTTGCTAGTTGTACTTTATCTATTTATATGTACATATAAATTTCTCGTTTTATTGTACGATTCTCAATGTTTCGACCTACTTTCCTATTATGTATTCATGGTAGAGAGTAGAAATAGGTTTTGTACAAATGTTAAGTTTAACAAAATAGGGTATAGATATTGAAATTTTAAGTTGATTGGGTTTCATGGGTTTTGGAAGGGAGTATCTCTCTTGATTTTACTGTTACTAGTTGTGATGAAAGGTACGGTAAACTTAACACATAGTGCGAGTAGCGTAATCACTAACTCACTAAGTTATATCAGTTTATAAATTACTAGTGTGACATATAGAGTGCTTTCTAGTTTGTTCCTGATAGGGTAAGGTTCGTTAACGATCTTTCTAGTGCCTTTCTCTTCATTCGGTCCTTTCTCGGAATTCTCCTCATGAACCCTCTTTTGGTTCTTCCTCAACTCCTCTGTTGGCTATTGTAGTGGAGTGGTTACATCTACCTATGTTGTTCATGCAAGAATGGGAATGTTTAAAGAATCTACGAGATTAATAAAACATTTCTATTAAAAATAAATTTTTACGAGGATGATCCTTACTGGGTCTTTCTATAATCACGTAGTGTATACAGATTATATATAACCAAGATCAAATAGACCTTCAAATAAGTGATCCTACTCTAAGACCACAACCAAACAAGGAATAGGAAGTAGAGTGAAAATCACAAATTCTAAGTCTATAAAATCTAAATTATATATAACCTTAACATATACACTCAGTAATTATAGACCTACCAGTAAAGGTCTTTTAGTTTTCACATAAGTTAGTTATAGTGCTTAAAATACTCCTATAGTATCTTAATTGTATGTTTGATTCTAGAGCTTCTTGGTATACAAAGTTGATAAGTTTTTAGACTTGTTGTTATTGTATAGTATAATAAAATACTCCTATAGTATTTTAAACTTTATGTTTGGTTCTAGTATTCCTTGGTATATAGAGTTGGTAAGTTTTAGACTTGTTGCAACACCACTATCACTCCCGAACACATGTTGGTCGTATCTCAAATAAATATAGTTGATTAGGCTATATTTATTCCAGATATGATTACATAACTGTCTAAGTTTGACTATAGTGTCCAACATCTAAATACTTTTGTTTTGTTCTTCTTATGATACTTGTTCTAGTATAGATATATATATATATATATATATATATATATATATATATATATATATATATATATATATATATATATATATATATATGCATGTACGTATACTTTCATAAAAATATTAATATATTTTAAAAGTATAATTCTTGATCAGAGTGTTTTTATCCCACTGTGTTTATAGTTGTATATCTTTTATAGGTTGATATACTTAGTTCACTATAAACAATGCTGTGATACCAATCTGTCACACCCCCAAACCGGAACCGTGGAAACGTTCGGGGGCCGAAGACGTCATTTACAGTATCACAACAATTGTATAATAGTAATCAAAACAACAACAACCATTGTATTAATAACATCGTATTTACATTGTGTTCAAAACATTACTTGTTTAACATTAAAACTATAGAAAAAGTTAGGACGTAACGCTATTATGCTCCGTCTTCGTAACACCTGAGAGGGTACCTGTCTACTAACTTTCCTGAAAATACAAGTTGTTTAAAAAAGTGTCAACATTTAAGTTGGTGAATTCATAAGTATTTTATTAGAAAAGATATGTTCTTTGTTATTGAAAATGGTAATGTGTTCTTCCAGAAAATCCAATATTTTCTTAGTAAATAAATCGTAGTCTTAGTACTTTGAGACTAAAAAGTATAAGTTTCTTATGTTTATAACATGTGATTCAAGGTTCTGATTCATGTAATTGGTATGACCCGTACTGTTACCTCCTATGATTACTTAGTGTATACAAATTATATATAATCAAAATCGAACGGACAGTCGACTGGGTGATTCTGCCCTAAGCCCACAACCAAAGAAGGAACAAGAAGAAAGGCGGAAATCACACATTCCACTGCCTATCGGATCTTTATTATATATAATTGTAACGTATAAAATAAGTAATCATAGACTTTAGTAAAAAGAATACTCGATATATGTTTTCTGAACTTTTGTTCGTACCATATTAGTAAATAATATAATCTTTTGCTTCTCATGTAACTTTGTGTAAATCTCGAAAATTAGTGCTTACAAATAATGTAATATAGTTTTATAATTTAAGTAAAACTCTTGAAAGTATATTTACCCTAAAATCCGAATGTATGGTTAATAATCAAATAAAATTATTTGATAATATACTATTCGTAAATATGTCGTTGTTTTCTCCTTGTGAGTTCTTATAACCATACTAACCCAATCGGCTTGATCGTGATGTTTTTCAGGAGTCAGAATGTTAACGACATTTGTCACCCTAGGCCTACTGGCCTGACTGTAGCTTACAGTCGGGATGTGCGATTTTCAGCCCCAAATAGATCTATACACAAATATCTGGCTCTCCCTACAAGAGATTCTGGTTATAATGTAGGACTTTTACCCGTACTTAGATAAGTACATGAAGATGTCTCACAAATTGCTTCAACGTTTTTACGAGTAATAACTAAAAACCCTTATTGTTTATATGTTAAGCCGATCTTTGTAAAATAGTTGCTTTGTTCCATAAGCTATACTTATTATAGTTTATAAGTTTGTTTCTGTGTTGTAACCTGAACTTTGTAAAATAGTATCTTTGTTCCATAAACTATACCTATTATAGTTTATAATTTTGTTTCCGTGTTGGTGTGAAAATCGTTGCGTCTTAACATGTTTTGTAAATCATTTGTAAATTCAATAGTAACGATATTTTTCGTATTTAGTAGATTTCACGTTTAATTTCTTATTAACGGTAAGAAAACATAATAATAAATTTATATTTTTAAACACAAGATTTCTTGTGTTTTACTTGTATTCCCCCTAAAACATTTTAAAAATTGTGAAAACGTAGGGGTATGAACTCACCTCGTCTGCGTGCTTTTGGTTGGGTATAACTTGGTCGCGAAGAATCCCCTGGCTAAAACACGTACAATTTAACCGTATCCTAATTTATATTAACACAAAATATTGTCTTCAAATTAGTTAATCTAATAATATAAAGTGTTAATTAACACTTGTTTATATTAAATACGTAAAAAAGCTTAAAAACTTATTTGGAAGAAGAATGGTCTCCTGGAGCTTGTATTGGAAGGATGAAGGAAATGGATTTAATATTTGAGAGAGAATGGGAAGTAATTTTTGGTACTAGAGGTGTGAAAATGAATGTGTTTTATATTAGGTATCTTAAATATGAAGTAAAAGGATAGGCGGTGATGTTAGTGATTGAGATTAAATCATGTTGAAAAGGGTGTCAAAGGGATAAAACTTGGAGATTTCTGTCAAGGTTTTCAGTGTGAAGAGGTTTTCGGTGGAGCTGATTTCGGCCAAAGATTTGTGGTCTAAGAAGCTGATTTAGGTCCGAGGGTTTGCAGTTGGAGTTGTTTTCGGTCCGAGGTGGGGTCATACGAGGGTTTGCGGTTCAACTCGATTTCGGTCCGAGGAGGTGGTCTCTCATGAGGTTTTTGGTGGGTGTTCTCGGTCTCTTATGGAGTCACCAAATGGTGATTTCGGTCCATACTTTTGGGATTAAATTCTCAATATCGAAATATAAAACGTTTAATTAAATAATAACATTATTTGACTTAATACTTGACATGCTTGACTTTTATTTAACATGTTTGAATTTTGTTGACATGTTTTTGACTTTTATTGATTTCGAAATTACGGGTTGTTACATAAAGTTACGCTTTTTAAAATGGGAAATTACCAGCTATAATCATTTATTGGAGAGAGCATTTCAATTTTTAACCATGAAAAATCACTTTTTCGGGTATAGTCACGCATTCCGCGGAGGAGCCTCAACGAGGAACCGCAGAACAAAGAACTCTCCGCGAAGAGGGGTGTTTTCGTAATTTCACCCTCTCCTCTTTGACAAAAGTGGTCCCCCTCTTTGGTCCCCCATTGTCCCCTGATTCCTCTTTGACTTCGAACCTCTATCCGCATCGGTAGGTATTCCGATTTTTTTCCGGCGCCGACTTCAAACCTAGCGACAACGACATCAAACGACGTCATTTTCAGGAGAAATCGACTTGAAACAGCAAAATTCGGCACCGATGGAGGGCAATTTCCCCAATATTTTCGCCGATGGATACGGCTCCCGGGTATTTGTCACATTCCCCTCTTTTGATTAATGTCGTATTGTATATATATTTTTGATTCAAATGTTACGAAAATCCAATTGATTACCGTGTATATATACAAATTTTGATTTGGTAGATGTTAGGATTAACAGGCCATTCGAATTTTGGGAAGATCCATTCCACGGAGATGTATGTCATTCCACAGAGGGTCCTCCACGGATTGATGTATTGCCTCCGCGGAATGATTTAAACGACCAAAAATGTGTCTCCGCGGAGCTGTAGGCCACTCCGCAGAGGGGTCTCCGCGGAATGACCTGTAGCCTCCGCGGAATGTCCTGAAATGGCTTTTTCCCTTTTTTTATGCCCTTATTTATATGAACTATTTAATTTATTATTATATAAAAGTACATTGCTATTTATTTCATAAACCGAATTAGAAAAGTAATTTTGAAACCTTGTTTTTTTTTTTTTTCAATTACTAACGTTTTATATGAAATTAAATATAGATGTTTTGTAGCACGATGATCTCAATCAAAAAGCAGATTTAACTTTAAAAGGCGTGGTGGGTACAATCTTTAAAGATTATTTTCCGCGCCTAACACAATCGCAACAAGTATTATTTGAAGCTTCACCGTTTGGAAAATTCTTAGGAATGCATGTCCCCCATGGTGACCCATTGTGCATTTGATGTGTTGCATGAAGTAAGGTCTCAACAAGTGTTTGAATGAGGAGGTTTCTTTTTGAGATACATGGGATGCAGTTGGATTTTGGTGAAACTAAATATATTTTGATTTGTGGTTTAAGAGTTGGTCCTTATGTGGATTTACTCCATGACAAAAAAGGCCGATCAAATTCAAATCTTCGTGCTCGGTTATTCCCAGACATTTCTGATGCACGTTTGTGGCTGAAAGATTTAGAAGACTACATTATGTCTCCGAATTGTTTGTCATTTCAGGATGAAGATGTTGTAATGCTTATCCATCTTGTTTTTATGTTGAAAGATCTCCACAGACGGGACGTTAAAATGGGCATTCCCGCGGAAGTATACAAGCTTGATGATAAGATAGATGATTGGAACAGGTATTACATTTAAAGATTGTGTATAAATACAATAATACCTAATTGTAATAAATAAATTGAAAATTTCAGGTTTGCATGGGGTACATATTTATGGACTTATACTTCGGGGTTGATGCGCGAAATGTTTGAAAAAATAGGAAATTTTAGAATATTCAAGCAGGCCAATCCCGAATCCAAGAAAGTACATAAGTACACTGTAACACTCATAAAAATCATGCCAATTTAAAACTTTTTAAATCATTCAAAAACCAATAATTATTACAAATTTGTTTTCAAAATGGTTTAGCGTCATATTATCCTAGAATCTAATCACAAAAACATAAGGAGGTGCATGATCACGCCTTTGCCTTCCCGCGATCATCGGAAGTATCTGAAACATAATCAACATCTATAAGCCCGAAACTTAATGAGTTCCCCAAAATACCGATGTCGTACAATCATAATCATATCATATAAACAAAAATCATGCATAATGATCCATCAGCCTGACTGGACCACCTCGCAGGGCAATCAGTCTATCTGGATCGCTATCCGAGCCATCGGCACGTCTGGACTGCCTCTCAGGGCCTTCAGCCTATCCGGACCGCTCGTCGGGCCTTCGACCTGACTAGTATGCCCTACCGGGTCTGTAGTCTATCCGATCCGCCCTGCGTATGTTGGCCTTCAGCACAAAGTAGGTCAGCCTCAACCCAACCCCCAAATCAAACAATCATGTGCACGTAAATATCATACGCTAGCATATCTAAGAGTCAAACTGATCTAACAGATCACTAATCATAGTAACATCCTATATACCATGAGATCGACCTAACCGGTCGCTAACATAGCATTATCCTATATACCAGGATACTGACCTACCAGGTCACTAAGCATATCACCATCCTAACTACCAGGATGCAAATCACTAAGCATATCATGCAACAAACCTGGATACAAATCCGAAAAGGGTCGGCATTGGTGCCTTCGACCCTGTTAGTATAGTGAGGACAACTCACCTCACAAGTAGCTCGGGATGATAATGTCAACTCCTCCAAATACAGCTCCAACTCAAACATCTACATCCACCAATGATCCATTTCTATAAATTCCCAAATTACTAAAATACCCCCAGAAGTCAAACTGGTCAACCCTTGGTCAAAGTCAAAATCAACGGTCAAGGTCAACAGTCCATGTTGACCCAACTCGTCGAGTGTAGTCCACTGACTCGTCGAGTTCTTCCAGAACTCGAGAAATCGTGAAAACCCTAGTTGACTCGCCGAGTTTCCAGGCAACTCGTCGAGTCCATGCGGCGTCCAAATGTCGGGAAACCCTAACTAACTCGTCGAGTCATCTCCTTGACTCGCCGAGTCCATGCAGAACCAATACAGGCAATCTTCATCCGACTCATCGACTTGGCCAAGCAACTCGTCAAGTCCCTTCAGTCCATTTCTCATTCAGACGTTTTTAGGCTACCCCAAAGCTTCAAATTGTAGATCTAGCTTCCTAATGTGAAGTTATCACGTAAAGTTGCAAACTTTGTGTGCATGCAAGGTCTTAAGAGGCTTAAACAACAAGAACCAAGTCTAGAGTGAGGTTTAGGGCATGGAAAATGGCCAATACAGAATAAAGTTGATAGCTTTATGAATCTGGGACCTAAAGGAGTACAGCTCTGAGACCATGTCCTTGTGACAAGCTCAAACCCAAGAGTGGCTCCATTAACCCCGAAAATGACCATAAATGTCCATAGAAGAAGATCTAAGCATGAAAGAGTCAAGGTATTAGTTTTATACCTCAGATTGGTTGCCAAAACGAAGTAGATGACAGATCCACTTGCTCCTTGTCGCTCCAAGCTCCTCACTCTTCAAGTTTCCCTTCCAAAAGTCAACAAATAACACCTTTCAAGCTCTCAACACACACAATGGGGGTTTAGGACTCGATCTAGGGTTTCCTCTGGCTTTAATGACGATGAGGGAGGATAGAAACGACCCATAAGTTCTTTAAATATGGTCCAAACCCTAAAATTTTAGGGTTTCCATGCACAACCTCTACTCGTCGAGTAGGATTCATAAAACACGCGAGCTGACTAGGTTCGACACGACGAGTTGGGGCATCCAACTCGTGGAGATCTGTAACACCCAAATTTTCAAATAATTTTTCACATTTATAAAAACACATTGTCATAAAAACATCATTGTATCACATAATCAATTCATAACATCACATCCCAAGATCAAAATATATAAAAGCTCCCCGAGTGTGTACTGATCAAACCGACGCCTTCCCGTGATCCTCACTGGTACCTGAAACACATAACACAACACTGTAAGCATAATTGCTTAGTGAGTTCCCCAAAATACCACACACAACACATATTAGCCACTCGAGGCTATAACTCTGTTTGACCATCTGGTCAATGTGTCAGTGGGACCTTCCGGTCCCATAACTCTGGTGGGCCCTCTGGCCCTAACTCTGTGGGCCTTACGGTCCAAACTCTGTAAACTCTATAACATACATAGCATAAAACACATAGAACTCTCATCATGCAAAAACATACAAATACTCTATCATATAACTCTAATTACCACTCTAGGTATAGTATAGTGAGGAGACTCATCTCGGGTAACTCGGTAAATCTCGAACTCTGTAAAATCCGATCTAGCCTCCGCCTAATCATAATAAATAAATACTCTAAATCAATACATCCCTCACGGCTACACTATTCCCTCTCTTGGTACTCTCAGAAGGGTAAAAGACCATTTTACCCCTCTCATGGCCCTAAGACCCAAAAATTGGCCAAACCCTAAAAGTCAACAAAAGTCAACTCTCCGGGTTACGCTGCGCGTACCAAACATGTACGTTGGGCGTACCCGGTGTCTTCACAGAAAACGGGGTGCGCGACCCCTTACGCCGCGCGTACTGGGATTACGCCCCGCGTAACTCCCAGTTTCAAACTCTAAGCTTTTTTGGATCTTAATCAGTTAAGACTCACGTGCAACTTCTAGATCTGACCATTTATAACCCTCTTAATCCATAAATTTGGTGACTTTAAGCCTTTGCATGGATGGACAAGTCACTATCACTCATAATATTCCATTTCCAAACACTAGAAGGCTCAATACTCAAGCATGACCTCATATCAATGACCAAGATGGAAACTTTATGGATCTATAACACAAATACCACTGAAATGGGATAGATCTAGGTCCATGGAGCACATTACACTCATAAAGTCTCCACCTTTGGGACTTTTAACCCTAAAATGGCCCATGCAACATCAAACCAAAATGAAGAGGAAAGTTTTGAACTTTATACCTCCAGATGCAACTCCTTCCTCTGTAGATCTCAGATCCAAACTTGCACTTCAAGCTCTAGCCTCCACAAGCTCCTCTCCTTCTTCTTCACTAACACACCAAGGCACTTTTAGATCCAAAACACTCACTCTCAAGCTAAGGACGATGGAAGGCTCTCTTAGGGTTTCACTCACTGATATGGAGGCTGAGAAATGAGCCTTAGCATCCATTATATAGTGCACAAGTCAAATATTAGGGTTTGCGTCTGGACCCATTACGCCCAGCGTACCCAGGCGAGTCCACGTCCAATTTAAGCGCATGAGTACGCGCAGCGTACTCCCAGTACGCCCAACGTACTTATTTGCTACAAGAACTCATCCAAGGGACCACTCTTGACAACTTGACAAAATGGAAGGATTTAATAGCTTTACCTGGATTTTTGGGATGTTACAATTCTCCCCCACTAGAACCACACTTCGCCCTCGAAGTCTCATGCCGAAAACAACTCTGGATGCTGCTCCCGCATCTCTGACTCTGTCTCCCAAGTCAGCTCGGACCCCTTCCGATGCTGCCACTGGACCTGAACCAGAGGCACCTCCTTGTTCCTCTGAACTTTGACCTTCCGGTCCAAAATCGCGATCGGTCTCTTGACATAATTCAACCCTGAGTCTACCTGGATATCCTCTAACGGCACTACCACCGACTCGTCGACTATACACTTCCTCAGCTGGGACACATGGAAGGTATCATGAATCTGGCTCAACTTTGCGGGTAGCTCCAATCGATATGCTACCCTGCCCACCCTCGTGATCACCCTGAAACGGCCCAATGTACCGGGGCCCCAACTTGCCCCTTTTCCTAAATCGGATCACTCCTTTGCAAGGAGACACTTTTAGAAGCACAAAATCTCCGACCTGAAACTCGAGCTTGGATCATCGCCTATCCGCGTAACTCTTCTGGTGACTCTGAGCTGTCAACAATCTCTGTCTGACCTGCTGTATCTGCTCTGTTTTCTGGAGTACTAGCTCAGTGCTACCCAACACTCGTTGCCCGACCTCTCCCCAGCATATGGGAGTCCGACACGTCTGTCCATACAATAACTCAAAGGAAGGCATACCGATATTCGAATGGTGGCTGTTGTTATAAGAAAACTCAGCCAAAGGCAGATACGAGTCCCAACTCCCTCCGAAGTCCAACACACATGCCCGAAGCATGTCCTCGAGCGTCTGAATCGTCCGCTCACTCTGTCCGTCCGTCTGCGGGTGGTAAGCGGTACTGAAATGCAGCCTAGTACCCAAATCCTCATGGAACTTCTTCCAGAACGTGGAAGTGAAACGTACATCTCGATCTGACACAATCGAGATTGGCACGCCATGCCGCGATACCACCTCCCTCATATACACCTCTGCCAGTCTCTCTGCATAAAAGCTCTCACTGATAGCAAGAAAATAAGCGCTCTTTGTCAATCAGTCGACGATCACCCAAATTGCATCGACGCCTCTCGTAGTCCTCGGCAATTTGGTGATGAAATCCATGGAAATCTGTTCCCACTTCCACTGGGGAACCTCAAGCAGCTGCAACTTTCCATGTGGACACTGGTGCTCGGCCTTAACCCTGCGACAGGTCAAGCACCTCTCTACAAACCACGCCACATCCCTCTTCATACAGGGCCACCAATAGTCTCTTTTTAGGTCCAAATACATCGTAGTGGCCCCGAGATGGATCGAAAACCTCGACCTGTGCGCCTCCTCCATCAAAATGGCACGTGCCCCACCCCCAAATGGCACCCAAATCCGGCCTTGGAAGGTCATAAGCCCCCGACTATCAGCAATGAACTCAGATATCGGTCCGATCACCAGCTCTCGCTTGCGGTTTTCCGGTCTCATGGCCTCTACCTGGGCCTCCCGAATGGTGTCCAACACGTGGGTCATCACTGTCAACCTCAAACAAACATCTCGCAATGGGGCATTCTTTGCCTACGACTCAAGGCATCGGCTACCACGTTAGCCTTGCCCGGGTGGTACAGGATCTCACACTCATAACCCTTTACCACATCCACCCATCTCCTCTGGCGCATGTTCAGGTTGGGCTGATCCATCAGGTACTTCAAGCTCTTGTGGTCCGTATATATGGTACACCGAACCCCATACAGATAGTGACGCCAAATCTTGAGGGCGAACACTACGGCCCCTAACTCCAGATCGTGGGTAGGATACCTCGTCTCATGAGGCTTCAGCTGCCTCGACGCGTATGCTATCACATGCCCTCTCTGCATCAGCATCGCACCCAGTCCCGATATCGATGCGTCACAATATACCACAAAGTCCTCCATTCCTTCTGGAAGGGCTAATACAGGGGCTTCACACAATCTCTGGCGAAGTGTCTCGAATGAGGCCTGCTGCTCTGGGCCCCAACTAAATGCTACGCCCTTCCTGGTCAACCTGGTGAGAGGAACCGCAATCTGGGAGAAATCCTTGATAAACCTCCGATAATAGCCAGCCAACCCCATAAAACTCCTGATCTATGAGGGGGATCTCGGTACCTCCCAACTCATCACTGCCTCAATCTTGGCCGGATCGACCAATATCCCGCTCTGGTTGACGAGATGTCCTAGAAACTGAACCTCTCGTAACCAGAAATCGCACATGGAGAATTTGGCATAAATCCTCTCCGATATCAGAACCCTGAGGATCTCCCTCAAATGCTCCTCATGCTGCTCTCTAGACCTCGAATACACCAATATATCATCAATGAACACGATTACATAACGATCCAACATTGGCCTGCACACCCTGTTCATGAGATCCATGAATGTTGTCGGTGCATTGGTGACCCCAAAAGGCATCACCACGAACTCGTAATGCCCATAATGAGTCCTGAATGCTGTCTTCTGGATATCCTCATCACGCACCCTCATCTGATGATATCCAGACCTCAAATCAATCTTGGAGAACCAAGACGCTCCCTGCAACTGGTCGAACAAATCGTCGATCCTCGGTAAGGGGTAACGGTTCTTGACCGTCAGCTTGTTCAACTCCCGGTAATCAATGCACATCCGGTGTGAACCATCCTTTTTCTTGACAAAAAGGATCGGCGCTCCCCACGGCGAGTTACTCGGCCGTATAAACCCCTTCCCCAGCAGCTCCTGAAGCTGCGAGGACAACTCCTGCATCTCTGGAGGTGCAAGGCGACAGGGCGCCTTGGCGATAGGCGCTGCCCCCGGAACCAAATCGATACGAAACTCCACCTGCCTCTCGGGAGGCACACCCGGCAACTCCTCGGGGAAAACATCCGGGAACTCACATACTATCGGGACCTCATCGACCGACCTCGGTCTCTCCGCACCTACTCTCGTATCCAGCACATAATCCATAAACCCACTACAGCCCTGTTGTAGACTCTGCCTCGCTCTTGCGGCTGAACAAAATGCTGACCCAGAATGGGTACCCTCGCCATAAACCGTAAGAACTCCCCCACTAGGGTCTCGTATGGTCACCAGCTGTTGCTCGCAGTCGATAACTGCTCCAAATCTGCTCAACCAGTCCATGCCCACGATGACACATACATCGCCCATAGCAATCGGGACCAAATCAATCGGGAACTCTACGCCGAAGATCTCGAGTACACATCCTCGAATCACATACGTGGCATACACTGCCTTCTCGTCAGCTATGGAAACTCACAAAGGTCGACTCAACGCCTCTCGACGGATGCTGATGTGCTGACTAAAGGCTAACGATACAAAAGACCGACTCGCACCCGAGTTAAATAACAACAAAGCAGGTACAGAACACACAAGAAATGTACCAGTCACAACATCGGGTGCAGCGCAGACCTCCTCCGCGTCAACTGAAAGGCTCTCCCGCGAGCCTTCGGCGCCTCAGCCTTCACCGTCCGACTCTCTGTAGCTCGAACGGCAGCAAGGGCAGATCCCTGTCATGCTCCCTGTGCTGACTCCCACAACTGCGGACACTTGGCCTTCTGGTGTCCGGTCTGGTTGCAGTGAAAACAGACTGCAAACCCCTTGGGGCAATCCTTGGCCATGTGCCCCTCCTTGCCACACTTGTAGCAAGACCCTGCTCTACACACTCCCTCGTGACCGTTGCTACACTTGCCACAAGTACGGCCCTTCTGGTTCCCTGATCTCGAATCGGCGGGCTTGGCCCGCTTGGCTGCCGGCTGGGACTAAGTCGGTCGCTGATCCCTCCCCTGAGACTCCTCCTCCTCTCTAACCTGAGTCTCAAGCTCTATCTCCCTCTTCCGAGCATTTGCCTGAAGCTCAAAAAATGTTCGGTACGATGAGTTTGCCACGAACTCTCGTATGTCCCTCCTCAGAATACTCAAATACCGACTCATACGTGCCTGCTCGGTAAACACGTGCTCAGGGCAGAACATCGCCCTCTCATGGAACATCCTGGTGATCACAGTAACAGACTCAGTACCCTGCTTGAGGGTCAGAAACTCCTGGGCCAAACACTCCCTCTCCACCGGGGGAACGTACTCATCACGAAAAATAGCGGTGAACCTCTCCCATGTCACCGCAGCAAGCTCAACAGACGAAAAGTGCGCCATCACAAACTTCCACCAGTCCTTCGCTCCCAAGCGAAGCTGGTTCAGCGCGAACGTGACTATCAAATGCTCTGGACATGAACACGTATAGAAACATCCCTCAATATCAAAAACCCATCTTATCGCAGCAATCGGATCCTGTGTCCCATCAAACTCTGGTGGCTTCGTGTTGCTGAACTCCCGGAACAGCAAAGAATCACCATCCAGAGGTCTGGCAGCAGCGACAACTGTGGTAGCTGCAGCCTCAGTAACCGTTGCGTATCTCTCGTCGAAAGTCTCAATCAGTATGGTCTTAATAGACCCGAACATCTCTGGAATCTCTGCACGGATAGTCGCATCCACCTCCTCATGGATCATCTGGCGGAGCTCCTCATCACTCGCCCCGCTGGTCTCTGGTCTGTGGCGTGTCCCAACCATGATGTCTCTGAAATACAACATAAAAATATCAGAGATTCGCTCGAGCATACTCGCACTCGATAACTCAACCCTACTCGTTCCCTGGTACCCCAAGGATTCTTACTTGGGCTGCGCACTGCTCCGGTGTCTTCGGTAGTACGGGCCCAATACTACCGTCCACACCGCATCAGTATTCATCCCAAGTCCTCCTCCTAGGATCCCAAGTCCCAAGTACCCTACTCTCTCTATACACAGTCTACCCTCTAGCAGATCTCTCATAAGCTCCTCGCTGCCATCTGTTCACTCTCAAGCATCTCCTAGCAGCAAAATCCCAAGGCTAAGGCATCACAATTCAGGCCACTCTAGCCCTAATAAGAATAGCTAGCCTACTCTAGCATGCATATCATATCACAACATATCGCATAAATCATAATGTAAGGGTATTTTGGGAAATCACCGTTCGGGCGCTGGCTGATCGTACACACTGCTCTGCTCTGCTCTTTCAAAAAACTTTTACTCTTGAGAAAATTTGTGAATTTTATTTTGAAAATCTCTCAAATCCTCAGTTTGAGTTCAGATACGCCCGAAGGTATACCCAAATCCCTCAAACCAAGGCTCTGATACCAACTTGTAACACCCAAATTTTCAAATAATTTTTTCACATTTATAAAAACACATTTTCATTCATAATTGTCATAAAAACATCATTGTATCACATAATTAATTCATAACATCACATCCCAAGATCAAAATATATAAAAGCTCCCCTCTGGTCAATGTGTCTCAGTGGGACCTTCCGGTCCCATAACTCTGGTGGGCCCTCTGGCCCTAACTCTGTGGGCCTTACGGTCCAAACTTTGTAAACTCTATAACATACATAGCATAAAACACATAGAAATCTCATCATGCAAAAACATACAAATACTCTATCATATAACTCTAATTACCACTCTAGGTATAGTATAGTGAGGAGACTCATCTCGGGTAACTCGGTAAATCTCGAACTCTGTAAAATCCGATCTAGCCTCCGCCTAATCATAATAAATAAATACTCTAAATCAATACATCCCTCACGGCTACACTATTCCCTCTCTTGGTACTCTCAGAAGGGTAAAAGACCATTTTACCCCTCTCATGGCCCTAAGACCCAAAAATTGGCCAAACCCTAAAAGTCAACAAAAGTCAACTCTCCGGGTTACGCTGCGCGTACCAAACATGTACGTTGGGCGTACCCGGTGTCTTCACAGAAAACGGGGTGCACGACCCCTTACGCCGCGCGTACTGGGATTACGCCCCGCGTAACTCCCAGTTTCAGACTCTAAGCTTTTTGGGGTCTTAATCAGTTAAGACTCA
Source organism: Lactuca virosa (assembly GCF_052849685.1). Lineage (NCBI taxonomy): Eukaryota > Viridiplantae > Streptophyta > Magnoliopsida > Asterales > Asteraceae > Lactuca > Lactuca virosa. The sequence goes on along the minus strand of NC_136432.1, from coordinate 102,079,774 downwards.
CGTCCAACTTCTAGATCTGACCATTTATAACCCTCTTAATCCATAAAGTTGGTGACTTTAAGCCTTTGCATGGCTGGACAAGTCACTAACACTCATAATATTCCATTTCCAAACATTAGAAAGGCTCAATACTCAAGCATGACCTCATATCAACGATCAAGATGGAAACTTTATGGATTTATACACAAATACCACTGAAATGGGACAGATCTAGGTCCATGGAGCACATTACACTCATAAAGTCTCCACCTTTGGGACTTTTAACCCTAAAATGGCCCATGCAACATCAAACCAAAATGAAGAGGAAAGTTTTGAACTTTATACCTCCAGATGCAACTCCTTCCTCTGTAGATCTCAGATCCAAACTTGCACTTCAAGCTCTAGCCTCCACAAGCTCCTCTCCTTCTTCTTCACTAACACACCAAGGCACTTTTAGCTCCAAAACACTCACTCTCAAGCTAAGGACGATGGAAGGCTCTCTTAGGGTTTCACTCACTGATATGGAGGCTGAGAAATGAGCCTTAGCATCCATTATATAGTGTACAAGTCAAATATTAGGGTTTGCGTCTGGACCCATTACGCCCAGCATACCCAGGCGAGTCCGCGTCCAATTTAAGCGCATGAGTACGCGCAGCGTACTCCCAGTACGCCCAGCGTACTCATTTGCTACAAGAACTCATCCAAGGGACCACTCTTGACAACTTGACAAAATGGAAGGATTTAATAGCTTTACATGTTACAAGATCCTTCATTAAAATGAATATAAAGCCTTCAAAATTATACCTGGGAGTCGGGATGTTACAATTCTCCCCCACTTGAACTAGACTTCGTCCTCGAAGTAGGCTGCAACAAACAACTCCGGATAATGCTCTCGCATCTCTGCCTCCGGGTCCCAAGTCCACTCGGATCCTCTCCGGTGCTCCCATTGTACCTTTACCAAATGTACTTCCTTGTTCCGTAGAGCCTTCGATTTCCTCTCCAGAACGACCATTAGCCTCTCTACGTAATTAAGGCGCTCGTCAACCTAAATATCATCTAACGACACTACTGCCTCCTCATCCAGGACGCACTTTCATAATTGCGAAACGTGAAAAGTGTTGAGAATCTGAGTAAGCTCCTCTGGGAGATCTAGTCTATATGTCACCTAGCTAACCCTGGCAATGATCCTGAGTGGCCCGAAGTATCGGGGACCCAATTTACCCCTCTTCCTAAAGCGAATCACACCCTTCCAGGGTGATACCTTTAGTAATACCATGTCTTTCACCTAGAACTCCAACTCAGATCGATGTGCAACAGCGTAAATCTTCTGCCGACTTTGAGCAGTCTGCAGCCGCTGTCTGATCTACTGAATCCTCTCGGTAGTCTGCAGAACTAATTCTGTCCGTCCCATCAACCTGTGATCGACATCACCCTAACAGACTGGGTGCGACATCTTCGTCCATACAACAACTCATATGGTGGAGCACCAATACTGGAACGAAAGCTGTTGTTGTAGGAGAACTCTGCAAGGGGTAGGTAGGAGTCCCAACTCCCACTGAAGTCAATAACGCATGCTCTCAAGAGTCTATATGGTCCGCTCACTCTGGCCCTCTATTTGCGGATGGTAAGTTGTACTAAAATGCATCCGCGTGCCCAGTTCCTCTTGGAACTTCTGCCAGAAATGAGAGGTGAACCGAATATCACTGTTTCGAACCATAGAGACTGGAACCCCATGGCGAGGGACAATCTCGTGTATATACACATCGGCCAACTTCTCGACAGATGAGCTCTCCTGAATGGGCAGAAAATGGGCATTCTTGTTCAATCGATCCACAATAACCCATATAGCGTCGAACCCCTTTGTCGTTCTCGTCAATTTGGTGATGAAGGCCATCGTAGAGATAATGTCTCCAAATCTTGAGAGCGAATACCACTGCTCCCAACTCCATATCGTGTGTGGGGTATCTCATCTCATGCAGCTTCAACTGCCATGACGCGTAGGCTATCACCTGTCCTCTCTGCATGTGGACCGCTCCCAGTCCAGTGATGGATGCATCACAAAACACTACAAAGTCCTCAACTCCCTCCGGGAGATTCAAGACTGGAGCCTTGCAAAGTTGCTGTCTGAGGGTCTCAAATGCCCTCTGCTGCTCACGGCGCCACTGGAAATCCACCCCCTTCCTCGTCAGACGGGTGAGGGGTATTGTAATCTTGGAGATATCCTGTATGAATCTCCAGTAGTACCCAACCAATCCCAAGAAGCTCCTGATATCCGAGGGAGATTTCAAAACCTCCCACTACATAATCGCCTCGATCTTCACTGGATCGACCAAAATCCCCTCCTGGTTAACAAGATGTTCAAGGAACTGAACCTCTCGTAACCAAAACTCGCACTTCGAGAACTTGGCATAAAGCCGTTCTCGCCTCAAGACTCCTAATAGCTCCCGAAGATGCTCCTCGTGCTACTCTCTGCTCTTGGAGTACACCAAGATATCATCTATGAACACGATGACCGAGCGATCGAGCATCGGTCTACAGACCCGATTCATCAGGTCCATAAACACTGTCGGCACATTGGTGAGCCCAAACAACATCCCCACGAACACGTAATGTGCATAACGAGTTTGGAACATGGTCTTTTCCACGTCCTCCTCCCTAACACTGACATGATGGTACCCGGACCTCAAGTCTATCTTGGAGAACCAAGATGCTCCCTGCAACTGATCGAAAAGATCATCTATCCTCGGGAGTGGATAACGGTTCTTCACCGTCAACTTGTTCAACTCCCCGTAGTCAATGCACATCCGGTGTGAACCATCCTTCTTCCTGACGAAGAGAATTGGCGCTTCCCACGGAGAACTACTCGGACGAATATACTTCTTGCCTAACAGTTCCTGTAGCTGTGATGACAACTCCTACATCTCCGATGATGCCAATCGGTACCTCGCCTTGGAGATAGGGGCCGCACCTGGCACAAGGTTGATCCTGAAATCGACCTGCCTCTCCGGAGGCATCCGGGTAACCCCTCCGGAAACACGTTAGCGAACTCCCTGACTACTGGAACCTCTAAAACTGAGATCTGATCCCTGACCCGCGTATCCACCATATACGATAGATAACCTGCATACCCGTGCTGAATATATTGTCGAGCCCTGACAGCTAAGCAAAAGCCTGAACCCACTCGGGTGCCCTCGCCATAGACAATCAGTTCTCCCCCACTTGGGGTTCGAACTACCATCCGCTGACCCTCACAGTCGATCATGGCACCGAAGGGCCTAAGCCAGTCCATACCCACAATCACACATACCTCCCCCATGGGAATCGAAATCAACTCTATCGGGAAAGATTCCCCGAAGATCTCCAACACGCAACCCCGATAGACCGAAAAAGCGGAAATCCCGTGTTCGTTGGCAATAGAGGCTCGCAATGGACACTCTAGCTCTCCTACTGGCAAACTGAACTCCCTACTGAATGACTGAGAGACAAAAGACTGACTCGCCCCTGAGTCAAATAATACCAAATCAGGTAAGGAGTTCACTAAGATCGTACCTAATCATAGGTACAACATATAAGCATAAAACATATATAATCAATAAGATAAAGGGTAGAAACATACCAGCAACCACATTCGGTGTTGTCCTAGCCTCCTGGGCTGTAAGGTGGAAGGCGCGTCCCCGAGCCTTCGGAGGCTCTGCTCTACCCTGATCCCTATCAATAATCCTCAGTGTAGCCGGCGCCGGCCTAGCAATGAGTTGTGGGCAGTTGGTCTTCATGTGACCAACCTGATGGTAGTCGTACCAAATCCTCATATCCTGAACCGGGGCTGGCTGGCGGCAATCCCTCGCAAAGTGCCCCTCCTTGCCGCATTTGCAGCACGCACTACCAGATCTACAAACCCCTGAGTGACCCTTCCCGCAATTGCCACAAGTGCGGCCATGCTGGCCTCCCAACCTAGAGTCAGTGGTCTTAGACCGCTTTGGCGCCGGCTGTGACTGCATCGGGGCTTGCCTCTGCTCCCTCAATTGTAACTCGATCTCAAGCTCACACCGCCTAGTGGCCTCCTGTAACTCCAGTAGTGTATCGCAACACTAGGTGGTAATAAACTGATGGATGTCAGTCTTGAGCATGCTCAGATAACGTGTCATGTGAGCCTGCTCGGAAGCAAACTCTAGGCAAAACGTCGCCCTCTCAGTGAACATACGGGTGATCTCCGTCACCGTCTCAGCATCTTGTCTCAACTCCAAGAACTCATGAGCTAACCGCTCCCGCTTGACCCACGGAATGTAGCGAGTGCAGAACATCTACCTGAACTGCTCCCAAGTAACTGCAGCTCTCTGATCATCTGTATACGACCCCTTCGTCAACCTCCACCGGTCCTTTGTCTCGAACTCTAGCAGGTTCAGGACACATCTGACCTTCTGGTCAGTAGGACATGAACATGTGAAGAAACATTCCTCCATATCTGACAGCCATATCATAGCTACAATCGGGTCCTGAACCCTATCAAAAGTCGGGGGCTTCGTGTTATCGAAGTCTCGGTACTGCAAAGCCCGTCTGGTCCCACCACCAGCAGAGGCTGCAACAGCAGCTGTATCAGCAAGAGCTGCAAAGCGCTCATCAAAGTACTTCATCATAGCGGTCTTGATAGACCCAAACATCTCCGACAACTATGACCGGAACAGAGTAGCAACCTCATCATGCAAGATATCTCAAATCCTGGCGTCCAAATTATCCGACCTCATCTGACCAATGACCACGGGCACTGATGATCCCTCCTGACCGCCATCTTCTGATCCTAATCCGGATCCAGTCACAAATCGTCTAGTAACCACCGTGCTGAAAATATGCCATGAAGATATCAGTCATTCCATATAATAATCCCGGAATCAACTCCCAACAAAACCCTAGGGATTATGACTTCCTTGCTACGGGTATGGGTCCTGTGCTTTCAGTAGTACGGGCCCATACTACCTTCCACACCTACCCATATTTTTCTCAAGTATCATCACAACTCCCTAACACTATACGTAAGCATGGCATGCGCTCAATCCTCACTCCTAGTGGAAGGCTAAATATCTCATGACTAGTCGACTGATTCCACACAACCTATCCGTGAAACTTCCACCAACCCTACAACACTCGTGTATGCTAGCCATACATAACACTGGACCCTATATACTTTTGAATACCTAACCCTACCCTAAGCCCTTTATTAAACAAGAACAAGAAATAAGGCCAAACCAAACATTCTCAGGCTATAAGATCTTAATTATGTACAGCTATGATGCATACACTAAGCAACTACAATAATGATGTCAATCTTATATAAGGAAAAACCCTAGGCTATCAGGCATCTTATAATCAAGAAATTCTATCCTGCAATTCCTGAAGATCCCTAGCCTAGTACTAGCATGCTGTTCTAACATATCACAAAATCAAATAATCCGTAAGGTATTTTGGGTTCTACTTACTGGCTCCGGCTGATCGTACACTTGCATCCTCCTTTAGTATTTTGAAAACCATTTGAAAATCATTTTAAAAATCTTTTCCTCGGTTTGATATTGGATACCCGTGAGTGTTTCCTCCAATTCACTCAAACCAAGGCTCTGATACCAACTTGTAACACTGATAAAAATCATGCCAATTTAAAACTTTTTCAATTGTTCAAAAACCAATAATTATTACAAATTTGTTGTCAAAATGGTTTCATGTCAAAGTATCCCATAATCAAATCATAAAAATACAAGGAGGTGCATGATCTCTCCTTTGCCTTCCCGCGGTCATCTGAAGTACCTAAAACATAATCAACAACTATAAGCCCGAAGCTTAGTGAGTTCCCCCAAAATACCAACGCCACACAAACCATAACAATATCATATAAACAGCATGCATATAGAGTCTGCAGTATCACTGGACTGCTCGCACCGAGTCTTCAGCCTATCAGGCCCACTCTCAGAATCTTCTGCATGCCTGGACCATCTCATCGGGCCTTCAGCCTGTCTGGACTATTCTCCGGGCATTCAGCTTTATTGATATGCCCACATTGGCATGCAGTCTATCCGGGCCACCCTGGGTATGTTGGCCTACAGCACAAAGAAGGTCCACCTCAACCCACCCCCAATCATTCAATCATGTGCACATAAATATCATACACTAGCTAGCATGTATAGATAGTCATACAGATCTAACAAATCACTAACATAGCATCATCCTATAACCAGTATATCGAACTAACAGATCACTAACATAGTATTATCCTATATTATAGGATACCTGTTGGGTTTTGAGCATTCTAACACTCCTAAGTTGTACATGCAACCCTAAATACCTTGGATCTATGTTTTCTCTATTATACATGCAAACTTGAACTTTCCTAGGTATTACTCTAACTAGCATACAAAACTTGATATATGAGTAATAAGACTAGTTGGATAACATACCTTTGTTGTAGCTTAAAAACCTTGGAGCTTTAGGAGCCTAGCACCAATAATGTGAATGCCTCAAGTGGAATCACAAATCACCACCAACACATGGAAACTTGAAAGAGGACTCCTTAGCTCACAAAAATCGGCCACACTCTTCCAAATACTCTAGGTGGCATTTTCTTGAACCAAATGGCTTCTTATATAGTGAGGCTACATTAGGGTTACCCCATGTAATCCTTAATGATCATGTCTTTCCGTATTCCTCATGATCCATGGGTTTTAACCTCCATGGAGTATCCATGGGTCACCACATGGGTTTAGCCCAACATAAGGAATCATGGATCATTAGCCCACTTTACAAGAATGAATGATTTACACAATCAATCCCTATATATTTAATTAGTCTCTTTTGATCACATGATTAATTCCAAATTAATTCTTGATCAATACTAATTAAATAATATGATTTCATATTAATATACTATAACTTATAATATATTAATAAATCATAAAAATCCTCTTCTCAAAAGTCCAAATTGTTCTGGTGAAGTGCAACCCAAATGGACCAAGTTAAATCGGGTCAAGTACACACCAATTATAGTTATGGACTTAGACACTAATCCAATAGTCTCCCACTTGGATAAGTCTAATAACTATTATTGCAAGTACGATTCCACAACCCGATCAGCAATGGTAGCTCGTAAAGCCGCTGTCGAACTTTGACCTAGTCAATGACGCGTCCATTAGATAAGGGATCATATATTCCTCCATTCTAGATATTAGATGTATTGAGACATGGGTTATAATCTTTCTCTCTGTCCATTTGTTGTTTCCCGACTTCCGATTTATGACGACTGACTAATTGAACAAATCAAATCAGTCCAGGCCTAATGTCATCACTAAATCATCGACGGGCCCACAGATATCACTTTTATCCACATGGGGTAAAAGGAACGGATAAACTTCGACCCAAATGCTCGCTTGTACTTACTCATCAAATTACACACAACGATATGTTCTATAACAACCAAGTTACTGGTGCATTTACATATGTCAATGTGCAACCGAATCGCAACTACAACTCACACGTTTCCGTTTGAAGAATATAAGATATTATCATCTCATGGTCACTCGTGATAAAATCCATGAAGTGATTCAAATACGCATGGGTTGAATCCAATACTCGAATCTTATTCCAGGAGCACTCATGAACATTGTATCAAACTTGTGCTATGACTAAAACACCTCTACAGACCCATTCATGACAGTCTTGCCTCAATACCTACTCCGAAAGTATGATCGATTGTGGATGGTTTTGAATAACCTAGTTATTCGGGAAGTCAAAACATGCAAAATGAAACACAAGAATAATACTAATCCTATATGTCCCCAAATATTTTGAGCCATATTGATTACTCATTATTCATTGTATACTGTTTCGAATAATCAACTTAATACTTGAATTAAAACAATAGTTATGCCATGCTCCAAGCATGCATACTATGTTTGTCTTAACAATAGTTATGCCATGCACCAAGAATGCACATTATGTTTGTCTATGGTCCTTACTTTGTGAAATAGATCAATTGAAAAACATTTCAATGATGCTTATTTCAAAATTCCAAATCTTTATTGTAAGTGTAAGAATTCCAAATTCTTGTCACTGCTATAAAGTGTCAGATTCTAAACTATCATGCAATGATTCTTTTGTAATGTCTAGGTGCAAAAACTCATAGAGACTTGACCGATGATATTACAAAATATTCCTTTGGAGATTGTTACAAGACAATTCCATGGAAATGAAGTCTCAAATTCAAAGTACATTCCTTTGAACATCCTTCTTGCATAACAGTTTCTAACATTCTCATCTATTCTTCAACTCCCAATATGGAAACATTCCATATTTTCCATACGACAAATGATTATTAATAGACTCCTACCTATTCATAATAATGTCAATATGGTCCTTCCATTATTATGTTGCATTAATGTCTAAGTCCATAACTATAATTGGTAAGACTTGACCCGACCCAGCATGGTCCATTTGGGTTGCATGGCATCGGGACAATTGGATAGACAAGATGAGGAAAAAGGATACTAGTGATTTATATTAATATATTATAAGTTCTAATATATTAATATATAATCATATTATTTAATTAGTATTGATCAAGAATTAATTTGGAATTAATTAAGTGATCAAAAGGAACTAATTAAATATGGACTCTTAGATATATATGTATGATGGGCCAAGTTCATTTAGGTTGGGCTAAGCTTTCATGAATAGTCCATGGAGTGTTTAACTCATGGATCATAAGAAATGAAAGGTCATGGGTATTAGGGTTTAACCCTAATCTCCACACTATATAAAGATGTCCTTGGTTGGTGAAATTGGCACAAGTGTGGGTACACTAAGAGGGCTAGTCGATTTCACTAGAGAAAACCAAGTATCCTTATTCTCAAGGTTATTCCAAGTGTTCATGGTGTTGTGTGAACCATTTGAGGTGTCACACTTGGGGTACTAGGCACTCAAGCTTCATGAAGACAAGTTACAACAACAAGGTATGTATTCTATCTAGTTTTTGTTATCCTAGTACATAAGATTGTATGCTAGTTAGGGTAATACCTTGGAATATTCATATTTGCATGTATAATCGAGAAAACATAGATCCAAGGTATTTAGGGTTGCATGTACACTTAGGAGTGTTAGAATGCTCAAAACCCAACAGTGGTATCAGAGCCATGGGTTGTTTTCTGTTATATTGATGCAAATGTTTTATTTTCAAAGTTGAAAAAAAAGGGAAAAAAAACATGATGTTTGTCAAATTTTCAGATAATTACTTGTTTTTGTGAAAAACTAATTATTTGTAAAATTTGAATCATTTGCTATATGAGTTGAATTACGTCAAATTTAGTAAAAGATAAAATGATATGATTATTTTATTAGTTTTAAAAGTTTGATCTAAAGAGTTTTTTTTTTTTTTTTTTTTTTTTTTGAAACCTCCATAAGTTATGGATATGAAAAGGTTTTAAAAAAAATTGATTCAAAGTTTTTATGGAGTTACAAAATTTGGTTTTAATGTTTTAAAGAATTCCATAACTTATTCTTAAGTTATGGAACATGAAAAGTTTCATCATAAAACAAGCATTTAACTCCATAAGTTATGGATTACCAAAAGTTTTATGTTTCCTTGATTTATGAGTTAGTTTAGATTAATGAATTTTTTTTTTGTGTTTTAGTTGTTTTCAATCCTAATTAATCTAGAGGTAGTTCATAAAATGTGTTTTTGTAACTTGTCCTCAAGTTACATAAAAGGTCACATTTATGAATCTTAAAACTCATAAAAGTGTCATAGGTTACATAAAAAAATGAAGAGTTTTTTTTTTCATTAAATAGTATTATGACTCCATAACTTGTCCTCAAGTTATGGATGTTTAAGAGTCACTTATTTAAAAGTGTTATTAAAGAATAAGAGGTTACATAGAAAAATGAAGAGTCTTCATTTTAATGAACCATTAAACTCTAAGTAATGAAATGAAAAGTTTTGAATAGTTTCAAAAACTTGCCCTCAAGTTTTGGAATTTGAAAAGTTTTCTTTAATGAATACTTTAATTCCAAGTTAAGCCCTTAGAATTTTAAAAGTTAAAATTCAACACTTATACTTTGTAATATTATAAGTTAATAATATATATATATATATATATATATATATATATATATATATATATATATATATATATATATATATATATATATATATAAGAGCAAGTCGTCTTACCATTAGTAGGCCTCATTCACGAAGCCGGTCTATAAGGGGGGTATAAGGTTACTGCCTATAAAATGGCAGTTTAATGGGTGTTCACTCTCACCCACCGCTTCCTTGACTGGTGGAGGGTTGTTAGCCGAACAGGTAGGACAAGGACTATAATTCTCCCTTCATTAAAAGTATTGATGATAAATATAAAGTAACTAAAATGGTTTTATAATTCCCAATCTTAGTTACTTTAGGAAAATGTGAATAAGGTGCTAATCCATGAAATTACACTTTGCACTTTGTTTAAGTCGGTTAGTGGAGCGTGTGTGGTTAACCGGCACACTAACTCGTATTTAACAAGGTAGGCAAAGGGTAACTTAATGTTTATCATAGTATCGGTGGAGCGTGTGTGGTTAACCGGCACGTCGATTGAGGGGTAAATATTAAGGATACCAAGTATATGTGCATGGTTATTCACACCTTGTTTTGTGATCCTCGGCATCCCAGTCACAAAACCTGAAGGGCACACTCGAGATTGAAACATGCCATTGAAAAGTTCAATGAATCTCAAAAGAATCTAGGAGTTTCAAAACCAATTAAAACCTAATAATACATTTCGTTTATCTTGGTGGAAATTGGTGAATCGTCATTTACCTACCTTAAAATATTTTATAGCTTGGATTACGGCATCCCTCTTCTAAGTTATAAAATAGTTTGTTAAGTCCTAGCCTTAATATTTCATATTGGGTGTTAGATTAAGGACTTTAGATCAACTATCTGGAATATCTCCCAAAAGATGTCTAGTTCAGACATCTCTTGGAACTTCACTTCCTCTACATCCTCTAATTATTCTCCCTAACCCACAAGTTCAAGGTCACTCAAGCCCTATTGGCAAGCAAGGTCTATGTGTGATAGCATCTTGGAGATAAAGTCACATATTGACAAGCCGAGAGATTCGGGTGTCAAAGTCTTGAGAAAGTTGGTGGTTCAATCACTTTCTAAGTCACATAGTAAGTTCCTTTGGGACTCCTATGAAATAGACTATGACAAGACCCTTAATGATCTTATCTATTTGCTTGGTGCTGCTAAATCAGAAATGATCTGAAACACTAGTAAATCAAATTTGATTAGAAGATCAACTTCCGAAAACTTTATGGACATTGACAATGATGACACTGGAAATCTAGAACAAGCATTCACTTCCCAATGGAAAGGGATCAACCATAGTCAATTCGGTTGACCAAATGGTAAAGAGAAAGGCTAAGTCTGAGATAGTCCCATGTACCATTACCAAAGGGTCCATATGGTTATATTGCCAAAAGGAAAGGGCATTGGTTGCGAAGCTGCCAAATTTACCTGAAAGATCATAAGGCTGGTAAAGTCAATAAGTTTGACTCTACTTCAGGTAAAGTCCACTATCTAACTCGATTAAGTTTCTATTCTGAGATTCTTATTACATGATGTGACTGGGTCATATGTTGATGTTTTAAGAATCAAAGGAAAAGTATATGTTGATTCTGATCGCGAAGATGGATTTCGATCGCATCAGAATTTTTGAGCTGTTACTTAGGAGTTATGACACATTGCTTAGGAATAGAAAACAACAAGGTTTTCATATGGATTGTAAGGACGAGTTTTTCTACAAAGTTTTAAAATAAAATGAAATTTTTGATTTTATTTATTTTAAGCATCCTTACAATGGAATTTGTGAAATATTGTTATTTACATGATTCCATTGCTAGTAATATAGGAAAATGGTTTTTGATTCTTTCATTTGTGGTAGTGTCTAAATAAGGAAAGTTTCTCATCACCCAAGTTTCAATTGGACCGAAACTTGGAATCATGCAAGTTGTATAGTGTGATGAATGAGAACTTTCAAGCATTGGAAAATTAAGACTAATTACTTGTTCACATGGATGTGTGAGTCAAGTAAAGGACTAAGGGCTCGAGTACACTCTTTTGTGCACTGATCAAGTCCACCACAAAATGATCTATAAGACTATTCGTCATGATTTACTAAAGTTTAGTAAATATGGTTATACTTACAAGCTTAAGTATAATTCTGAGACATTGGAAAAGTTCCAAATGTATGGCAGAGCGAATAAGAAGAATCAAATTAGGCAGAAAGTATAAAAGTTTCTCAAATCTGAAAAGATGGGAGAGTAATTTAGTATCATGTTATATGATCATCTTAATGATTAAGAGACCTTATCACAATTCATCCTCTAAGTGCATTCTGATAGCTAAGAAGAGGAGCTATGAATTTTTGAAGTGGTCAAATCAAGAAGATGATTCATACTTCGTTCCAAAAACAATTCTTAGAGTCATACTCCAAGATTGTAACTTGAGTGACATATCTTAAAAGAAGGTTTATTAATACTAGTCAAATGTAAGAGTAAAGTGTGTCCTACTCTTCTACATTTGAAATTGGTGAGTTGTGATGTTTTGGATAAAACAAAGGGTCATAAGGTTTCTCTCCGATTCATGAAAATGATGGTGAGGAAACACTTCCACCATGTAGATTTGAAGCAGATAGCAAAGATCTAAACAATTGAGACTATGATTACGACATCCCTTTTCATAGTTCTAAAATTGTTTAGACACACCTGTAAGCTATCTGAGATAAGGTGTATGATTTTGATAAAGTCTTATCAAAGCAATCTCATCTCAAAAATCTGAGCTTTGGTAAGAAAATCAGTAAAGTATTGACTTCTAGAAGTTCAGTTGATTTCTGATTACATGTCAAAGCTAGTGGGAGCATATATGTTATGCTAATAATCATCATGTTAGTGGGAGCATGACAATTATGATAAGTATTGAAAGTTAGCAATGTTAATTATAGAAAACAAAAGTTTCAATTCGTGAGGTTGCAGGGGTTGAAAAAGTTGTTTTGCTATAATTAAGGGAGAGGAAATTATACTTCATTTCAATTCTAAAAGCTTACATTGAGGTTTTAATCATCTTTAGTCAAGGATATATATGAATTTTGTGTTGGAATGGCTCAACATAAGGAAATTCTATATGGGTCTATTATTTGCGTTCTAAAATTTGATTATGATTACGACATCCCTTTTCATAATCAAATTATGAGAACTTGGCAAATAGAAATATTGTAGCAAAAGACTGGTCTAGAATCATGTCTTTATGTGAGACATCATGAATCGTGTCCCATATGCTTCTGATATAGGATCGATTGCATGTGCTATAATATTCATCCTTTCTAAAATTTTCCAAATGCCTGGGGCATTAAGAAGGGAAAAGGTCTAGAATTGGATAAGACTAAAATGATTAACCAATTGTCGAGGACAATCTAAGGTTTACCAAAGATTAGTTTCTCAGGGACAGTTGGAAGTATAGTGTTAATTTTTGGAAGGACCATATTGACATATTCTGAAAAGAGGCAACTCTTGTTCAGAAGTGATAGTCAAAATGGGAATATGGAAATGATTCCATAGGTGGAATTTATTCAATTTGTGTAAGATTAGAAAACTTAATGCAAGAAGGATGGTTCCCATGGAATTGATCTCCATTGGAATACTATGTAATGTCTTTTGACAAGTCTTTGTGACTTTGTACAAAGTCATTACAAGAGGATCTGTGCATATAAGTTTAAAATCTAACAGATTTCGATAAATGATAGGAATTTGAAATTCTTACATTTTCGATAAGGATTTGGGAGTGTGAAATTAGAATCATTGAAATTATGTTCAATTGGTTTATTTCACAAAGTAAGGATCATAGACAAACATAGAGTGCATACTTAGTGTATGGCAAAGCTACTGTTTAGAAAAACATAGTGTACATGCTTGGAGCATGGGACAACTAGTGTTTTTAATTCAAGTATAAAGTTGATAAAACCGAAACAATGAATAATGAGTAATCAGTATGGTGATAAATAAAAGGTGTTTTATTTATATTCATAGGTTTTGATACCATATTAGATTCAATTATTCTTGTGTTTCATTTTGCATGTTTTGACTTCCAAAATAAACTAGGTCATTCTTCCCGAATGACTAAGTTATTCAAACCATCCATAGTCGGTCGTATGTTGGAAGTAGATGTGAATAAAGACTGTCATGGGTTGACTTGTAGAGGTCTAAGATGTTGGACAAAGTGGTGCTACAACACTCATGAGTGCTCATAAGTTTTGAGTGTTGGATTCAACCCGCGCTCATTTGAATCACTTCATGGATTTTATCACGAGTGATCATGAGACGATTATATCTTATATTCTTCAAACCTAGAGATATGAGTTGTTACTATGAGTTGGTTATACATTGATTGTACGAAAACGCATTGGTAACTCGATGTTATAAAACGTGCCTTTGTGTATGATTTAACAAGTAGTAGAACAATCCATATGAGTCAAAGTTTATCCATTCCTTTTACCTTCGGGATAAAAGCGATATTTGTGGGCCCCTCGATGATTTAGTGATGATACATGTAAGTGCTTGGCCAAGCCAGGACTGATTTGATCTGTTCAATCAGTCAGTCATCATAAATCAGAAATCGGGAAACAAAAAATGGACAGAGAGAATGATTTATAATCCATGTCTCAGTCCATATGATATCTAAAATGGAGGAATATACGATCCCTTATCTAATGGACAAGTTATTGACAAAGGTCAGAGATCATCGGCAAGGTCAAAGTTCGACAGAAGCTTTTGAGAGCTATGATTGCTAGTCGGGTTATGAAGTCATACTTGCAATAATAGTTTTAGACTTATCCAAGTGGGAGACTGTTCGATTAATGTCTAAGTCCATAACTATAATTGGTAAGACTTGACCCGACCCGGCATGGTCCATTTGGGTTGAATGGCATCGGGACAATTTGATTGACAAGATGAGGAAAAAGGATACTAGTGATTTATATTAATATATTATAAGTTCTAATATATTAATATATAATCATATTATTTAATTAGTATTGATCAAGAATTAATTTGGAATTAATTAAGTGATCAAAAGGAACTAATTAAATATGGACTCTTAGATATATATATGTGTGATGAGCCAAGTTCATTTAGGTTGGGCTAAGCTTTCATGGATAGTCCATGGAGTGTTTAACCCATGGATCATAAGAAATGAAAGGTCATGGGTATTAGGATTTAACCCTAATCTCCACACTATATAAAGATGTCCTTGGTTGGTGAAATTGGCATAAGTGTGGGTACACTAAGAGGGCTAGTCGATTTCACTAGAGAGAACCAAGTATCCTTATTCTCAAGGTTATTCCAAGTGTTCATGGTGTTGTGTGAACCATTTGAGGTGTCACACTTGGGGCACTAGGCACTCAAGCTTCATGAAGACAAGTTACAACAACAAGGTATGTAGTATATCTAGTTTTTGTTATCCTAGTACATAAGATTGTATGCTAGTTAGGGTAATACCTTGGAATATTCGTATTTGCATGTATAATAGAGAAAACATAGATCCAAGGTATTTAGGGTTGCATGTATACTTAGGAGTGTTAGAATGCTCAAAACCCAACATATTATACTTCCAACTGTCCTTAAGCGACCAATCTTTGGTGAACCTTAGATTGTCCTTAACAGTTGTTTAACCACTTTAGTCACATCCGGTTCTATTCCTTTTTCCCTCTTAATGCCCTAGGCATTTGGAAAATTTAGAACAAGAGAATATTATAGCATATGCAATCGATCCTATACCCGAAGCATATAGGATACGATTCATAATGTCTAACATAAAGACATGATACTTAATCAGTCTTTTGCTACAATATTTTTTTATTTGTCATGTTCTCATAAATTCGAATTATGAAAAGGGATGTTATAATCATAATCAAATTTTGAGAACGCAATTAACATTTCCATATATAGAATTTCCTTATGTTGAACCATTCCAATATAACATTCATATATATTTGACTAAACTTGATTGAAATCTCAATCTAATCTTTTAGAATTGGAAAGTATAAATTCCTCTTCCTTAATTATAGCAAAACAACTTTTCAAACCCTACATCTTTGCAAATTGAAACTTTTGTTTTCTATAATTAATATTGCTAACTTGCAACACTTTCCATAATAATTATGCTCCCACTAACATAATGATTATTAACTTATCAGCGTAACAGTTATGCTCCCACTAGCTTTGACGTGTACTCAGAAATTAGTTGGACTTCTAGAAATCAATACTTATTGACTCTCATTACCAAAGTTCGGATTTCTGATATGAGACGCTTCGATAAGACTTTATCTAGGCTTCTCAAACTCATACACTTTTTCTTAGATAGCTCACATGTGTGTCTAAACAATTTCAAGAGCTTACAACAATAAGTCACAAATGTTTAGACTTTTTTGCCATTTCTCACAATTCAAATTATAAATAGGGATGTCGTAAACATAATTGAATTGGAGAATGCAAATATCACAATTGCAAACTCCTAAAAATCTACTTAGTGAAAGCGTTTCCACACAATCATTTTCATGAATTGGAGAGAAACCTTATGACACTTAGATTTTTTTTATGGTATATGTGTTCCTATCCATGTGAATTTGTAATAACCAAAACCACAAGACAAGGTTAGTGAAAAATCCAAACTCATATGGACTGAACTTGTTCAATCTTAATTTCTTTCCACCTGACAGCACAAGGGTCTACCATTGCTTCCTAGGTTGTTATGTAAACTCATAGAACTCACATGCATAGTCAACTTTACAGCAATGGGCACAGAAACAAGAATATGTCAAAACGATAGGTTATAAACCTCAAGTCGTGTGCTAGTGTTTAACAATATGTTTATTCTTGCTTAGTTCTTGAAACTTGTCAAGATCTTTAAGACTCCCACTGTCCTCTTGACATATAAGATTCTCTTGTCATGAATCATTCCTTGACAAATCAAATATTCAAGACTTAGTGCGGATTCTTATCAAGACAAACACTTCACACAATTGGCCTTAGTTGATCTTTGTTTTATCCAAAAACATCACAACTTACCAATTTCAAATGTACAAGAGTAGAAAACATTATACTCTACATTTGATAAGTGTTATAAACCTTCTTAATTTAATGTCACTCAAGGTACAATCTTGGAGTATGACTCTAATACTTGTTTTGGACCAAAGTATAACTCATCTTCTTGATTTAACCATTTCAACAATTCTTGATTCCTCTTCTTAGCCATACAAATGCACCAAGATATCCTTAGAGGATCAATTGTGACATGGTTTTTCATAATCATTAAGATGAACATAAAATATGATACTAAAGTACTCTCCCATCTCTTCAGATTGGAGAAACTTCTATCTTTCTACCTAATTTGATTCTTCTCATTCGCTTTGCCATACATTGAAACTTTTCCAATGTTCAGAATTTTACTTAAACTTGTAAGCATTACCATATTTACTAAACTTTAGTAAATCATGAAGAATAGTCTTATCGATCTTTGTGGTGGATCTTGACCAATGCACACCCAGTGTACTCGATCCCCTAGTCCTTCACTTGGCTCACATATACATGTGAACAAGGAATTAGTCTTAATTTACCGAAGATGAAAATTCTCGTTCATCATACAATACAACTTGCATGATTCCAAGTTTCTATCCAATTGAAACTTGGGAGATGAGAATCTTTCCTTATTTGGTAAATTTAGACACTACCACAAAAGAAAGAATCAAATCCATATTGCTAACAATAGAAACATACAAACATCAATTTTCACAAATGTCATTGTAAGGAGATATAATAAAATAAAAACAAAAATTTTATTTATTTATAAAATGTGGAAAAAAACTTTTCTTTACAATGCAATTACAAATGATAATTATGACAAAGGTTGCAAGTTAGCAATGTTAATTATAGAAAACAAAAGTTTCAATTCGTGAGGTTGCAGGGGTTGAAAAAGTTGTTTTGCTATAATTAAGGGAGAGGAAATTATACTTCATTTCAATTCTAAAAGCTTAGATTGAGATTTTAATCGTATTTAATCAAGGATATATATATATATATATATATATATATATATATATATATATATATATATATATATATATATATATATATATATATATATATATATATATATATATATATATATATATGAATTTCATGTTGGAATGGCTCAACATAAGGAAATTCTATATATGGGTCCATTATTTGCGTTCTAAAATTCGATTATGATTACGGCATCCCTTTTCATAATCTGAATTTTGAGAACTTGGCAAATTGAAATGGAAATATTATAGTAAAAGACTGGTTTAGTCTTTATGTGAGACATCATGAATCGTGTCCCATATGCTTCGGATATAGGATCGATTACATGTGCTATATTCATCCTTTCTAAAATTTTCGAAATGCCTGGGGCATTATGAAGGGAAAAGGTCTAGAATTGGATATGACTAAAATGATTAAGCAATTATCGAGGACAATCTAAGGTTTACCAAAGATTGGTTGATCAAGGACAGTTGGAAGTATAATGTTAATTCTGGAAGGACCATATTGACATAATCTGTAAGGAGGCAACTCTTGTTCAGAAGTGATAGTCAAAATGGAATATGGAAATGTTTCAAAGTTAGAAATTATTCAATCTGTGTAAGATTAGGAAACTTAATGAAAGAAGGATGTTTCCAAGGAGCTGATCTCCTTTGGAATGCTCTGTAATGATTGTTGTCAAGTCTTTCTGACTTCGTGCATAATCATTAAGAGGATCAAGGCATATAAGTTTAGAATCTAACCGATTTCAGTAAATGGCATGAATTTGGAATTCTTGCATTTTCAGTAAGGATTTGGGACTGTGAAAAGAGGATCATTGGAGTGATGTTCAATTGATCTATTTTACAAAGTAAAGATCATAAACAAACATAGTATGCATACTTGGTGTATGGCATGACTACTGTTTAGAAAACATAATGTACATGCTTGGAGCATGGGACAACTATTGTTTTAAATTCAAGTATAAAGTTGATAAAACTGAAACAATGAATAATGAGTAATCAGTATGGTGATAAATAAAAGTGTTTATTTATATTCATAGGGTTTGATACCATATTTGATTCATTTATTCTTGTGTTTCACTTTGCATGTTTTCACTTCCAGAATAACTAAGTCGCTCTTCCTGAATGATTAAGTTATTCAAACCATCCACAGTCGGTCATATGTTGGAAGTAGATATGAATCAAGACTGTCATGGGTTGGTTTGTAGAGGTCCAAGTTGGTGGACAAAGTGGTGCTACAACACTCATGAGTGCTCATAAGTTCTGAGTATTGGATTCAACCAGCGCTCATTTGAATCACTTCATGGATTTTATCACGAGTGATCATGAGACGATAATATCTTATATTCTTCAAACCTAGAGATATGAGTTGTTACTATAAGTTGGTTATACATTGATTGCATGAAAACGCATTGGTAACTCGATGTTATAAAACGTGCCTTTGTGTATGATTCAACAAGTAGTAGAACAAGCCATATGAGTCGAAGTTTATCCATTCCTTTTACCTTCGGGATAAAAGCGATATTTGTGGGCCCCTCGATGATTTAAAGATGATACATGTGAGTGCTTGGCCAAGCCAGGACTGATTTGATTTGTTCAATCAGTCAATCATCATGAATCGGAAATCGAGAAACAACAAATTGACAGAGAGAATGATTGATAATCCATGTCTCAGTCCATATGATATCTAGAATGGAGGAATATATGATCCCTTATCTAATGGACAAGTCATTGATAAAGGTCAGAGTTCATCGACAAGGTCAGAGTTCGACAGAAGCTTTTGAGAGTTACGATTGCTGATCGGTTCCTGAAGTCATACGCAATAATAGTTTTAGACTTATCCAAGTGGGAGACTGTTGGATTAATGTCTAAGTCCATAACTATAATTGGTAAGACTTGACCCGACTCGGCATGGTACATTTGGGTTGCATGGCATCATGCATTTGGATAGACTATAATGAGAGAAATAACACTTAAGGTTGGTTAATATATTATAAGTTCTAATATATTAATAAGGTTATTTAATTAGTATTGATCAAGAATTAATTTGGAATTAATTAAGTGATCAAAAGGAGACTAATTAAATATATGGGTTGATTGTGTAAATCATTCATTCTTATATATGTGGGCTTGTGATCCAAGATTCCTTATGTTGGACTAAGTCCATGGGGTGATCCATGGATACTCCATAGAGGTTAAAATCCATGGAGCATAAGGAATGGGTAAAGTTATGAGTTACATGGTGTAACCCTAATTGCCACCATATAAAAGAATCCCATGGCTCAAGAAATCGTGCACTAATGTGTGAGTGTGAGGGCTAGACGATTTCAAGGAGTGTTCAAGTTTCTCTCAAGTTATTCCAAGTGTATTTGGTGTTGTGTGAACCATTTGAGGTGTCACACTTGGGGCACTAGGCACTCAAGCTTCATGAAGACATTCTACATCAAAGAGGTATGTATTCTATCTTGTTATATTTATTATTTTGTATGCTATATTAGGATAATACCTTGGATGTTCATAATTATATGTATAATAGAGAAAACATAGATCCAAGGTATTTAGGGTTGCATGTACACTTAGGAGTGTTAGAATGCTCATAACCCAACAGTGGTGTCAGAGCCTAGGCTTGTTTTCTTGTTATACTTGCAAAAGTAGCTGAAAAATCGAGTTGGATGCATATATTCGATTGTTTTGGCTGGAATTGGACTAGGAACATTACCCTAAGATGTTTTTGGACTTATAAACTTGTTTTTGATGTGGTAATGTTCATGCTAATCCAATTTCTAAGATAATTGTCATAATTTCAAGATTTGTATTAGTTTGTATGTTCATGCTAATTTCTTGAAGATTGATGATTTGAATTATCTTGTTCTTATGAGGTTCTTAGATTAATAGAAAAGTTGTGTGAAATAGTTGTTTTCAATCCATTTTAATCTAAGAGTTGATTCCAAAGTGTGTTTTTGTAACTTGTCCTCAAGTTATATGAAAAGTCACATTTAAGAATCATAAAACTCATAAAAGTTGGCAAAGGTTACAAAATGAAGAGTCTAGTTATAATTAAATGGTTTTATGACTCCATAACTTGTCCTCAAGTTATGGAGGTTCAAGAGTCTCTTCATTAAATTAAAAAAAAAGTGTAACCTTAATTAGTTCCATAAGTTACAATAAAAGAAAAGTTATTTTTTTTTATTAATTAGTTTAAAGTCTTCCATAACTTGTCCTCAAGTTATGGAACTTGAAGAGTTTTTTTTTAATTAAAACTACTTTAAACTCATAAGTTATGGAATTAATTAGTTTTGAATAGTTTCAAAACTTGCCCTCAAGTTTTGGAATTTGAAAAGTTTTCACTTATGAATACTTTAATTCCAAGTTAGCCCTTAGAATTTTAAAAGTTAAAATTCAACCCTTATACTTTATAATATTATAAGTTAATAATATTTATATATATATATGTATAAGAGTAAAGTCAGTCTTACCGTTAGTAGGCCTCATTCACGAAGCCGGTTTATAAGGGGGGTATAAGGTTACTGCCTATAAAATGGCAGTTTAATGGGTGTCCACTCTCACCCACCGCTTCCTTGACTGGTGGAGGGTCGTTAGCCGAACGGGTAGGACAAGGACTATAATTCTCCTTTCATTAAAAGTATTAATGATAAATACTAAGTAACTAAACTCTTATTAATACCCAATCTTAGTTACTTAGGAAAATGTGAATTTGGTGCTAACCCATGAAATTACACTTTGCACTTTGCTTAAGTCGTTAGTGGAGCGTGTGTGGTTAACCGGCACACTAACCTAGACTTAACAAGGTAGGCAAAGGGTAACTTAATATTTATCATAGTATCGGTGGAGCGTGTGTGGTTAACCGACACACTGATTAAGGGGTAAATATTAAGGGTACCAAGTATATTTGCATGGTTATTCACACCTTGTTTTGTGATCCTCGGCATCCCAGTCACAAAACCTGAAGGGCACACTTGAGATTGAAACATGCCTTTGAACAGTTCAATGAATCTCAAAGATCTAGGACTTTCAAATCCAATTAAAACCTAATAAATTATTTCGTTTTTCATGGTGGAAATTGGTGAATCGTCATTCACCTACCTTCAAATATTTTATAGCTTGGATTACGGCATCCCTCTTCTAAGTTATGAAATAGTTTGTTGGGTCCTAGCCTTAATATTTCATATTGGGTGTCATATTAAGGACTTTAAATCAACTATCTTGAATATCTCCCAAAAAGATGTCTGGTCTAGACATTTATGATCTTCCCAAATCTCTTGAAACAAGCTTTCCTAAATGAAGATGATGTCCCATGGATATCATACTTCTTTCACCTCCTCCAATTATTCTCCCTAACCCACAAGTTCCTAAAAAGTTTAAGGTCACTCAAGCCCTATTAGCAAGGCAAGGTCTAGGTGTGATCACATCTTGGAGATGTAGTCACATATTGACAAGCCGGGAGAGTTGGGTGTCAAAGTCTTGAGAAAGTTGGTGGCTCAACTACTTTCTAAGTCACATAGTGAGTTCTTTTGGGAATCCTATGAAACAGACTAAGACAAGACCTTTAATGATCTTATCTATTTGCTAAGATCAACTTCCGAAAACGCTATGGACATTGACAATGATGACATTGGATATCCAGTAAAGCTCTCTCTTCCCAATGGAAAGGGATCGGCCATAGTCAACTCGGTTGACCCAATGGTAAAGAGAGAGGCGAAGTCTGAGATAGTCCCATTATCAAGGGTCCATAGGTAACTATTGCCAAAGGAAGGGGCATTGGTTACGAAGCTGCCAAATTTACCTAAGGATGTTAAAGTCAATAAGTTTGGCTCTACTTCAGGTAAAGTCCATTGTCTAACTCTATTAAGTACATGCTGATTCTGATCGCGAAGATGGATTTCAATCGCATGGTTCGGTGATCAGAATTTTGGGCTATTACTTAAGAGTTATGATATTTATATTGCTTAGGAATAGATAACAACAAGGTTTTCATATGGATTGTAAGGATAAGTTTTTCCGCAAAGTTTTAAAATAAAAGAAAAAGGTTTTGATTTCATTTATTTTAAGTATCCTTACAATGGCATTTGTGAAAAGTTGTTGCTTATAAGATTCCATTGATAGCAATATTGGAAAATGTATTTTATTCTTTCGGTTGTGGTAGTGTCTAATATTACCAAATAAGGAAAGATTCTCATCACCCAAGGTTCAATTGGACCGAAACTTGAAATCATGCAAGTTGTATAGTATGATGAATGAGAACTTTCAGCTTGGAAAATTAAGACTAATTCCTTATATGAATAAGGAAAGGACTAAGGGATCGAGTACACATTCTTGTGCACTGGTCAAGTCCACCACAAAAGATCAAGAAGACTATTCGTCATGATTTACTTAAGTTCAGTAAATATGGTTATACTTATAAGTTTAAGTATAAGTCTGTAGCATTGGAGAAGTTTCAATGTGAGACAGAACGAATAAGAAGAATCAAAGTATGGCAGAAAGATAAAAGTTTCTCAAATCTGAAAAGATGGGAGAGTACTTTAGTATCATGTTTATGATCATCTTAATGATTAAGATACCATATCACAATTGGTCCTCTAAAGTCATCTTAGTGCATTCTTATGACTAAGAAGAGGAGTCATGAATTGTTGAAATGGTTAAATCAAAAAGATGAGTCATACTTCGTTCCAAAACAATTCTTAGAGTCATACTCCAAGATTGTAACTTGAGTGACATATCTTAAAGAGGGTTTGTTAACACTAGTCAAATGTAAGAGTAAAAGGTTATCTACTATTGTACATTTGAAATTGGTAAGTTGTGATGTTTTGGATAAAACAGAGACCAACTTAGGCCAATTGTGTAAAGTGTTAGTCTTGATAAAGAATCCGCACTATCTCTTGAATATTTGACAAGGGAGTCTTATATGTCAAGAGGACAGTGGGAGTCTTAAAGCTCTTGAAAGTTTCAAGACTTAATCAAGAATAAAACCTAAAGTCCTTCACTAGCACACGACTTGAGGTTTATAACCTATCGTGTTGAAATTTTTGTGCCTATTCAAGTTGGCTTTGCATAGGAGTTCTGAGAGTTCTCAATTGGTTGCACAACTACTTGGAAGCAATGGCAGGCACCTGAGCTGCCAAATGGCAAGAATTTAAGATTGCACAAGTTTAATCAATATGAGTTTGGATTTGTCACTAACCTTGTCTTGTGATTATGGTTTTGACAAATTCACATGGATAAGAACACATACACTATTAAATCTAAGTGTCATAAGGTTTCTCTCTGATTCATGAAAATGATGGTGAGGAAACACTTTCACTAAGTAGATTTTAGCTAGATAGCAATTGTGATATTTGCATTCTCAAAGTTGTTAGTGGAGCGTGTGTGGTTTACCGGCACACTAACATGGACTTGTGAGAAGTGGCAAAGGTCTAAACAATTGAGACTATGATTACGGCATCCCTTTTCATAGTTCTAAAATTGTTTAGACACACATGTGAGCTGTCTAAGAGAGGTGTATGATTTTGATAAAGTTTTATCAAAACAATCTAGTATCAGAAATCTGAACTTTGATAAGAAAGTCAGCTGATTTCTGAGTACATGTCAAAGCTAGTGGGAGAATAAGTGTTATGCTAATAATCATCATGTTAGTGGGAGCATGATAATTATGACAAAGGTTGCAAGTTAGCAATGTTAATTATAGAAAACAAAAGTTTCAATTCGTGAGGTTGCATGGGTTGAAAAAGTTGTTTTGCTATAATTAAGGGAGAGGAAATTATACTTCATTTCAATTCTAAAAGCTTAGATTGAGATTTTAATCGTATTTAATCAAGGATATATATATGAATTTCATGTTGGAATGGCTCAACATAAGGAAATTCTATATATGGGTCCATTATTTGCGTTCTAAAATTCGTTTATGATTACGGCATCCCTTTTCATAATCTGAATTTTGAGAACTTGGCAAATTGAAATGGAAATATTATAGCAAAAGACTGGTTTAGTCTTTATGTGAGACATCATGAATCGTGTCCCATATGCTTCGGATATAGGATCGATTACATGTGCTATATTCATCCTTTCTAAAATTTTCCAAATGCCTGGGGCATTATGAAGGGAAAAGGTCTAGAATTGGATATGACTAAAATGATTAAGCAATTGTCGAGGAAAATCTAAGGTTTACCAAAGATTGGTTGCTCAAGGACAGTTGGAAGTATAATGTTAATTCTGGAAGGACCATATTGACATAATCTGTAAGGAGGCAACTCTTGTTCAGAAGTGATAGTCAAAATGGAATATGGAAATGTTTCAAAGTTAGAAATTATTCAATCTGTGTAAGATTAGGAAACTTAATGAAAGAAGGATGTTTCCAAGGAGCTGATCTCCTTTGGAATGCTCTGTAATGATTGTTGTCAAGTCTTTCTGACTTCGTGCATAATCATTAAGAGGATCAATGCATATAAGTTTAGAATCTAACAGATTTCAGTAAATGGCATGAATTTGGAATTCTTGCAATTGCAGTAAGGATTTGGGACTGTGAAAAGAGGATCATTGGAGTGATGTTCAATTGATCTATTTTACAAAGTAAAGATCATAGACAAACATAGTATGCATACTTGGTGTATGGCATGACTAGTGTTTAGAAAACATAGTGTACATGCTTGGAGCATGGGACAACTATTGTTTTAAATTCAAGTATAAAGTTGATAAAACCGAAACAATGAATAATGAGTAATCATTATGGTGATAAATAAAAGTGTTTATTTATATTCATAGGGTTTGATACCATATTTGATTCATTTATTCTTGTGTTTCACTTTGCATGTTTTGACTTCCAGAATAACTATGTCGCTCTTCCTGAATGATTAAGTTATTCAAACCATCCACAGTCGGTCATATGTTGGAAGTAGATATGAATCAAGACTGTCATGGGTTGGTTTGTAGAGGTCCAAGTTGGTGGACAAAGTGGTGCTACAACACTCATGAGTGCTCATAAGTTCTGAGTATTGGATTCAACCCGCGCTCATTTGAATCACTTCATGGATTTTATCACGAGTGATCATGAGACGATAATATTTTATATTCTTCAAACCTAGAGATATGAATTGTTACTATGAGTTGGTTATACATTGATTGCACGAAAACGCATTGGTAACTCGATGTTATAAAACGTGCCTTTGTGTATGATTCAACAAGTAGTAGAACAAGCCATATGAGTCGAAGTTTATCCATTCCTTTTACCTTCGGGATAAAAGTGATATTTGTGGGCCCCTCGATGATTTAAAGATGATACATGTGAGTGCTTGGCCAAGCCAGGACTGATTTGATTTGTTCAGTCAGTCAATCATCATGAATCGGAAATCGGGAAACAACAAATGGACAGAGAGAATGATTGATAATCCATGTCTCAGTCCATATGATATCTAGAATGGAGGAATATATGATCCCTTATCTAATGGACAAGTCATTGATAAAGGTCAGAGTTCATCGACAAGGTCAGAGTTCGACAGAAGCTTTTGAGAGCTACGATTGCTGATCGGTTCCTGAAGTCATACGCAATAATAGTTTTAGACTTATCCAAGTGGGAGACTGTTGGATTAATGTCTAAGTCCATAACTATAATTGGTAAGACTTGACCCGACCCGACATGGTCCATTTGGGTTGCATGGCATCATGCATTTGGATAGACTATAATGAGAGAAATAACACTTAAGGTTGGTTAATATATTATAAGTTCTAATATATTAATAAGGTTATTTAATTAGTATTGATCAAGAATTAATTTGGAATTAATTAAGTGATCAAAAGGAGACTAATTAAATATATGGGTTGATTGTGTAAATCATTCATTCTTATATATGTGGGCTTGTGATCCAAGATTCCTTATGTTGGACTAAGTCCATGGGGTGACCCATGGATACTCCATAGAGGTTAAAATCCATGGAGCATAAGGAATGGGTAAAGTTATGAGTTACATGGTGTAACCCCAATAGCCACCATATAAAAGAATCCCATGGCTCAAGAAATCGTGCACTAATGTGTGAGTGTGAGGGCTAGACGATTTCAAGGAGTGTTCAAGTTTCTCTCAAGTTATTCTAAGTGTATTTGGTGTTGTGTGAACCATTTGAGGTGTCACACTTGGGGCACTAGGCACTCAAGCTTCATGAAGACATTCTACATCAAAGAGGTATGTATTCTATCTTGTTATATTCATTATTTTGTATGCTAGATTAGGATAACACCTTGGATGTTCATAATTGTATGTATAATAGAGAAAACATAGATCCAAGGTATTTAGGGTTGCATGTACACTTAGGAGTGTTAGAATGCTCATAACCCAACAACAACAGCTCATAAGGTTGAGCAACAATGTTGGAGTGATAGCTGCTATTGTAGGAAAACTCTACAAGGGGTAGGTAGGAGTCCCAGCTCCCACCGAAGTCAGTAACGCATGCCCTCAACATATCCTCGAGGGTCTGAATGCTCTACTCGCTCTGGCCGTCTGTCCGCGGATGGTATGCGGTACTGAAGTGCAGTCGCGTGCCCAGTTCCTCGTGGAACTTCTGCTAGAAACGGGAGGTGAACCGAACATCACGATCTAAAACGATAGAGACCGGTACCCCATGGCGAGTGACAATCTCGCATATATACACATCTGCCAGCTTCTCGGCCAATGAACTCTCCCGAATGGGCAGAAAATGGGCACTCTTGGTCAATCGATCCACGATAGCCCATATAGCGTCGAAACGCCTTGCCGTTCTCGGCAATTTGGTGATGAAGTCCATCGTGATATGCTCCCCTTTCCACATGGGAATCTCTAGAGTCTGCAACTTGCCATGTGGCCTCTGGTGCTCGGCCTTGACCGTCCTCCAGGTCAAGCACCTCTCCATATACCAAGCGATCTCTCGCTTCTTGCACGACCACCAGTAACTCAAGCTCAGATCCCGGTACATCTTGGTAGCCCCTTGGTGAATAGATAATCAAGACTTGTGAGCCTCCTCCAGTATAACTTGTCTAACCCCACCAGACATCGGAACCCAGACACGACCGCAACGGGTAAATAACCGCCGACTCTCTTGCACAAATCGGGTGATCTCGCCTCTAATCCTCTCAAGCTTCCAGTTCTCTTGTCGTACACCCTCAGCCTGAGATTCCCTGATCAAGCTCACAAGTGGAGAATCCACTGATATCCTCATACATGTCACTAGAGTAGAAGATCCAGCTTACTTGCGGCTTAGAGCGTCCGCAACTACGTTCGCTTTACCCGGATGTTAAAGGATCTTGCATTCATAATGCTTGACTATGTCCAGCCACCTGCGCTACCTCATGTTCAGGTTCGGCCGATCCATGATGTGTCTTTGACTCTTGTGGTCCGTGTAAATGGTACAACAGACCCCGTAGAGATAATGCCTCCAAATCTTGAGAGCGAATACCACTGCTCCTAACTCCAGAACGTGCATGGGGTATCTTATCTCATGCGGCTTCAACTGCCGCGACTTGTAGGCTTTCACCCGTCCTCTCTGCATGAGCACTGCTCCTAGTCTCTTGAAGTATGCATCACAAAACACTACAAAATACTCACCTCCCTCCGGGAGAGTCAAAATTGGAGCCTCGCAAAGTCGCTGTCTGAGGGTCTCAAATGCCCATTGTTGCTTAGGGCCCCACTGGAAATCCACCCCCTTCCTCGTCAGACGGGTGAGGGGTACTGCAATCTTGGAGAAATCCTGTATGAATATCTGGTAGTACCCAGCCAATCCCAAGAAGCTCCTGATATCCGAGCGAGATTTAAGAACCTCCCACTGCATAACCGCCTCGATCTTGGGCGGATCGACCAAAATCCCCTCCTGGTTAACGATATGTCCAAGGAACTGAACCTCTCGTAACCAAAACTCGCACTTTGAGAACTTGGCATAAAGCCGTTCTCGCCTCAAGACTCCTAATAGCTCCCGAAGATTCTCCTCATGCTGCTCTCTGGTCTTGGAGTACACCAAGATATCATCTATGAACATGATAACCAAGCGATCGAGCATCGTTCTGCAGACCCGATTCATCATGTCCATAAACACCGTCGGCACTTTGGTGAGCCCAAACGGCATCACCACGAACTCGTAATATCCATAATGAGTCCGTAACGCGGTCTTCTCCACGTCCTCCTCCCTAACCCTGACCTGATGGTACCCGGACCTCAGGCCTATCTTGGAGAACCAAGATGCTCCCTACAACTGATCGAAAAGATCATCTATCCTCGGGAGTGGATAACGGTTCTTCACCGTCAACTTGTTCAAATCCTGGTAGTCAATGTACATCTGGTGTGAACCATCCTTCTTCCAAACGAAGAGAATCGGCGCTCCCCATGGTGAAGTTCTCGGACGAATGAACTGCTTGCCCAGTAGTTCCTGTAGCTGTGATGACAGCTCCTACATCTCCGGTGGTGCCAATCAATACGGCGCCTTGGCGATAGGGGCCGCACCTAGCACAAGGTCGATCCTAAAATCGACCTGCCTCTCCGGAGGCACTCCAGGTAACTCCTCCGGAAACACGTTAGCGAACTCCCTAACTACTGGAACCTCTAAAATTGAGATCTGATCCCTGACCCACGTATCCACCACATACGTTAGATAACCCGCACACCGTGCTAACCCACTCGGGTTCCCTCGCCGTAGACAATCGGTTCTCCCCCACTTGGTGTTCGAACTACCACTCGCTGACCCTCGCAGTCGATCATGGCACCGAAGCGACTAAGCCAGTCCATACCCACAATCACACATAACTCCCCCATGAGAATCCGAATTAACTCTATCGGGAAAATACCCCGAAGATCTCCAACATGCAACCCCGATAGACCGAAGAAGCGGAAATCCCATGTTCGTTGGCGATAGAGACTCGCAACGGACACTCTAGCTCTCCTACTGGCAAACCGAACTCCCTACTGAATGACAGAGAGACAAAAGACCGACTCGTCCACGAGTCAAATAATACCAAAGCAGGTAAGGAGTTCACTAAGAACATACCTAATCATAGGTACAACATATAAGCATAAAACAGATATAATCAATAAGATAAAGAGTAGACACATACCTGCAACCACATCCGGTGCTGTCCTGGCCTCCTCGGCTGTAAGCTTAAAGGCGCATTCCCGAGCCTTCGGAGGCTCTCCTCTAATCCGATCCCCGTCAGTAATCCTCAGTGTAGCCGACGATGGAGCCTGCGTCGGCCTGGCAGCAAGATGTGGACAGTTGGTCTTCATGTGACCAACCTGATGGTAGTGGTAGCAAATCCTCATATCCTGAAGCAGGGATGTCTGGCAGCAATCCCTCGCAAAGTGACCCTCCTTGACGCATTTGTGGCACGCACTACCAGATCTACGAACCCCTTAGTGACCCTTCCCGCACTTGCCAAAAGTGTGGCCATGCTGGCCTCCCGACCTAGATTCAGCGGTCTTAAACCGCTATGGCGCCGGCTGTGACTGCGTCGGGGCCTGCCTCTACTCCCGCAACTGTAACTCTATCTCAACCACACGCCGTGTAGCGGCCTCCTATAACTCCAACAGTGTATCGCAACGCAGGGAAGTAAACTCTGGGAAAAACATCGCCCTGTCAGTGAACATATGGGTGATCTCCGTCACCGTCTTGGCATCCTGTCTCAACTCCAATAACTCCTGAGCTAACTACTACTGCTCGACCTGCGGAATGTAGCGAGTGCGGAACATCTCCCTAAACTACTCCCAAGTAACCGCAACACTCTGATCATCTGTATACGACCCCGTCATTAACCCCCACTAGTCCTTTTCCTCAGACTTTAGCAGGTTCAGGGCACATCTGACCTTCTGGTCAGTAGGACATGAACATGCGAAGAAACATTCCTCCACATCTCACAGCCACCTCATGGCTACAATCGGGTACTGAAAACTATCAAAAGTCGGTGGCTTCGTGTTATCGAAGTCTCGCTACTGGAAAGCCCGTCTGGTCCCACCACCAGCGGAGGCTGCAGCGGCAGCTGTTTCAGTAAGAGCTGCAAAGCGCTCATCAAAGTAATCCATCATAGCGGCCTTGATAGACCCAAACATCTCCGACAACTATGCTCGGAACAGAGTAGAAACCTCATCATGCAGGATCTCTCGAATCCTGGCGTCCAACTCATCCGACCTCGTCTGACCAATGACCTCGGCCACTGATGGTCCCTCGACCGCCATCTTTTGATCCTAATCCGGATCCAGTCACTAATCCAAATCCAGTCACAAATCGTCCTTGCTACGGTTATGGTTCCTGTGCTTTCAGTAGTACGGGCCCATAATACCTTCCACACCTACCCATATTTTTCTCAAGTATCATCACAACGCCCTAACACTATACGTAAGCATGGCATGCGCTCAACCCTCACTCCTAGAGGAAGGCTAAATATCTCATAACTGGCCGACTGATCCCACACAACCTATCCATGAAACTTCCACCAACCCTGCAGCACTCGTGTATGCTAGCCATACATAACGTTGGACCCTATATACTTTTGAATGCCTAATCCTACCCTAAGCCCTTTATCAAACAAGAACAGGAAATAAGGCCAAACCAAACATTCTCAGGCTATAAGATCTTAATTATGTACAACTGTGATGCATACACTAAGAAACTAAAATAATGATGTCAATTTTATATAAGGAAAAACCCTAGGCTATCAGGCATCTTATAATCAGGCAATTCTATCCTGCAATTCCTGAATATCCCTAGCCTAGTACTAGCATGTTGTTCTAACACATCACAAAATCAAATAATTCGTAAGGTATTTTGGGGTCTACTTACTGGCTCCGGCTGATCGTACACTTGCATCCTCCTTTAGTATTTTGAAAACCATTTGAAAACCATTTTAAAAATCTTTTCCTCGTTTTGATGTTGGATACTCACGAGTGTTTCCTCCAATTCACTCAATCCAAGGCTCTGATGTCAACTTGTAACACCCATAAGAATCATGCCAATATAAAACTTTTTAAATCGTTCAAAAACCAATAATTATTACAAATTTTTTTTCAAAATGGTTTAATGTCAGAGTATCCCAGAATCAAATCATAAAAATACAAGGAGGTGCACGATCACGCCTTCGCCTTCCCGCGGTCATCAGAATACCTGAAACATAATCAAAAATTGTAAGCCCGAAGCTTAGTAAGTTCCCCCAAAATACCAATGCCACACAAACCATAACAATATCATATAAACAACATGCATATAGAGTCTGTAGTATGACCGGACTGCCCGCACCGGGCCTTCAGCCTATCTGGCCCACTCTCAGAACCTTCAACATGTCTGGACCACCTCACCGGGCCTTCAGCCTATCTGGACCGTTCTCCGGGCCTTCGACCTGACTGATATGCCCCCATTGGCCTGCAGTCTATCCAGGCCGCCCTGGGTATGTTGGCCTACAACACAAAGCAGGTCCGCCTCAACCCACCCCCAATCATACAATCATGTGCACATAAATATCATACGCTAGCTAGCATGTACAGATAGCCATACAGATCTAACAGATCACTAACATAGCATCATCCTATAACCAGGATACCGATCTAACAGATCACTAACATAGAATTATCCTATATACCAGGATACTGACCTAACCGGTCACTAGCATAACATTATCCTATATACCAGGATACCGACGTAACAAGTCACTAAGCATATCATCATGCAATAAACCCTGATACAAATCCGAAAAGGGCCGACGTTGGTGCCTTCGACCCTTTTAGTTTAGTGAGGACAACACACCTCACAAGTAGCTCGGAATGATGATGTCAAACTTCCCAAATACAGCTCCAAACTCAAACACCTACATCCACCAATGATCCACTTCCATAAATTTCCAAATTACTAAAATACCCCCAAAAGTCAAACTGGTCAACCCTTGGTCAAAGTCAAAGTCAACGGTCATGGGCAGTAGTCCATGTTGACCCAACTCGTCGAGTGTAACTCACTGACTCGTCAAGTTCCTTCAAAACTCAAGAAGTCGTGAAAACCCTAGTTGACTCACCGAGTTTCTAGACAACTTGTCGAGTCCATGCAGTGTCTAGAATGTCGGGAAAACCCTAACCAACTCATTGGGTCATCTCATTGACTCGCCGAGTCCATGCAGAACCAAAAGCACGCAATCTTCATACGACTTGTCAAGTTGACCATGCAACTCGTCGAGTCCCTTCAATCTTTTTCTTTTTCCGACGCTTTTAAGCAAGACCAAGGCTCCAAATTGTAGATCTAGCCTCCTAGGGCATGGTTACCACGTAAAGTTGCAAACTTTACATGCATGCAAGGCCTTAAATTCCAAAACCAAGTTAAGGAAGATATTTAAGCCAAGGAAAAGGGCCAAAGCTTGGTAAATTCATTAAATTTATGTCTATAAAGACTTAGAGGAGTCCAGATCTGAAGTCACAACTTTCGATCATGCCCAATACCGAAAATCACCCATAAAGATGCAAAAGATGGCCTTAAACCCATGAATAAGGAGATCTAACACTAGAATGATCAAGGTAACAACTTGTTACCTTTAAATGGAAGCCAAAACGATGTAGATGTTAGATCTACAAACTCCTTCCCATTCCAAGCTTCTCAACCTTTAAGCTTCTTCAACAAATGCATCAAAAACACTCTTTTGGCGTCACAAACACTAAAAAATGGGATTAGATCGCTTAGGGTTTTCTTCTGGACGTGAAATGGTGGTAAGGAGGTTGGGAGGAAGGACTTAAGTTCCTTTAAATAGGGTGCAAACCCTAAAAATTAGGGTTTCATATTCTAGCTCCAACTCGTCGAGTTGGGTCCTCCAACTCGTTCAGTAGGTCCCTTAAGTCACGCGGACGTATCTGTTTCTACACGACGAGTTGGGGCATCTTACTCGTCAAGTAGGCCTTTAAATCTGAATATAAAGCTGTAAAATTTATACCTAGGAGTCGGGGTGTTACAACCCGCTATCCCTAAATAATTATAGACCAGTAAGCCTTATTGGTGCTCTATACAAGATTGTTACTAATGCTTTGGTGATCCGGGTGAAAAAATGTATTGGTATTTATATTGATGATGTGCAATCGGCATTTGTGGAAGGAAGGATCATCCTTGAGGGTCCTTTGATCGTAAATGAGTTATGCTTGTGGGTAACAAAAAATGACCGGAAGATGTTGTTATTCAAGGCAGAATTTAACAAGACGTTTGTGTCGGTAAATTAGGAGTATCTTGACTCGGTTATGGATCAAATGAACTTCGGTTCAAATTGGAGAAGATGGATAAAAGGGGGCCTAGAATCCGCTAGAGCCTCGGTATTGGTTAATGGTAGCCCAACGATGGAGTTTTCTATGTCTAAAGGGGTGAGGCAAGGTGATCTGTTAGCACCATTCCTCATTATAATGGCGATGGAAGGACTAAATGTTATGATGAAGGCGGATATAGAAAAGAGGGGCGTTTGATGGAGTCCCCATTCCCAATTCTAACATTTCTATTTCTCAATTGTTTTATGCAGACGATGCCCTATTTATAGGTGACAGGTCAATGAAAAACATCTCCAACCTGGCTAGAATCCTGAGATGTTTCCATGTCGTGTTCAAGGTGAAAGTAAATTTCAACAAGTCAAAGGTATTTGGTATTGGTGTGGTACACTCGGAGGTATACAGTTGGGCGGCTCCATTGGGTTGTGCCCCATCATCCCTCCCATTCACCTATCTTGGGGTCCCAATAAAAGAAAATATGAACAAGAAAAAATCTTGGAAGCCGATTGTAGATAAATTTCGCTCCAAAATGTCAATGTGGAAGGCCAAGACTTTGAGCTTTAGTGGAAGGACGACTTTGGCGAAATCAGTCCTTGAAAATCTCCTAACTTTCTACCTCTATCTGTTCGCAGTCCCAATAGGAATAATTGAATGGGATAGAATGAAGGCTCTAAAGGAAGTAGGAGGGGCGGGTTTGGGCTCTCTAAGGAACTTAAATTTGGCTCTATTAGCAAAATGGTGGTGGAAGTTAAAAACAAGCCCACAATCTCTTTGGGCTCAAACCATTAGGGGGATTCATAATCATACAAAACGAACTTGGTATTGTTTCTCAAAATGTAATGTGAATAGGGTCTGGTCAGGCATCGATAGGGTGAAGAACGGTTTATGGAAATTAAACATGGAGGCGAAGGATATTTTATACTCAAATGACAGGGGAATAACATGGAGACCAGACTTTGTGGTTGATTGGATCTTTAACGTGGAAAAACTCCAAAGTCGACTAGATAGAGCGTCAAACCCGATTAATGATGGGGTGTTCTGGTGGTTTAATTCACTTCCGAAAAAAGTAGTGAGCTTTATATGGCATGCGAATCAAGGACGGATTCCATTGGCAGAGGCGCTACAAAAAAGGAACATCCCAGTTGTTGGATTAGTGTCTAAGTCCATAACTATTGTGGTATGTACTTGACCCGATTATGAGCATGATGCTTTTGGGTTACCTTCACCATAGCAACTTGTAGGATGAATTAAGTAGAGAAAGGTTTGATTATGATTTATTAATATATTATAAGAATAATATATTAAAGGATAAATCATATTGTTTAATTAATATTAGTCAAGAATTAATTAAGAATTAATTTTGTGGCTAAAAGAGATTAATTAAACTTAAGGGGACTGGAATTGTAATTATAAGATAATTGCAATTGGGCTATGGATTACCTAATAATATAGGATGGACGAATTCTATGGGAAGCCCATAAGTGATTCGTCCAAGGGATATGATAAAAGGAGTCCATGGGCTACTTAGGGCCTAAGCAGTCAGATTAGGGTTTCCTAAGTGCAAAACCCTAATAGCCTAAGTATATAAAGACCCCTAAGGCCCCAAAAATGTGGTTAACTGATTCCTTAGGGTTTCTAGACATTTTGGTGCCTCTCCCCTTCTCTTCTTCATCTTTGTTGCTCTTGGTGTTTGTGACTCTATTAGAGGTGCAACACTTGAGGCACTAAGCTTTCTGAAGCCAATCAAAGTAAGGAATTGATTGTTATTGCTACATAACAATCAAAGGTATTCTCTAAACCCTAATTCAGATTATAATATGTTAGATCTAGGGTTTATAGCTTTGGATATTCAACTGCATGTTCATTAGACAAACTAGATCCAAAATCTATTAGGGTTTGCATGTACACCATAGGAATGATGTAGTGCTCAAAACCTAACAGTGGTATCAGAGCCTAGGGCTGTTTGTTAGTGAATTTGATGCTTATTTGATCGAAAATTGGCTGAAAATCGAAACTTTTGAAGTTTTTAGGCTTGACTCGCCGAGTCTAGTGTGTGACTCGCCGAGTCCATAGTGAACTCGGCGAGTCCAAGCCTGACTCGACGAGTCAGAGAGTCAGATGGAGCAAACTTCAGGATTTTAACCTGTTTTGGCTGTGGATAATTACCTAAAACGTTTCTTATTAATAAAATCCGCATTTTATCAATATTTGGAGATTATCCTTGCCAAAATAGAAGATAATTGTCAAAATTTAGATAATCATTTGTTTTATTAGATAAAGATTGCTTATTTGTAATTTAGATTTGAATTATCTTGTAAAAATAAAATTAAAGGTCAAATTAGATAATTATAAATTAATTGTTTAATTTTAAATTATTTGCAATTTGATCTTGTGTGTTTTGAATAGTTTCAAAACTTGCCCTCAAGTTTTGGAATTTAAAATTTTGATTAAAAGTTAATTTTGAAATATTTAAGTTCTAAAACCTAATGTTTTGAAATGTTTCAAAACTTGCCCTCAAGTTTTGGAATTTAAAATTTGATTAATAGTTTAATTTTGAAATATTAAATTAAAAAACCCTAGTACTTTGAAAAGTTCAATTTACACCCTTATGGTTTTATTAATTAATTAAGGTGTATAATTAAAAGAGATTTAATAAACCCATAAAGTTTTGGTTTACATTTAATTAAATTAAAAGTATAATTTATTAAATTAGACCACCTAGTATTTTAAAAGTGTGAAATACACTCTATATTATATATAACATTAAAAGTCTAATATTATATATATGTATGAGTAAACAGTCAGTCTTACCGTTAGTAGGCCTCATTCACGAAGCTGGTCTATAAGGGGTGTTTAAGGAAATTGCCTATAAAATGGCGATTGAGTGGGTATCCACTCTTACCCACCACACTCTTGGCTAGTAGAGGGTCGTTAGCCGAACGGGTAGGATAGGACGAAACCTTCCATTAAAAGTATAATGAAGTACAAAGTAACTAAACGTCTCTTACAAATTCCCAAATCATAGTTACTTTAAGCAAAATGTGAAATTGTATGCTAATCCATGGAATTACACTTCGTACCCTTGTCAAACGTTAGTGGAGCGTGTGTGGTTAACCGGCACACTAATTTGGGATTGACATTGGTGGCGAAGGGTGGCTCGATGTTTATCACAGATCAATGGAGCGTGGGTGGCTAACCGACACATTGATTAGGTGATAGTAGCATTGAGTGCACCACGTAGATTCGCATGGTTATTCACACCTTGTTTGTGATCCTCAGTATCCCAGTCACAAACTTGAAGGGCATAATTGAGATTAAACATGCCATTGAAAAGTTCAATGAATCTCAAAAGATCTAGGAGTTTCAATTCATTTAAGACTTAAACTTTATTTTTGTTTTTCATGGTGGAAATTGGTAAATCGTTATTTAGCTACCTTCAAATATTCTGCAACTAGATTACGGCATCCCTCTTCTAGGTTGTAGAGTATTGTGTTGGATCCTAGCCTTGATGTTTCATTTGGGTGTTACATCAAGGACTCTTATCAACTGAACTGAATTCTCTCCCGTTTTGTAGATGTATGAATCTTACTATGGTCTTCCCAGATTCCTTGGAACAAGTTTTCCAAATGAAGATAACGTTCCACGATACGATCGAGGAACAAGAGATCATGCTTCACTTCCTCCACCTCCTCCAATTGTTCTCCCCGACCCACAAGCTCGAAGGTTTGAAATGTTCAAGCTCACTCAAGCCCTTTTGACAAGTAAACATGAAGATGGGAAACCTGTGTGTGCACACATCTTAGAAATGAAGTCACACATTGATAGGTTAAGGATGTTGGGTGTCGAGATTTCAGGTGAGTTGGTTGTTGACTGAGTTCTTCAGTCGCTTCCTGGATCATATAGTGAGTTCGTAAGAGAGTACTATATGATGGAACATGACATGACCCTCATTGATCTCACCTATTTGCTTATAGCTGCTGAATCAACAATGATTTGGCGTGCTAGTCAAGCAAATTTGGTTGATCAATCAAACTCCCAAACTTCAATGGACACTAACAACATTGGAAGTCCAGAAAGGACAAAGTCTGTGATTGTCCGATGTGCTATGCCAAAGGAGTCCATTTGCTTTCATTGTCATAAAAAGGGGCATTGGAGACGAAGCTGCCCTGTCTACCTGAGAGATCTAAGAGATGGGAGAGTCAAAATGTATGGCTCTATTTCAGGTAAAATCCACTATCTAACTCTTTTAAGTTCCTAATTTTGATTCTTAATACATTATGTGATAAGATTACATTTTGATGTTTTGAAGGATCAAAGAAAAGAGAGGAAGCTTAAGGGAAGAAGTGAGCTGAATCTGATCGTGAAGAAATGGATTTCGATCGCATTCTTGAAGATTGGGTTCCTGAGCTACTACTTGGAGTTAGAATGATTGCTTAAGAATATGAAATAGCATAGTTTTCTTTTGAATTGCATTGTAAGGACAACTTTTTCCGAAATAAAATAAATTTTGATTTCGTCTTATTTATTTATCCTTGCAATGGCATGTGTGTGAAAATGAGTGTTTGTATTTATATTTTTAGCAATGTTGAATTGGATGTGATTCTTTGTTTTGCTATTTGTAGTAATGTCAAAAGTTTACCAAATAGGGAGAGTTTCTCATCGCCCAAGTTTCAATTGGACATAAACTTGGAATCATACAACTTGGTTGTGTGATGAATGAGAAACTTCATATTTTGAAATTAGACTAATTCTTTGACAAAGTGTCAAGTGAAGGACTAGGAGATCGAGTACAGTAGGTTGTGCGTTGATCAAGTCCACCACAAGAGTGATAAAGATATTCGTCATGATTTACTAAAGTTTAGTAAATATGGTTATGCTTATAAGATTAAATATAATTCTGAGTTGATTGGAAGAGTTTCAATTAACAGCAGAATGAATAAGAAGAATCAAGGAGGCAGAAAGATAAAAGTTTCTCTATTCTAAGAAGAAGGGAGAGTACCTTTTATTGTGTTTTATGATAAGTCTTAATGATTAAGAACCATATCTCAATTGATCCTCTAAGTGAGTCTTAGTACATTTGTATGTCTAAGAAGAGGAATCGAGAATTATGGAAATGGTTAAATCAAGAAGTCAATCATACTTCGTTCCAATATCGAGTCTTAGAATCATACTCCAAGATTGTGAATTGAGTGACACGTCTTTAGTAGGTTTACAACACTCAACAAATGTGGAATTGGAAAAAGTCTTCTTATTCCTGCACATTTGAAATTGGTAAGTTGTGATGTCTTGCAGAAGACAGAGACTAATAAGAACCAATTGAGCGAAGTGTTAGTCTTGATAGGATTTCGCACTAACTCTTGAATATTTGTTTTGTCAAGAAAAGTTCCTTGACAAAGAGAATCATATATGTCAAGAAGTCAGTGGGAGTCTCAATTGTCTTGAAAAGTTCAAGAGCTAAGCAAGAATAAACTGATAGTTAATCACTAGCACACGACTTGAGGTTGGCGACCTATCGTGTTGACATAATTTTGTTTATGTGCCATTCCAGATTAAGTCAAATATGCAATATGAGTTCTGTGAGTTCTCAATTGGATTGCATAATGGCAAGGCACCCTGATCAATGGAAAGCACATTGATAAGGTAAGGGTGAGTTGCTTAACAACCTGGAAGCAATGGTGGGCATTCATGCTGCCATAAGGCGAGAAATCAAGATTGAACAAGTTCAATCCATATTAGTTGGATTTGTCACAAACATTGTCTTATGACTGTTGTTATGACAAATTCACATGGATAGGAACACATACACTTTAAAATCTAAGTGTCATAAGGTTTATCTCCTTCATGAAAATGATTGTGAGGAAATGCTTTCACTAAGAGAGATTTTAAGAAGATTGCAATTGTGAAAATTGTATTCTCAAATTCGATTATGATTACGACATCCCTTTTCATAGTTCGAATTGTGAGATTTGGCAATTGGTCTGAACATTTGGGACTTAGTAACATAAGTTCTTAATTTCTTTAGACACACATGTGAGCTTTCAAGGAAAAGGTGTATGAGTTTAAGAAGCTTAGATAAAGGCTTATCAAAGCATCAGGTATTTAGAAATATTAACTTAAGGAATTCAATAAGCATTGTTTTCTGGAAGTTCAGATGTTTTCTGAATATATGTCAAAGCGAGTGGGAGCATAAGTGTTATGCTTGTATGGTAATAATCATCGTGTTAGTGGGAGCATGATTATTATTTCAAGTGTTGCAAGTTAGCAATATTAATTATAGAAAACAAAGATTCACTTGGCAGAGTTGTAGGGGTTGAAAAGTTGTTTTGCTATAATTAAGGGAGAGAATATTATACTTCATTTCAAATCTAAAGGCTTAGATTGTGGAATTTTAATCAAATTTAGTCAAATATATATGAATGTTGTGTTGGAATGGTTCAACATGAGGAAATTCTATATATGGAAAGGATAATTGCATTCTCAAAATTTGGTTATGATTACGGCATCCCTTTTCATAATCAAAATTGTGAGAACATGGCAATTAGAAATATTATAGCAAAAGATTGGTAAAGTATCATGTCTTTATGTAAGACATTATGAATCGTGTCTCATACGCTTCGGGTATTGGATCGATTGCATATGCTATAATGTTTGATCATTCTAAAATTTTCAAAATGATTAGCGCCTTAAGAAGGAAAAGGGACTAGAACGGTTTTTGACTAAAATAATTAAACAACTATCAAAGGACAATCTAAGGTTCGCCAAGGATTTGTTGCTTGTGAGTAGTTGGAAGTATAGTGTTGGATGGACCATATCGACATTATTATGAATAGATAATATTCTATTAAGAATGAGTTGTCATATGGCAAATATGGAAATGTTTCCATATTGGGAGTTGGAAATTAAGAATTTATGTCTAGATTAGAAAATTTTATGCAAAAAGTATGTTCAAAGGAATGTACTTTGAGTGAGAGACATCACATCTATAGAATTGTTTTGTAACAATTTCTGATAGAGAACCTTGTATTTTCATTGGCCAAGTCTTGGTGACTTTTGTGCTATGACTTTACGAAAGGATTGTTGCATAAAATGTTAGAATCTTACATATTCTAGTAGTGGCAACAACCTTGTATTCTTACACTATTGTTGAGGATTAGGAATTGTGAAATGAGCATCATTGGAAAAGTTTTCAATTGATCTATTTCACAAAGCATGGACCATAGGAAACATAGTGTGCATGCTCGGAGCATGGGACAGCTATTGTTGTAATTCAAGTAGTAAGTTGATTTTATGAAACAGTAAACAATGAATAATGAGTAATCAATATGGTGTTTAAATAAAAGTGTTTTATTTACACTCAAAAGTTTTGGGGCCATATAGGATTAAATATTATTATTGTGTTTCACTTTGCATGTTTTGACTTCCAGAATAACTAGGTTAATCAAACATCCACAGTCGGTCATACGTTGGGAGTAGGTATGAAGGAAGACTGTCATAAATCTGTCTGTAGATTGTCTAAAGTGTTTAGACATAGCACAAGTTTGCTGCAGTGTTCATGAGTGCTTTTATAAGATTAGAATATTGGATTAAACCCATGCTCACCTGAATCACTTCATGGATTTTATCACGAGTGATTGTGAGACGATAATATTGTATATTCTTGAAACCAAGATGTGTGAGTTGTTATTTGCTGGTCGGTTGCACATTGATGATAAGTAAACGCACCAGTAACTTGGTGTTATAAAACTTATTGTTGTGTGTGATTCGATGAGTGAGTACAAGCGAGCATTTGAGTCGAAGTTTATCCATTCCTTTTACCCAAAATGGGATAAAAGCGATATCTGTGGGCCCCTCGATGATTTAGTGATGACACCCTAAGCGCTTGGCCAAGCCGGGACTAAGTTGATGTGTTCAATTGTAGTCTGTTGGCAGTCGTCATGAATCAGAAGTCGAGAAACAGTACATAGATAGAGAGAATGATTTAAACCCATGTCTCGTGTCTATAAGATATCTTGAGAATGGAGGAATATATGATCCCTTATCTAAAGGACACGCTATCTGATAAAATCAGAATTGACTGCGGCTTTTGAAAGCTACGATTGCTGATCAGGTTCTGAAGTTATACAAAATAGTTATTAGACTTATCCAA
Source organism: Lactuca virosa (assembly GCF_052849685.1). Lineage (NCBI taxonomy): Eukaryota > Viridiplantae > Streptophyta > Magnoliopsida > Asterales > Asteraceae > Lactuca > Lactuca virosa. The sequence goes on along the minus strand of NC_136432.1, from coordinate 102,037,281 downwards.
GTGGGATACTGTTGGATTAGTGTCTAAGTCCATAACTATTTTGGTATGTACTTGACCCGATTATGTGCATGATCCTTTTGGGTTGCCTTCACCATAGCAATTTGTAGGATGAATTAAGGAGAGAAAGGTTTGATTATGATTTATTAATATATTATAAGAATAATATATTAAAGGAGAAATCATATTGTTTAATTAATATTAGTCAAGAATTAATTTTGTGGCTAAAAAAGATTAATTAAACTTAAGGGGACTGGAATGGTAATTATAAGATAATTGCAATTGGGCTATGGGTTATCTAATAATATAGGTTGGACGAATTCTATGGGAAGCCCATAAGGAATTCGTCTAAGGGATATGATAAAAGGAGTCCATGGGCTGCTTAGGGTCTAAGCAGTCAGATTAGGGTTTCCTAAGTGCAAAACCCTAATAGCCTAAGTATATAAAGACCCTTAAGGCCCCAAAAACGTGGCTAACTGATTCCTTAGGGTTTCTAGACATTTTTGGGTGCCTCTCCCCTTCTCTTCTTCATCTTTGTTGCTCTTGGTGTTTGTGACTCCATTAGAGGTGCAACACTTGAGGCACTAAGCTTTCTGAAGCCAATCAAAGCAACGAATTGATTGTTATTGCTACATAACAATCAAAGGTATTCTCTAAACCCTAATTCAGATTATAATATTTTAGATCTAGGGTTTATAGCTTTGGATATTCAATTGCATGTTCATTAGACAAACTAGATCCAAAAGCTATTAGGGTTTGCATGCACACCTTAGGAATGATGTAGTGCTCAAAACCCAACACCAGTTCCCTCCCCAATGTGTGGACTGTGCAGAAACAGTGAGGAAATGGCAAACCACATCCTCACCTATTGTTCCTTGGCGAGAGATACGATAAACATGGTGCTCAATTGGTGCGGCCTTCCCGCCAAACAGTTTTCAAGAGTTACTGAAGTTTTAGCCTTCGCCAGGAATTGGGGTCATTACCCAAAAAAGAAAGAGATGTTTGCTTGTATCTTATATGGAACATTGTGGAGCCTTTGGAATGATAGAAATGACCGAATATTCAGAGGCGTGATTTCGAAACCGGCGAAGATCTTTGTAACGCCCCGATCCTCAGGTATTTCTTTATTATGAATTTCTGGATAAAGCTCTACTCGACGAGTTGGTCGACCTACTCGACGAGTAGCAGCGGGGTGAGAACGCGTGTTTAGTGACCTACTCGGCAAGTACACTATTGGGACTCGGCGAGTAGGAGCTAGCAGATGAAACCCTAAATCCTGGGGTTTGCACCCCTATTTAAAGGAGCCTCAGCCTCCTTTGGGCTTCCTTACAGTCTTTGAGAGCCCTTATAAACCCTAATTCGTTTGTGTGTGCCTTGGTGTGGGTTTCAAGCTTGGAAGAGAGGATTTTGGAGGAAGGGAGCTAAGAGTGCAAAGGAAATTGAAACAAGAAGGGAAAGGGAAACGGGTTTTACCTCAGCTAGCATCTTTTGAAGGTGGTGGAGCCGGTGTCAAGTGATTCGACAGTTGGAGTTTGCTTTCCAATCGACCTCTGCGAGGTGAGTTATCCTCACTATATCGATAGGGTCTACGGCACCAAGGCCGGCCCTTTATGATTTACATCCTGATTTAGGATGGTCTCTTGTTATTGCCATGCTAGATTTCATCTTGGCTTAGGATGGGTGTTATGTTATTGCTTTGATAGAATTCATCCTGTTAAGGATGGTTGTTATACTAGAGATCGGTTAGATCGGTTGTTATGGTATGCTACATATGATTTGGATCTATTAGATCGAATCAGGATAGATAGTATGTTATGGTTTTATGATCCGTGAGAATTGGTATGTTAGTGACATGTTAGGTCGATACTCTAGTTACGAGTGAAACTCTATGATTGATGGTAAACGAGATAGATATGATTGCTATGTGTGTAAACCAGTATATGATAGTATGCGAATATGGTTAGTTGTTTGTTGGTTGGGTTGAGGCGGTCCTGCTTTGTGCTGAAGGCCAACACACCCTCTGAGCGGTCCGGGGAGACTGTAGGCCCACGCGGCGGACCAGTTAATGCCGAAGGCTCGGGATAGATTCAGATAGACTGTAGGCCCGGTAGGGCGGACCAGTCCGGCCGATGGCCCAGTATGTGTGATTTGATTGATTGTTATGGTTTCGGTTTCTGCCAGTGTGGTATTGGTATTTTGGGGATAGCTCACTAAGCCCTCGGGTTTACAGTTTTCAGTTTATTGTTTCAGGTACTTCAGGAGAGCGAGGGAAGGCGAAGGCGTGACCGTACCGCTCCTCATCCTCGTGATCTATTTTGGGACACTCTGATGATAAATGAATTGGAAATGTTTTGTAAAAACAATTACTATATGACTCTTCTGTTAGTATTAAAAGTTTAAATTTGGCATGAATTTTATGGGTGTTACAAGTTGGTATCAGAGCCTTGGTTTGAGCGAATTGGAGGAACACTTGTGTGAATCCAATCTCAAACCGAGGAGATTTTTGGAAAATAAGTTTTAAAAATAGTTTTTAAAATAAAGGATAGAGGATGCAGAAGGTACGATCAGCCGGAGCCTGTAAGTAAGCCCCAAAATACCATACAGCTATTTGATATTCTGATATGATTAGAACAGCATGCTAGTGCTAGGCTAGGTATTCTCAGGAATCGCATGATAGATTGGCCTGATTGTATGATACCTATTAGCCTAGGGTTTCATGTATATGGGATTGACATCATAACTGTAGATGTTTAGTGTATGCACCACGGCTATGGATAGTTAAGATCTTATATCCTGAGAATGTCCGATTCGACCTTAGTGTAGGATCGGATATTCGAAAGTCTATCGGGTCCAGCACTATGTGCAGCCAGTGTACACTTGCGCTGCATGGGATGATGGAAGTTTCATGGATGTGTGAGTGGTGTGGAACTGCAGGATCGATTACTAGTTAGGCGATGTCCCCTGTTAGTGAGGGTTGAGCGCATATTATGTTAAATACAGTTTAGGCGTTGTGGTGATACTTGAGACAAATATGGGTAGGTGTGGAAGTTAGTAGGGGCCCATACTACTGAAAGCACAGGACCCATACATGTATCAAGTAAGTCACAACCCCTAGGATTTGAGGGTAATTGGTCTTCCGTCATTATTTGATCTGTCTGAGACATTGAGTGTGTTTGCAGTATGGTGGTGACGAGACGTGTTGCTTCGGGGTCCGGATCAGGATCAGGATCAGGATCAGGGTCAGGAGACGGAGGATTAGAGGTGCCGGTAGCACCTGAGCCCGTGGTTCAGATCGGGACTGAGGAGTTGGATGCCCGGATTCGGGAGATCATGCACGATGAGATTGCTGCTGCGTTCCGAGCGCAGCTGCCAGAGATGTTTGGGTCGATTAAGACCGCGATGGTCGAGTATTTTGATGAGCGGTATGCCGCTCTAGCAGAGACTGCTGCCGCTGCAGCCACTTCGGCTGTAACAGCTGCAGGGATTGGAGGAGGAGTAGCCGGCAGGGCTTTCCAGTACCGGGACTTCGACAATACGAAGCCCCTGACATTTGATGGTACACAGGATGCTATTCGGGCTACGAGGTGGTTATCTGACGTGGAGGGATGTTTCTTCACATGTTCATGTCCTGCTGACCAGAAGGTCAGGTGTGCCCTGAACCTGCTGAGGCTTGGGGCAAAGGACTGGTGGAGGCTGACGACTGGGTTGTATACTGATGATCAGAGGGCTGCTATTACCTGGGAGCAGTTCCGGGATATGTTTCGCACCCGCTACGTTCCGCGCGTGGAACGGGAGCGGCTTGCTCAGGAGTTTTTGACCTTGAGACAGGATGGGGAGTCTGTGATGGAGATTACCCGTATGTTCACGGAGAGGGCTATGTTTTGCCCGGAGTTTGCTTCTGAGCAGTCTCAGATGACTCGTTATCTGAGTATGCTCAAGACGGAGATTCGACAGTTTCTGTCTACTCAGCGATGTGATACCCTCCTGGACCTACAAGAAGTCGCGCGGCGGCGTGAGTTGGAGATAGAGCTGCAGCTGAAGGAGCAGCGTCAGGCACCGGCACAGTCTCAGCCGGCGCCTAAGCGGTCTAAAACCACTGATACACGGTCCGGGGGTCATCAGAGCTGCACTTGTGGAAAGTGTGGCAAGGCTCATTCAGGGGTTTGTCTAGCAGGAGGAGGGTGCCACAAGTGTGGCAAGGAGGGGCACTATGCCAGGGACTGTCGTCAGTCCGCCCCTCCAGCATTTATGAGGATTTGTTTCCATTGTCATCAGGTTGGTCATGTGAAGACCAACTGTCCGCAACTCGCCGCCAAGCCGGCGCAGGGTTCCGCGCCAGCTACTGTGAGGATTGGAGATGGGAGGCCAGTCAAGATGGAGCCTTCGAAGGCTCAGGTTCGCGCCTTCCAGCTCACGGCCGAGGAGGCCAAGGCAGCACCGGATGTGGTTGCTGGTATGTTTCTATTCTCTATCTCAATTATTGTATTTGCGCTATGCTTATTGGTTGTACCTATGATCAGGTACGTTTTTAGTAAATTCTTTGCCTGCTTTGGTTTTATTTGACTCGGGGGCGAGTCGGTCGTTCGTATCTCAGACCTTCTCTAGAGGGTTCAGTGTGCTGATAGATGATCTTGAGTGCCCGTTGCGAGTTTCGATCGCCAACGAGCACGAGGTTTCTGCTTCTTCGGTCTACCGGGGATGCAAGTTGGAGATTTTCGGAGTGTCTTTCCCGATAGATTTGATTCCTATCCCCATGAGGGATGTATGCGTGATTGTGGGAATGGATTGGCTTAGCCGTTTTGGCGCCATGATCGACTGTGAGGGTCAGCGGGTGGTGGTTCGAACCCCAAGTGGGGGAGAACTGGTGGTATATGGTGAGGGCACCAGGTCGGGATCAGGGTTCTGTTCGGCGGTCAGGGCTCGACAGTATATTCAGCACGGGTGTGCCGGTTATTTGGCGTATGTGGTAGATACGCGGGCTAGAGAGCAGCTCTCAGTTTCAGAGGTCCCTGTGGTTAGAGAGTTTGCTGATGTATTTCCGGAGGAGTTACCCGGAGTGCCTCCAGTGAGGCAGGTTGAGTTTAGGATTGATTTAGTGCCAGGTGCGGCCCCTATCGCCAAGGCGTCGTACCGTTTGGCACCGCCAGAGATGCAGGAGCTGTCATCTCAGTTGCAGGAACTGCTGGGTAAGCAGTTTATTCGACCAAGTAGCTCACCCTAGGGAGCACCGATCCTCTTCGTCAGGAAGAAGGATGGATCGCACAAGATGTGCATCGACTATAGGGAGTTGAATAATTTAACGGTAAAGAACCGTTATCCGCTCCCGAGGATAGATGATCTTTTCGACCAGCTGCAGGGTGCATCTTGGTTTTCCAAGATTGATTTGAGATCAGGTTACCACCAGGTCAGGGTGAGGGAGGAAGATGTGGAGAAGACCGCGTTCCGGACTCGTTATGGTCATTATGAGTTCGTGGTGATGCCGTTTGGACTCACCAACGCGCCAGCAGTGTTCATGGATCTGATGAACCGAGTCTGCAGACCGATGCTCGATCGCTCGGTCATTATGTTTATAGATGATATCTTGGTGTATTCCAAGACCCGAGACCAGCATGAGGAGCACCTCAGGGAGCTGTTGGAGGTGCTGCGGCAAGAACGGCTTTATTCCAAGTTCTCGAAGTGTGAGTTTTGGTTGCGGGAGGTTCAGTTCCTTGGATATCTCGTTAACCAGGATGGGATTTTGGTCGATCCGGCCAAGGTGGAGGCGGTTATGCAGTGGGAGACTCCGAGATCTCCCTCAGACATCAGGAGTTTTCTGGGCTTAGCAGGGTATTATCGGAGATTCATTTGTGATTTCTCCAAGGTTGATGTACCCCTCACTCGTCTAACGAGAAAGGGGGTGGACTTCCGGTGGGGCCCGGAGCAGCAGAAGGCATTCGAGACCCTCCGGCGGCGGTTATGCGAGGCGCCAGTATTGACACTCCCCGAGGGAGTGGAGGATTTCGTGGTATATTGTGATGCGTCCATCGCAGGCTTAGGGGCAGTCCTCATGCAGAGGGGGCGGGTGATAGCTTATGCATCGCGGCAGTTGAAGCCGCATGAGACGAGATACCCCACACATGATCTTGAGTTGGGAGCGGTGGTCTTCGCTCTCAAGATTTGGAGGCACTATATGTACGGGGTCTGTTGTACCATATACACGGATCACAAGAGTTTGAGGCACATTATGGATCAGCCGAACCTGAACATGAGGCAGCGCAGGTGGCTGGATGTAGTCAAGGACTATGATTGTGAGATCCTTTACCATCCTGGTAAAGCGAATGTGGTTGCGGACGCCCTGACCCGATATGGTCGGGTTTGGGTTCCAATGACGGGAGGAGTTAGGCAGACAGTGATGGAGGAGGCTCATAAGTCTCGTTTTTCTATTCACCCGGGGGCTACCAAGATGTACCGAGATTTGAGTTTGAGTTATTGGTGGCCTGGTATGAAGCGAGATATCGCTTGGTACGTTGAGAGGTGCTTGACCTGCAGAATGGTCAAGGCCGGGCACCAGAGGTCGCATGGTAAGTTGCAGCCCCTGGAGATTCCTATGTGGAAATGGGAACGGATTACGATGGATTTCGTCATAAAGTTGCCGAAGACGGCAAAGGGGTTCGACGCTATATGGGTCATCGTGGATCGATTGACCAAGAGCGCTCATTTCCTAGCTATTCGAGAGAGCTCGTCGGCGGAGAAGTTGGCCGACCTATACGTCCGTGAGATTGTCTCTCGCCATGGGGTTCCAGTTTCCATAGTTTCTGACCGGGATGTCCGATTTACTTCCCGTTTTTGGCAGAAGTTCCACGAGGAGCTAGGTACGAGACTGCATTTCAGTACAGCGTTCCATCCGCAGACTGATGGGCAGAGTGAACGGACCATTCAGACCCTCGAAGATATGTTGAGAGCGTGCGTCATTGATTTTGGTGGGAGTTGGGATTCCCACCTACCGCTTGTGGAATTCGCCTACAACAACAACTATCATTCCAGTATTGGTGCCCCGCCTTTCGAGCTGTTGTATGAGCGGAAGTGTAGGACCCCAGTCTGTTGGGGCGAGGTTGCGCACAGGCTAATGGGTCGGACAGAGGTAGTTCTGCAAACTACCGAGATGATACAGCAGATTAGACAGCGGCTGCAGACCGCTCAGAGTCGACAGAAGAGTTATGCCGATCGACGCCGATCTGAGTTGGAATTTCAGGTGGGTGACATGGTTCTCCTGAAGGTCTCACCCTGGAAAGGTGTGATCCGTTTCAGGAAGAGGGGAAAATTGGGTCCCCGATTCATTGGGCCATTCAGGATTGTTGCCAGCGTTGGCAAGGTGGCTTATAGGCTAGAGCTTCCGGAGGAACTTAGCCGGATCCACAACACATTTCATGTTTCGCAATTACGAAAGTGCATCATGGACCAGGAGGCAGTGGTATCATTGGATGACATTCAGGTCGATGAGCGCCTGAACTATGTGGAGAGGCCTGTAGCTATCTTGGAAAAGAAGAGGAAGATTCTGCGGAACAAGGAAATACCTTTAGTAAAGGTGCAGTGGGAGCATCGGAGGGGATCCGAGTGGACGTGGGAGCCAGAGGCGGAAATACGCGAACATTACCCGACATTGTTTTCTTCAGCGGACTTCGAGAACAAAGTCTAGTTCAAGTGGGGAAGAATTGTAACGCTCCGATCCTCAGGTATTTCTTTATTATGAATTTATGGATAAAGCTCTACTCGACGAGTTGGTCGACCTACTCGTAGAGTAGCAGCGGGGTGAGAACGCGTGTTTAGTGACCTACTCGGCGAGTCCACTATTGGGACTCGGCGAGTAGGAGCTGGCAGATGAAACCCTAAATCCCGGGGTTTGCACCCCTATTTAAAGGAGCCTCAGCCTCCTTTGGGCTTCCTTACAGTCTTTGAGAGCCCTTATAAACCCTAATTCGTTTGTGTGTGCCTTGGTGTGGGTTTGAAGCTTGGAAGAGAGGATTTTGGAGGAAGGGAGCTAAGAGTGCAAAGGAAATTGAAACAAGAAGGGAAAGGGAAACGGGTTTTACCTCAGCTAGCATCTTTTGAAGGTGGTGGAGCCGGTGTCAAGTGATTCGACAGTTGGAGTTTGCTTTCCAATCGACCTCTGCGAGGTGAGTTATCCTCACTATATCGATAGGGTCTACGGCACCAAGGCCGACCCTTTATGATTTACATCCTGATTTAGGATGGTCGCTTGTTATTGCCATGCTAGATTTCATCTTGGCTTAGGATGGGTGTTATGTTATTGCTTTGATAGAATTCATCCTGTTAAGGATGGTTCTTATACTAGAGATCGGTTAGATCGGTTGTTATGGTATGCTACATATGATTTGGATCTATTAGATCGAATCAGGATAGATAGTATGTTATGCTTTTATGATCCGTGAGAATTGGTATGTTAGTGACCTGTTAGGTCGATACTCTAGTTACGAGTGAAACTCTATGATTGATGGTCAACGAGATAGATATGATTGCTATGTGTGTAAACCAGTATATGATCGTATGCGAATTTGGTTAGTTGTTTTTTGGTTGGGTTGAGGCGGTCCTGCTTTGTGCTGAAGGCCAACACACCCTCTGAGCGGTCCGGGGAGACTGTAGGCCCACGCGGCGGACCAGTTATGCCGAAGGCTCGGGATAGATTCAGATAGACTGTAGGCCCAGTAGGGCGGACCAGTCCAGCCGATGGCCCAGTATGTGTGATTTGATTGATTGTTATGGTTTCGGTTTCTGCCAGTGTGGTATTGGTATTTTGGGGATAGCTCACTAAGCCCTCGGGCTTACAGTTTTCAGTTTATTGTTTCAGGTACTTCAGAAGAGCGAGGGAAGGCGAAGGCGTGACCGTACCGCTCCTCATCCTCGTGATCTAGTTTGGGACACTCTGATGATAAATGAATTGGAAATGTTTTGTAAAAACAATTACTATATGACTCTTTTGTTAGTATTAAAAGTTTAAATTTGGCATGAATTTTATGGGTGTTACAATCTTGGACACTATTAAAGCTATTGTCTTTACTTGGAGAAAATATAGGAAGCAAAGAGGTGATGTAGCTGATTGGGATAAGTGGTGTATGTCACCAATTAGTTTTACATAAATGGTCTTTCTCTCTTTTCTGCTTATGCTTTCCATGTATTTTGTACGTTTTCGGCCCCTAGCATCTTGCTAGGGTCCCCGTTTGAATATATTCGCCGGTTCCAAAAAAAAAATTAGGCCATTAGGGTTGCCTTCTATTTCTGAGGGAATTAAATGTTATATATTTTTGTTTTATTAAATATAAAAGATTAATTTAAATCGGTTACAATCCAATTGATGGGTTGGTTTTATGTCGGTTACAAACCCAATTAGTGGGTCGGTTCCTATGAGTCAGGTTTAAGATCTAAAACCGAACCCATAATCAATTTTTTGGTTTTTGAAAATTTAAACCCAAACCTGCCGGTTTGGGTTCGGATTCGGTCTCAGTTTTGTCGGTTTTGGTTCGGTTTCATTGTTTCGGTTTCGAATTTGCTCACCCCTAACGTTTATGATCCATAACAAAAGAAATGGAGGAAGCAATGGTCTTGTGACTGTTTGACCTTATAAACAAAAAAATTGTTTTTTTAAAAATTTATCAATTATTACATATAAATACTTATCTATTTCACATGCATTTTCAGACTACATATATATCACACCTTTCTTCATCAATATTTGGATACATTCCACACAAGCACAATTAAATGATGAAAAACAATTTCATCTTCATTTTCATCCAATGATAATGATATGTTTTTTTCACTCATTCATGGCAACGACAATCACATTGTTGGCTCAAAAACCTGAAAATTCGAACACCATAAAAAAGATTAGAACTTTAATAAGCAAAGATCGTAGCATTGTGCACATACTTTTGATACATGATTACTTTTTTGGTGATTGCTTATAAGACCATGTTCAATTCAAACGTTGTTTATGTATCTGTAGACGTTTATTCATACATATAGCTAAAAATTTAGAAGATAAATAATAGTTTTTTCAGCTGAGTTGGGATGCTAGAAGCAAACGAGGTCTTAGTTCGATACAAAAGTGTACAACCGAACTTCGACTTTTGGCATACAACATCGTTACAAACACATCAGATGAGTATTTCAAGATGGTCGAGAGAGTGAACAAGAATGACATATTTGTTTTGTGAATATATTGTAGAGCTTTATGGTGATATATATTTTCGGAAACCGACAAGAAGTGATGTTGAACAATTATACATCATTCATCAAGCTACGCATTGTTTTCTAAGAATGTTTAGTAGCATTGATTATACACATTGAGTGTAAGAAAATTATTCTGATGCATTGCGATGTCAATTCACATTAGGTGATCATGGAGTGTTGACTATAATGCTGTAAGCAGTAGTTTCAAATAATCTACGGTTTTGCCATGCATTCTTTTGTTTGGCGGGGTTAAACAATGACATGAATATGTTAGGTGCATCACCGATATTCAATGACATTTTGCAGGGTAAAACACCCGAGTTTTAGTAATTTGTGAATGGAAATGAATACAAGTTTGGGGTATTACGTTATGCTGAGATATATCATAAGTAAACTACATTTGTCAAATCTTACTGATATCCACAAGATGAGAAAAGAAAATTGTTCAAGAAAGCACAAAAATAGGCAAGAAAGATGTTGAATGGGTTTTTGGATTCCTCATGAACAAACGACACATAATAAAACACATATATGGGACGATCATGGGACCGGGAAAAATAAAGAAGGTAATGTATGCTTGTGTCATATAACATAACATGGTAGTAGAAGAAAATTTTATTAAGGTATTTATATGTATAATCTCAACGATTTAGTTTGTCCAACTGCACAAATACAAGTTGGCATCCTGAAATACTACACAAGAGTTTTGGAAATACAAAACAGACAAATACACAACAATCTCCATCAAGATTTGATGGATCCCATAGATGTTATTATTAAAAACCCGAAATAAAACAGGAAACTTGAAAACTAGTCATGAGGTCGGTTGTCGCAAAAAGATGATATCAAGGATAATGATGAGGATAACGAGGAACACGAAGATGATGAAGATGATGATGATGAGGATGACTAGTTTATGTTTAATTTTATGTTTTGTTAATGTTTTTAGGGGCTATTTTGCAGGATCTGAATTTTTAAGAGATCTGAATTTCTAAGAGGGTCTGAAATTTTATGAGCTGAATGTTTAGCATGCTGTTTGGTTGGGACGTCTAAATTGTTATGCTGAATTATACAAATGACCATTTTACCCTTCTGTTTTTTTTTATTGAATTCAAGTGTCTGTTTATAAAATAACCTAATCAATTTCTTAAATAATTATAAGAAAAAAAATATAAACACCATATAAAATCCAAATTTAGCATAAATCAAGTGATCATACAATATAACCAAATTAAACATAAATTCTTTCAAATTCACTTCTTTCAATCCATTATAACATAAAAATCATACAATATAACCAAATTAAACATAAATTCTTTCAAATTCACTTCTTTCAATCCATTGTAACAAATCATACAATATAACCAAATTAAACATAAATTCTTTCAAATTCACTTCTTTCAATCCATTGTAACATAAAAATCATACAATATAACGAAATTAAACAAAAATTCTTCCAAATTTACTTCTTTCAATCCATGGAAACATAAACATTATACGATAGCCAGATAAAAATACTTCTTTCAATCCATGGTGCAACTAATGAACCAAAGACTTTCTACTTCCTGCAACTTAAGAAACAACCATACAATTTATCACTCTTTTATCAACAAAAAAATTAACCAAAACTTTTAAGCACAAATCAATAGAAATCATCCATTTAAGCAAGAAATTGCCCATAATCAACAAGTACACAAGTTAATAATCAAAGTTCATAACAAACATTTCAGAATCCAAGTTCATAATTGTTTCAAGTATCAAAATTTCAGCATCAGATTTTCAAACAGAACAGATTTCAAGAATCACCCACATTAAACATTTTAAGAGACTGAAATTGATGCTCCTAATAAAAACTTTGTCAAAATTTATACATACATCAACACTTAAAACCTAATCCAAATCTGTTAGAAGCAAAACATTCAAGAAAAAACAAATTCAACTCTTATCATCAGCAAGAGCATCGGTTCAGATCTGATTTCAAGCCTTTATAATTAGATTTCTGATTTCACCATTTCAATAGGTTGAAACCACATATGAATTCAGAAAAAAAAAAAAACAAAAACAAAAGAAAACCACGAATTCAACATCAGATTGCAAACCACACATGAATTCAGAAAAAAAGGAAAAGAAAAAAAACAAGTTTTCTATAAAAACAGAAAAAAATCGAGTCGGGGGAAACAGAGCAGATGGAGAGGAGGTGCTTGTGTGCATCGATGAGAAGAAAGAATCGGAGGAGGTGTGAGTTTGAGGAAAAAATCGATTCATTGACTAATCCATTCATAAAAACAGAAAAAAAAATCGAGTTTCGGGGGGGGGGGGGGGGGAAGAAGGAAGAAGAACGAACCTGGATTGTCGGAGTCGGAGGAGGCGCTGTTGCAGGCGGCGGTGTCGTCACAGGCAGTGGTGAAGGTAAGAAGAATGACGCAAGGAAGATGGAGTAGAAGAGGAGGCGATGTGTTTTCGTGAAAGTCGATCCTTAGGGCACAATAGGAAACGCATGCTTTTTTTAAAATTCAGAATTTGTTTAATATCTGAAAAATTAAGAGGTATTTACAACTTTAAAAGGGAAAAAATAAGATGTAAACAAACAATACGAATCTGAATATTTAAGACATTGCCTCTTAATTTTGCAATTAAGAGGTAAACAAATAAGGCCTTAGTTTGTCTAATAAAAACTTGGATATATTAATGATTTTATATTTAGAATTTTATATGATGTTGTGTACTATGCATTTTTGCAATTTAAATACCGTTTTTTATAAATTTAAATTGCAATTTTGATATAGTATAATAATAGCTATAGTAAAATAAAGAAAAAAGTTTCTAGTGGCAGTGTCTTTAATGATGAGGAAACAATGCTACACTTAAACTATGACATGTCGCCGCTAATTGTATTAACAACGATTTCATGGGCTTTTAGCAGCGACATATATAGCTACAATACTGATTTTTTTTTCTTTCTTTCTGTGGGGAACAACCTAATCCGATTTGTCCGATTAAGATAAGGGTTTCGTTTAGAAAAAAACCCTTTTGATCTTAAAAAAAAACCTCATTTATCGTTTCACTCTATCAAAATCTGATATTAATCTTTTTTTTTCTTTTTTTTTTAAATTTAAAAAATTCAAATATAGATTTTATATAAACTGTTTTAATTTTTCAATTTAATTTTCTTAAATCATATTATTATTAATTATTTATATTTATTTATTTGACTTAAAATCTTTTTATTTTTGACGTAATTAAAATCGTATTATTATTTATTAGTGTTGTTATTTGTTTATTTTTATTTTTCTAATTTTTTTTATGATTTGTATTAACATCATATTTTGAAACATAATTATTATTATTATTTTATTCTATTTTTATTATGATGATAAATAAGATTTTGATGTAACAATGTTAAGGAGAACCTAATCCAAAGTTATATTGTGTTTCATAAAGTAATCATTTCTAATAAATGAATGTTTTTTTTGTCACTTGTCACATTCTCATTTAATTTGTCAAATGTCATTTTATGATTATTTTGAATTAATATTTTTTCCCACATGTCATTTTATGAGTTTTTTTATTTTATTAAATTTCACATAATATTTTAATGTAATAATTGCAATACATGTAATAATAAATAGATATCAATTTCATTAATGAACTTACCTTTTAATTTCAAAATTCCAAAATTATAGCTCATTAGTTTCTTTTATTAATTTAAATTATTTGTTTAAATTTAAAAAATAAAAAACATTTCCTTTATAATAATTCATAATTTTTCTTATTTTCTTATAAATTTAATGTTTTCAAATATTTTGACTTTTATGTTTAGTTTTTTTTTGTTAAATTAACCCATGTAATACATGGCTGTCACAACTAGTATCTAATATTCATTAAATCTATAAACATTTTATTTTATTTTGAGTGAATATGCCTTTGGAGTTACAATAAATATTATTACAGAAAAAATTAATATATTTGTTATTTAAAAACGATAATATAAGGAAGTAAGTAAAGTTATTATTTAAAAATAATAGTCAAATTAGAAAATAAAACAAAAATTAAATCTCCTAATCTAATTAATAAAATCAATTTTGTTACTTTTGTATTAGCCCCCTCAATCGATTTATCCCGCCTAAAATACTTAATTGATTTTCCAAAACTACCATTCGTGCCTCTTATTCATTCGTTATTATTGGGAGGTAGTCACAAATCCATTTGAAACCCTAATCTAGCCTCTCTCTCTCTCTCTCTCTCTCTCTCTCTCTCTCTCTCTCTCTCTCTCTCTCTCTCTCTCTCTCTCTCTCTCTCTCTCTCTCATACACATACACACAGTTTCTTCATGTTAATATGATTTGGGAATTTATGATTCCATCATTGTTTAGTTAATTTGTTATCATTTTAACGTTTGGACAAGTTGTTTAATATAATTGTATGACATCTAAATATTACTATTGAAAGAATTGCTGAGAATTCCGTAGACGTTTGGACAACTTGAATAACTATTGGTTTTTTTTAAAATGGTGTAAACAACAGTCTAGATTTAAGCTTAATGGTGACATGCCAATATAAGTTCGTCCAATTTATTACTTTTCTTTTTAACTTTTGAATGTACAATCTTTATACAAATCTTTATAAGTTTCCACATCAAGCAGATGTATGAATTCTTTAATTTCTGCTTCATATATTTTCAGGGAGATATTATGTTCTTATGAATGGTTGAAACCCTATACGAGCAGGTAAAACTGTTGTGTTCAACATTGATGTAAGACTTCCAATTTCTTTTTGTTACCCTATATTTTATAACTCTTGTCACTTTTCTGTTTAATCTCTAAACTTTTTCATTTTTCATTTTTTTTAATAAATTTCATTCTACGTCGTGATATTCCCATTGTTCATCGTGTAATCAAGTGTAACGCCTGTGTTTCTGGGCTTGTCATTAATGTTGATGTAATAGTCTAGGTTAACCTTTGTAACCCGTTTTGAAATAATAGAAGTGTATTATTTGAGTATTATGTGTTTTGTGCTTAATTGTGTGTCTTAATGTAATTGAAAATAAAAATAAGGGTCAAAATAAAATGTTAGATAAAGCTGATATCTATGTATAATATTGTAGTAGTTGGAACGAGGTTTCCATATATATAAAGAATGCCGAAATCCGAGTTATAACGAAGAAGTTATGACCTGTCGAAGTTTCGCGACGGAACCGGCAACGCTAAATGACGTAAAAAGTGAAATTTACGTTAGAGCGATATTTAGCCCTAGTGATCTAAACGAATGTTGTAGAGTTCGTTAAACCGAGAGCGTGCATAAAAAGAACGCCCAAATCTGACTTCGTATGAGGAAGTTATGATTTTTCGAAGTTTCGACTTAGTAGTATGCAGCCCGAATACTCGATTCGAGATCGAGTGATTGTTGGTCTAAACAATCTAAACGAGAATCGAAGATCTCGTTGATAGTAGTGCATTGGTGAAAAGATAGGCGAAAACGGACGTCGGATGAAGAAGTTATGAATTTATAACGGAGTTTTCTTGTCCCGGCCTACTAAAAACAAATAATAAAAAAATAATAATAAAGTCAAAATTAGCCGACGGAGTCTAAACGAAAGTTGTAGAGCGTAGTCTCACCTACGCGTGGATATAAAGAACGTCGAAAACGGAGTTCGTATGAAGAAGATATGAATTTTTGAAGTTTATTAAATAATTATCATATAAATTTAATTATTAAATCCGATATTATCCGAAGGGGAGTCACCGGACTTATCCGGGTTACGCCCAGCGTACAGCGAAGCGTGACCAGCCTCACACTCGAGTTCTTCGGATACGTAAGCAGTGACGATTTCGGAGGCGTACGCCCCGCGTAGAGCATTACGCCCAGCGTAATGCGAGGCCTCAGCCTCCTATAAAAGGCTTGCGATGGCAGCCGACTCCATTTGCCAAATTCTCTTCTCTTTCTCCTGTTTTGCATCGTTTTGCGTGCCAGAAGTATCCCGAAGCCCCGGTATCAATCCCGAGCCCCGAAGCAAGTTCCGAAGCCCCGAAGATCCCGAGAAGTGCAATTCCCGAGCCGAAGCTCTGCTCGCGAGAAGCCCGGTTTTTGTGAAGATCTTCCAGATCTACTGAAGAATACTACTTCTGCAAGTCGTAGTGCTGTCTGATCATCTTCTGATCAAGTGAGTGTGTAGTTACCTTCTTCTAACACATAATTATGAAGTATTTTATACGAAATACGTGTTATGTGTATATTTTGTTGTTATATGCGTGAATGTATATTCACTTTCTTCTATCTCATAGATCTGATTTATTCTCTATGAAATACGTGTTATGTGGGTGTGCCTCATCTGTTATGTGGAATATGTATTGAATGAGAATGCTATACAGGTTTTAAACTATGTATAAAAATATATATATTTTTATCTACTAATATGTTGGGTAGAACATGGGTAGATAGTTGATGTGTGATAAACAGATGAGAGGCCTCGATGTTGTTGTTGTTGATCTAGTTATTCAGCGGAGTATGGATAACGACCACAGACTCTTTCTAGACAGTCCTGTGGAACGCTAGCAGGTTCATAACCTGTAGGTGTTGTGAACGATGTGTTCACCGGTGTACTCTATCCCCCTCATGGTTGCCTTTAGGACATCTATTGTTGAGGAAACCCCTTCGCAGTAATGTCCGTCCCGATGAAAATCCTAGATTAGGTCCCTTGAGATAGATGTTGTTTTAGGGACATAAAGTGAGGATAACGGGAATGGGTAATCAGGTTATTGTTGGTTGGTGAAATTAAATATAATTATTTATTGTGGGTTGAAAACCCTATATGCTCACCAGGCTCCCAAGCCTGACCCACACAGTTTTATTTGTATTACAGGAAGTGACGCAAGGGCATAAGATGGATGAATCATCGAGTTGTTTTGTTTACAAGTCTGTATATGTATATATTTGTTGAATGACTTGTAATGTTATCGTTTATGCTTTATGGTCTGTATCGGAACATGACATCCCGAGTTTTGATTATATAATGAAAATGCATCTCTTGATGAAATGCTTTGATAAATATTATTTTATCATATTTTGTTTTGGGAACAAATTCCACAACTCTTTTAAATCAAAAGGATTTACTCTGAAATTATTTTAAAAAGCATAAATGAAATCGGTCTTTTCTGGCCGAGATTTTGGGGATGTCACAGTTGGTATTAGAGCATTAGTTTAAGCGAACTAGGAATTTGTAGGATTTCTAGACTTAAACTTAGAATGCTAAGTGAAATTGTCAGATGCGTGTCTGTTATATTTTAGACACGAGCACTAGTTTATTTTAGGAAAGTTGCCTAAAAATGCTTTTATGTGCTAAATGTTATATGTTGCCATATATGATATTATTTGTTCGGATCTATGGTCTGTTGCCGACCGGATCTGGAAACCTTATGTGTGTAGGATTCTAAGCGTACGTCTACGGTATTAGAACTAACATGTAAACATTTCGGAGTGATAAGGATGATTTGATTATCTATCATGGATGAGGATCTAATTTCACCTTATTTGGTGTGTAGATCAAAAATGGTAGGAACCAGAAGTGGCGTTGGAAACGCGGATGAAAACAGGAATCAACCACCAGTGATTGAGCAAGCACCTGTTGTAGCAGCAGCACCAGAACCAATAACAATGGCTGGGGTGCAAGCCATGGTTCGGGCTATGTTAGCCGAACAAAGGGAAGAAATGCGACGGATGTTACATGAAAATAGGGACGAACCAATCATACCTATTGAGGAGCCCGAACTGATTCCCGAGAAATCGGAGGAAGGGAACAATAGTCGCATGGTGAGTCAAGTTGGGACTCAAGGAGAACGAAGGAACGACCCGGAAAGGAGAAACAACAAGGATGGGCGAATGTACAAGAATTTCTTGGGCGCCAAGCCGCCAAGTCTTTCTGGAAGCCCAAAGCCTGTTGAGATTATGGATTGGATCTCCGAAATGGAGATGGTATTTGAAAGTTGCGACTGTAGCAACAAACAGAAGACTGTCTTTGCAGTTAGACAACTGAAAACTGGAGTCTTGAGTTGGTGGAAGTTGCTGGCAGATACTATGCCACGAGGAGAAGCCCTGAAAATGTCGTGGGAGGAGTTCTTGGAACAACTAAAGGTGCAGTATTGTTCAGAGATAAATCTGATTGATCTGAACAATGAGTTCCAAAACTTGAAGAAGGGGAGGATGAGCATAGATGACTATGCTACTGCATTCACTGAGAAAATGAAGTTATTTCTGTACCTAGTGGAACTCTCCAAGATTGAGAGGTTCGCTAATGGACTGCCTACCGACTTTGGCCCGACAATCAAGATGGCAACCACTCTGAAAACAGCTGTTCGAGCAGCTAAGAATGTGGAGGCCCAGCAGAAGGAAAAGGGTCTGGAAAGGATAGATGTTGGTGAGAAAAGGAAGTTCGATGGACCTTCGGGGTCCAACAAGAAAAACAAATTCTCGAAGTCTAGTTCGAGAGGAGGAGGAGGCGAAGCGAAGTGGTGCGAAAAATGTAAGAAGAAGCATCATGGAAAATGTGAGGTAGTGGCTACATGTTTTAAATGTGGAAAGCCAGGGCACTATGCCAATGAATGCACCCTCACTAAGAAAGTTTGTTATGGTTGTGGTGAGGAGGGACACATGTCGAGGGACTGCCCGAAGAAGAAGGAGGCAGCTAGACCTAATATTCCGCCAAAGCCGAAGGCGAGAGCATTCCAGATGACACTGGAAGCTGCTAAAGATGAAGCTGATGTCGCTTCAGGTACCTTTCTCGTAAACACATTGTCTGCCCAAATTTTATTTGATTCTGGAGCCAACTACTCCTTTATTTTGCATGAATTTGGTAGGAAACTAGCTTTGCCTGTTGATAAACTAGATAATGCCTTATTAGTCGAAGTTGCTAGTGGCAAGTTTGTACCTGTTAGCCATCGTATGAAAAACATCTTAATTGACTTGAATGGGAATAAGTTCCGCGAGGAATTATTGCCTATAGAACTTAACGGTTTCGACATCGTGTTGGGAATGGATTGGCTTAGCGCCAATGACGCCGAGATATTGTGCAAGAAGAAGATTGTAAAGGTAAACCCGCCAGGGAAAGAGTCGTTTATGGTGTATGGAGATAAACACAGAGTAAATTCTGGAATCATTTCATTGATGAAAGCCAGAAAGTGTTTGGCCAAAGGATGTACATCGTATCTAGCATTTGTGATTGATGCAAAGAAGGATAAAAAGGCGATGCAGAGCATTCCTGTCGTATGTGATTATCTGGAAGTATTTCCCGAAGATCTTCCCGGATTACCGCCTGATAGACAAGTGGAGTTTAGAATAGACTTGTTACCAGGGACGACACCAATAGCAAAAGCACCTTACCGATTAGCACCGACGGAGATGAAGGAGCTGATGATGCAACTTTAGGAGTTATTGGACAAAGGTTTCATTAGACCTAGTTCATCACCCTGGGGAGCTCCGGTGTTATTCGTGAAGAAGAAAGATGGAAGTATGAGAATGTGCATCGATTACAGAGAGCTGAACAAGGCAACAATAAAGAATAGGTATCCGTTGCTGAGGATTGATGACCTGTTCGATCAACTTCAAGGTTCGAGCTATTTCTCGAAGATCGATCTTAGGTCAGGATATCATCAGCTAAAAGTAAGAGAGCAAGATATCGAGAAGACTGCATTCAGAACTAGATATGGACACTACGAGTTCTTGGTTATGTCGTTTGGACTAACCAATGCTCCAGCAGCATTCATGGATTTAATGAATCGGGTTTGTAATCCATTCCTTGATAAATCTGTGATAGTGTTCATAGATGACATTCCGATTTACTCGAAAAGCCAAGAGGAGCATGGCAGACACTTGCGAGAAGTGTTAGAAGTTTTGAAGAAGGAGAAGCTGTATGCAAAGTTCTCCAAATGTGATTTTTGGATTCGAGAAGTCCAATTCTTGGGTCACATGGTCAACCAAGAAGGGATAATGGTTGATCCAGCAAAGATGAAGCTGTGATGAAGTGGGAACAACCGAAAAGTCCCACGGAGATCCGAAGCTTTTTGGGATTATCCGGATATTACCGAAGGTTTATCCAAGGCTTTTCTTCGATCGCTAGTACATTGACAACTTTGACCCACAAATGAGCTACTTATGCTTGGAGCGAGAAGCATAAGGAAGCATTCGAGAAGCTAAAGAAGAAGCTATGTGAGGCACCGATACTTTCTTTACCCGATGGAGTTGAAGACTTCGCTGTTTATAGCGATGCGTCTGGTGTTGGTTTGGGTTGTGTTCTGACCCAAAGAGAAAAGGTGATAGCATATGCGTCTCGACAGCTGAGGGAGCATGAAAAGAACTACCCTACTCACGATTTGGAGTTGGCAGCGGTAGTTTTTGCTCTGAAAATATGGAGGCATTACCTCTATGGCACGAAGTGCAAACTTTTCACTGATCATAAGAGTCTCCAATATCTCTTTAATCAGAGAGAATTGAATATGAGGCAACGACGCTGGCTGGAATTACTCAAGGACTACGACTGCGAGATACTTTACCACCCCGGTAAAGCAAATGTTGTTGCTGATGCTCTCAGTCGGAAAGTCAATCTTGAAAGGAAAAGGCCAAGAGCGTTGAGAATTGAAGTTGTCTCGACCATTGTGGAAAGCATAAAGAAAGCTCAAGAAGAAGCTTTAGAGAAGAATGACCGAAAGGAGGAACGTTTGGGTAAAATGTTAGTGTTTGATACAAACGGTCATGGACTAAAGGTATTCCAAGATCGAATTTGGGTTCCTAAGTAAGGAGGAATAAGAGATCTTCTTATGGAAGAAGCTCACAAAACCCTGTACTCAATTCATCATGGCAGTACTAAAATGTATAGGGACCTGAAACCCTACTACTGGTGGCCAACGATGAAGCTTGATGTTGCAAAGTATGTGGCCGAGTGTGTGACTTGTGCGAGAGTCAAGACACAACATCAGAAACCATATGGGAGTTTAGAACCTTTACCTGTACCTATGGGTAAATGGGAAGACATTGCCATGGATTTTGTCACTAAACTGCCCAGAACAAAGAACGGTCACGACATGATATGGGTGGTCGTTGATCGCTTCACTAAGAGAGCGTATTTCATAGCAGCCAATGAGAAATGGTCTATGGATAAGCTCGCGAATTCTTATGTGAAGGAAATTGTGACGCTTCACGGTGTTCCGTTAACGATTGTATCGGATCGTGATAGCCGTTTCACCTCAAGGTTTTGGAAAAGTCTACAAGAGGAATTGGGTACCAAGTTGTGTTTAAGTACAGCTTACCATCCACAGACTGATGGTCAGAGCGAACGGACGATACAAACACTTGAAGATATGCTGAGAGCATGTACCCTGGAATTCCAAGGTAATTGGGATGAACATTTACCTTTGGTAGAATTTTCCTACAATAATAGTTTCCACTCGAGCATTAAGATGGCACCTTATCAAGCTTTGTACGGACAGAAGTGTCGTACGCCGTCTTGTTGGCTTGAGGCTGGGGAAAAACAGTTTATGGGACCGGAGATAGTCCATCAAACTGCTGAAAAGTTGAAAATAATTAGGGAAAGAATGTTAGCAGCTCAGGATCGTCAAAAGAGCTATGCTGACAACAAGCGAAGACCGATGACTTTTGAAGTTGGAGATTCGGTTTTGCTTAAAGTCTCGCCGTGGAAGGGACTTATAAGATTTGGTAAAAGGGGAAAGTTGAGTCCAAGGTTTATTGGACCATTTAAAGTTCTTCAGAGGATTAGGAACCAAGCTTACAAGCTCGAACTACCAGAAGAACTAAATGGAATTCATAACACTTTTCATGTGTGTTATTTGAGGAAGTTCACGGGAGAAGTTCCCGACATGATTCCACTTTCGGAGTTGAGAATCGATGAGAACAAAAGGTTGATTTAAGAACCAGAGGCAATCGTTGACCGAAAGACTAAGAAGTTACGACGCAAGATGGTCGAGTTAGTGCTTGTCCGATGGAAACACACGAATGGGCCGAATCTCACCTGGGAGACGGAGAGTGACATGATGAGTCGCTACCCGCAATTGTTTGTTGATGTGTGATTCCAGGGACGGAATCATTCTAAGGTGGAGAGAATTGTAACGCCTGTGTTTCTGGGCTTGTCATTAATGTTGATGTAATTGTCTAGGTTAACCTTTGTAACCCGTTTTGAAATAATAGAAGTGTATTATTTGAGTATTATGTGTTTTGTGCTTAATTGTGTGTCTTAATGTAATTGAAAATAAAAATAAGCGTCAAAATAAAATGTTAGATAAAGCTGATATCTATGTATAATATTGTAGTAGTTGGAACGAGGTTTCCATATATATAAAGAATGCCGAAATCCGAGTTATAACGATGAAGTTATGACATGTCGAAGTTTCGCGACGGAACCGGCAACGCTGAATGACGTAAAAAGTGAAATTCACGTTAGAGCGATATTTAGCCCTAGTGATCTAAACGAATGTTATAGAGTTCGATAAACTGAGAGCGTGCATAAAAAGAACGCCCAAATCTGACTTTGTATGAGGAAGTTATGATTTTTCGAAGTTTCGACTTAGCAGTATGCAGCCCGAATACTTGATTCGAGATCGAGTGATTGTTGGTCTAAACAATCTAAACGAGAATCGAAGATCTCATTGATAGTAGTGCATTGGTGAAAAGATAGGCGAAAACGGACGTCGGATGAAAAAGTTATGAATTTATAACGAAGTTTTCTTGTCCCGGCCTACTAAAAAAAAATAATAAAAAAAAATAATAATAAATTCAAAATTAGCCGACGGAGTCTAAACGAAAGTTGTAGAGCGTAGTCTCACCTACGCGTGGATATAAAGAACGTCGAAAATGGAGTTCGTATGAAGAAGATATGAATTTTTGAAGTTTATTAAATAATTAATATATAAATTTAATTATTAAATCCGATATTATCCGAAAGGGAGTCACCGGACTTATCCGGGTTACGCCCAGCGTAAGGTTGTACGCCCAGCGTACAGCGAAGCGTGACCAGCCTCGCACTCGAGTTCTTCGGATACGTAAGCAGTGGCGATTTTGGAGGCGTACGCCCCGCGTAGAGCATTACGCCCAGCGTAATGCGAGGCCTCAGCCTCCTATAAAAGGCTTGCGAGGGCAGCCGACTCCATTTGCCAAATTCTCTTCTCTTTCTCCCGTTTTGCATCTTTTTGCGTGCCAGAAGTATCCCGAAGCCCCGGTATCAATCCCGAGCCCCGAAGCAAGTTCCGAAGCCCCGAAGATCCCAAGAAGTGCAATTCCCGAGCCGAAGCTCTACTCGCGAGAAGCCCGGTTTTTGTGAAGATCTTCCAGATCTACTGAAGAATACTACTTCTGCAAGTCGTAGTGCTGTCCGATCATCTTCTGATCAAGTGAGTGTGTAGTTACCTTCTTCTAACACATAATTATGAAGTATTTTATACGAAATACGTGTTATGTGTATATTTTGTTGTTATATGCGTGAATGTATATTCACTTTCTTCTATCTCATAGATCTGATTTATTCTCTATGAAATACGTGTTATGTGGGTGTGCCTCATCTGTTATGTGGAATATGTATTGAATGAGAATGCTATACATGTTTTAAACTATGTATAAAAATATATATTTTTATCTACTAATATGTTGGGTAGAACATGGGTAGATAGTTGATGTGTGATAAACAGATGAGAGGCCTCGATGTTGTTGTTGTTGATCTAGTTATTCAGCGGAGTATGGATAACGACCACAGACTCTTTCTAGACAGTCCTGTGGAACGCTAGCAGGTTCATAACCTGTAGGTGTTGTGAACGATGTGTTCACCGGTGTACTCTATCCCCCTCATGGTTGCCTTTAGGACATCTATTGTTGAGGAAACCCCTTCGCAGTAATGTCCGTCCCGATGAAAATCCTAGATTAGGTCCCTTGAGATAGATGTTGTTTTAGGGACATAAAGTGAGGATAATGGGAATGGGTAATCGGGTTATTGTTGGTTGGTGAAATTAAATATAATTATTTATTGTGGGTTGAAAACCCTATTTGCTCACCAGGCTCCCAAGCCTGATCCACTCAGTTTTATTTGTATTACAGGAAGTGGCGCAAGGGCATAAGATGGATGAATCATCGAGTTGTTTTGTTTACAAGTCTGTATATGTATATATTTGTTGAATGACTTGTAATGTTATCGTTTATGCTTTATGGTATGTATCTGAACATGACATCCCGAGTTTTGATTATATAATGAAAATGCATCTCTTGATGAAATGCTTTGATAAATATTATTTTATCATATTTTGTTTTGGGAACAAATTCCGCAACTCTTTTAAATCAAAAGGATTTACTCTGAAATTATTTTAAAAAACATAAATGAAATCGGTCTTTTCTGGCCGAGATTTTGGGGATGTCACATCAAGGTATTACATTTTTATAACCCTTGATTTTCCACCAAGTAACATGAAGCTTCTTTTTATTCATTTCCTAATTTGAAGTGTATATATATATTATTGATTCTTTTTACAGGTTCATGAACGTATTGATACAAAACATATTGATATTCTTACAAAAGGTATTAGTTTGTATAATTTTAGACCAATTCTCACATAAGTGCTCTTTTATGATAGTCTCTCTATATGCGCCAAGTTATCAATGGATTCAAAATCACCATATCATGGGTAGAGTCGTTGGGTATGAGCAAAACATCTGTGACATGCTTTAGATTCAGTAATATTTGGAAGTTATGCTACAAAGTCAACCAGTCAACTAACTTTTGGCTTTTTAAATTATTTCCAATATATCTATTTTGTTTCAAGAGCTAAAAACACCATTTATTTATTTGCAGGTTTTTGCCTTATGTTGGTTATATTACAATCGTAATGACTGAAAAACCCATTATAAAGGTATGTATACTTTCTGATTTTAGAAAGTATAAAGTTGTAATAATAAAAAATGAACTAATAATGTTATATAACATAGAAAACAGAAAGTACATTGCTATTTCTTGCATTTAGCCAATTCTGATTGATGTTGGAATCTTGTAGTATGTTCTTATTGGTGCTTTGGGTTTTCTGGCACTTACATCTAAAGATTGATAACCAAGATTGTAGAAGTTTCCAGTTCTATACACATATTTATCAGAGGTTAATTGACAGTTGAGAATAGTGGTTCTCAATAGATTCAATCTTAACATCAAGAAATAAAACAATCATTTGAGGTTGGATGTTATGTTATAGCTGCCCATTTTTTCATTCAAGTAGAAGAAAAATAACTTTGCTGGGTTTTAGGGGTCATTTATAAATGACATATAAGATCTAATTACTTGCTTATTCAAGGGGTTGGGGAAATTGCTAAGTAGAATGTTACTCTGTCTTACTCTAAAGATTTTTTTAAAGTTTCAGTTAACAATCAAATATTTTTATTCAAAAACAATTCCACTTGACATTATAGTTTGTTCAAAATACATGTAAGAAGCAAGGTTCTATATGCTAAGACTACTTTTAGTGGTAGCTTGTGGCAAAACTTTTTACTGTTTGAAAAAGTTTTAGATAGCTTTTAACGATTGAAAATTAAAGCTTTGTTTAATAGGTCAAAGTATAATT
This sequence comes from Lactuca virosa, assembly GCF_052849685.1. Lineage (NCBI taxonomy): Eukaryota > Viridiplantae > Streptophyta > Magnoliopsida > Asterales > Asteraceae > Lactuca > Lactuca virosa. The sequence continues at coordinate 102,011,467 of NC_136432.1, read as the reverse complement.
TTGTTTATTTTGGCTTTTACATTTAATAACATTTCATTTTTCACCTTACTTATAACCCGATACTAAATTTTTTCTTAGTTAATCTATTTAATTAAATGTTACTGTTTGGAGAAATTGTTTAATATAATTGAACTTGATGTTGCTATTTTCAGGAAGAAGGATTATCAGCAATGAGAGATTATCAAAATAAAATCTCAAAATATATATATTTATTGGCTTTTCGGTTTAACAAAAATTATAAAAGTTTAACGAAAACCAAACCAAACAAAGTTATTATTATTCGGTTAACCAAAACAAATTACCCAAAAACCAAATAATCCAAACATCATTTGTTTTTTTTTCCGTTGTTCGTTTTCGGTTTTTATCTCACACCCCTAATTGTGTGAGTACAAACTTACGAACAAAACATTCAATGTTACATGAAAATGCATGTCTGCAAACTTATGATTAATTATTACTATTTTAAATTCTATGTTCTATTATTTTTTTTTCATCTTTTACTTATAGTAAAAACACACTTCATTCATTATTTTAATTTATAATTTATTGTGTTATGTTTATGTATGGTTATTACATTGATGTCATGTTTAGTTTATCACATATCATTGTCATTTATATTATTTATTGTGTTTTTTTTTAACTATACGCAAATGTATATTTATAATGCCTATAGCCATACACTAAAAAATTACAATGATTCAGTCATAAAAAGTGAAATGGTGTATGTAATTAAGAGTTCTTACTATAAAAATTATAATGCCTTTAATCCGAAAAATCATGTACCAAATGTAAGGGTTTAAATACCAAATGGTCAATGGCCTAGCGGTAAGGAGTGACCATCTCATATGAGAGGTTATGAGTTCAAATCTCAGTGGAGACATCAATAGATATTAGGAATAGGTTAGTTAGTTTGCCGTTTCTAAAAAAATAAGAATAAATATTTTTTTACAACCTACATGCTTGTCTTGTGAATAAAACTCCAAAAGTGATACTATGTTGCATTATACAAACTCATGACTTTTATAAAATAGATGGATTTACATATGTACTTAAATACTTACAAATTACAAAGTTATTAAAAAAAATACAAAATTACAATTCATAAGTTTTTCTAAATTAATGATATATTATTTTATTACATAATCAATTTTTTAATTTTATTTAAAATTAACATTTGTGGGTTCCACGGGTTTTAACGTAGTTAGTTATATAAACCCTTCTTTTAGCATTACTTTTAATTTTTAAATTTAAAAGAAAAAGTAAATATATGATTAGGCACTACTTTTTAAATTTAGAAAATAAAACAAAAATTAAATTAGTTATATAACCCCTTCTTTTAGCATTACTTTTAAATTTTAAGAGTAAATTACACGAATGGTCCCTATGGTTTAGGGTAATTTGCACGTTTGGTCCCTAACTTATTTTTTTTAACTCGAAAGGTCCCTACTATTTGTTTTTGTTATGCGTTTGGTCCCTGTCTTACCTAAAAAAACAATTTTTCCCTTGATTTTTTAATTTATTTAAATAAATACACCCTAACCCCACCCCCTCACCTTACCTTACCTACACCACCATTTTTTCCTATTTAAATAATAGTCTTTTTAGGTAAGATAGCGACCAAACGCATAACAAAAACAAACATAGGGACCAAACATGTAACAAAAACAAAGAGTAGGGATCTTCCGAGTTAAAAAACAAGTTAGGGACCAAACACGCAAATTACCGCAACCCATAGGGACCATTCGTGTAATTTACTCAATTTTTAAATATATGATTAGGCAAGGTGTCGACCACACGCCCTGGCATAGCCTTTCCCGCAGGGACATCCACAATAGAGCCAGTGCGCTTGACAAGATCTCCTTCTTTAATAGCAGTATCACTACCAAAGATAACAATCCCTACATTCTCATTCTCAAGATTCAAGGCTATTCCTTTCACACCGCTAACAAATTCAACCATTTCCCCAGCTTGAATCTCGTTCAACCCATAAACACGTGCAATCCCATCTCCAACTGAGACCACTCGACCAATCTCATCCACTTGAAAATTCGTGTAAAAGTTGCTAATTCTACTTTCTAATAGAGTCGTTAGTTCAGCAGCTCTCAGAGAGAATTCCATGATTCTATTTATTTTGGGCTATATATAAGGGGGAATACTGATTTCAATCTCAAAGAGCTCTATTTCTGCCTAAGATCTATTCTTATAGAATACCAGTCAACTCCTTCTTTCGCTTATGTCGAGTAAATTCCTTCTATCCCAGTGAGGAGTATAGAAAAATTCTTGCCTTCTGAGATTGACTTCCTTGGGGCTGTTGAATATCTCTTTTACCGCCTATGTTGTAGTTCGAGATCGAAACTGGACCTGAGAGAGAGACTAGGCTTCTAGTAACAGTAGGTGCGCCTTCAGTTGAGGAGAGTTGTTCACAAGTAGTGGTTATGAGCTCTTTCTTATTCCAGTTCAGAATAGGTAATTCCTTCGGTTGCACTAGTGGATTAAATAACCTTTTTTTTAGTGCCAACAAAGTGCATGTGTTGTTGGTTAATGTTAATAAAAAATTGACTTTCGATAGGCTGGAGGACTGAGACTAGAAGTAGGACAAAGGTCATTACAAGAGAAATCTTTAGAAAAGTTTTATGATTTTAAGAAAAAACTAGTAATTAATCTCAAATTTATATTTTTGAATGGAAAAAACTCAAGAAACCGACAAATTTCTTCATTTTAATCTCGTTTGACCTGTTCAGCAGCTCATTAGACGAAATCGTTAATTTTCTCAAAATAATGAGATTTTTCTACAATTTTTTTAAAATTTCAATATAATGTACAAACGTATTTTTATATTTTTATATATTTTTAAGTATGTGTGTGTATATATATATATATATATATATATATATAGATGTATAATGTAGTTATGTATTTTTGTAAGTATTTTAAGCTATTTAATATAATTTTTTTTCATGTTTTTATGTATTTTAAATGCATAAACTTATCTTTTACGTATTTATATGAATTTTCAATTATTTTAACATACTTTTATTTATTTTGGTATATTTTTTTTTACCTATTTATGTAACCTTTAAGTTTTTTATATATTTTCTTTTTATATATTTTTATGTATTTAAATGTATAAACATATTTTTTTTTACATGTTTATATGTATTTTTAAGTATTTTGGTATATTTTGTTTTACATAGAAAAAACACGTGTATACATTATATACAAATTTTAAGGAAATCTGTAGAAAAGTCTCGTTATTTTCGAAAAATTAATGAGAAAAAACATCATAAATGGTTCCTGTGGTTTCCCCAAATCTGAAGTTTAATCATCGTGGTTTAAAAACCTCATAGATGGTCTATGTGCTTTCAAAACTTTTGATGTTTTGTCCTTTTTGCTAACTCTGTTAGCTTTCCACCGTTAAATGAAGGGTATTTCCGTCATTTAACTATACAGGGACCTTTTATGAGGTTTTCTTTTCTTTTATTTTTTTAAAATTAAATTTAATATCCAAGGTCTCTTTCCCCCTCTTTCTTTATTTCTTTCTTTCTTTCTCTCTCTCTCTCATACACACACCATAGCCATACCCCCACCCTATCCTACTCTTTGTCTGCCATTACCACCACCATCGCCACCACCGTCCACCATCACCACTGCCATCATTAGACCAAAATCACCACCCTTATTTCTCCATTCCAGCACTACAAAACATCTTAGCCATCGTTACTTCCACCTACCAAACCACCACATACCCTTCACCACCGCCATTATCTTTACTAATATCGTATTCTTCATTTTCTTCATTGAAACTGTTCATTTTTTCTCCCATGTGAGTACCTAATCAATAATGAGCAAAAACAACCATCCCATTCATTAAACCAATCAAAAGTCCATCAACTACACTAGAACTTAGACCTTCAAAATTATCAGATGCAAAAACGGTAAGAAATCGGAGATCATTGCTTCAACAAGTCGAAAACGAAATTAGGCAAAACCCCCAGTTAATAAAATCGATTAAACCTGTTTGGAAGTTGCCAAAGCAGTTTCCCTGAAATCAAATGCTAGGGTTTCCAACATTTACACAGTTCGAACAACCATAAACCCTCCACCACCGATGCCATTAGCCATCGAATTCACAACACCACCAGACAGAACAACCGCCACAACAACATTGGTATCTTAGGAGGTTTTTCTAGTGGGATGAATAAAGCTTAACTGGTTTCTAGATTGAAATCTAGTGGAATGAAGAAAGGCTTCCGACTTGAAATCCGGTGAGGATGAAGAGAGATTTCCGGTGATGCTATGATATCCGCCGAGCAATGACGGGGAAGCGGTTAAGCTTTTAGACGGGGCCACTAGACATCGGAGGCGATGGAGTTATCGAAGGAGGTGGGAACCGGAAACGCCAATGGTGGGAGGTTTGGTTCACCAACAGTCAATCGATGGATGATTAGATTAGGAAGCAGGGATCGATGAAGGTGAATGGTTAGGTTGGGGAAGAATAGGAGTGGGGATCTAGTGTATGTATGTGTTTGTCGAGAGAGAGAGAGAGAGAGAGAGAGAGAGAGAGAGAGACCTTGGATATTAAATTTAATTTAAAAAAAATAAAAGAAAAGAGAATCTCATAAAAGGTCCTTGGATAGTTAAATGATAAAAATACCCTTCATTTAACGGTGGAAAGCTAACGGAGTTAGCAAAAAGGACCAAACATCAAAAGTTTTGAAAGCACAAAGACCATCTATGACGTTTTTAAACCACGAGGATTAAACTTCAGATTTGGGAAAACCACAGGGACCATTTATGATGTTTTTTTCAATTAATGATTTGATTTAATGATCTGTTGAACAGATCAAAAGAGGTTAAGGTAAACAAATTTGCCGGTTTATTAAGCTCTTCTATTTAAAAATAAATAAATTTGGGACTTAATCGTTAATTTCTTCAAAATAATAAGACTTTTCTAGAGATTTTACAGTCCCGACAATATAATAAAGTTATGTCAATTTCATAAAACTATGTAATAAAAACCCTTAAAAAAGGTTTTTTTAGGCTAATGGTATGATCACTACATTCTAAGTAGAAAAGTGACACCATATAGGTACCACATCATATTCACTACATCTTTACTACCACATCATTAACACTTGGAAACGGCTACCACTTTATATTATATTACTTTTTTTTAACATTAGATTAAATAAGAAAACATAACTTTAATCTTAAATAAATATTTTATTAACAAAAAATTACATTTAAACACTAATGTAAGAGGAATGAGACTTGGGGGCTTTTGTGCCAAAACCCAAAATTTAGGAATGAGGTTTTTATCTTTGAGTGGGTTTATCGGTTGTCCCTTTTATTTCATTCGACACACCAAACCTTAAAACCTCTCTCACCCTCTGCCTTGCATGCGCTGTGCAAGAAGGACGGAAAGAACTCGACAAAAAAAGGGGAGAAGGAGATAGAGATGGAGAAGGAAAAAAGACTAGAAGGAGAAACAGAGGCGCGAGGAACAAAGCCAATCAAATGGTTTCAACCAATCATAGCCTCCATAATCATCCATGAATAGCTTCACTTTTCAACACGATTACATTCCTTTGGACAGTTGTTCACACGTGGAAAAGTTTGCCACGTCGGCTTTGACGCGTAAGAACACCTCCATACCGGATAGTCTTAGACCTAACAGAGTGCAGCGGGATGGAACCGAGGGAAGCTTTCCCGCATGTCGGAACACCACATCGGCGATGCGTGAATGGTGGTGCGGGGAGGATGTGAAGGAACCGGTTGCCGCACCCTTTCTCCTCTTCCTATTAGCTGATTTTTTTTTTTTTTTTTTTTGTCGTTGGCAACGGTAATATGTTTAAAATATTCAAATGTATACATATGCTTGTGTATGTTAACGGCTAGAATAATATATATATATATATATATATATATATATATATATATATATATATATATATATATATATATTAATTTTTTTTTATTTCTTTCCCTTGCTATAAATATCAACTCAACCAACCAGGGGCGTAGACAGTAAGGGGCAGACAGGTGCTTAGCCACCCCCAATCTCATTAAAACGTTCTTATCGTAAAACTTGAAAACGATGAAGCCATATCATTTAGTTATTTTGTGCTCCTTAATATATTTTAAATTTTCCTATTATAATATATAAGCAAAGTAATAAGGCTTTCTAAAACTTGAAGCCCACTGCGGGTTAAGTTAAAAGCCGATCGCCTCCTTATTTTAATTGTGGAAAGTTATAGACACAAACCTTTTTTTTTTTAACGATATACCTTTTTTTTTGTTATTCGACAACGTCAAGGATTAACAAGCTCTTCTATATGATTTCAGTTTTCCAATAAATAAGAAGGTAAGTTTCGATTCTTATTACTTGTTACACATTTATTTTTTTGTAATTTGTAAATAATTGTTTTGTTATGATTGGTAATTTGGTTTCTTATAATGATAGAATAAGTTATGAACAAGAAAAAGAACCATTGATTTTTTTCTCAAACTAAAAAAAATGTTCATGAACCACAATTACATTATATTAGTGATGATATTAGGAAAGATCGATGTTTATAGTACAATCTCATAGCTTCAAATGAATAATAATGTTGAAGAGTCAATTAATAACCTCAAAAAAATAACATGTCAAATTTAGGAGAAGAAAAATTAGATTCTTTGATTCGTGATCCCGACAACACGTTCAATCATAAATTATCCAAGTAACCAACATGATATGATTAAACGATTATATATTAAACTTGGGTCATATCAACTTTAAAAATCAAAGTATCTCTTCAATATTAGTGGTCCTAACGGTTGTAAGCGCAATTTTAACAAGCTTTGTTTAAGAATTTTTTGTAGTTGGAATATTAAATGAAAAGGGATGTTGTGTTTTGTTTTCCTTGTTTTATTTTTAAGAACCTATTGGACAACCCAACTCATATACATTTATCGTAATAGGGTTTAATAAATAAATAAATAAAAGTGAATTATGAAAAAGATTGCGCTTTCATTGTCCGTAAAGGTAAGACTCCGACCTCAACACATAGTTTACACATAATTTATAGACTCTATTATGTTATTTGAACAATATATATATATATATATATATATAAATAGTATTTTATCGTGACATGGGCCCCCGTTATCGTAAAATCCTGGCTCCGCCCCTGCAACCAACATTCTTTTTAATTCATTCCTACATATTCTTTCCAAAAAAAACACTAAAACTCAATGTCATCATCTTCATTATCCGATTCGACGGCTAAAGAGGAGACATTGTTTGTCGGTCCCGTCATGGCGAAGACTATTGCATACTTTCAAAACCGACAAGGCCAAAATTCACGTCCACGACCTAAAACAATAATACCGCCGTTGCGTAGAAATCGCGAAGCCGGACACAATCGTCTTATAGAAAACTACTTTGCAGATGACGCCGTGTACACTGAAAAGTTTCGATGGCGGTTCCGGATGAGGAAAAAGCTATTCTTACGTATTGTTGGGGGATTTGGAATGACGTTTTCCATATTTCAAATGGAAGTTGGATGGGAGACGCAAAAAAGGTCTCTCTCCAATTAAAAAATGCACTGTCATAATTCGTCAGTTAGCATATGGCATGGACGCAGACAAATGAGACGAGTATTTTAGGATGTCTGAGCGTACTGTACGGGAATGTGTGTACAAGTTCTACAAAGCTATTAGTTTAGTTTACGGTCAACGATATTTGCGCAAACCAACTATCAACAATATCCACCAATTGTACATGCTATTTGCACAATTCGTCTAGTGTTTATTTTATTTTATTTTTAGTCTTGCTTATTTTAGTGTATCTTTTTATGTAATTTTTAATTAATGAAGTGATTTTTATTTTTAAATAATTTTGATGTTTATTATTCATTTAAAAAAGTTATAAATCATCAAAATCAATTATTTTTATTTTAAAAAGAAAAAAGTGAAGGAAAGTGAATGAAATGATGAGGACACGTACCATACGGTCTTAGCGCCTTAGACTGCATGGTCTGAACAAAGAAAAAAAAACCATTGAAAGTCCACTTAGGCATAAAACCCTCTTCATCTTCCCACAACAAATTTTTCAGGTGTGGTGTTCCAAGGCTAAAAACGTAGTTATGAGGCAAATTAAAGAAGAGAAACAAAGGGATAACACTTGTTGCATTTCGTTACCACCACCATGAAGCATCACATAATGGTTAGGGGGGCGGTGTTCCCCCGTGTTCACGGCATGAAGGTGCAGACACGTAGGCAACAACAAGTCATAACGTGCCCACACGGCCACACCCAATGGTCTTAAGATAATGGTACGCGGCATCATATCATTATTACGAAAAGAAACATACTGACTTTTTAGTTTCATCCGAATAATATCATTATTACCAAAAGAAACATACTGACTTTTTAGTTTCATCCGAATAATTATTCCCAAAAAGGGAGATGAACCAAGGTCAAATTCTACAATATAATATGCTTTTGGTACAACTATTTATTGGTATGTAATGAGACGACTTATTAACCAAAGTTTTAATTTGTCCATTTGGGGGCAACATTACTCGATACCTTGTGAATGAAATCTTTCATTTGGGCAATAAGTTGTCTAGATTCAGGCAATTCCGGAAAGATATAGAAAGCATGACACACATTTGGGTACTCTACCAAATAAACTTCTTTCCCGGACTTTTTCAGCCACTCATAGTACCTTTTTTGCCAGTCATTTAGGGCATCGAACCCGCCGACCACCAACATGATCGGCGGCAGTTTTATTTCCGATATGTCCACCGCCTGTGGGCCACTAACGTTGATGATTGGGTGGTCCCGATTGAACCCTTCTCCTTCTGGCAAAAATGCCTTCCACATCCAATCTGTTCGTTTAACTGAAACTATTGGTGTTCCGGCGAAGCGAGCCTCAGAGTCCGTTCGCTCCTCGCCGCCAAAGAATGGTTGAATTGCTACAACTCCGGTGACCTGCAAACATGATAACAAGGATATAAAAGCATTTACCAATTATAATGAATGTAGAAGATATTATAATGAGGGTCTCGGAATCCGTTCACTGAAATGTATATTGTTTATGAGATTGAATAGTTCAGATATTTGCTCAACATATTAAAAACAGTTGTCTATGAAAAAGATCAGATTAGTTTAGAAAACTTTGATCAATATACCTTGAGTCGTCGGAAGTTGAATTCACAGGCTCGTTGAGCAACATGATGGGCTAAGTTTCCACCGGCGCTATCTCCAGCAAGAAAGCAACGCAACAGATTCGCATTTTCCGGCAAAGATTTAGACCTATTCTCTTCATCATCAAGAAACTTCAGCACATCGAAGCAATCATCATGTTGGGCCGGATACCGATGCTCCGGCGCAAGGCGGTAGTTCACAGAAACAACAACAGCTGGTACTTTTCTCGCGAAGCGGCGGCACATGGCGTCGTAAGGAAAAACATGGGGGGAGAGCATGATAAATCCGCCTCCGTGAAAGTACACGATCACTGGGAGATCTTCACCGGCGTGTTGTGTAGGTATGTAGACTCGGAACCAAAGGTTACGAGTCTTATCTACAATGACATCGTGTGAAGCGACGCCATTGATTGATTTTGACATCGATGGGATCCGGAAGTGGACTAAGGTGAGAATAGGACGGTTGATTGTGCCGTTTTTCCGGCAAGCTGCGTCAATGACAGTGGAGAGGACGGAAAGAGTAATGCGTGCTTTCCATGGTAAGGAGAGTGACGACTGTGGAGGTTTATCGGTGGTCTCCATTGACATGAAATCAAAGGGAAATATATGGGTACTTTAACGAATGTGTTATTTATAAGAATTGGAAATATATATTTTAAATTTGTAACTCCGGGCCCATGCTTTCTATCTTTGGCCTATGGGTGTGTGACCATTTAATGTGATTGTAAATTAATTAATTAACTAATTATATATCTTTTTATTTTTTATTTTTTATTTTTGTTTTTTATTTATTTATTAATTTATTTATGATAAAGTAGTAACTTATTTCATGATAAGACTATGTTTCTCTTCATTTTTTATTTTTAATAGACAATTTAAAAAATATGTTTGGTTACCACTGATTGATTTCTTATTTTTATTTTGGAAAATTAAAATAAGACAAAATTTCACGATTGGTCCCTGTGGTTTACACAATATCGCACTTTGAGGACTTTCTAGCAAAAAGTCACGCGAATGGTCCTTAAGGTTTCATTTAATTGCGCGATTGGTCCTTGACCCTAACCCCGTCACTTTTGAACCGTTAGTGAAGGGGTAAATTTATCTTTTCATCTTGTTGTGCATCAGAGTATATAATGTAAGGTCCGCCTTTGTATCCTTCTATTTCTCGTTCCTTGCCTCTGTTCTTCCCTCCCCACTCACATTCTATTCCTAAATTGAAGAAGATGGTGAGATGTCACTGTGGAAGGCCGGCGATTTTGGTGACATCGTGGACTGATTTGAACCCAGGTCGTCGATTCTGGTCATGCTCAAGGTTAGGAGGAACATGCAGCTTTTTTGGATGGTTCGACCCTCCCATGTGCTCTAGGTCATCTGTTGTGATTCCGGGGTTGTTGCGTGGAAGAAACAATCTCGAAGCATGATTGATGATGGTGAAATGGTTACTTTGTCTGAGTTGGTTGTTTTTCATGGTGTGTAAACTTTTCAAGTAAAAAATCAAGAAGCATTTGGGTGGGTGGGGGGGGGGGGAAATCTGTGACTTGGAATCTGTGTTTTGGTCCCATTTTTGTTATAGCTTTTGAAGGATTTTCCCTATGATTGTATGTAATGTTGGGACAAGAAAATGTAACAGATATAATATGTAATGTAAGTTTGATGTTTTGTTTTAATGTGATGGATATTATATTAGCAAGGAAGGAAATTGTCAATTTGATTGCATGTAAGTGTAATGTTGATTATTAAAGTGCAGTAACATAGCCAAAAAAACTAATTACCAAAGTAGCATTACCATTAACCATAATGCATGTAAGTGCAATATCATGTTACAAACATAGAATACCCAAAAGACCTATCAAAAGTAGTTATTTTGACTGACATACCATAACCAAACTTAGTAAACATGTTCTAACTTTAATTAGACATAATAGCAAAAGATTACTTAGAACTACAAACTAAGCTACAACATGTTTTCCCTTCTTCTGTTCACTCCCCTTTCCAGCTTCACTAGGACCTCCTTGCCCCTTGCAAGTCCTAGCATTGTGACCTTTGTTGTGGCATTTGCTGCAAGTGACTGTCAAATGTTTCCTACTTAACTTGGTACTTTGAGTTGGCTCATCAACTGCCCTCTTCCTTTTTTTCTTTGGCCTGCCAACCTATAAACAAATTTATATGGTTACATATTAACAAGTTTATTAAATAGTTTCAAGTTAAATTATACAAAACATGTATGACAACAAACCTGTTTGTGATGTTTCGGTAGGAGAAGGGTTGTTGGACAATCAGATCTAGGCCACATGCTCCTTCCATTTATTGGGTCGATTGTGTGTTGGTACATAGCATTCCATGTACTAACCCAGTAACATTTGCTCATCCAAGCCTCAGGATCTCTACATTCTGACCCATTCTGCATCTTATCATACATTGCAGCAATAGCATGCTGGCATGGAATACCTGTAATGTCCCATTTCCTGCAAGTGCAACTCCTCTCTTTCAAGTTAACAACATACTGCTCCATCGATAGACCAGTCACTTGATATTTATCAGCTCCATTAAATAGAACCCTCATCTTATTTGCCTCTGTCTTATTGTTTTCTAAGATTGTTGTTGCAGTTGTACTTAGAGAACCTTTGCATTTGTCTAGCACCTTATGAACATTTACTATTCTCTTTGTGAGGTATTCTCTAATGTATTCCAAACAAGTGATTATAGGCTTGTCCCTTGCTTCATCTAACTTGGAGTTAAATACCTCACACAAGTTATTTGTCAAACTATCAGTCAATGCCCTTCTTATATATAAAACCAAACAATTAATTAGTAAAATCAGTTGTGAAATATGTTAGTGAAAAGAGTATGATACTTACCAGAGAAATGGGATCTTGCCCAATGTTTTGCAGGAATTTTACTTAACCACTCATGTGCTTCTGGGTTAAGCTTTTTTCAGTTTCTCAATAGCCCTATTAAATTTTGGTATGTTGTATACTTTTCCACAACACCATACTGCTTCCCTCAATTCATCTCCTTTGTGTTTCAATTTCATGTTGTCATACACATGTCTTAAACAGAACCTTTGCTCAGCTAATGGAAATAACTTCTCTATTGCAGCCAAGATTCCCTGTGAGTACAATTAAAATAAGTTAGTAAATGAAAAAAAAGTAAAAGTTTTTGAAGTTAGAGGGTACCTTTTGTCGATCTGAAATGAAAGTGAAGTTAGATGAAGAATTCAAATCTAAGTCATCACCCAAGTGTTCCAAAAACCATGTCCAATAGTTAATATTTTCAGTCTCTACAATGGCATATGCAACTGGGTAAATGCCATTGTTCGAATCAAGCCCAACTGCAGTAAGAATCTGTCCTGGAAAGGGACCCTTCAAAAACGTACCATCAAATCCAAGAAAATCCCTCAAACCTTTTTTAAATCCCTCCTTCAATGGACCTAAGCATATATATATATATATATATATATATATATATATATATATATATATTCGTTTGAAGATCCTTGTTTCATAACACAAATTGGGTTCAGTTTCGACATCTATCTTCACAGTTGTTCCTGGATTCTTTGACTTCAATTCCATGGCATATTCTCTCAAAACACCATACTGCTTTTCATAATCACCATAAACATATTGTTTTGCCATAGCTTTGGCCCGAAATACTTTCATCTTTGATATTGAAAGTGAATACATTTGTACTAAGTCCTCCTGTAAAGCACGTGTAGGGATCTTGGGGTTACTTTCAACTTGATGCAATATGTTGTTAGCTAGAAATTTAGATGAACAACCCTTCATTGTCCTTGTTTGCAAACAAGAATGACAATCTTCGTATGTTTTGATAGTCCAAACTTGTTTCTCGTCTGCCCCAGATATAAAAAGAACCCATGGACAAGTTGTTTTCTTGGAAAGTACTAAATTGCCCCTACCTTTATTACTGTCACCAGTCAATTCAGGAACAATACCCCTACACTTTACCCTAACTCTTGTCTTTTCATTCTTTACATAATGTAGATCCCTCCTTTCTTTTACAGAGTAGTTGGCAATAACTTCTCTTATTTTTTCCTTTTCCTTGAACGTCTGACCAATCTTAAAAGCTTTAGTGTGAACCTCACCAGATGAACAAGCAACTGGTTTTAGAATAGACCTTAACAATTTCTTTCTAGGCTCTTTTTCAGTAGCAAATGACTCAAAGACATCATTGTCTAAGACTTCTAAAGGTTCATCTTCAACGTCTTCATGTTCCTCTGTATTATTGTTTGTCGGATCAGGCTGGCCCAAGTCAATGTCTTCATCAAGTACACTAAAGAAGTTGATCATGTTCACCTCCACATCATCTATCAAAGGTTCCTCATCAAACACTGTTTTTTTTGCATCATGCTGACCATCAAATTCACTTTCATCTGCAGTATCCTCACAGTCATATTCATCATCTACAACTGGATCATTATTCATAACTGGCTCATCATATTGATCATCTATGATTGGCACATCATTCATAACTGGCACATCATTCATAATTGGTTCATCATTCGTAACTGGTTCATCATTCAAAACTGGCTCATCAGTCATAACTGGCTCATCATCCATAACCGGCTCACTATCCTATATCACTTGTGAAGGTCCATCAAATGTTCCATATGGCACAATAGACAGGGAGTAGTCTAATTTTTTCCTAGAAGATCCAACAACTTTTCCCTTCTTTTGGTTCCTATCTAGTTCAGGGGATACATCAGTAACCAACTCCTCAATAATAACCTTGGTGGGGGACAAAAAATAACTGTTAACCCTTGTATGCCCATGCTCTATGTAGATACTTAAAAGGTTATTTTTTTCCACATAATTTGACAATACATGCACATCCCCATCATTTCCTAGAGGTAACAGACCAAAGTCTAACTCTACTTCTGGAATAAGAAAATGATAATACAAAGTTTGCCCTTCTACGTACCCTATTTCTCGAACCATTGTATCCAACTCATCCACAGAGAAAACGCCAATATCTACGAAGTCAACATAGTGTATTGTTCCATCTACGTACCTTCTCCCAGGGCTTTTCGTGAATATCCCACCATGATGGATTTTCAGAGTGAAATAGTTGCTTATTCCCTCTGAAAAAAAAGAAGAACAAAAAAAATTTCAAAAATTTGGGCATAATATCAAATCGACAAAATCAAAGATCACTTTAGTAAGTCACTTACGGTATATCCTTTCCAAATCATAGTTTGATGCTTTCGTGTATTTGGAACGAAGTGACCATAACGTTAACACCATTATCGTTTTCAATCGGCAGATGATCCTCGCCTTGTGTTCTGTTGGAGAAGACGAAGATGAATGCGAAAGGGTAATGGGTAGCTGGGGAAGATGATCTTTGTACTTAATTGCAGAGTTCATGCGTATATTATGTGCATAATGATCGATTATTAGAGTGACTGCAAGATGAAAAGACAAATTTACCCCTTCACTAACGGTTCAAAAGTGATGGGGTTAGGGTCAAGGACCAATCGCGCAATTAAATGAAACCTTAAGGACCATTCGCGTGACTTTTTGCTAGAAAGTCCTCAAAGTGCGATATTGTGTAAACCACAGGGACCAATCGTGAAATTTTGTCTTAAAATAATATGTATTTTTTATAGTTTTTATTGTTTAATTTTCTTATTGCAATAACATATCATTTAACATATTTAACATAAAATGGAACAAAATTTTAATATAAGAATGAACATGAAAATGAACGTATGTTTCAATTTTCACTACTTTTGGAAATGTCTCACAACGTTGTATATACCTTTTCCATAATATATCGGCAATTGAGTCTCTAACTTAATGCATTTTATCTTGAACAATCATATTAAAAGGAAAACCCTCTTGAGCCACATCAAACTTTCTTTGAGATCATAAAGATTTTAATCATCTGTGTAGTGAATAAAAAGTTTAATGAACAATCTTTGCATTGTAGGTTCTTAATAGACTTTATTATAATCATTTTAAAATATTTTTGGAGTTCAAATTGTAGAAAAGGTCCGAAATAGATTTTAAAATCCTTTCTTAGAGTAGAAGTGTTGAAATCGGTCCCAAGGTCTAAAAAATATATAATACTATGTTTTTGAAGAACATGTGGGAGTGTATCAATCAAATTAGAGATAATAATTTGAATAAACATCATTAATACAAAACAAAAATCTTCTAAAATTATCCAAAGCTTCTAAGTCTTCAATGGTTCTAATCAACCACTTCTAACTTGAAAAACATATAACTTAGTTTGTTAGGTTTAGAAAGCCTAGTGAGTACATATCCTGGTTTGACATTATATGAATAGTATAAAAATGAACACTAGTTTATATATGAATGTAATAATCCATATCTCATCAAACCAGCAAAATTCATCATTCATACTCTCGAAAAAAAACATATCAATAGACAAAAGACAATATTATTTATAGCAAAACTCATATAATCTCAAAAGATAAGCAAAAAATGTGTATAACTCAAAATTAAATGGAACATTGATTCCAAACCCAAGTCATCTCATTTTCAATTGTTCTAATGGTTCTCTAACTCATTATCTTTTCTCAATCATTCTCAATGTTCTCAAACATTCTTAAACTTTCTCAAACATTCTTAAGCTTTCTTAACTTTCTCATCATTATCTATTTTGCTAAATTATTTCTATTTTCTATCAAAAAAATATAAAATATGGATCTTTCATGTGTCAACCCAACCCAAGGTATGATTGCATGAAAAGCGTAATCAAACTACAAACAAAATCTAAATCCATAATTAAAATGGAACATCCCAAAAACTATATTAAAATTTTCTATTTTAAAAGAAATAAAAATCATTTTCCATAAAACCATAAGTCATCAAAATCACTTTTTCACCACATGACATAAAATCAGAGTATCAAAATCATAACATCTCTCAAAACATAATGACCAATAGATGATATGCATAGTTACACCTTCGTCTTCCCAAAATACCTCACACAACAATCCATATACAATGCATGCATACAAGTTCTACGACACGAGGCTGGGCTGCTATTCGGAACCTACATCATCCATGTTGACAGGGGCGTAGACAGTAAGGGGGCAGACAGGTGCTTAGCCACCCCCAATCTCATTAAAACGTTCTTATCGTAAAACTTGAAAACGATGAAGCCATATCATTTAGTTATTTTGTGCTCCTTAATATATTTTAAATTTTCCTATTATAATATATAAGCAAAGTAATAAGGCTTTCTAAAACTTGAAGCCCACTGCGGGTTAAGTTAAAAGCCTATCGCCTCCTTATTTTAACTGTGGAAAGTTATAGACACAAACCTTTTTTTTTTTAACGATATACCTTTTTTTTGTTATTCGACAACGTCAAGGATTAACAAGCTCTTCTATATGATTTCAGTTTTCCAATAAATAAGAAGGTAAGTTTCGATTCTTATTACTTGTTACACATTTATTTTTTTGTAATTTGTAAATAATTGTTTTGTTATGATTGGTAATTTGGTTTCTTATAATGATAGAATAAGTTATGAACAAGAAAAAGAACCATTGATTTTTTTCTCAAACTAAAAAAAATGTTATGAACCACAATTACATTATATTAGTGATGATATTAGGAAAGATCGATGTTTATAGTACAATCTCATAGCTTCAAATGAATAATAATATTGAAGAGTCAATTAATAACCTCAAAAAAATAACATGTCAAATTTAGGAGAAGAAAAATTAGATTCTTTGATTCGTGATCCCGACAACACGTTCAATCATAAATTATCCAAGTAACCAACATGATATGATTAAACGATTATATATTAAACTTGGGTCATATCAACTTTAAAAATCAAAGTATCTCTTCAATATTAGTGGTCCTAACGGTTGTAAGCGCAATTTTAACAAGCTGTGTTTAAGAATTTTTTGTAGTTGGAATATTAAATGGAAAGGGATGTTGTGTTTTGTTTTCCTTGTTTTATTTTTAAGAACCTATTTGACAACCCAAGTCATATACATTTATCGTAATAGGGTTTAATAAATAAATAAATAAAAGTGAATTATGAAAAAGATTGCGCTTTCATTGTCTGTAAAGGTAAGACTCCGACCTCAACACATAGTTTACACATAATTTATAGACTCTATTATGTTATTTGAACAATATATATATATATATATATATATATATATATATATATATATATATATATATATATATAATAGTATTTTATCGTGACATGGGCCCCCGTTATCGTAAAATCCTGGCTCCGCCCCTGCATGTTGAGCCACTCCCCTTGGGCCTTCTATATAAACTTGACCGTCTGGGTCTCTCGTCCTACAACACACAATTGGACCGCCTCAACCCAACCATAATATGTCGACATATACAAATAACAGTAAGATGAAAATACAGGTAATCATAGCAGATCTACCGATATAATAGATCACTAAAACATATTAACATCCTAACATACAAAGGATATATACAACAATACAAAGTATAGTGAGAAAACTCACTTCATAAACGAGTAGACAAATACCACAGCTCACACAGAAGTAAAGACTGGTACTACGAACCACCTATACATCAATTAAAGGAAAAACCTTAATCTAAAACCTAAAACCCTCAAGTTGACCAAAAATTCTACCTGGTCCAAACTAAACGGTCAATGGTTAAAGTCAACCTTAGCTGGCTACCATGTCGTGGCCAACCATAAACCGTTTGTGGCAACTTCACGATAAAAAAGTCGTGAGAAATCTCGCCACCATGTCTGTAACATCACAAAAATCAGAGTAAAATTTTCATTTTTCAAAACCATCCCAAAGACCATAATTGTTTACAAAACATTGTTTCAAAAGTAATAATCATAAATCAGAGTATCCCAAAATCCAGTAACATAAAATCCGAAGGATGTGCACGATCATGCCTTCGCTTTTCCCCGATCATCTAAAGTACTAGAAACAATAAACTAAAATCGTAACCCAAAGCTTAGTGATTTCCCCAAAGTACCACACACAACCATACTAATAACAACATGCATACATGAGCATTCATCATGACTAATCCGCCGCACTGGACCTACAGACTATATGGACTACTCTTAGAGCCTCCAACATAACTGGACCACCGCACCAGGCCCACAACCTATCTGGAACGCTCTCCGGGCCATCGGTGTAACATTGCGATGTTTAGGTACTAAATTCATCCCTGTAATTTTATTTCATGTCATTTTGGTCCCTAAGTCCAAGAAGTTATGCTTTGAAGCCCTAGTGGCAATTTTGTAAATTAGGCAGGAGGAGTACGCCATACATATATGTGTGTACGCTAAGCGTACACTTATGTACACAGGGCGTACTAGCTTCAAGAGGATAACCCAAATGTTTAGGGTTTGGGTGGTATTTAAGCAACATTATGTCTCACCTTCCCTGACCTTTTCAGCCTCCACTTCCTTTGAGACGTTTTTGCAAACCCTGTCCCTCTTAGTGTGTCTTTTGAGCTCAAGAGTTTGTTCTTGGTGTGTTTAAGGAGGAAGAAGTTGCATCGAGGAGCCTTGAAGTGGAAGAAAGCTTGTAGATCTGGGATCTTTACCTCCTTGAGAAGCTCCAGAAGGTATAAAGTCCATACCTTGATGTCTTGGTTGTTAGATCCAATTTTGGGTGTTTTATGTTGCTTTTCTTGTCCCAAAGCTCCCATCTTCTGCATGGTTTGTTCTTGTCATATTGAGCAATCCTTTCTGACGCTAGGAAGGGTCGTAAGCCATAAAAATGAGGTCCCAATTGCTAGAATTGCTTCATGCGTCTTGTAGAAGGTCTTAATGGATTAAGACCTTAGGTTAAGCACTTTATGGGCTTGTAAAGTCATAAAGTTGGAAACTTTATGACTCTAGGGTGCATTTGGATAGTAGATCTGAAGTATGGACTTGAGTGCTTAACTCATTAAGCACTTAATAGAGTTTGAGGGATGTGAGGGTACGTCCCGCATACATGGAAGTACACCCAATATACTCGGTCAACCACCCTGATGGTGGTCTTCTGCGAGGCTTCGCGTACGCTAAGCGTACCTCTGGAGTACGCCCCGCGTACTCGCATAAGTCAGCCTTGTTGAGTTGACTCGGTTGGGTTGACTCGGTCGACTTAGTGGGTTAACCAGGTGACCTTAACCTTGACTTTGACCAAGTTTGACCTTGAGGGTATTTTGGGATTTTGATGGAATTGGTCACTTTGTGGAAATAGGTATCTGTTAGAGAGCTGAGATTCGGAGTCGGGCCTCATCAGTTCTGTTCACATTGCGAGGTGAGTTTTCCTTACTATACTTACGGGTCGAAGGCACCAATACTGGACCACTGGATTGATATTCTATTATACATGCTATTGTACTGTAGTGATCTGTTAGATCGATATCCTGGTATATAGGATGATGTTATACTTAGTGATCTTTAGATCTATTTGACTGGCTGTAAAATGTTATATGATTATCTGTTATATGTGCACATGTTTGGTCAGTGGCTGAGGCTTCACTGCTTTGTGCGTAAGCCAACAGGTCGGGGCAGACCAATCCGATGGTTGAATGGGCCCGAGAGTATTCCATCCGGAGGATGATTGGACCCATAGTACATTGGCATTCCAACCCGATGGTTGAGGGGCCTGGGGTATTCCAAGCTGATGGCTGACCAGACCCATAGTATGTTGACATTCCAACCCGATGGTTGAGGGGTCTGAGGTATTCCAACCCGATGGTTGATTGGACCCATAGTATGCTGTTATCGTATTTGTTATCTATTTATGTGTTTGTATCTTAGGGAAACTCACTAAACTTTGAGCTTACAATTTTGGGTTATGTTTCAGGTACCTCAGATGATCACGAGAAGGCGAAGGCATGATCATGCACCTCCTCGTGTTTTGATTTATGATTTTGGGAAAACTCTGATATTAAACATGTTTTGAGAACTATTTTGTAAACAATTATGATTTTGGGCTTATTTTAAAAGTTTTAATTTTTCATGAATTTTACGGATGTTACAAGTTGGTAATTGGAGGAACACTCTTGTGAATCCAGTCTCAAACTAAGGGAAAAAGGATTTTAAAACAATGTTCAAATGGTTTTCAAATAATCAAGGAGGATGCAATGTGTACCATCAGTCGGAGCCAGTAAGTTGACGCCAAAATACCACACTGTTATTTGATATTGTGATATGTTAGAATAACATGCTAGAGATAGGCTAGGGATCTTCAGAAATTTTTATGATAGAATTGCCTGATTATATGATGCCTGATAGCCTAGGGTTCTTCTTCAATGGAATTGACATCATTACTATAGTTGCTTAGTGTATGCATCATGGCTATACATCACTAAGATTCTATAGCATGAGAATGTTTGGTTTGGCCTTATTTCCTAATCTTTTTTGATGAAGGGCTTAGGGTAGGATCAGATATTCGATTGTCTGTATGGTCCAGTGTTAAGTATGATTAGCATACACGAGTGCCGCAAGGTTGGTGGAATTTTCATGGATGATTTGTGTGGAGTTAGTTGACCAGTCTCGTGATGTTTAGCCTTCCTCTAGGGAGTGAGGATTGAGTGAACAAGTATGCTAGTGTGTATTGTTAGGGTTGTCATGATGATCCTCTGAGACAAATACGGGTAGGTGTGGAAGGTAGTATGGGCCCATACTACTGAAAGCACATGACTCGTACGTGTACCAGGGAAGTCACAAACCCTAAGGCTTTGTTGGGAGTTAGTTCCCTGATATGATATGCGAGTTATATGATATATTTTTGGTTTATTTTAGCATGGTGATGATGAGACGATTTGAGGCTGGATTTAGATCGGGATCAGGAGCTGGCAGTCAGGGTGGGCCAACAGTGACTGAGGACCGTATCAAAGAGAATATCCATAAGGAGGTTGTGACTATTGTCCGGGGGCTGATACCAGAGCTTTTTGGATCTATTAAGACCGCAATGATGGAGTTCTTTGATTACAGATATGTGGCCATTGCTAAGACTATTGATGTTGCTGCCTCCGCAGCCGTTGCGGCTGTAGGGATTAGTACGGGTAAGTTTTTTTCAGTATCGAGACTTTAACAATACGAAGCCCCCAACTTTTGATGGAGTTTTGGACCCGATCATATCCATGAGGTGGCTGTCTGATGTTGAGGGATGCTTTTTCACCTGCTCTTGCCCAGCAGACCAGAAGTTCAAGTGCGCTCTAAACCTTCTGAGGTCCGGAGCGAAGGATTGGTGGAGACTTGCTACTAGTTCGTTTTCTTCTGAGCAGAGAGCTTCCGTGTCTTGGAAGAAGTTCTTGGAGATGTTCCACTCTACATATGTTACGCTGGTGGATCGTGAGAGTTTAGCCCGAGAGTACCTAGATTTGAGACAGGGGACAGAGTCGGTGATGGAGATCACCAACATGTTCACAGAGAGGGCCATGTTTTGTCCTGAGTTTTCTGCTTCTGAGCAGTCTCAAATTACCCATTACTTGAGCATGCTCAAGATGGAGATCCGACAGTTTGTATCCACCCAACTCTATGGTTCTTTGTTGGATTTGCAGGAGGCCGCCAATCGGCGTAAGATTGAGATTAAGTTGCAGACAAGGGGGAAGAGACCGGCCCCGCGCAGTTGCAGCCTGTACCGAAACGGTTCAGGATCGCTGATTCTAGGTTGGGGAGTCATAGGGGCCATAATTGTGGGAGGTGATGTTAGGTTCATGATGGAGCTTGTCGATCTTCTTCGGGATGCCATAAATGTGGCAAACAGGGTCACATTGCGAGGGACTACCAACAGAAGGCTCCAACTTCATGCATCAGACTTTGTTATGATTGTAATCAGGTGGGCCATACGAAGGCCCAATGTCCATTACTTGTTGTCAGTCTAGCGCAGGCTCCAGTGTTGGCTACTTTGAGGATCACTGATGGGAGTCAGGGCAGGGTGGAGCCCCCAAGGGCTCGAAGTCACGTACTCCAACTCACTGTTGAGGAGGATAGAGTAGCTCCAGATGTTGTGACTAGTATGTTTTTATCCATCATTCTGTTGAGGAGGCTAGGTCATGCTTTCAAGCTCACTGTTGAGGAGACTAGAGCAGCTCCAGATGTTGTGACTAGTATGTTTTTATCCATCATTCTGTTGATTATGTTTTATGTTATGCTTATATATATATATATATATATATATATATATATATATATATATATATATATATATATATATATATATATATGTGTGTGTGTGTGTGTGTATGCCTCTGTTAGGTACATTCCTAGTGAACTCTTTGTCTGCTCTTGTGTTGTTTGACTCGGGTGCGAGTCAGTCTTTTGTATCAGGATCATTCAGTAGGGAGTTTGATATGCCTATTGGGGAGTTAGAGTGTTTGTTGCGGGATTCTATAACCAACAAAAACGGGTTTTTGCGTATGCGGTGTTTTAAGGATGTGTACTTGACATATTCGGAGTGCCTTATCCGATCAATTTGATCCGTATTCTCATGAGGGATGTCTGTGTGATTGTATGTATGGACTGGATGAGTATGTTTGGTGTCATGATTGATTGTGAGGGCCAGCGAGTAATAGTTCGAACCCCAAGTAGGGGAGAACTAATTATTTATGAAGAGGGCACCAGGGTTGGTTCAGGGTTTTGTTCAGCAGCCAGGACTCGTCAATATATTCAACATGGGTGTGTAGGTTATTTGGCTTATGTGGTATACACTCAGGTTGGGGACCATATTTTAGTTTCAGAGCTCACAGTGGTCAGGGAGTTTGATGATCTATTCCCGAAGGATTTTCCCGGTATGCCTCCTGAGAGACAGGTCAAGTTTAGGATTGACCTTGTCCCAGGTGCGACCTCGATTGCCAAGTCGTCGTACCGCTTGGCGCCGTCTGAGATGTTGGAGTTGTCATCTCAGCTACAGGAGCTTTTAAGCAAGCAGTTAATTAGACCGAGCAGTTCTCCGTGAGGAGCGCTGATACTGTTCGTCAAGAAGAAGGATGGTTCACAATGGATGTGCATTGATTACCGGGAGTTTAACAAGTTAACAGTGAAGAACAATTATCCCCTTATGCGGATTGACGACCTTTTTGATCAGTTGCAGGGTGCATCTTGGTTCTCTAAGATAGATCTGAGGCTTGGGTATCATCAGGTCAGAGTGAGGGAGGAGGGTGTGGAGAAGACCACGTTCTGGACTCGTTATGGACATTACGAGTTCGTGGTGATACCATTTGGGCTCACCAATGCGCCTGTAGTGTTTATGGATTTCATGAATCGGGTTTGCAGGCTGATGCTCAATCATTCCGTTATTGTGTTCATTGATTATATCTTGGTGTATTCCAAGACCAGAGAGCAGCATGAAGAGCATCTTCGCGATCTTCTGGGGGGTTTTGAGGCAAGAACGGCTTTATGCCAAGTTCTCGAAGTGTGAATTTTGGTTACGAGAGGTCCAGTTCCTTGGTCACCTCCTTAACTAGGATGGGATTTTAGTCGATCCAGCCGATCGAGGCTGTGATACAGTGGGAGGTTCCGAAATCTCCCTCAGATATAAGGAGTTTCTTGGGTTTGGCAGGGTAGTATAGCATACTCATCCAATATTTTTCTAAGATTGCAGTACCCCTCACTCTTCTGACGAGCAAGGGGGTGGATTTCCAGTGGGGCCCTGAGCAGCAGACGACGCTTGATATTCTTAGGTAGAGGTTATGTGAGGCCCCGATATTGACCCTCCTAGAGGAAGTTGAGGATTTCGTGGTATTCTGTGATGCTTCCATCACTGGTTTAGGGGCGGTTCTCATACCGAGAGGATGGGTGATTGCTTATGCTTCACGACAGTTGAATCTGCACAAGACACGATATACCACTCATGAATTGGAGTTGGGAGCAGGTGGTTTTTGCCCTCAAGATTTGGAGGCACTATCTTTACGGGGTCCGTTGTACTATCTACACGGATCACAAGGGTGTGAGGCATATTATGTATCAGCCGAACCTAAACATGAGGCATTATAGGTGGCTGGACGTAGTCAAGGAGTATGTCTGGGAGATTCTTTACCATATGGGTAAAGTAAATGTAGTGGCTGATGCTTTGAGTCGTAAGTCGGCTGGGTCTTTAAATAGGGTGACGTGTATGAGGATATCAGTTGATTCTCCAGTTTTAGGATTGATCAGGGAGGCTCAGGCCGAGGGAGTTTTGAAAGAGAACTAGAAGAAAGAGAGGATTAGAAGGGAATTTGACATATTTGTCATGGATAGTCGTGGGTTATTGACCCGGTGTGGTCGGGTTTGGGTTCCAGTTTTTGGTGGGATCGGGAAGATTGTATTGGAGGAGGCTCACAAGTCTCGTTTTTTCATTCATCCAGGGCCTCCAAGATGTATCTGGATTTGAGGTTGAGCCATTGGTGGCCATGTATGAAGAGGGAGATCACCTGGTATACGGAGAGATGCTTAACCTACAGGATGGTCAAGGCTGAGCAACAGAGGCCGCATGGCAAGCTGCAGCCTATGAAGGTTCCCATGTGGAAATGGGTGCAGATTTCGATGGATTTTATCACCAATTTGCCAAAGAAGGCAAAGGGTTTTGATGTGAATGGGTCATTATGGATTGATTGACCAAGACTGCTCACTTTTTGGCGATTCGGGAGAGTTCTTCAACCGAGAAGTTGGCTAATTTGTATGTTTGCAAGATCGGTGCTCTCCATGGGGTTTCGGTCTCCATTGTTTTAAATCGTGATCTTCGATTCACCTCTCGTTTTTGGCAGAGGTTCCATGAGGAACTAGGCACAAGGTTGCACTTCAGCACTGCTTATCATCCACAGACCGACGCCCAAAGTGAGCGGACGATACTGACCCTTGAGGATATGTTGCAGGCTTGTATTATCGATTTTGATGGGATCTGGGACTCCTACATGCCTCTTGTTGAGTTTTATTACAACAACTACTACCACTTCAGTATTAGTGCTCCTCCTTTCGAGCTCTTGTATGGGCGGAGATGTCGTACCCTGGTTTGTTGGGGCAAGGTTGGTCAAAGGGTTATGGGACGGACTGAAGTGGTCCTTCAGACCACAGAGATCATTCAACAGATCAGGCAGAGACTGCAAACTGCTCAGAGTCAGCATAAGAGCTATGCCGACCGACGCCGATACGAGTTGGAGTTTCAGGTCGGCGATAAGGTGCTACTGAAGGTCTCAACCTGGAAAGGTGTGATACGTTTCAGGAAGAGGGGGAAGTTGGGTCCTCAGTATATTGGGCCTTTTCGAGTGATTGTCGGGGTTTGAAAGGTTTCCTACAGATTAGATCTTCCGGAGGAATATAGTTAGATTCACAACACTTTCCATGTTTCACAGCTGCGAAATTGCATTTTGGATGAGGATACAATGGTTCCCTTCGATGATATTCAGGTCGATGAGCGCTTGAACTATGTTGAGAAGCTGATAGCTATTTTGGAAAGAAAGATGAAGGTCTTGCGCAATAAGGAAGTACCTTTGGTAAAGGTACAGTGGTAACATCGATAGAGGCTCCGAGTGGTCCTGGGAGCCGGAGGCTGAGATGCGGGAGCATTATCCCGAGTTGTTTGACACAGCAGACTTCGAGGAAGATGTCTAGTTCAAGTGGGGGAGAATTGTAACATCCTAATGTTCAGGTTCTTCTAAATTTATCCCTATAGTTTTATTTCATGTCATTTTTGTCCCAAAGTCCAAGAAGTTATGCCTTGAAGTCCTAGTGGAAATTTTGTAAATATGGAATGAGAAGTATGACATGCGTAGAAGTGTGTATGCTGAGCGTACTAGGGCGTGCCCTAGTACAATGGGCATACACTTATGTACGTGGGCGTACTAGCTTTAGGAGGAAAACCCTAATTTTTAGGGTTTAAGTGGTATTTAAGCAACATTATGTCTCACCTTCCCTCACCTTTTCAGCCTCCACTTCCTTTGAGACGTTTTTGCAAACCCTAGCCCTCTTAGTGTGTGTTTTGATCTCAAGAGTGTCTTATTGGTGTGTTGAAGTAGGAAGAAGTTGCATTGAGGATCCTTGAAGTGGAAGCAAACTTGTGGATCTTGGATCTTTGACTCCTTGAGAAGCTCCAAAAGGTATAAAGTCCATACCTTGATGTCTTGGTTGTTAGATCCCATTTTTGGATGTTTTATGTTGCTTTTCATGTCCCAAAGGTCCCATCTTGTGCATGGTTTGTTCTTGTTATTTTGATCTGTCCATTCAGACCCTAGGAAGGGCCGTAAGCCATAAAAATGAGGTCCCAATTGCTAGAATTGCTTCATGCATAATGTAGAAGGTATTAATGGATTAAGACCTTGTGTTAAGCACTTTGTGGTCTTGTAAAGTCATAAAGTTGGAAACTTTATGACTCTAGGGTGCATTTGGATCGTAGATATGAAGTATGGACTTGAGTGCTAAAGACATAAAGCACTTAATAGAGTTTGAAGGATGGGAGGGTACGCCCCGCGTACATGGAAGTACGCTCTGCATACTCGGTCAGCCACCCCGATGGTGGTCTTCTGTGAGGCTTTGTGTACGCTAAGCATACCTCCAAAGTACGCCCCATATACTCGCATGGGTCAGACTTGTTGAGTTGACACGGTTGGGTTGACTCAGTCGACTTAATGGGTTGACCAGTTGACCTTAACCTTGACTTTCACCAAGTTTGACCTTGAGGTTATCTTGGGTATTTTGGGATTTTAATGGAATTGGTCACTTAGTGGAAATAGGTATCGGTTAAATAGCTGATATTTGGAGTCAGGCCTCATCAGTTTTGTTCAGTTTGCGACGTAACTTTTCCTCACTGTACTTACGGGTCGAAGGCACCAATGTCGGCCCATTAGATTGATATCCTATTATGCATGATATTGTACTGTAGTGATCTGTTAGATTGGTATCCCAGTATATAGGATGATGCTATGCTTAATGATATGTAGATATGTTTGACTGACTGTAGAATGTTATATGATTATATGTTGTATGTGCACATGTTTTGTCGGTAGCTGAGGTTTCACTGCTTTGTGCGTAAGCTAATAGGTCGGGGCATACAACCCGATGGTTGAATGGGGACGAGGGTATTCCATCCCGAGGATTATTGGACCCATAGTACTTTGGCATTCCAACCCGATAGTTGAGGGGTCTGGGGTATTCCAACCCGATGGTTGATCAGACCCATATTATGTTGGCATTCCAACCTAATGGTTGAGGAGCCTGGGGTATTCCAACAAGATGGTTGATTGGACCCATAGTATGTTGTTATTGTATTTGCTATCTGTTTATGTGTTGGTATCTTGGGGAAACTCACTAAGCTTTAGGCTTACAATTTTGGGTTATGTTTCAGGTACCTCAGATGATCGCGGGAAGGCGAAGGGGTGATCGTGCACCTCCTCGTGTTTTGATTTATGATTTTTGGAAAACTCTGATATTAAACATGTTTTGAGAACTATTTTGTAAACAATTATGATTTTGGGCTTGTTTAAAAAGTTTTAATTTTTCATGAATTTTATGGATGTTAGATTCGGCCTGACTGGATCGCCTTACATGCCTTCAGTCTATCCGGACTGCCCTGGGTATCTTGGCCTTCAGCACAAAGCAGGACTGCCTCAACCCAACCGACCATATCACATTAACATATACCATAACAATCAATAGCCAGCAAGTACATGTATTCATACAAATCTACAGAACACTACCGCATAGCAGCATCCTATATACCAGGATGCAGATCTAACATATCATTACAACATAGAAACATCTTATATATCAGGATACAGATCTAACAGATCACTACAACATATCAACATCATATATATTAGGATATAGATTAAACGTATAACTACAGCATAACAACATCCTATATACCACGATACAGAATCCAGTAGGCCAGCCTTGGTGCCTTCGATCCACAAGTACAGTGAGGAAAACTCACCTCTTAGTCTTAAAAAGATAGATGGTCAATACATTGCTCTAAATGCGAACTCTACCGATCACCTTCACAACAAACGGTAACCAAAACTTAGTCCACAACTCAAAATACCCAAAATATCCTTAGGTCGACTTGGTCAAAGTCAACATTCAAAAGTCAACCCAGCTATTCACCACATCGTGGCCTCCTTGGCTATGTTATGGTCATAAACCGTCAAAAAAGGTGGGTCTCGACCCAGTCGCCACGCCATGGCAGCCTGAACCACCCCATGGTGATGGGTCTGGGCAGCTTAAACCATTAAGTCATTTTCCTTCTGCTACAAAAGCTCCAATGCTTAGATCTTGTCCTCCCCATGGTCTCGATGGGTAAAGTTTTTAAATTTATCCCTCAAACACCTCCATAAGCCAAAGTCCCAACTCTAACCACTAATGGTAACTTAATGCATCAAGACTATCATTAAGCACCCAATCCTTAGAGTTGTACCTCCAATGTTTTTAGAAAGTTTTCATACTCATAAAGAACCTTAAAAATTGTGGCTTTATGGAATTATATGCCCAATACATTCCTTTTTCCATTTTAGGTCAAAAATACGATTTAATGACCAAAACCTCCTTGCATGACATCAAAACTTGATTTTAGTTGAGATCCAAGACATAAAATTCTCTATTTGACCTGAAGATTCCTAAAGTTGCAAACTATATGAGACCCCATTACTTAAATATGTCAAAACATGGAACATGGGACAACATCAAGAGATCTAGTAACATGATAAGCAAAAGGTTGAATCTTGGACACTCACTAAGGTCCATGAGATATGCTAGCTAAAGAAATGATGCTTGCTAATTAACCACCACACCAGGAGCTTCATTCTTCTTCAAAAATCACAAAAAAGCACCAAAAATGAGCTCACAACTTCAATGGAGGCTAGGGTTAAGGTTTCTGAGGTTGTGAGGAAGATGGGCATCACAGGTGGCTGGTCGTAGTCAAGGATTATGACTGCAAGATCCTTTACCATCCGGTTACTTGATGCCCGAATGTTGGAGGCTAGGGTTAAGGTTTCAGAGGTTGTGAGGAAGATGGGCCTCGACTTGCATGCTAGTATTGTTCAGTCAGTGATAAGGTGGTCTGATTAGGTGATTCTTGATTCTAGTTACTTGATGCCCAAATGCTGCTTGCTTTTCACTTTATAGGAGTTCTAACTAGATTTAGCTAACTAGCTAACGAATATACGAAGTTACATATTATGAGAACAAAATAATTTTAGAAGGTTAGGTTTTAACTCTATTGCGTAGCTCTTATCTGAGTCCAACCGTTGTAGTGTGAGACCTCTCATTTGAAGAATTATCTGGTTTTAGTAATATGTAATTGTATTTCGTGAGCTAGTTAGAGGGAGTTAGCGGGGGGTTCCTTCTGTAGCTGATGGCAAATAGTGGTGTGGAGTTTGCCCTAGGAAAACCTAGGATGAGATCTAGTGCTGGGAGCCCTATCTGAGAAGGATAAATGAATGGATATAGAGTGACTTGGTGGAGTCAAGGCAATCCTTGAGGAAATTTCGGATAGATGTGGAATGTAGTATGGGCTCGTACTACTGGGAACAGAGGATCTGTACTAAATTCAAGGAGGGCTGCAATGAAACCAGGGAGCTTGTGGAATTTATGATTCCCTGATATATATATATATATATATATATATATATATATATATATATATATATATATATATATATATATATATATATATATATATGTTGATGTGCATTCTGATGGGATGTCTGGTCTATTTTCAATATGGTGACATTACAAGGCAGACATATTGGCAGTTTTGGTGCTGGAGAGGGCTCGAGCTTAGGATCTGGAGTCGATCAGCTAGATGACCAGACGAGGGTATTCTGGAGATTCTGGATGAGTGGTTGAGCGCCTTTCGCACAGAGATGGTGGCCTTGGTTGGGGCGCGTTATTTGACCTTCATGGAGCTCCGGGCATGTGGAGCTCCGCATTATCATGGGGCGAAGGACTTGATAGCAAGCAGGAGGTGGTTAGCGGATGTAGCTAACGCTTTCCGCACCAGACGTTGCCCCGAGGGGGACAGGGTCAGACTAGCTTCCTGCCTTTTGAAAGACAGGCCACGAGACTGGTGGGAGGAGGTAGGACGTTCAGTGGGTGATGATGTTGTTGATGTGATGACATGGGATGATTTCTCGACCAGGTTCCAAGCTGATTTTGTACCAGTGATTAAGGTGAAACAGTTGGCGCGAGAGTTTCAGGATGTCAGCCAGACTACGAAGATAGGAGAGGGAACTTCTGGTTCCGCAGTATGTGGCGGGCGAGGAGATGAAGAAGGCCTGGTACCATGAGATGTTAAGGAGTGACATTCGACAGTTTGTGAGCCGATCCAACTGCAAGACGCTGGAGGATATGATATCGAGTGCTGAGAGAGATTGATCTTGAGATGGAGAGGAAGAGGAAGTCGGATGAGGTTCAAGTATCAGGGGTTCGTGAAATAGGCTCAACGTTGTTGATACGAGAGGGAAGGGCCAGCAAGGTACATGCCGCTGTGGAAAGTGCGGCAGGTCATACGAGGGGACGTGCAGGATGGGTGGTTCTGGCTGCTTCATGTGCGGCCGAACTAGTCATATTAGTAGGGATTGCACTGCTACCACCATCACCACCCGGGTATCTGATCTGATTTGCTTCCATTGCAATCAAAGGGACCACAAGAAGGCCCATTGTCCGATTTTGGCTGCAGAAGGACTGGAGTTAGCACCCGCTCCTGCAACTTGAAGGATTACTGACGGCCCCCAGGGCCAGGTAGACGCACCTATGGTGAAGAGCAGGGCTTTCCAGTTGACGGCCGAGGTGGTGCGTGCAGCTCCCGACGTGGTGACGGGTATGTATCTTCTCCTTATCTCTATATTTACATTGAATTGTTTGCTTATGTTTATGTGTTTTATTTTAGGATCGTTCCGTGTGAACGATATTTATGCATTCGTATTGTTTGATTCGGGGGCTACCCGATTGTTTGTATCGCTTGTGCTGAACAAGATATTTGTTGGAGCTCCGAGGGAGATGGATTGTCCTCTATATGTCGAGATTGCAGATGATAGGTTTGTTCGGGTTGAGAGGGTTCATCGGGGTTGTACTTTCCAGTTATTCAGCGAGCAGTATCCCGTTTATTTGGTTCCCATTCCTCTGCGTGGGAAAAAGGGTATCATGGGATTAGATTGGTTGAGCCCTAATAGGGTAGTTATTGACTGTGAGCAGTAGTTGGTTCGGGTTCGGACCCCTCGTAGGGGAGAGATAGTAGTTCATGGGGTGAGATCTCAGCGAGGGTTGATTTTGTGTTCAGCAACGAGGGCCAGACGCTATCTTCAGCAGGTTTGTTCTGATTATGTCGCCTATGTTATGGATAACCGGGATAAAGGTAAGGTAACCGTGGATGATTTGCCAATTGTGCAGGATTATCCAGATGTATTCCCCGAGGATTTTTCTAGGGTGCCTCCGGAGAGCCAGGTTGAGTTTAGGATTGATCTGGTTCTAGGTGTGGCTCCGATAGCCAAAGCACCGTATTAATTGGCTCCTGCTGAGATACAACAGCTGTCTACACATCTGCAGGAGTTGTTAGACAAAGGATTTATTCGACCGAGCAGTTCGCCTTGGAGAGCACCGATTATGTTTGTGAAGAACAAGGATGGTTCTCACCGTATGTGTATCGACTACCGGGAGCTGAATAAGGTAACGATGAAGAACCGTTATCCACTCCCGAGGATTGACGATCTTTTTGACCAGCTTCAGGGTGCATCTTGGATCTATAAGATTGATTTGTGATCGGGTTATCATGAAATGCGGGTTAGGGATGAGGATGTGCAGAAGACCGCTTTCCGGACTCGTTATGGTCATTACGAGTTCGTGGTGATGCCTTTTGTGCTGACCAATGCTCCATCCGCGTTCATGGATCTCATGAACCACGTGTGCAAACCAATGCTGGAACGGTTTGTGATAGTATTCATTGATGATATCTTATTTTATTCCAAGACTCAAGAGCAACACGAGGAGTACTTGAGGGAGGTTCTAGAGGCATTGAGGAGGGAGAGACTATTCGCAAAGTTCTCCAACTGTGAGTTTTGGTTGCGCGAGGTGTAGTTTCTGGGGCACCATGTCAACCAGAATGGTATTCTGGTCGATCCGGACAAGGTTGAGGCTGTGATACAGTGGGAGGTTTTGACGTCTCCATCTGAGATTCAGATTTTTCTTGGTGTGGCGGGTTATTATCGGAGATTCATACAGGATTTCTCCAAGATAGCTGTTCCTTTGACCCGACTGACAAAGAAGATGGTTACATTTTGTTGGGGGCCTGAGCAGCAGGCAGCTTTTAAGACTTTGAGGCAGCGGTTGTGTGAGGTGCCGATTCTGACCCTGCCAGAGGGTGCTGATGATTTTGTGGTTTATTGTGATGCATCGATCTCAGGATTGGGGGTAGTGTTGATGCAGATGGGTCACGTGATCGCTTATGCCTTGAGACACCTGGAGCCTCATGATGTGAATTATTCGACGCATGATTTGGAGTTGGGGGCCATGGTTTTCCCCCTCAAGATTTGGCGGCATTGCCACTATGGGGTTCGTTGTACTATTTACACGGATCACAAGAGCCTGAGGTAGTTGATGGATCAGTCGAACCTGAATATGAGGCAACATCGATGGTTGGATGTGGTGAAGGATTATGATTGCGAAATCCTTTATCACCCGAGGAAGGCCAATGTAGTGGTCAATGCTCTCAGCTGCAAGGTGGTCGCGGCTACGTTCAAAGATATATGTTTGAGGATGACCGTGATTACTCCATTGTTAGAGCAGATTCATGAGGCTCAGATTGAGTCTGTGAAGGAAGAGCACCAAAACAGCGAGTGTATTATGGGTCAGGTAGCTTCCTTCGATTATGATAGTCGTGGATTGTTGACTTTGCACCGACAAGTTTGGGTTTCGTATAGGGGCGTTGTACACCGGATTCTAATGGAGGAGGCCCATAAGTCTAGGTTCTCCATTCATCCCGGGGCGACGAAGATGTATAGGGATCTTCGTCCTGATTATTAGTGTCCCTCCATGAAGCGGGATGTGGCATGGTACGTGGAGCAGCGCTTGACTTTCGGGATAGTCAAGGTCGAGCATCAGCGTCCTCATGGTAATATGCAGCCGTTGGAGATTCTCGTATGGATCGTTTGACCAAGAGTGCGCATTTCATTCCGATTCAGGAGAATATTTCCACAGAGAACTTGGATGAGGTTTATATCTGGGAGGTTGTGGCATGTCATAGGGTGCCGGTATCAGTGGTTTCCGATAGAGATGTCTTGTTCACTTCCAGGTGTTGGAAGAGGTTCCATGACGAGTTGGGTACTCGTCTCCATTTTAGCACAACATTTCATCTGCATACTGATGGTCAGAGTGATCGGACTACTCAGACCCTCGAGGATACGTTGCGAGCTTGTGTTCTAGATTTCGGTGGGAGTTGGGATACGTATCTTCCATTAGCGGAATTTTCGTATAACAATAGTTATCATGCGAGCATCGATCAACCTCCTTTCAAGATGCTCTATGGGAGGAAGTGTAGGACCCTGATTTGTTGGGTCGAGATCGGTCAGCGGGTTATGGGAAGTACCGAGGTGGTACTCATGACCACTGAGCTGATTCAACAGGTTTGGAGCAGGCTCCAGACATCTCAGGGTCTACAGAAGAGTTATACCGATAGATGCCGGTTAGACTTAGAGTTTCAGGTGGGAGATATGGTTCTCCTGAAGGTGTCACCTTAGAAAGGGGTCATCCGGTTCAGGAAGCGGGGCAAGCTGGGCGCTAGGTATATTAGTCCCTTCAGGGTTTTGGCTCGATGGGCCGGGTTGCAAATCGTTTAGATCTTCCATCCGAGCTCAGTCAGATTCATAGCACATTTCATATCTATTAAATGTGGAAATGCTTAGTGGATGATTCCGTAGTGGTACCTTTGGAGGATATTCAGGTGGATGACTGCCTGAATTATATTGAGAGACTGGCGCCGATTCTGAATCGGAAGACGAAAACCTTGAGCAACAAGGTGGTCGAGTTGGTGAAGGTGCAATAGCAGCACCACAAGGGTTCGAAGTTGACTTGGGAACCTGAGGATGAGATGAGGGAGCACTATCCGGAGATGTTTGGCGCAACGGACTTCAAGGATAAAATCTAATACAAGTGGGGGAGAATTGAAACACGTGAATACTGGTATGTTTCTTATTTTGCCCTTGTTATTATGAAAATTTGCATGTTGACCCTTGTTATTATGGATAGCCTCTTTACCAACCTCTATTTCCATAAAAACCCTAAATCGACCCTTAAGCCTCTTTGTGGTGTTATTGAGCTATTAAGAAGACTTTGGTGTCCATTTTTGCATTTGTGAAGGAAGTAGAGAAGCTTGAAGTTGCCTTGCTTAGTGAGAAGGTTTTGGATCCAGAATCATCATCTTGTGTGCAAGCTTTCTGAGGTATCAAGTTTACATCTTGGCTTGTAAATGTTTAGATCTCTTCATATATATTTTTTTGGTATGCTTTTGGTCCCTTGTTGGGTTGATGGAAAAGTTAAGTCGTTTTTAGGGCTTGTTCTTTTAGATATGAGTTGTATTGGACTCCTTTAGCATAAAGGTGCAAGCTTTGTGGGATTTTTGGTTAGAAGCATGCTTTCAGTCGCTTATTAAGTCCCTTTCAAGCTTAAGAACTTCATTTAGCCATGCATGAATGTAAACTTAGCAACTTTACGTGATAGTCCAGCTCAAGGAAGTCAGATCTGCGTTTTGGAGCTATGTCTTAAACGATTAAGGACTGAAATCGAGTTTTGGCTTAATAGGTGAGCACTTTGGGCGTACAAGTAGGTACACTTAACGTACAATCCCTCAAGCGAGTACGCTACACGTACTTGCTGGGTATGCCCCGCGTACTCAGTTTGGTGGATTTAGCAAGTTTGGGCTTCGGATCTGGGCTATTCTTTGGGCTTAGTGGCTTGGGGCCTTGTTGGGCCACCTGAATGTAAGAGTTTGGAGTAGGAAAAAATAGTGGGCCTTAGGGTAAGGCGCATGTAGGTATTTGGGGCCCAATCTGGAAAATTGGGCCATATGTGGGCCTTGGATGGATAATTTGTTTTTTGGCCTTTTAGATTGAAAGTTTGGGCCTTAGTCTTGGACCAAACAAGGTAAGGTGTAAAATGGTATTTTTACCCTAAGTATGGATCGAAGGATATAGATTTAACTCCAATTGTTAATTGGGTGTTATTTGATATTGATAGCTTGGGGATTTGTCGGACCAACAGACAGGGATTATCAATGTGATTCAATAGTCCGAGGTGAGTTTCATCACCACGTTTAGCGGGTCGAAGGCACCAATGCCGACCCATGATCTGTTATGTTAGAATACTCATTGTATGTGTGACACTAGTATATGTATGTGCTTCTATGCTTACTGGGCGGGGCCTGATGGTTACTCTGTATGCTATTACTTATTATGTAGTATGAATTGCATGTGGGGGTGCCCGCTATGCGAGCTAGGGCGGGGCCCATTATACTCATTAGGCGGGGCCTGTTGTACGAGTTAGGGTGAGGCCTTTTATACTCTCTGGGCGAGGCGCGTTATAATCTTTGGGCGGGTCCCATTATGTGTTATATGTTTGGTATGCCGAATCTTGGGGAACTCATTAATCTTTGTGATTACGGTTTTCAGTTTATGTTTCAGGTACTTCCAGTTCCAAGGGGAAGGGCTCAGGATGATTGCAGAGCACACACACCACCTCGTTCCGCTTTTTGTGTTTTACTCTGATTGTTATGATGTTTGACACATTATTTTGTTTGGCTAGTATCGATGATGTTTTGGAAATACTGGTTTTACTAAATTAAATATGAAAATTTTGGGTCTTATTTTTGGGACGTTCCAAAAGTCAATTACATTTATTTCGTTACAATTTCCTAAATACCTATCTATCTACTAAAACTAATATCATCCTTCAAACCAATGCTCCTAGCATGCTGAATGTGTTTAGCCCTATTCCGACCCTTTGTGAGGGAATCTACTGGGTTCTCTTCTGTTGACACCCTCTTCACAACGAGATGACCCTCTTCTAATCTATGTCTAATAAAATGGTATTTTCTGTTGATATTCCTTGATTTTCCATGATCTTTAGGTTCCTTTGTTAAGGCAACCGCCGCTTCATTATAAAAAAAACTCCATTGGCTCCTTGATGGATGGAACAATTCTAAGATCTTAAATGAAGTTCTTTAACCAAATTTCCTCCTTTGATGCTTCGCTCGCTGCTATGTACTCCGATTCATAGGTAGAATCAGCCACTCTCTCCCGTATGGAACTTTTCCTAGTTACTGTTCCTCCATTAAGAGTAAACACCAAACCTGATTGAGAACGGAAGTTGTCTCTGTCTGTCTGATAGCTAGCATCACTATACCCGGTTACTCTTAGGTTATCACTGCCACCAAGCACAAGGACACAGTCCTTAGTTCTTCACAGATACTTAAGAATATTCTTAACTGTTATCCAGTGAGCTCTACCTGGATTTCCCTAATAACGACTTACCATGCTCAAAGAAAAACCACATCAGGGCGAGTACATGTCATAGCATACATGATAGATCCAACAGCGGAAGCATATGGAACTCTACTCATTTCTGCTATCTTTGTATTAGTACTCGGGCTCTAAGTCTTACTCAGTTTGGTATTACTCTGTAGAGGCAGTTCTCCTTTCTTGGAATTTTCCTTACTAAAATGCATTAGTACCTTTTCCAAATACATACTTTGACTAAGTCCAATTAACTTTTTACACCTGTCTCTTAAAATCATTATACCTAGAATATAAGTAGCCTCTCCTAGATCCTTCATGGCGTAATACTTTCCAAGCCTAGACTTAACGTCTCGTAAAGTTGGAATGTCGTTTCCTATAAGAAGTATGTCATTAACATCCAATACCAGGAAGGTTACTATACTCCCACTAGCTTTGACGTATATAAAATATTCATCTTCGCTTCTAGAGAAACTAAACTCTTTGACCTTCTCGTCAAAGCAAAGATTACATCATCGAGAATCTTGTTTCAATCCATAGATTGATATCTCAGGCTTACACACTCTATCAGTTTACTTTGCATCTACAAAACCCTACGGGTGAATCATGTAAACATCCTCAGCCTACTTCCCATTAAATAAAACAGTTGTGACATCAATCTGCCAAGTTTCATAGTCATGAAATGTAGCTATGGCTAGCATTACCCTAATAGATTTTATCTTGGCCACTGGTGAGAAAGTCTCATCATAGTATACCCTTGGGGTTTGAGTAAAGCCTTTCGCAAGCAGTCGAGCCTTCAAGGTGTGTACCTTTCCATTCGTGTCGGTCTTCTTCTTGAAGATCCATTTGCACCCAACTGTCTTACGACTTGGTACATTGTCAATCAAATTCCAAACTTGATTGTCATACATGGACTTGATCTCGCTGTCCATTGCCTCTTTCCACATGGCTGGCTCAGGGCCTACCATGGCTTCCTTGTAGTTAGTTGGTTCATCCAAATTGACCAATATGCTATCACTGATAAACGTATCACCTTCTGTTGTAATATGGAAAGCATACAACCTTGGTTATATTCTAACTCTAGTGGAACGCTTAAGAGGCAATCATTCTTCAATTGGTTCAACTGGAATTTCTTCCTCAGGTTAAGCCTTAGTATTATAAGAAGTTCCTTCATCGCTTGACTCTTGAATTTCTTCAAGATCAATAGTACTCCCACTATCCTCTTTGCATATAAGCTCTCTCTCGTGAAAGACTGACCTTCGTACTACGAAGACCATGTTCTCACTTGGTCTGTAGAACAAATATCCAAAGGACTTTTGTGGGTAGCCGATGAAAATATATCTCTCACTTCGAGGTTCAAGCTTGTCGTGAGTCTCTCATCTAACGAAAGGTTCACAACCCCAAACCTTGATATGTGCCAATGTGGGAACCTTCCATGTCCACATTTCCTGATGTGTTTTGCAACTTTCTTTATTGGGACAAGATTAAGAATGTGGGTGCAGTCTCTAAGGCGTACCCTTAGAATGAGATTGGAAGTGAAGCTCGACTCATCATGGAACAAACCATGTCCAACAAGGTTCGATTACGCCTCTCAGTTACACCATTAAGTTGTGGTATCCTAGGAGGAGATAATTGTGAAACTATTCCACATTCCTTAAGGTAGTCATGGAACTCGATACTAAGATACTTCCCGCCTCCATCGGCTTTAAGCATCTTTATTTTCCTGCCCAATTGATTCTCGACTTCTTTTTTGAACTCTATAAACTTTTCAAAGGTTTCTGACTTATGCTTGATTAAGTAGATATAGCCGTACCTGCTACAATCATCGGTAAAAGTCACATATAATCGACTTCCATCCCTTGTGGTGGATCTGAAGGGCCCACACACATCTATGTGTATGAGATCCAACAATCTTTCACCTCTTTCACAAGAACCAATGAAAGGTGATTTTGTCATCTTTCCCATTAAACAACACTCGCATGTGTCATATGACCTCAAGTCAAATGATTCCAGCACTCTATCTTTTTGGAGTTGGGCCATGCATTTCTTGTTGAGATGTCCAAGACGACAATGCCACAAGCAGGATTTGTCTATACCATTAGACGCATCAATATGCAAAACACTATTTCCTAAATTGTCTATAATCGTCACAGTTTCATACACACCATCACAAGGTAAAGCTTCAAAATAAAACACACCATTTTTATAAGAAGAAATATAACCATTCTTATCATCAAAAGAATATCTAAAACCTTGTTTAAAGAAGGCATGAAATGAATTGATGTTTCGTGTCATCTCTAACGAGTAGAAACAATTTATTAAATCTAAACCTAACTCACTACTAAGAACTAAGCTATAAAATCTGATATTGGTGACAGGTGAAGACCGCCTATTCCCCATGATCAAGTTCATCCTTCCATGCTCCACATCCTCACTTCTTCTTAGCCTCTACAAATTAGAATAAATGTGAAACCTACATCCTGTATCAAGGACCCAAGAATGAGAATATGATGAGTTATTAGATAAGATAGTTTAAATACCTGCCGATGTTGGCTTCACCTTGCCATCCTTGATATCCTGCAAGTATTTCAGGCAGCTTCGTTTCCAATGCCCCTTGTCATTGCAATAGAAGCAAGTGGCCTCCTTAGGGTCAGAGACAAGGGGGAGCATCAGAACTGGATTTTCCTTTGGGTCCTGTACTTGACGACCCAACTTGAGACTTTCCCTTCCGGTTTTGTTTGGGAGGACCTTTCCTCTTCTTCCCTTTTCCTTACCGTTTGGCTAGAACAAGTGCATATGTAGGAGATGAAGAAAGACTTTTTACCTTCATTCCCGCTTCATTTGTTCGAAGGAGGTTGTGCAATTGTGACAAAGTAGTTACATTGTTGTTGTTCAAATGATGGGTCAATATTATAACATCCATAAAATTCATGAAAAATTTAAACTTTTCAAACATTCCAAAACCATCCATTATTTACAAATTGTTTTCAAAATAATCCAATATCAGATTTTTCCAAGAAATCACAACATGAAAAACGAGGAGGTGCACGATCAAGCCTTCGCCTTCCCACGATCATCCGAAGTACCTGAAACAAAATCCACAACAGTAATCCCGAAGCTTAGTGAGTTCCCCCAAAATACCGATACATAAAAAATAGTACACATAATAACAACATGTAATGGGTCCAAAGCTTTACAGACTAGATTAACCTCGAGCCCATAGCATGAGTCTAGCTTGCCTATCGGGCCCACAACTCATGTCTAGATTACTCCCAAGCCCGCAACATAAGTCTAGCTTGCCCCTTGGGCCCACATCTTATGTATGGCTTGCGCCCTCAGTCCTTGGACTGGAATACAAAAGATTAGCCCAATGTACGAGTCTGGAATGACCTGCCCGAACCGGAGCTCGAATCTGGAATGCTCATGAGTCCTTAGTATGAGTATGGCATGCCCTCCCTGGCCCTCAACTCATATCTGGCATACTTCAGGGTTTGTTGGCTATATCACGGAGCAATACAACCTCAACCCAACCCACACAACATGTCGACATGTAACAGATAAATACACATACAGATAGTCATATAGTATCACAGGTTGTCCTACAGAACTACCGGAATAGTATATCAAACTAGTATGCATCTCTAACTCATACTCATCATATCAATAACTACTAGGATATCAATCCAATGGTCCAATCTTGGTGCCTTCAACCCCTAAGTATAATGAGGAAAACTCACCTCACAAGTAGTGTTGAACCGGTAATATCAATCCCAACTCACAGATCCAACAAAAGTGCCTACAATCACCAATGACTACTTCATTAAAATCCCAAAATACCCTCAAAAGTCAAACTTGGTCAACCATGGTCAAAGTTAAAGTCAACAGTCAAGGTCAACAGTCAAGGTCAACAGTCCATGTTGACCCAACTCGTAGAGGGCATCTTTTGAC
Organism: Lactuca virosa; assembly: GCF_052849685.1. NCBI lineage: Eukaryota > Viridiplantae > Streptophyta > Magnoliopsida > Asterales > Asteraceae > Lactuca > Lactuca virosa. The sequence continues at coordinate 101,970,894 of NC_136432.1, read as the reverse complement.
TCATCGAGTTCCTTTAGGTCTCAGAAAATCATGAAAAGCTCAAGGCAACTCGTCGAGTCGTCAAGACAACTTGTCGAGTTCATATAGTGTCCATGGATCGAGGAAACCCCGGGCCAACTCGCCGAGTTGGCAGAGCAACTTGTAGAGTTTTCATTGTCTTAACTCATTCAGCCACCTCTCAAGCGAGTCTAATGCTCCAAACTACAGATCTGGTCCCCTAAGACTAAGATACCACATAAAGTTGCTAACTTTACGTCCATGCATGGCATCAAAGGGATAAAACACTCAAACATAGCTTAATAAGGGGTTTAGGTCATGGAGGAGGGCCAAGACATGATGAAGATGGCAACTTTATGCCAAAAGAGGCCATGAAACGTCCAGATCTGAAGTCATAGATACATGACATGCTCGAATCCAAGAATGACTCCAATATAAGCTAATAATGACCATAAACTCTCAAATTAAGAGATCTAGAAAATAAATAACCAAGGTATCAACTTTTTACCTCAAAATGCATACCACAACAGTGTAACACCGGATCTACAACATCTCCCTTCAGCCAACTTCTTCAAGATTCTTGTTCCTTCCAAAAGAGCACCAAAAATCACTCTCCAAGCTCACACACACACAATGAGAGCAAAAGCACGAACTATGGTTTTCTATGGGCAAGGAGGCGATGAGGGATGCCAACAATGAGAGTTAAAGCCTTAAAATAGGGTGCAAACCCTAAAAATTAGGGTTTTCATATTCAGCCTTGAACTAGTTGAGTTGGGGCCTTAAAAAGTATGTGGCCATTAAAACTCAACACGACGAGTTGGCGCCTCCCAACTCGTCGAGTTGTCCTGGGAAAATACATATAAAGCTTAAAATTCATTCTTGAAAATTGGGATGTTACAACTCTCCCCCACTTAAATTCGATTTCGTCCTCGAAATCATCCTTACGATCCTTGGCATTCCTGACATCCTGACACCTCCACAACTTGAACTCACAACGACCTTCCCAAGTCGATCAAACCTAGCAGAAAATTTCCACCTCGGAGAAACCCAATCCATAATTCCATGTAGCGACCAATCCCACTTCACCTGAAATTTGAAGTTGGGAATCTCAAAACCGGTCTAACTCCCTGACAGACCGCTCATACTGAACCATTGCTAATTTCATTCCACTTATCCCTTAAACTGAGTATCCAACTTCTGATAATTTAAGCTTCCCACCAGAAAACGGAATCACAGATCACATGCTGTTGCGACAATTCAATGCCTCCTTTAACACCCGAGCAAAGATGTACATCACTGTTAGCTCATAAGCACAAACACTCGTGCATGGCCCGATCAGCCTCGGGCTGGAATGCCATCATATCGGGTCCAATCACCCATCAGTTTGGAATACCCAGGGTTTGTTGGCCTAATACCTCAACCCTACCACTCCTCCTGAGCCTCCGTGCCTACGACTTACCGTCGGCCCGTACTGGGCCTTAACCCATCCAAACACAATATGTCTTCAACTAGACAATCAGTATCAAGTATGCACATAATACCGACAAAACAACAATCATCCCACTCCCTGTCGCCTACTAATTGCTCATAGTATACAATCCTGCAGGCGATTACCACGAAGCAACATGCTAAATACTAGGAGAAAGATCTAACTCGGTTCTAAACTCACAACCCGAGATCTAAGGATCTACCATTGCATTCCACCCAAAATCTTTTGATTCATTGCAACCTCTCACTAAACCTGGATGCAAATATTTTCTCCCCGCCGCTGAAACTACCAGTCCCACACCTGATCCAGCCACCAGGTTCCCAGAACCTGGAAGACAGGCACATTCTAAACCAACCAAACCTCCGATTACAACATCATGATGACATTACACCGTTTGCCTGGAACTCGCGACTCGCACCCTCAACCAAAAGATCCTCCACTTATTTCATAGAATTCCAGAATACTGACCTTGCACGGATACACTAGTGATCCCCAATGCGAGTTTCCACCAGGTGCCCACTCAAAAATGACGTCTCAAAATATCTTCTCGTAAATCCTTCCCTAAAACTGATGAGCATCCAGTTATAAATCTACCCCAACCCCTGACTGGAGACACTGCTGTTGGGTTTTGAGCATTCTAACACTCCTATGGTGTACATGCAACCCTATAAACCTTGGATCGATATTTTCTCTATTATACATGCAAGTATTTGATATTCCAAGGTTTCATCCTAACTAGCATAATATGAAGCAACTACACTACAAGAATCTAGTAGAATGACATACCTTTTGATGAAGCATGAAGTCTTGAATCTTTAAGAGCCTAGTGCCTCAAGTGTTGCACCTCAAATGGTTCACACAACACCAAGAACCCTTGGAATAACCTGAGAATAAGGATACTTAGGTTCACACTCATGAAATCGGTTTGCTCTCTTTGTGTACACACTCTAGTGCCTAGCACTTATCCCCATTTCATGAACCATAGACCTCTTTATATAGTGTGGAGGATTAGGGTTACATTCATGTAAACCCTAATACCCATGACCTTTCATTTCCATAGGATCCATGGGTTAAATACTTAATGGACTATCCATGAAAGCTTAGCCCAACCTAAATGAACTTGACCCACCATATATATATATATATATATATATATATATATATATATATATATATATATATATATATATATATATATATATATAAGAGTCCATATTTAATTAGTTCCTTTTGATAACTTGATTAATTCTAAATTAATTCTTGATCAATACTAACTAAATAATATGATTCCATATTAATATATTAGAACTTATAATATGTTAATATAAATCACTAGTATCCTTTTTTTTCTCATTTTGTCTATCCAATTGTTCTGATGCCATGCAACCCAAATGGACCATGCCAAGTCGGGTCAAGTACATACCAATTATAGTTATGGACTTAGACACTAATCCAACAACTACTAGTAACATGCATAAATGATCCTCAAAACATATTGACTGCGCACTTCACCAAGAACCCGACCATATAATGTACTAATACCTCAATAATCCTTGACTCTCTGCTATACCATTACCAATCACTGCTTCGATGAGCTAGATGATCAACCAAAAATTTCCACATTACATCCATTCCCATCGGCTCAGGTGTACCCCCACTTGAACAACCACACGGGACATCATAAAGAGCTCAATGACTTGCTTCCTCATAAGAAATTTCCAACATTGAACCCCAACAACAGCTTGCGAACAACCATAAATATAATGCATACATCCCATAGAGGCCTTCTGATACCTGACTGATACTCCCCACAACCCTTACTGCTCTCTTAATCAAACCAACATATTTGTGAGTCTTCTGATTCCCCATCAATGTGTCAATACTGATAGTATCCCAAACTGGAGAAACGAATAATCCTGTCCATTAGGCCCACAACATGAGTCTGGAATGCCATCCCCGGTCCACAACCGATGACTGGAATGCTCTCGACCTCACACTGACCTTGTCGGCATTACCTCGCTTGCCCAACACCCTAGGCCTAAAGATACTCACCTCCTTCCATTTCCTTTAAGGGATCTAATCAACGTTCTTCACAACACCGAGAAAGTACAACAATGCGGAAACCCTGCCACGCACGATTCACTTATAGAACAAGCTGTTACCCTAGCAAAAACTTACGAAGCCATGGTAGTACACGACCCAAAAATAGGTTGATGGTCAAACTCTTGATCCAATCCGCAGACTATAACCCCAACCCAACCATGCACATAAGTAGAACCAACCCCAATGCTACCTTAAACATCACACAGATATACACAAAGAATTACCACCATGCACATGCTTTGGGAACCCCCAACCTCATGATGGATCGCAACAAGATCCCATACTTGATTGAGACTGAACATATTCTATCAACACAAAACTAGCTCGTGAAGACTTCCAGGGCGATACCGAAGGTTGTCAAAACCTGAGTCCGATAGGAATTAGAATTCTACTCCACCATCGAGGGTAAACATACTCTAAAGACTGAGGGAACATTAACACACTGTAGAGGAGGGTAGGTGACGCATCCCTTTCTCTTAACCATCGCCTCTTGGATCCTTCAGAGGATTCCTGCTAAAAGATGAACTCAACGAACGATGGTCTAGAGCACCATGGCACCTAAACCAGAGAACCATGAGTCCACCTGGGACTGAACATTCCTGCTTCTAGAAAGGTTCACCGACCCACACTTGCCTAATAAATCAGAAAACAATAGTCTGAATAGCAACTGGAAATCCTTTAACGGCTGACGCTCAACCTGAGAATTCCCAATTCTCCCCCACTTAGAACACTAACCATCACCCACTGGTGGTGAAACCAAAACATAACCAAACCGATCCAACCATGTATTACCATACTTAACCGTGGAATGAATAACATAAGCAGAATAATCCTCCAGATACGGATCAAACAAACCCCAAGAGAAACCTGAATTCCAGCCGAAGACCTCTGAATTTCCAATTTATAACTGCTTATAAAGCATGATTAACTACCTATTTTTGATCCAAACATACCTTCCTTGCTTGCAACCCAATTACAATCCAATGCCTAGCTTTCCCATTTCGAAGAATGTGGGCCCTAGCTCTCATTTCTAAGGCACTCATGCCATATCAATCCATATGCGCACCCTGGCGCTGACATATTGTTGCTAACCATAATGACCACCTCCTTAAGTCCTTTATGTTGGTGACTAAAACCATAACCCTTACCCTAAACTGGCAAATCTTTATTCTAACTTCTCATCCTCAAATGAATATCTGAACCCCATCTATCTAAAATCCCTTGATGATAATAAAATTTCCTTGACATTCCCAATGACCTAATGACCCATACGGAAGGTACATGAAGATTCAGGATACATATATCAGGCAAAGCAGAGAACTAACCCAAAGTTACTACTTACCCATACCCAACAAGATTCCAAAGCAAAAACAAATACCGATCAAGGTCAATTTCGTCATAAGATTATTACAGAACGAGGGGGGGTCAATTACATACCAGAGATTCCTTGGGGCTTGACCTTGACCTCCTAAGGAACGATGATCAGTGGAACTCAAATTCCCTCCGCCCCCAAACTAGGACAGATGGACCTGAAATGACCTGGTTGATGACAGTGAAAGCATATATGATCCTTCTTACAATCCTGTTGCACATGCCCTCTTTCTCCACACTTGAAACACCCGAACCTGTGACAAGCAAATCTGTGAGTGCCCACACACTTGCCACACACCTCATGATTCTCCTGACTTCTAGTTCCGCAGTCAGCAGCCTCAGACTCCTCGTCTTCTACTAAAAGATCCATCCTCCTCTTTCCTAGTTGTGTCCCCACATCCATCACTCCCCCAGTGGTTATCTCAATAGCAACACCTCTCGCAGTCCGCAAGGCTGCAATTTTCTTCTCGAGTTTGGCGATTACCCTGGCAGTGACCCAATCCACGAACAATTCTTCTTGCAAAATCTGAGAAATCTCCACGGAAATCATCTCCCGTATCTGCTCAACGAACAACACCGGCCTATCCTGGCCACTAGCTCCCAATCCTGATCCGGATCCTGTCTCCAATCGACTCGCCATCACCATACTGAACATAAACTAAGTAGGTATGAGATAAAGCGCATAACATGCCAGGGGAGCCAATTACCAACAAAGCCCTAGGGGTTGTGACTTCTCTGCTACGTGTACGGGTCCTGTGCTTTCAGTAGTACGGGCCCATACTACCTTCCACACCTACCCGTATTTTCTCAAGGATCATCATAACGCCCTAACACTACTCATAAACATAGGCAAGCGCTCAATCTTCACTCCTAAAGGAGGGCTAAATATCTCATAACTGGCCTACCGACCCCACATAATCCATCCTATCACTAACTGCCACACGACCCTCCATTGGTGACAGATAGCTATTGCATGAACACCATCACATACCACATGACTTAAACAACCCTAGAGTAAAAGATTCAATCACACAACGGTTGGACTCAGACGAGAGCTGCACACCAGGACCAAATCCCCTAACCTAAGACCGTTTAACCCATGCAGTATGTGACTTAACGTATTCATTCAATAACTAATTCACACAAGAAAGAGTCACACAACAATCAAGGAGGTACTCCACACAAGATAAGGCATCAAAGATCAGGAAATTCTAACATACGATTCTTGAGGATCCCTATCCTATCACTAGCATATTGTTCTAACATATCACAATATCCAAAAATAACATGGTATTTTGGGGTCTACTTACTGGCTCGGGCTGATCGTACACTTCGCATCCTCCTTTACTATTTTGAAAACCATTTGAAAATAATTTTAAAAATCTTTTCCTTAGTTTGAGACTGGATTCACACGAGTGTTCCTCCAATTCACTCAAACCAAGGCTCTGATACCAAATTGTAACATCCATAAAATTCAAGAAAAATTTAAACATTTCAAACATTCCAAAACCATCCACTGTTTACAAATTGTTTTCAAAATAATCCAATATCAGAGATTTCCCAGAAATCACAACATGAAAACGAGGAGATGCATGATCAAGCCTTCGCCTTCCCACGATCATCTGAAGTATTTGAAACAAAATCCATAGCTGTAAGCCCGAAGCTTAGTGAGTTCCCCCAAAATACCGATACATAAAAAATAGTACACATAATAACATGTAATGGGTCAAAATCTTTACATACTGGATTACCTCGAGCCCACAACATGCGTCTGACTTGCCTATTGGGCCCACAGCTCATGTCTGGATTACTCCCGAGCCTGCAACACAAGTTTAGCTTTCCCCTTGGGTGCACACTTATGTATGGCTTGCTCCCTCAGTCCTTGGGCTGGAATACAAAAGATTAGCCCACAGTATGATTCTGGAATGCCCTGCCTGGCCTTGAGCTCGTATAGTATCCACAGTACAAGTCTGAAAAGCTCAAGGCAACTCGCTGAGTCATCAAGACAACTCATCGAGTTCATATAGTGTCCATAGATCGAGGAAACCTCGAGCCAACTCGCCGAGTTGGCAGAGCAACTTGTCGATTTTTCCTTGTCTTAACCCATTCAACCACCTCTCAAGCAAGTCTAATACTCCAAACTACAGATCTAGTCCCCTAGGACTAAGATACCACATAAAGTTGCTAACTTTACGTCCATGCATGGCATTAAAGGGCTAAAACATTCAAACATAGCTTAATAAGGGGTTTAGGGCATGGAGGAGGGCCAAGACTTGATAAAGATGGCAACTTTATGCTAAAAGAGACCATGAAACGTCCATATCTGAAGTCATAGATACATGACATGCTCAAATCCAAGAATGACTCCAATATAAGCTAATAATGACCATAAACTCTCAAATTAAGAGATCTAGCAAATAAATAACCAAGGTATCAACTTTATACCTCAAAATGCTTGCCACAATAGAGTAAACACCGGATCTACAACCTCTCCCTTCAGCCAACCTCTTCAAGCTTCTTGTTCCTTCCAAAAGAGCACCAAAACTAATTCTCCAAGCTCTCTCTCTCTCTCTCTCTCACACACACACACAATGAGAGCAAAAGCACGAAATAGGGTTTTCTATGGGCAAGGAGGCGATGAGGAAGGCCAACAATGAGAGTTAAGGCCTTTAAATAGGGTGCAAACCCTAAAAATTAGGGTTATCATATTCAGCCTTCAACTCGTCGAGTTGGAGCCTTCCAACTCGTCGAGTAAGTCTTGAAAAGTACGCGGCCATTACAACTCAACACGATAAGTTGGCGGCTCCCAACTCGTCGAGTTACCCTGGGAAAATACATATAAAGCTTAAAATTCATTCTTGAAAATTGGGATGTTACAAATATGAACTGATCACAACAACTTGACAGAGAGCTCAACACGATGTCGATTGCCAGCTCTTCGTCAAAATTCAAATTGAGCTTGATTATCCTATCCACGTATCATTACATTCTCGAAATGTGGTTGCTCACAGACTCTCCATCCCTCATCTTGCTATCAATAAGAGAGTTTACCACCTCATACTTTTCTTGATGAGCTCGCTTATGCTATTTCTCCATAAGGTTATTGTTCATCTCGCACGGCCAGTAATCCTAATAGTGCCTTTGCAGTTCTGGAGTCATTGTTGCCACCATGATGCATGCAACTTTTGTGGAATCATTATAGTGTTTTCTATAGGCGACCATTTCTTCAGGAGGGGCCTTCATTTCGTCAATTTCATCTATATATTTTTCAAGGATATATTCCTTGTCTTTGAAGCGAAGAGCCATTTTGATGTTGCACATCCAATCGTTGTAGTTGGTGCCATCCAATTGCACCTTCAAGTAGATGTCTAACAGAGATAAGTTTTTGTTGTTGTTGTTGGAGGAGGAACCAGAAGCATCAGTTGGAGTAGACATCTTAAACAGTAGAAAAGAAAGTTTTAGTTAGATAGGAACAATCCCCAATATAACACCCAAAATGAAATATCAAGGCTAGGATCCAACTAAATAATTTACAAGTTAGAAAAAGGATGTCGTAATCTAATTGTAAATTACATAAAGGTAGGTAAATGATGATTTTCACCATCAAAAAACGAAATTTAAACGAATTTAGTTTTTAAATGAAATTCCTAGATCTTTTAAGAATAATTGAACTTTTCAATGGCATATTTAATCACGATTATGCTCTTCCATTTGTGACTGGGATACCGAGGATCACAAACAAGATGCGAATAATCATGAAAATTAACTTGGTATACTCGATGTCATTTATCATCTCATTTTGGTGTGCCGGTTAGCCACACGCGCTCCATTAATCAATGATAATTTAGGAGACGCCCATTGCTACTCTTTATCTGTCCCTATTAGTATACCGGTTAACCACACACGCTCCACTAACGAATCATAAAGTGAAATGTGTAATTTCATGGGTTAGCATACAATTTCACATTTCTTCCTAAAGTAACTAAGATTGGGAAATTTTATAAAAAAATATGTTTAGTTACTTTATAATTCATTATACTTATTAATGAGGATTAGGTTGTCCTATCAAACCCGTTTAGCTAACGACCTTCCACAAATCAAGGGAGCGGTGGGTAAGAGTGGATACCCAATTGCGGTCACTTTATAGGTCGCTTCCTTAAACTTCTCTTATAGATCAGCTTCGTGAATGAGGCGTACGAGCTGTTCGACTGACTTGTCTTATATATATAGTAATATTAGACTTTTAATGTTACATATAATATATAGGTGTATTTTTAAAACTTCACCAAAAATATTAGGTTATATTTTAAAATTTCAAAATTAATATTCAATTAATTAATTTAAAAAATAAAAACAATCATGAATTCTAGATAAGGATATCAAATTACATTTTAAAAATTTTCAGTTTTATACAATTAAAAAATATTATTAAAGGTAATTATCCCAATCAATTCACAAGATATCTTTATAACCAAAATTTGAGGATCTGACAGTCCAACACGCCGTGGTGAACAATCACCACACCGTGTTAGACGATTTCGCAAGCCAACACGCTGTGGTAGAAGAACACCACGCCGTGTTTGCGGAACAGAATGAAGATTCTGTTCGCTCCTTCTTGTTCAAGTTCAACCATTGTATCAATCCAATAGAAAACGAAACCTACTCTCTGATACCACTGATGGGTATTATGCAAAATATGTAATCCTATGTGTGCACGCAACCCTAAAAATTTTAATAAATGTTTTCTCTAATTGAACATACAACTTGAAAAACAAAATAGAAAACCATAGAATGCTAGTATATAATCGAAATACACAGTAAGGTTTAGATGATTCATATCTTGATTGTTATATTGTAATAACAATCCAAATTCTTGTGTTGTTAAAGCCTTGAGAGCAAGTGTCACAAATGTCACCCCTCTAGTGGTTCACATCCAACACTAGCAAAGGAGAATGATTGAGAAGGAGGAGAGAGGCTCAAATTTTCGGCTAGGACTTCCAAAGACAAGTGACCGAATATTGTAGGGTTTAGGCTGTTTATATAGTGCAGTCAGGAAACCCTAGATAAGCCCTAATCCAAGGTTATCTTAAACTGGGCGGTTATCCAGTTTCCTGTTTATCTACCAAAGATCATTCTAGAAACCCTTAGGCCATAAGAAAACCATCCAAGGCCTATGGAGGGTTCTAGCTTGCCTCTTGCTCAACTATTGAATAATTGCACTCCAGTCCCTGCACTTTTAATTAATTCTTTTAATCCCAGAATTAATTCCAATTAATTTTTTATTAAATATTAATTAAATATTACTATTTCTAACTAATATATTATCTTCATAATATATTAATAAATTATTTATTTCAATCTATTAATCAAATAATAAATCAACCTTTTTCTCCAAAATCATTATGTCTAGTTGGTAGTCTTGAGGGCAACCCAAAAGGATTGTCCTACTATCAATTTAGGTGTATACCAATTATAGTTATGGGCTTAGACACCTAATCCAACATGCTTTGTGATTCAGGAGAGTCTCCTCACTATACTATGGGTCAAAGGCACCAATGTCGGCCCATTGGCTTATGTTATATAGGAAGACTAGGGGTGGCCCTTGGCATTTGTATGAAAGACCCGAAGGTGGCTCCCGGAAAATTGTATGCAAGACCAAGGATCGTACCCTAGCAGATTGGTGGATAGATATATACGTATATATTGTACGCTAGTTATCTTTGTAATACTTGCATGGAAGACCAGGAGGTGGCTCTTGGCACTTATCTGTAAGACTTAGGGTCTTGGCCCTAAGCCTGGCAAGGAAAAACCATGATGCGGCTCATGGCATAATGGCAAGACTATGGTTGGCACATAGAATTCTCTATTGTATGTATGGTATGTGGTATTTTAGGGAACTCACTAAGCTTTGTGCTTACAACTTATTATTTATGGCTTCAGGTACTTTTGGTAGAAAAGGGAAAGGCCCAGCATGACTACACCGCATCCACCCATATTTTCACAACTTTATGATTTTAGGTTGTATTCTGATAAATATTTTACTTTGATATATATTTAAATGACTGGAAATGTTAAATGGTGTTTATGGTTGAATTAAAAATGAAAATTTTACCTTCCAATTTTTAGGACATTACAAGTTGGTATCAGAGTCTTGGTTTGAGGTATTCGGACATACTCTTGGTTGTATCTAAACTCAAATTGAGGGTTTGGTAAAAAAATTCATAAAATAAATGTTTTAATAAAGGATTATCTTTTAAAAGAAAGGGGTGGTGCATGCAATCAACTGAGCTCGAGTAAGTGATTCCCAGAATACCGATACATGTTTGTTACATTAATTTTATGAGATTTGAATGCTAGATTAGGGCTAAGGATCTACTCAGGATATCAAGATGAGGAGAGATGCCTTTGTATGCCTGTTGTTTGAGCTTTAGAATTGCATGCTAATATGGATCTTAGATGATTGGATATAATTGCTTGATTAGTTGGTATGCTGGTTTGACTTTCCGATGCCCAAATGTTGCTTGCCTTGTGCTTTGTGGGACTCATACTGATGTGAGATAATTATTTCATGATTATGTTAAGTTGCATGATGCAAAGGTTAAATAATCTAAGAGTGACGGATTTGACCCTATTGCACAGCTCTTGATTTGACCCTATTTAACATTTGCATGATGCAAAGGTTAAATAGTATAAGCTTTGTTGCATGTGATTGTATTCATGAAGTAGTTAGCTGACGTTAGTGGGAGTCCTTCAGCAGCTGATGGTAGGGTGAGGATGAGGAACCTAGGAGAGCCTAGGAAGTTCAATAGTGGGTTCGAATGCGTTGTTTAGCGCGTATTAGGAGTACCAGTTTGAGATGGTGACCTAGAGGATTTGGGATGATTCTTGAGGAAGGTATAGATAGGCGTGGAAGGTAGTATTGGGTCCGTATTACTGAAACCACAAGAACCATACTTGAATCAAGGAGAGTCATAGAGAGTCTAGGAAGTATGTTGGATGAGGATTCTTGGGTATGTTCTAATCATTTGTATGATTGTTTTTAAGAATGATGATAAGCACACGTGGGGGAGATTGAGGTTCTGGTTCAAGCTCAGGTACAGGTGTTGAGCCGATTGATGAGCGGACGTGGGAGTTTATCTTTTCGGAGATCACCCGTGGTATTTTGGAGCAGACTCATGTGATCTTCGGTATGGTCAAGGAAGGGATGATAGAGATTTCGGATGAGCGTATGGGCGCGTTCTGTACTGAGATTATGGCTATTGTGGGATCTTGCACTCTTTCCTTCCGTGAGTTTCTTGCTTGTGGAGCTCTCGAGTTCTTTGGGGAGAAGGAACCCATTGCTAGTAGGAGATGGTTAGCGGATATGGTGAAAGCTTTTCGGACGAGTTTTTTCCCTGACGAGTCGAAGGTCAGATTTGCTTCCTATCTTTTGAAAGACAGATCTCGAGATTGGTGGGAGGAGGTAGACTTCATTTTACGAGGAAAAGCCCTAGAGATGATGACTTGGGATGATTTTGTGACTCGGTTTAGGGCAGAGTTTTCACCAGCTATTGAGGTGTAGTAGTTGGTGGGGGAGTTTCAGGACCTTCGCTAGAGCATTGAGACTATGACATATATTACTGCCAAGTTTCGGGAGAGGGCTTTGCTGGTTCCACAGTATGCAGTGGATGAGGGATGCCATTAGGGAGTTTGTGAGTATGTCAGGGTGCAAGACCCTGAATGATATGATTGCTAGAGCCCCAGAATGGGAGATTGATTTGGCGCATATGGGGATGAGGAAGCCAGAGCAGGTGCATGCAGATGGAGGTTCTACAAAGATATCCAAGACTTCAGACCAGTGGTTGAGGGGCCAGCAGGGCTGGGGTCAGTGCAGCACGATATGGTTTGTCGATCTAGGGGTATGGATTGCTACAAGTGTGGTAGGGTTGATCATGTCAGCAGAGATTATCCCTAAGGGATGAGGCTGTTATGTTTCCACTACAACCAAGTGGGCCACAAGAAGGCCGACTGTCCGGAGTTTATAAGAGGAGCGGTGAGGGAACCTGCTCCAGCCACTTTGAGGATTACCGATGGTCACGAGGACCGAGTGGAGGTTCTTGTGGTGAGGATTCGAGCATTGCAGTCACATGTCGAGGGGATCCGAGTTCCATCAGTTGATGATGAAAGTATGTATTTTATTCCATTCCTTCTTGCTCTTACTAATTATGTTTATCATTGTATGTATGAGATGCTGTGTGGGGTGTATCTAAGTCTCCGCCTATGGTTTTCTTCATGATGGTCTAGACATTTCATCTTGAGAATCTTCATATACCATTTTACATGCCGAGAGCCATGTTTAAGGGATGTTTGGTTGAGCCAGATTTGGATTTCGATGTGGGAGGCATCGGTCATCATCAGAATAAGCTTAAAGTGAGAAAAGATCAGTGGTCGATTCGATCTTTGGTAGTTCAGCAAAAATTCAAGAAATTTGCGAGGTGGGTATGTCGGGTTTGGATACAGGATATGTAGGGGTTCCTCGTGGTTTCGGGGCTAAAGAATGGGTTGGTCATGGGTGTAAGATTGGTAGTTTTCAAGTTTATACCTTTTTATTAGGGTTAGATACAGGTTCGCATGGGAACTGCTTTAAGTGCAAGTAGGTTGTGGAATCGGTTGGGTATCCGTTGCGATATTCGAGGTGTTGTTCTTCGTCATCCGGTAAGTTACCAAGGACTTGTAGTGAGGTCAACAGGAAGTATTTGAGATGGTAGATCTCGATGAGATTTCAGTAAGGATTCATCCGATTTTAGAGCACCTTTGATTGCAAAGATTGGCTAGTAATGGAATGCTTGTTCTTGTAGGTCCACGTTGTCGATAGTTTGAATAGTAAGGTTGTGAGATGGATTGGAAATCCACCAAATCCTATGGATTAGAAGAGCGCAGTCGGATCCAAGTAGGGGAGAATCGTTTGGTCTAAAGGATTGAATAAGAATGGATATTTGGGTTTCATTACACATCAGTAGTGATGCATGGCGGGTATGTGGATGGATCTAGGTCGAGGGTTGTGTTAGAGCCTCTCTGCATATTCTTGTCTGATGGAGGCTTTGGGGTTCGAAGCATAACGCAAACACCTAGTTGGGGTATAGTCAGATGCGGGTTCGACTCAGGATGATTATGGTTGGAATGGTAGATGTGCGTCATGACCATGGGCGGTGACCATGGTAGTATGGAAGTGTTGTAAAGTTGTGGGGTGGCCGTACCATTCACTAGAATGGAAAGTAGTGGTATAATTGTTGTAAGACTGCGGGGTGGCCGTAGCATTTACTAGAATGGAAAGTAGTCGTAGAAGTGTTGTAAGACTACGGGGTGGCCGTAATATTCACCAGAATGGAAAGTAGTGGTAGAGGTGTTGTAAGACTGCAGGGTGGCCATAACGTTCACTAGATTGGCGGATAGTATAGAAGTGTTGTAAGACTATAGGGGTGGTCGTAACTATATTTGGTATGTACTTGACCCGGTTGTGCATGGTCCTTTTGGGTTGCCTTCACCAAAACAAATCATTCAAATTCCCCCAGGAAAGGAGGATGATGCACAAAATTATGGTCAAACAAATAGAATATGTGACCAAAATGAAACTGACAATATAAGTGCAATATTTTCTTATTTAGTTGCATGTGGTATTATGAATGATGATCCCAAACCACAATATGTCATTGAATGTTAAAGAAGAAATGATTGGGCTAAATGGAAGGAAGCTATCCAAGTTGAGTTAATTTCTCTTAACAAGAGAAAGGTTTTTAGGAATATTATAAGATACAAGGCGAAATTGTAAGATACAAGGCCATGCTTGTTGCTCAAGGATTCTCTCAAAGACCTGGAATTGATTATGAGGATACTTATTCACCGGTAATGGATGCAACCACTTTTAGATATTTAATCAGCTTGGCAGTCTCTAAAAATTTAGAATGACGTCTTATGGATGTTGTTACTTACTTGTATGGATCACTTGATAGTGATATCTATATGAAAATCCATCCTGAAGCATTAAGTGCAAAACCCAAATAAGTGTACTCTAGAAAATTACAAAGATCTTTGTATGGGTTAAAGTAATTTGGACGCATGTGGTACAATCGTTTAAGCGATTATTTGACAAGTAAAGGTTATAAAAAATAACACTATTTGTCCATGTGTATTTATTAAGAAAACAACATTTGGGTATGTGATCATAGCAGTCTATGTTGATGATCTAAACATCATTGGAACGAATAAAGAAGTCCTTCAAGTGATTGAACTTTTAAAGAAAGAATTTGAAATGAAAGATCTTGGAAAAACCAAATATTGTCTTGGTTTACAGATTGAGCATATGCCTAACGGAATACTTGTGCATCAATCAAATTACATAGAAAGAGTCTTGAGACATTTCAATATGGACAATGTCAATCCTTTAAGCAATCCAATGGTTGTTAGATCATTAAATATTGACAAGGATCCATTTCGTCCATGCGAAAAAAATGAAGAAGTCCTTGGTCCAGAAGTATCATGCCTTAATGCAATTGGAGCCCTTATGTATCTTACCAATTGTACTAGACTTGCCATTCCTTTCGCTGTAAACTTGCTAGTAAGATTTAGTTCAACCCTAACAAAAAGACATTGGAATGGATTCAAACATATTTTGCGATACCTTCGAGGAACTAATGATTTCGGATTATTTTATCCTAACAATTCAAAACAAGGCTTGAGTGGTTATACAGATGCTGGTTATTTGTCTGATCCTCGTAAAGCTAGATCTCAAACTGGATACGTATTCATGAATGGAGGTACTGTAATTTCCTGGTGTTCTAAAAACAAACACTTGTTGCCACATCCTCAAATCATGCTGAAGTAATTGCATTAAATGAAGCTAGTAGAGAATGTAGAGAATGTACATGGTTGAGATCGATGATACAACTAGTTTTAACTTCATGTGGACATGAAAAAGATATAGGTCCAACGTTAATATATGAATAACTCAGCATGTGTCACTCAAATGAAATAAGGACATATCAAGAGCGACATGACAAAACATATACCTCCAAAGTTTTTTAGTACATTCAAGAGCTTATAAAGAACCATCAAGTTGAAATCAAATATGTTCAATCCAGTAATAACACAGCTGGCCTTTTTACGAAGGCACTTCCAACTGCAATTTCCAGGAAACATGTCAATGACATCGGAATGCGACATATACAAAGGATATAATGTGACAGATGTCTATATAAGGGGGAGTCAACTATACACTCCACTCTTTTTCCCTTCGCTAAAGTTTTTTCTCACTAAGTTTTCTTTAGCAAGGTTTTTAATGAGGTAGTGCTTCATGGTTGAACTCAGATTTGAAAAAATGTCATCCAATGGGGAGTGTTATAAAATCAATAAAATCATCGAGTTAGACATAGCATGTGGATGAACATTTTTCACCCTTCAAATAGTTTTCCTTTAACTATTTTGTTGCTATTTTGATGCATGATGTAAGAATAGGATGATATGTAGTATAAATATCCATCAAACGTGAAAGATATGAACACATCATCTTGAATACAATCTTTTAAGTGTTCAAGAATCTTCTCAAATCTTCTTCTTTACTTTTATAATGTTCTAGTTTAATTTTGTTAGTTTTAGTTTTAATCACATCAAATTTATAACATAATGTTATTTGTTTGAAACATATCGTTCAAACCTCTGGTTTTCATGACTTTTAACTTTTTCACGACTTTCAACTAAAGGCATACCGTATGCATTACACGTGGCTTTAACACATTATCAAGTTGTTTACAATTAATATTTAATTATTCATTATATATTATTTATGCCATACACCACCTACTAACAAACCTTTTGATTATTTTAAGAATTTGTTTTTAATAGTTTGTAGAACGACGAAAATTAATATAACTTTCAAATTTAAAATACGGAATCAAGAAATTATATTAAAAATAACAAACAAAATCATAAATTCTAATAATAGAAACAATATGAAAAATACAAAAAGATATTTAATATGAAGAGAAAGAAAAGAGGAAATAATAATAATAATAATAATAATAATAATAATAATAATAATAATAATAATGTGACCAACATGTTTATAATAAAAACTATATTATTGTTTATATTCTAACTTTGAAGTATAGTTTTATAAAAGTAACAAAAAATGCATATAATCTAATAATAGAAACAGTATGAAAAATACAAAAAAGAACTTTAATATTAAGAAACAACAAAGAGAAAATCATAATAATAGTTTCTTTGACCAACATATTTATCGCGAATATAAACTATTACTTATGTTCTAACCTCTAAAATAGAATTGTATGTCATCTTATAAAGTCTTCGATCTACCAAACAATCACTCATAATTCTCCAAACCCTACTACCATAAACCATGAATATGAACTATATATATATATATATATATATATATATATATATATATATATATATATATATATATATATATATATATATATATATTATAGGTCAATTAGAAGTCATAAGTAATATTAAATATTATATATTAAAACTGTTGTATTGTTCTAATTAATTATGTTAAAATAAAGAGTTCGATGGGTTTCAAATCAATATGGTGCAGGAAGAATGTTTCTTTTATAAGATATGCATAAATAAAACTAAATATAATTTGCGATTTAGTATTACTTGTGACAATTGTTATGATTAATTAATTTAAAAACTACGAATTTGATTGAGTATTAGTTTTAATTAATGTTATGGTTAATTAGTTTTAAAAATAATTTATTCGATCAATGTTAAAACCTAGTGAAAAACATTTAAATGAATTAACTTAAAATCTAAATTGAAAAAAAAACACATTAATAATAATAAAATGTTACTTGTTTGAACCATATGGTTCGAACCTCAGTTTTCCACAACTTTCGACTGAATGTGCATTACTTCTGGCTTTAACATATTGTTATGTCATTTACAATAAATATTTAATTATTCATTATATATTATTCATATCATATACCACCTCCAATGAACATTTGGATTATTTTGGCATTTTGTTTTCTTTAATAGTTTGTAAAATGACAAAAAATAATGGGTAAATGTTACTGTAGCACAACCAACTTACATGTTTTGGTTTAAAAGGTCCCTTATGTTTTTTTTAGTAGTCTAAGTGCTTAAACTTTGATTTTACCTGTTTAAAAGAGGAACCACCATATTTCTTTCCGGTTTACCGGTTACCATTAGTATATTGACTTTTCTATATATTTTTTAAAAGTTAATTAAAACAAATTCTAAACTTTTTTGGGTATGTCGGTACAAAGAAAGGAAGAGAACGTGACCCTTCACTTCAAAGAACGGCTTGTTGGACATCCTTCTATGATATTCCGATTGAATGTTAGATCTGGAAAAAAGAAGGAAACGTTCTCTTCTTCGTCGTCTTTAATCGGAACACCGCTGCCATTGTGGTAGCCCCTAAATTGGATGGTGGTGCAGGAAACGTTCTCTTGGCTTGATTGCAACAGCCGATAAGTTCACCAGAGCCGTCTTCCACCGCCAATCTTTCTTAGATTTCTTCATTTGCATATATACCAAGTTTATTTAATGAGTATTTTACTCTTAAAATCCATGAACAAGGTGAAACATAAACAGAGGATTATCTAAGATTCAAACCTGGTGGTTGGTTCTGATTCTCTCCAATTGATTAGATCTCATGGCTGCATCGTTATCCCGGTAGGCCCTGCCACCACTCCGATTTGATAGATTACTTGCTTCTCAAATGAGCAATTTGCACATGTCAATTTACATGGATTCAGATCAGATTATTCGACAACTACAACCGGTGGTGGGTAGAGACTTATCATGGTGGTCAACGAGTTACTACAACTTTGTTGATCGGACTTGAAAAGCCATATTCAAACCCATGTTCTTGTTGACATTTTGATGTAGGTGGTGTGATGTGTAATATAGAACAACATATCTTCCCACAAGACTTAGTAAGGACCGGTGTGGAGTTGAATATGTCATATAACCATTGAGCAAAGCATTTTTTTCTTTGTCATGCATTTCATCGAACAGTTGAAGTGCGTAGCTCATCTTCTTCCCCTGTTAGCCTGTTTGAAGTACCATGGCTTGAATAACAGGCACAACCATGACTACTGAAACTGGGTGCAGTTTAGGACCATTTGAAACCGAATAATATTCGATCAAATAAAGACTTTGGGTATGTAGCAGGGGCAGTAAGAATAGGAAGAGCATGTATGGTTCCATGGAATTAGAGACGTGATAACCTTATTCTTTCTTTTTGCCTTAGCGTGCCTGACATTTTTTGCGTTTTTGAGGTGCTATTGGGAATGGTAGAGGTCGTTAGCGGGGGAAGGAAATGGGGGATTAGAGCTTTCCGTCGGCGTGGAGAGAGAGAGAGAGAGAGAGAGAGAGAGAGAGAGAGAGAGAGAGAGAGAGAGATTAATGGATGAGGTGGCAACGTACTATAATTAACCTGCTCACTAGGAGGTGATTAGAAAGGGGTTCACCGGATGACCCCTTCATTTCTCTTATAGGGACCTTTTTTAAACACTAAAAACATGAATTCGTACCCTTAGAATGCACAAAAAAAATAAAAGGGACCATTTAAACAAATACACGTAAGTTGGTTGGGCTACAGTAACATTTACCCAAAAATAATATACCTTTCAAATTGAAAATACGGAGTCAAGAAACTATATTAAAATAACAAACAAAAACATAAATTCTAATAAAAGAAACAATAAGAAAAATACTAAAAAAAAGTTTAATATGAAAAAAAAATAAAAAGAAAATCATAATAACAATTTATGTAACCAACATGTCTATCACAAAAAACAAAATTGTTGATCATGTTGTAACTTCTAAAATAGAGTTTTATAAATATAACAAACAAATGCATATAATCTAATAATAGAAACAATATGAAAAAATATATAAAATAAATAAATAAATAAACAAAAATATTAGGAAGAAAAAATAAAAAGAAAGTTATAACAATAAGTAATTTGACCAACATGTTTTTCACAAAAACTAAACTAATTTTTAAAGTAGAATTGTATGTTTTCTTACAAAGTTTTCAATCTATAAAACAATAACCTATATTTCTTTAAACCCTACTAATATACGCTACCATGTGAACTATATATATGCAGAATAGGCAAGGTCATAAATACCATCAAAATATTATATGTTAAAAAACTCTTGAGAGGTTCTTATTGATTAGTTGAAAATAAGAGATAAAAGGGTTCCAAATCAATATAATATTATATGTTAAAGAACTTTTGAGGGGTTCTAATTAATTAATTGAAAATGAAGAGATAAAGGGGTTCGCACAAGAAAAAATATTGTGTTATAAGATAATAGACGGATACCCGTGTACCGCGCATGAATAAAATTATAATGTTTAAAATTTACGACAAATATAGGCTATAAAAAATAACTAAAGTATTACAATTAAATATAAAATAATTATTATTATTATATGTAAAAAGTTCATTTAAACATTGTTGTTATTTTATATCCTACAACCTCCATTTTGCTTGCGTGCTATTTACTTCAAACTCATACAACTTTTAAAATCTTTATCAAATATTATAACTAATTATTCTTATTTTTTGTCTCATAAGTGTAATATTTTTACTAAATAACCCCTTCAAATTTTATTTTCGTCATCCTATTGCAAAAATAAATCTCAATTACATCAATTTGTACATTAAATTTATCTACTTAATCATAATCAAAATATCGATATAAACTCTTTACATACACTTTTTTTGCAGTTTTAATCTAGAAAACATTGTATGTACAAATTAAATGTTTTAATTTGCCTTTGAATGTGACCGGAAAATCTTATATCAACAAAAACATTTAATTTTTCCAAATATTTGTTTATATCCGTTTTCTTTATCACATTTTATGTGCTCTCTGCCAATATATACATATATATATATATATATATATATATATATATATATATATATATATATATATATATATATATATATATAAATTACAAAGTGCTTTGAGCCCAATGGTATCACATTTTACTCAAACAATTCATATTTTTAATAGTAATAAAAAATTACAAACAAATGTAACACTTTTCACTAAATGTTTAATTCATTAACAAAGTGCTTTGAGCCCAATGGTATCAAGTAATGTCTTCCTCTTTAAGATCGATGGTTCAAGTCATGTTGTGAACGTATGTGAAATTAGATATTAGTTTTGAAATAGATTATATATTTATATTGTCGGTTGAAAAAAATGTTTAATTGATTATTAACTATTTAAACATATTCATATCTCCACCGTATTAATCGAATATTTAATATTAATATAGTAATTAATGAAAAAAGTTTAAAAGTTATGTATGTTCAAATCAATATAAAACTTTCAAAATATTTTAAATATAAATAGTCTTTCATTATTTTTCGAATTTATTTAATAGTTTGATTTAAGTTTTGTATTTAAGCTTTTATATATATATATATATATATATATATATATATATATATATATATATATATATATATATATATATATATATATATATATATATATATATATATATATATAGGGGATGGTTCATGTGAAAATGCAAATAATTTGAGAAAACACGAAAACAAGAAAAACCTATGAGATTGTGCCACCTCAACATTATCTTTTTGGACAATAATTCATCCAAACTTTGAAATACATGATGATAATCGATAATAGATGAGAAATTGTGTCATATTAGCAAAGTATGATTTTTGACATTTTTATTATGAAAACATGAATTTAAAAATGGTTAAGGACGTGAAAAAAAAAGTAATTATTAAAAACGTTTTTAAGTCTATATTATCATAACACAATCCAATATAAACTTATTATCTTTAATTTATTGCTAATAAATTTATTTTTTATAGTACATGTGTTTAATTTTTATAAGATAAAATCTGTTTTCACGTTTTCGCAAGATATTTATACTTTCGCATGAACCTACTTCTTTCTCTCTCTCTCTCTCTCTCTCTCTCTCTATATATATATATATATATATATATATATATATAATGATGCATGATTTATATGTCTAAGTCCAGTCTAATGTTATTGGCCGCGTACCAATAACATCGGACGGGGGGACTTGATGATATTAGCCCATTAGCATGACCTAGACAGCTCTAGCGCGCCAGCCTTGCCTGACACTCCCCTGCTAGCCTCGTATGGTGCTCATTTTCCAGCTTTTACTAGTGCGCGCCCACCAGCCTTTCCTGGTGTGCGCCCGTCAGCCTCGTCCGACTCTTCCGGACAGCCTTACCCAACTCCTTGCTACTTGGGCCTGAATTGGGCAGGCCCAAAGCCTGACCTAGTTGTACCCTATATAATGAAAGTGCCTCCTCCAGAGAGGAGGACTCTCCTAGGTGATTCAGCCGCCACTCTATCATTTCCCTTTAGCTCAGCCGCCACACTAGACTTCGACCAGGTGGCTCAACCGCCACCCTCTGCCTTCAACCACCCTACAATATCATCATCACCAAGATGGTTCTCTCCAGCTAAGGAGAACCATCTCATCTCTATTAAACGATCTAACTTGATTGTCAGAGCCTACTCCCGGGGCAAAGTCCCTAGGGCGGTTCTAACGACTTTGCTCTGTGATGTCCAGATCTTCGCCGCGGTAGAAGTCCATAAGTCTTCCCGGAGGTTGATGTCGCATCATTTGGCACTATCCCAGACTCGAAAGAGCAGCCACCATCTTACTTGGTTTCAAGCTCATTCTTGCCTAGATCTGTTCAAATCTGTTGCATTTCAGCTCAGGTTTTGTTCATATCTGTTCATTTCTACCATCATTTGCTCAGATTCATTTGGCTCTTGCTAAGATATGTTTTAATATCTTTCAAATCTGTCGATCTGATGTGTTTTCGTTCTGATCTATAGATCTGCTTCATTTTTGGCTCATATCTCTTGATCTACTCCACTTTTCGCTCACATCCTTAGATATGTTTCATTTTTCATCATTCCAACACGTCTAAGTTTACAAAATTTCTCTCAGATCTTTTTCTTGTTCACATTTTAATGGCTTGTTGAGCAAGTTGAAGATAAAAAAAAGTTTTATGTGAAGAAAACCTTATATGATCCATTTTTTGTTTATATTTTGGGGTTTGTTCAGCAAGTTTGAGAAGAAAAGAAGCTTTTACCCTATTTTCAGTTCATATATTGCCAGCAAATCATTTTTAGTTTAGATTTTTTATGTAAAGCTTCAATCTTTGAAACATTGGTGTGTAACCATAGTTGTAATGCTTTTTACATTTCCTCAAATCCCTTTTAGTTGAGTTTTGCTTAGTACAACCTCATTCTTTGTTTCTAAATACTAATGTGTCATATGTTTCACAAACCCACCAAACAAATTGTTTATCCCTTTTACCAAAGCAAAAAAATATAGCAAAAACTTTTGACAACTTATCTCAAAATTACACCTATGTTACCACCTCAGATTATTCCTTACGGTATAGTGCTCAAAATGTAAATAAAATATAAAAAAATGGTACAAGAATGGTGTAAATTGTTTTGCCTCTCCACAGCTACCAAAACACTAAAAAAAATTACAATAAAAAGGAAACGGGTGTACAGTATACATCATAAACTAGAAGATAAAAGTAGCTAGTATTGGCCCCACAGTTTAAAAAATCTATTGCAGCAAGAAAAAGACAAAAGGTGGACCCCACCTTGTTTATTTGTCTCTCCAAAAGATTGACCATCACCAGACTAGCTCCGACAAACATCAACTCCGTTCATATCCAGTGAAATCCAATGGTAGCAACTTTAAATCCAACTTATTGACAGTCGGAACCAATCATCTCCACCACCAGTCACCGGGTGAACAGTCCATTCCATTGAGGAGGAAGGCACGATTTCTTGACCTTGGTTACAGTAGTTAGGGTTTCGGTATACCCCATGTTGTAGAACATCGAAAAAAGCTGACATGTGGAGATGGAATCAGGATTCACCATGGATGCGTCATAAGAAAGCCCTAGTAGCGAGCAGAATCGGTTCTTTGAAATTGAAGCCTTGTGGTTGAGAATACCAAAGTAAATCTTTTCTGCAACTTTGTCGTAAGTAGCAGTGGAGTAGATTGTTGAAAGGCACACTATGGGAACGACTTCAACAGTTGATAGAGCGTTAACAAGTGGGGAATATTTGAGACATTCCACCACTTGAATCATGTAAGTATCGTAGATGAAAGGTGTGAGATCGATCAGCAAGTTTTGATTGGGCTTGATTGAGAGAAGAGTGGAACAGGCAAATGTTTCTTGAGTTGAAGACGAATCTGCCATTATTGGAGCTTGAAGAAGAGGAAGATGAACAGTAAATGTCGAATCGCCTGAAATCGCCTTCTTTGCTTGAGAGAGTTAAAGAGCGATGAAGAATAAGATCACGGCAATCAAATCTTTTATATACGATCCTGTGGAGAGAGAAAAATCCGGAGCAATGATTCCACCTATATGGGAAACGACGCCTAAAACAGCGAGATTTGACAATAAGTAGCCCCAATAAAGTAGGTGATGACGTATGATTGGGTAACGGTTCAAATTCACACACCTTTCCATACTTATCCACTTTTTCAAATTTACACTCGATTGAACTTCTTGCTGACTCACCCCGTGTACCTTTAATGGAATCGTTATCGCCATAATTAACCAAAGCAATATGCTAGCCCATCCCTTCGTTTGAAAATAATTGCATTACTTCCTTAGGAACCGAAGCTACATATTTAGGAATGGCTTGTGAGTAACCAAACTAGACTTTTGGAAAATCCAAGATTTTCATGCAAGATAGTGTCAAAGATAAAGAAGTGCATCAAATTATTTGTGGGATTTTGTGATGTCATTTAAGACATAAAGCAGTGGATCTCGGGCACGAATCTCTTCCTTTAAAGTCATGATATACTTCAAAGTGCTTGTATAGATTCCCGTTGAATTACGATCAAATACTTGTTAAGAAGCATTGAAAGGCATCTTTTATATATAAGGCTATTAAGGGTGGCTTCCGCTTCAATTCAGGTTTCGGTACTTGACATAAGACCAAAAACAGAACGAAGTACTTGTGAGACCGATGTAGCCTTTTAAACAAGTAGGTTTGGATCATATTCAGTGACTAGTTGACATTAGAATATTAGAAATCTCAAAAAAAAAAAAAAACTAGATCCTTTGGGAAGAAAAGTCACGGTGAAGGACATTTGCATAAGGATCTCTCAAAATAAAAGGAGATTTCAAGGTATTTCCACAAAAGTGGTTTCGTTAATACAAAGGTGAAAGCTAGAACATTTAATTGTTCACCGTCAATGCATTATAGGTATTGAATGTTGGGTTTCACTTAGCACATAGTGACACGAAACTAAGATCATTAACACAGAAGTTGTGTAACCATAAACCTCAGTGGTTGTGCTGAGAGTCTCAAGGGTTACAGTTATGAAACGAATAATTGATGGAGAATAAGTTTGAGGTGGTTAAAGAACGAATGTACCCCTGCTATAAAATTGGACCAAGCAGCAAAACTCTTAACTCAATGTAGAGAAGAGTAAGGTAGCTTATGATTAGAGTGAATTTGACAGCCTAATTGGGAAGACATGATTGGTATTTATCAAGTCATTAAGGCTTCACTCAAAATCTTTGGAGGCTTGGGTCAACATACAGCAGCATGCTTCTAGGGACACTTAGCTAATACAAAGATAAAGAATTATACCTGCCCCAGCTCCATCATTGAGAACCGTCCTTATACACGAATTAGACTAAGACTGATGTAAATTGAAATAAAATTAAAGAAAATATTTTGAATTATGATTTGAATTTTCTGAAAAAAAAACAGAAAGAAAAATATTTTTGGATTTTATCAAAAATGAAGGAAAAACATAAAATAAATTACGAGAAAAGAGAGTGTACATACTATACAACCGAAACCATCACTTGAAGATGAAAAGTGAACCGAGCCAGTAAGAGCGAACCCGAAATGGACCGAGCGTTCGGTTCATTTCGCTTCCAACTTTTATTGAGGCGAAAGTGATTTCGGTACAGATTCAGCTTCCATCATTCCTAAGCCTTGTAGGATTTTATTAAAACTTGCTTCAGGCAAGGCCTTAGTAAAGATGTCAGCCAATTGATCGGTGGTTCTTACGAAATGAATTTCTACATTGCCATCTTCCACATGATCTTTGATAAAGTGATACCTCAGTGCTATGTGTTTGGTCTTTGAGTGTTGCACTGGGTTATGACAAATCCTAATTGCACTCTTTGAGTCACAATATAGTGGGATTTTCTTCATATTCAGGCCATAGTCTCGAAGTTGACTTTGTATCCAAATGACCTGAGATGTGCACGATGATGCAGCTATATATTTTGCTTTAGCAGTGGAGAGAGAGACACAAGTTTGTTTCTTTGACTTCAAGCTAACCAGTTTTCCATCCAGAAATTGGCATCCTCCAGTGGTACTCTTTCGGTAGAGTCCACATCCTCCGAGATCAGCATCTGAGAAAGCTTGGACAAAGAACCCTGACTTGGCTGGGCACCATAGACCGAGAGAGGAGGTTCGCTTCAGGTATCGAAAGATATTTTTCACAGCCAGTAGGTGAGGTTCGCGTGGATTAGCTTGAAACCTAGCATAATAGCAAACAGAGAACATTATGTCTGGTCGACTTGCTGTTAGATACATTAGGGACCCTATCATCTGACGATAAAGGGTCATGTCAGCAGCCAGTTTGCCCAAAGAAGGTGTTAACTTTGTGCCAAACGCCATAGGAACCTTAACTTTTGAATCTCCCATCATTCGAAATTTGGCAAGCAAGGTTTTTGTATAGGCCTCTTGATTAATGAAAATGCCTTCGGGTCCCTGTCTAACATTCAAGCCAAGAATTTGTGGAACCGAAGATGATATCAAGCCAGGATTTGTGGAACCGAAGATGATATCATCAACGTAAATTTGAACGATCATAAGGTGGTCACCCTCTATCTTACGAAAGAAAATTGGTTCAACCGAACCTTCTTTAAACTTTGACATTTTGAGAAATATAGTTAGAGTTTCATACCATGCCCTTGGTGCTTGCTTTAGACCATAGACATCCTTGTCCAGAATGTAGCAGTGATCTGGATACTTCTCGTTCATGAAACCCGGTGGTTTCTCTACAAATACCGTCTCTTCCAGTTCTCCATTTAAGAATGCACAATTCACATCCATTTGGTATACTTCAAAGTTCTTGTGTGTAGCATACGCGAGAAAAATACGAACCGATTCTAGCCTTGCTACTGGAGCGAAGGTCTCTTCGTAATCTATGCCTTCTTCTTGACAATAACCTTTCACAACTAATCTTACCTTGTTGCGAATCACATTTCCTTCCTTATCTATCTTGTTCCTGAAAACCCACTTTAGTCCAACCACATAAACATCCTTTGGTGTTGGAATCAGTCTCCACACTTTGTTTCGCTCGAACTCATTGAGTTCGTCCTGCATCGCCTGTACCCAATCAGAATGATCAAGTGCAGTGTTGATCGTCTTCGGTTCAACCTTGCAGACGAATGAATTGAACATGCAAAATTCCACTTTAGAGAATAGTGTAGTTTGTTTCGCTTTCAGTTGTGATCGTGTGAGAACTTTTTATGTTGGTTTACCAATAATTTGTGTTTGTGGGTGATCTTTGGTCCATTTCGATAGAGGAGGGTAATTAGGATCATAAGAGGGATCCAGTTCAGCAGTCACTTCCTCTTCGAATTTCTGACTGAGTTTCATCATCGTATGTATTTGTATTCTCCCCCTCGAATGATGATACATCTTCAGCTTCAGGCTCAGAATTCTCCTTCTGGACTTGACTTTCGACTGGTATTGAGGATGATGGATTCTCCCCCTGGAATGGTGAATCTTGGTTATTTGGAGAAGACGGACCCTCCCCCTGAACATAAGAACTAATTTTTGGAGGTTCTCTTGAGTCAGGCTGTTCGGTTGCTGTCGGTTGTTCATCTGCCATTTTCTTTGCAGCATCATCGATTATCTTCTTCAAGTTGTCTACCTTTTTGTCTGCAGCTTTGGATTCAGAGTGAATAGCCTTTTCTGGTTCATCAAATAGCAGCATGTATTGCTCAAAGAGATTTGAAATTGGTACCGTAGTATGAACAGATTTTGGAAATATTTCCTCCACGGAAGCTTCGGTTGTCTTCAGTTTCTTGACGTAGTTATCATCGAAGGAGACATAATAGGTCTCTTCAATTTTCTTTGAATGCTTGTTCAGAACCCTATATGCTTTGGAATTTAAGGAATAGCCCAGGAAAATCCCTTCGTCTGCTTTGACATCAAACTTGTTTCGGTTCTCCTTTGAATTGAAGATAAAGCATCTTGAACCGAACACATGGAAAAACTTTACATTAGTCTTTTGGTTGTTCAAGACCTCATAAGGAGTGATGGAGAATCGTTTGTTGAGATAAGATCTATTCTGCGTGTAGCAAGCGGCAGCAATGGCATCCGCCCAGAAATATAGAGGTAGTGAAACAAAGCTAAGCATGGTTCGGGCTGCTTCACATAAAGATCTATTTCGCCTTTCGACAATTCCATTTTGTTGTGGGGTATATGGAGCCGAGAAGTTGTGAGTTGTCCCCTTCTCTGCAAGAAAATCTTCAAAATCTTTGTTCTTAAACTCCAACCCGTTGTCGCTTCTTATGTTTCGAACTACCTTTCGTAGTTGAACTTCTACCTGCTTGATAAAGAGTCTAAGCTTGGTTGTGGCCTCTGATTTTTGTCTTAAAAAGAACACCCAGGTAAATCGAGAGAATTCATCCACTATTACAAGTATATACCTGCTACCACCAATGCTCTCGATTGAATATGGACCACATAGATCAACGTGAAGTAATTCTAGTGGTTCAATAATTTTTGTATAGACTCAAGAAGGATGACTCTGTCGACTTTGTTTTCCCATTTCACATGCAGCACACAAGTGTTATTTATCGAACTTCAGAACAGGAAGTCCTCGAACATGATCCCCAAGTACTAACTTGTTGATGTCTTTGAAATTGAGATGGGAAAGTCTTCGGTGGCAAAGCTAGCTTTCGTGTGAATGAGCCTTCGTTAGCAAGCAAACTGCTGGTTTCCCTCGTATGGGATTGAGATTCAGAGGGTACATCTCTCCTTTTCGCTTCGATTTCAGCAAGATATTGTTCATCTTTTTTTCAATAATCTCAGAGCCATCGTCATCGAACGAAACTTTTAATCCGGTGCCAACCACTAATTGAGAAACACTAATAAGGTTGTGTTGTAAACCTTCAACGTACGCCACTTTTCGTATCGAGAAATCGCCATTGGTGATCATACCATAACCTTTGATCGTGCCAAAAGAATTATTACCATACTTGACACTTCCACCATCTTGAAGGGACCGAAATTCCTTCAGCTCTTACTTTCTTCCTGTCATGTGACGTGAGCAGCCACTGTCTATGTACCATTCATCGTCGAACTGCTCGTCACGCATAACCTTCAAAAATTAAGCAGATTTAGGAACCCAAAGTTTCTTGGGTCCTTGTGAGCCTTTTATAGTACAAGGAATTGTAAGAGAAACATCAACTAAAAAGGTTATTTTTATTAATGTTGTTTCAGATTTTCTTTTTATGGTGAAAACTTTGATTTTATTAGATTTGAGTACTTTAGGTTCAATTTTTGGATTTGTGAATTTGACGTTAGTAGTCTTTCAGTTCTCTACTTTAGGTTTAAACGTCGTCTTCTTTTCGTTCTCTGGAAAGAGCTTTCCTTTTCCCTTTCTATCATTCTGTGAGTGAGAGTGAAAATGAGAAAGATGAGACCTGGGAGCAAAATCAAACTTTTGATCATTGCTCTTACTTGGTTGAGAGCTGAAACTACTTTCCCTTCGGTTCCTCTCATTGGTTGATCTAGGACCGAAACCATCCTTTCGGTTTCTCTCATCTTGGGGACCGAAACTTCTCTTTTGGTTGCTATGCCTTTGTGGACCGAAACTCTGTTTCCGGTTGTCTTGATTGTGTTGAACACGAGAAGCTGAGTTTGCTTTTGCTTCTTCCTTTGACATAAAAGTCTTTTCATAGCGAACGTAATTAGGGTTTTGAGACCGCCAAAACTGTTTCCTTTCAGTGAGATTCTTTGTGTATCTCAAATTACGTTGATGCTTTTCTCTAACACATGTTTTAGAGTTTTGTGGATGTTGGCCTTTTGCTTCAGTCTTTGAGCATGAGTTTCGCTCTTTAGCGAAGAGGTTTCACTTGACACCCTGATCGGTTCGTCTGAAGCAATTTTGGTACCACTTGTGCTTGGCACATCAAATCGTGTAGGTTCATTAAGTGGTTCTGCCACATACCTATCTTTCACCCTCCATGATGTTTTCTTAGATAGACCTTCTGTTTCATCGGCGTTATCAATCGGTGCTGACCAGAAGAACTCATCACATTCATCAGCATTATCTTCTTCTACTAACGCTGTCAGTTCGGCTGTCTGTTGCTGAGTAACTCCCTTAATTGTATAAACTTGATTAGGAGTTGTTTGGACCTTTTGATATACAACAGCCTTTTCCTTGAGGACTTTAGTCTTGTTTTTGGATAAACGAGCGAACTCAACAGAATTTTCTGAAATAAGATTTTTGTTGGTTTCGGGTTCGCTCTTGACAAATTCGAAACAGTCCACCTCATCTTTTACAGATATTTCACTCATATCATCATCCTCATTGAATTCAGAAGTGTTTTCAGTATCAATTTTATTTTCTGAACTCAACTTGGCATTCAAAGAGTCAAATTTCTGTACAGTTTCGGTTTTGATTTTTAGTTTGTCATTTTCATCCAACAAATTTTTGAGCATGTCCTTATGGTCTTTTGACTTTATGAAGGACTCTATTTTGTCAAGACCAATTTTGTAAGCGGGAGATATATCATCAGAAGAAACAACGTTTTCATAAGTTTATGCATCGGCATCGATTTCATCCTCCTTTAACTCAAGGAAAAGGTAAATCATACGATGTATCTTCTTCCCTATATCACAATCAAGATGCAATTGAGTAATGTTGGAATATAATCGTTGAGCAATCAAACAAAAAACATTTTGTTGTTTTAAAAGCTTTAAATTATCTCTTTGTAAATAAATTGTTTCATCCCTAGACCTAATAAACTCCTTCTCCTTTTTCTCAATCCACATACGCCTCTCCTCACTCTTCGAGGATATCCTGCTTATTTGATCAGTTAGGTTAGAGTTTGTGACGTGAGTTTGAGTTAAACTACCACTTATACTAGAAAATTTAGATTTTAATCCATTAAGTTCTTTTTCATAGTTTGTGATGGGGATATGTAAAGAAACAAGAATGGATTGTACCTTATTGATCAACTCATCGCATTCGTTGATCTGCTCACTGACAGGTTTCGCTGTAAAACACTTGTCTTCTCGCTCTTTTACTTCATCTAGTCCCCCATCAGTGGTATAGCCTCTCATTTGTGACATCTCAGAGGTCACCATTAGACACTTTCCTGCAACGTTCTCTTCTTTCACCAACAAAGCCCTGCCGTGAGTGGGCTACCTCACTTCTTCATCTTCAGAGTCTGTAGACCAAACTTTAACACCTCCGAACTCATCATCAACATTATTTCCCTTCACAATAAGAGCATTCATAGTGTTATTAGATCCAACTTTCTTCTTCTTGATTTCCTCCAATCGTCGTATGAGGTTTGCTTCCTCGTCTTCATCGTCATTCTTTTCTAATGTCTTTCTCAACATACAATCTTTAGCGAAGTGATTTTTGCCTCCACAGTAGTGACAATTAAAACCTGAGTCACCACCAAGTTTGGCTTCCTTCTTTGGTTCTTCGGTCTGAGAGACACTCTTCGGTTCCTCCTTTGCTTTCTCTGCACTGTAGCTTCCCTGCCAGTTTCGGTTCTTATTAGATGGGAACCTTCTTCTGATGAACTTCTTGGGATTTGACACAATCAAAGCATAATCTTCACTTGTTAGATCATATTCAGAAAGATCTAAATCTTCTTCTTCTTCAGCTGCATTCTTTCCTTTGGAGATTAGAGCCAAGGACCCCATGCCATAAACCACATTCGTTTCTTTAGTCACTGCACTCTCATGTAACTTTAGTATTCCCACCAGTTTTACCAGAGATTAAGCCTTGAATTGTTCGTGTGCCTTCACAGTAGACACCACATCCATCCATTCGGGTCTAAGGCCATTCATGAATGTGACCTTCTGTTCAATGTCTTTCCTTTCAATCCCATGCTTTATCATCTTACTAAGAAGATGATTAAAGAGATCGAAGGCTTGAATAAGCTTCTCTTCGGGCTTCTGCTTGAAGTCACCAAATTCAGTGAGCAACAAAGTTTGGATTGAATGCTCAAGATCTTCATCCGTAGAATACAGTTCCTTCAACCTGTCCCATATTTCTTTTGCCGTTGTGCATGAGCTTACCAACCGAAACGTATCCGACTGTAAGGCAAACCTGATCATCCTTAAAGCTTTGATGTTGCATTGAAACTTTTCCTTCTCATCTTGGGTTATGTCTTTTACATCATTAACGAGTTGATTGTACTCCTTTTGTGTTTTAACAATTCTTGAAGTACTTGAGTGAGCAAATGGACCTACAGTAATTGCCTCCCAGATCAAGTATCCATTGTCTTCTGAACCAATCACATAAACTTCAAAATGATGCGTCCAGACCTCATAGTCTTGAGTGTATAATATAGGAATCCTTGTCTTCGACCCTATACTATTGGAGATATTGATTGGGTTTGTCTGAGAATCTTCCATGGACATGATGATGTTTGTTCAAAAACTTGTTTAAGATCAGACTTGTAAATAACGTTAGGGTAAGATCAATTATTAAAGAACTACGTCAATTGCAGATGGCGGGTCTAACAATATCGATCAAAGTGGAAAAACCCTAAGATCTTTTTTAACAGAAGAGATGTGTATGGATTACACAGTCTCCTGCTCTGATACCAATTGTTGAGTTGAAAACTCTTAGATCGAATAGATCTTTAACAGGTTAATCAATAAAACAAACAAACAAACACTGAGAACACAAGATAGAATCAAAATATAGCTTAATGGTTCACGAATAGTCACGCCTCAGCAGAGCTCGATTAAGAACTTCCAGTGTAGAGGCGAGCTAGGGTTTGTAGTACAATTTTGAGAATAATAAATGAAAGCGATCATTACAAAGGATGCATGCATGCACCTTAAATACTAAAACCCTAAACAAAATAAACACGGTTGGACATGCCCAAACCGGTAACAAAACTGGGCCAAGGAGCGAACCACAAACGCAACACATCGGGTCCCAGCAGTTTCTCCAATCTGAAAGGAAAGGAGAGTACTTTATTATCATGTTTTATGATCATCTTAATGATTATGGAGCCATGTCACAAATTGATCCTTGAAGAACATCTTAGTGAAATTGTTTCGAATAAGAAGAGGAATGAAATGTTGTTGAAGTGGTTTAATCGAGAGATGAGTCATACTTTGTTTCCAATCAAGTTTTAGAGTTATACTCTAGTTACTTCAAGTCGTATTTTGCAAACTAATTTCATACTAAGTAGGTTTATAAGACCTCATGAAATGTGGAGTAGTATTGTTTTCTTACTCTAGCACATTTGGAATTGGTGGTTGTGATGTTTTGGTTAAGATAAAGGATAAGGTAAGACCAATTCAATGAAGTGTTATCTTGACAAAAATCCACACTAACTTTTGAATATGTGTTTTTCCTCGTCAAGAAATGTTACTTAACTGAAAAACTTATATTTCAAGAAGTTAGTGGGAGTCTTATTGATCTTGAAAAGTTTCAAGAGCCAATCAAGAATAAACCTTTTAGTTATCACTAGCACACGACCTTAAGGTTGATAACATATCATGTTAAGTTGACACGTTCTTATTTATGTGCACCTTCCAGTTGAGTTGGCAATGCTTATGAGTTCTATGGTTCTCATTTGAATGCAAAAGGAAGAGCATGTTGGTCAGTGATAGTACATTGATCAATATGAGTGAGCTGCTTGACAACTTGGAAGCATTGGTAGGCCTTTGTGCTACCAGAAGGCGAGAAATTAAGAATAAGAAAAGTTCAGTCCATGACAGGAAAACTAAATTTGATTTTGGTTTTGTCCTCAACCTTATCTTATGATTGTAGGTTGGAAATTATAATATTCACATGGATGGGAACACATACACCATAAAATCTACGTGGTAAAAGGTTTCGCTCTAATTCATGAAAATGATTATGAGAAAACACTTTCGCTAGTAGATTTTAAATTAATATCATCATGGTTAGCAGTTGTGATAATTGCGTTCTCAAATTCACATATGATTACGACATCCTTTTTCATAGTTCGAATTGTGAGAAATGGCAAGAAATAGTTTGAACGTTCAGGACTTATAACTATAAGTTCTAAAAGGGTTTAAACATACACATATGTTATCTAATGAAAGGTATATGAGCTTAAGAAGTCTAGATGAAGACTTATCAAAGCACCACATATCAGAAATCTGAACTTTAGTAAGAAAGTCAATAGTATTGATTTCTGGAAGTCCAGTTGATTTTTGGATACATGTCAAAGCTAGTGAGAGCATAATTGTTGTGCTATTGGGAGCATAATTGTTATGCTAGAAAAGTCATAATTGTTATGATAGCGTGAGCATAGTTGCTATGCTAAGTGTTGCAAGTTGGCCATGCTATCGATAGGAAACAAAGATTTCAAAATTTTGCCAATTGCAAACTTTGGGAATTGTTTCTCTAAAAAAGGATTTAAGGGAGAGGACATTTATACTTCATTTCAAATATAAAAAGTTTGGATTAAAAGGATTTGAAAGAACTTGGTCATGGGTATATTGAATATCATGTTGAAATGATTCAGCATAGGAAATTCTATATATGGAAATATTATAGCAAGAGACTGATCAAGTATCATGTCTTTATGTAAGACATTATGCATCGAATCCCATATGCTTCAGATATAGGATTGATTAAATATGCTATAATATTCACTTGTTCTGATTTTCCAAAGGTCTAGGGCATTAAGAGGGAAAAGGACTAGAACCATATATTACTAAAGTTGTTAAACAACTATTAAATGACAATCTGAGGTTCGCTAAATATTGGTTGCTTCTGGTGTAACATCCGGATTTCCAGGTACATTAATTATTCATTCATTTTGGAGATTTTGGAGGGACTCGGCGAGTTGATGCTTAGACTCGCCGAGTAGAGTCGCGAATTCCATCCGGGTTAATGACCGGACTCGGCGAGTCGACTAGTGGACTCAGCGAGTCCGCGGTGTTTAATGAAACCCTAATCCCCGGGGTTTGAGGCCTATTTAAAGGGGCTTATAGCCACCAATTGCGGCTACTAGACCCCTGAGTGAAACCCTAAGCGATCTAGAGCGTTTGTGAGGAAGGAGAGGCCATTTTTGATCCTTGTGTGGGTGTTTTTGCAAGAAGAAGGTGACCAAGGAAAGAGGGAGCTGAAGAGGGCGCTATTTTGTGGATTTCAGAGCCAAAGAACTTCATATTGAGGTATATATTCGATCCTTCTTCAGTTTTGGGTGTTAATCCTTGAGGGTTAGGGTTTCTAGCCCATTTAGAGTGTGAATGATGGTGCAATTGGTCCCTTCTTGTGTTGAAGCTTCGGATCTGGATCCAAAGAGGTCCAGAGACCTTAACTCCCTGATCTTTATGGGGTGACATTGGGTAATATGAGCTTAGGGTGACATATTGAGGCCATTTCTTCAAATAGAGCCATTGGATCTTTGCATGGGCATCAAGATCCAGACTTTACGTGTTTATATTGCTTAAGGAGGCCAGATCTATGGGTTAGAGGAATGGATCTGACCTCAGGAGGTCATTTAAGCTTGAGCATGGCATGAACTCGCCGAGTCCCAAGAACAGACTCGACGAGTAGGGCGAGGGTTTCCCATTGTTCACTCAGTGAGTAACTTGCCGAGTTGGGGGAATGACTCGGTGAGTCAGAGGGAAATAGAGGACTGGAGTTCAAGGCGGAACTCACCGAGTTCATATTGGGACTCGGCGAGTTGAGTCGTGGTGGCCCCGCGATTCATGCCAGGTGTAACCCGTCGAGCAGGGGAAAGACTCGATGTGTCATGCGAGACTAGAGGGATAGTGGACACACGTAGACTCGCCGAGTCACCCAAGTGCACTCGGGGAGTCGGGTCAAAGTTTGACCGTTGACTTTGTTGACTTTGAGGGTTTGGTCAACAATGGAGTCTTTCTGTCAAGAGAGGGGTAAAACGGTATGTTACCCTTCTGAGGATGCCAAGAGAGAGTTGAGTCTAGTCTCGAGAGTTATGTTTATGAGAGTATTTACTTTATGTGATCAGGCGGAGGCTAGACCATATTTCTACCGAGTCAGAGATTTACCAAGATATCTGAGGTGAGTCTTCTCACTATACTTTACCTAGAGTGGTAACAGAGTTATGTGACAGAGTTATTGTATGCTATCTATGCGATGTGTGGCACTGCATTATTTCTATGTGATTTATGATGTGTGTATATCAGAGTTAGGACCGGAAGGTCCACAGAGCTAGGACCAGAGGGTCCACAGAGTTAGGTTTAGAGTTATGTGCCAGTGTATTTGTATGCTAATTATTTTATGAGATTTATTGTGATATGTGATATGCATGATTCATAGTTATCAGAGTTAGGACCTTTGGGTCCATAGAGTTAGGGCCAGAGGGTCCACAGAGAGTTGGGACTGGAGGGTCCCACTGAGAAACACTGACCAGAGGGTCAACAGAGTTATAGCCTTGAGTGGCTAATATGTGTTAGAGTGGTATTTTGGGGAAACTCACTAAGCTTCGTGCTTACAGTGTTTTGTGTTATATGTTTCAGGTTTTCTCAGGATCACGGGACGGCACCGACTTGATTGTACACACCAGATGAAGCGTTGGTTTTGAGGATCCTGGTATATTAATTGATTGAACAAAAGAGTCATGTATTGTAATTTAAACAACAAGGGAGATTTTTATGAAAATTGTTAAAGAGATAAACGATTTTAAACGAAAAAATTGTTTTAAAAATTTCAGTGTTACAAGTTGGTATGAGAGCCTTGGTTTGAGGGATTCGGATGCACCTTCGGGTAATCTGGACTCAAACTGAGGAAGTAAGAAGAGTTTTCAAGGAAATGATTTTCTAAAAGTGAATAAGAGTTCAAAGAGAAAGCAAGAAAGAGTAGTGTGTACAATCAGCCAAAGCCCGAACGGTGATTTCCCAAAATACCCTTACTTTTGTATTATGAGATATTTATGATACATTTTATAAGATATTATGCATGCTAGAGACAGGCTAGGTATTTCATATCTTAGGACTAGAGTGGCCTGATTTGTGATGCCTTAGCCTAAGAGTTGCTGTTATATGTGATGTGCTTTTGAGAATGTGATGAGTGAGAGTATTCAGTTGGAATCCTTTTAGGGGATTTGAGTAGAGGAGTAATCTAGGAGAGATGCCTAGATGAGTATTGGGGTGCTTATCGAAAGAATAGTTAGAACCCGCGAGGGGTAGGGTTGTAGAGTTTGGTGGTACTTTTGAGAATGATCAGAGCAAGCGGAGTTAACACCCAGAGTGAGTTCTATGTATTCTTCGATGCCTGAATGCTGCTTGCTTCGTGCTTTGTGGAACTCTCGATGATGGGAGTCTGCTACCAAGTGAATATGACGATATTCAGGAGGTAGATGGCTGGCATCATTAGGAGCTCTTCAGCGGCTGATGGCGGAGAAGTGGGAAGACCAAGGAAGGGCCTAGGGGGTAACCTTAGCCAGATGAGTAAGCTGGCAGAGTAGAGCATTTCGCTGAGGAGCGAGCACGGGTGATGGAATTGGGGAACGAGAAGGTTGAGCAGCTACTTAGGAGCTCTGGGATGGTCCGTGTGGAAAGTATGGGTAGATGTGGCAGGTAGTATGGGCTCGTACTACCGAAAGCAGAGGACCCATACTCGATACAGGGAGTATTCTGAAGGTTCTAAGTAGCAGATTGAGGAGTGATGTTATGGTTCGAGTACCATACATCGGAGCAGATTGAGGGGTGATGTTATGGTTCGAGTACCATATATCGGAGCAGATTGAGGAGTGATGTCATGGTTCGAGTACCATACATCGGAGCAGATTGAGGAGTGATGTTATGGTTCGTGTACCATGCATCAGAGCAGATTGAGGAAGTGATGTTATGGTTCGAGTACCATACATCGGAGCAGATTGAGGAATGATGTTATGGTTCGTGTACCATGTATCGGAGCAGATTGAGGAGTGATGTTATGGTTTGAGTACCATGCATCGGAGCAGATTGAGGAGTGATGTTATGGTTCGAGTACCATATATTGTAGCAGATTAAGAAGAGATGTCATGGGCTGAGTACCATGGTTCTTAGCAAATGATGCTTGTAATTCTCCTGTTGTCCGGTTAGGATTGATTGGTGGAATTTGGACGCGATGGGGTTTTAGGCCTGAGGGCCATGATTGAGTCCGAAGCGGCATCCCTTGAGAGGGAGGTCGAGAGCATTTCAGAGTATTTTGGTAAGATGTCAGATGTAGTCGGAAGACTCAGGGATTAGTACAAAAGGCATTTATGGGGGATTGCGGTCTGAGTGAGCAATCAGCCGATGGAGGAGATGTCACCTTCTGTGACCTGATGGGTGCTATTTATGTTTCATGTGGGAAGTAGGAGAGGCGTGAGATTTCAGTTATGTGTTTAGGAGTAAACCCTACGGGTTGACATTGATGGCGATTTTTCCACCAGAGTATCAGGCAGCATGTCTGCCGCGAGGAAATGATCTATCATGAGCAGGTAGTCAGTGGGGACTGAGATGGTCAAGGACCATATTACACCCTAATTGAGTATAGTAGGGCGTGTGGTAGCGGTATCAGCGGGTAATCCAGTCGAGTTTATCAGAGCGGTGGCTCTTCTGTCTATGATGGGTATTGAGTATGGTAGTGCAGTCCCTATTCTCGTGATGATTCACGTGTTGGAACGGGGGTTGAGAAGTCGAGGATGAGGAGTATGATGATTTATTGTTTCAGTCTAAGAGTCAGTGATAGTACTGGACAGTTGGTATGTTCAGTATTGGGATGGTATGAGACTTCGAATGGCTAGAGGTAGTCGTGATGAGAAGTTCCTGAGGATTTCTTCGGAGATTTAGGGTATTTGAGGTTTCTTGATCTCTACGTGGGGAGATCATTGGGCGTTGTGTGGCACCTTCCAAGCGTAGGTGCGATGTTTCTGGAGGAAACCGTCTGTGGGGTAGAGTGTTGATACGTCAATTGGTGATGGTTCGAACCCTAAGTGGGGGAGAACCGGGTATTTTATTGAGGGAACCAGAGATTTGTGCAAGAGCGGTTAGGGGTTGGATACAGAAACCTGCGGCTCGAATTCATGAGACCAGGGTCATTGGTGATCAAGGAAAGGTGCAGAGCGAGATAATGCATGTGGTATGTGTCTGAGAAAGGATGGGTGTCTCAACGGCAGGTGGCCAATAGTCAGGAATCTGGTGGTGGTCAGGGTCGTTTCAAGTGGAAGACTCGTAATGATGGTTTGGGCAGTTGAGAACTTCTGGGTCGAAGTATGGATTGTATATGCCCCTTTTTGGGGTGGATAGAAGATTATCGAGCAGCCAACTCCCAGGCCGGTATGTGTATTCTTGCTTGGATTTTGAGCAGTAGGGGAAAGGGTTTCGGAGGATCATCAGCGTGTTCTGAAGCGTTAGCGCTTTCTTTGTATTCCAATTGAGTGTTTGGATACACTGAAGTTGCGCATTGGATAAAATGAAGAATTATTTATGGGGTTCAGAGGAAATGTATTGTTGTATCTGTATGGTGATGGGAGTAGGAGATCAGTGGTTGAGGCAGGACATCGTGATTTTCTGTAATGGTGTTCCGTGGTACCCGGGTATAATGTCCCAATTTCGGAGTTATTTAGAATCTTGAGTTTGAGACGACTAGTGGTGTATCATGTATCTACGGTTCCAGTGGGAGCCCTTCGGTTATTGACATCAAGAGGGATTATTTAAGAAAGTGGATCTCCGCAGAGGTTGGTATTTTGTTATAGCAGTTGCCGCCAGAGTCTGTGATGCATATGTGGGACAAGTGTGTGTAGCTATCTCTGATAGTCTACGGAGCATGAGTTAGTGGACGTAGTGTGGCGTTGTAATGAGAATGAGAGTATAGGGTGAAGCTACGTGGAGCCGTAGTATTCACTAGTCAGAGGGTGTTGTGATGCTACGGGGAGCCGTAGTACTCACAAGTCAGAGAGAGGGAGTCGTGGTACTACGGGGAGCCGTAGTACTCACTAGTCAGATGGTGTTGTGGTGCTACGGGGAGCCGTAGTACTCACTAGTCAGAGGCTGTCGTGATATTGCGGGGAGCCATAGTACTCACTAGACGGCAAGAGAGTGTGATGATGGAGTGTTCTCCGAACAGTGTAAGATGCAGAAGAGTTTTAGGCTTGAGAGGCCCTAGTATTGAGTTTTTGGAGCCTGGGGGTTGAACCAGGGGCGAGACTGGGGTCTCCATCTCTGTCAGGGCTAAGTCGATTTTCGGTTGAATTGTAGTTTCCATTTGAGAATTTTGTGACTTGTGTGTCACAGGGCCGAGATAGTTGATGCGAAGAGGAAATCAGTGGGAGCTCTTCTGCGGAGAGCCTGGCAGAGTTGTACGTGAGGGAGGCAGTATCGCGGCACGGAGTATCGATCTTGATTGTCTCAGATCGAGATGTACGTTTCTCTTCCAGATTATGGAAGAAATTCCATAAGGAGTTGGGCACGAGGTTGCATTTTAATACCGCCTACCACCCACACACTGACGGGCAGAGCGAGCGGACGATTCAAACGCTCAAGGACATGCTTCGGGCATGTGTATTGGATTTCGGAGGGAGTTGGGACACGTACTTACCCTTGGATGAGTTTTCCTATAACAACAGCCATCATTCGAGCATTGGTATGCCACCCTTTGAGCTGTTGTATGGGAGGAGGTGTCGGACTCCCATTTGCTGGGGAGAGGTAGGGCAACGTGTGATAGGTAGTA
The DNA here is from genome assembly GCF_052849685.1 of Lactuca virosa. NCBI lineage: Eukaryota > Viridiplantae > Streptophyta > Magnoliopsida > Asterales > Asteraceae > Lactuca > Lactuca virosa. Next base: position 101,929,903 of record NC_136432.1, on the reverse strand, counting down.
CAGAGATGGTGCTTCAGACGACTGAGCAGATTCAGCAGGTCAGGTAGAGGTTACTGATGGCTCAGAGTCGTCAGAAGAGCTACGCAGACAGGCGTCGCTCAGAGCTCGAGTTCCAAGTTGGTGACTTCGTACTCCTGAAGGTATCTCCTTGGAAAGGAGTGATCCGATTCAGGAAGAGAGGCAAGTTGGGGCCTCGGTATATTGGTCCATTCAGGGTGACCGCCAGGGTGGGCAGGGTAGCGTACCGTTTGGAGCTACATGCGGAGTTGAGTCAGATTCATGATACCTTCCACGTGTCTCAGTTGAGAAAGTGTATCGCTGATGAGTTGGCAGTGGTTCCATTAAAGGACATTCAGGTGGATGCGAGCCTGAACTATGTTGAGAGGCCGATCGCGATTCGGGATAGAAGGATCAAGGTTTTGAGAAACAAGGAGGTGCCATTGGTTCAGGTCCAGTGGCAACATCGGAAGGGTTCCGAGCTGACCTGGGAGCCGGAGTTAGAGATGCGTGAGCAGTATCCAAAGTTATTTATGGAAAGAGACTTCGAGGGCGAAGTCTGATTCTAGTGGGGGAGAATTGTAACATCCGGATTTCCAGGTACATTAATTATTCATTCATTTTGGAGATTTTGGAGGGACTCGGCGAGTTGATGCTTAGACTCGCCGAGTAGAGTCGCGAATTCCATCCGGGTTAACGACCGGACTCGGCGAGTCGACTAGTGGACTCGGCGAGTCCACGCTGTTTAATGAAACCCTAATCCCCCGGGGTTTGAGGCCTATTTAAAGGGGCTTATAGCCACCAATTGCGGCTACCAGACCCCTGAGCAAAACCCTAAGTGATCTAGAGCGTTTGTGAGGAAGGAGAGACCATTTTTGATCCTTGTGTGGGTGTTTTTGCAAGAAGAAGGTGACCAAGGCAAGAGGGAGCTGAAGAGGGCGCTATTCTGTGGATTTCAGAGCCAAAGAACTTCATATTGAGGTATATATTTGATCCTTCTTCAGTTTTGGGTGTTAATCCTTGAGGGTTAGGGTTTCTAGCCCATTTAGAGTGTGAATGATGGTGCAATTGGTCCCTTCTTGTGTTGAAGCTTCGGATCTGGATCCAAAGAGGTCCAGAGACCTTAACTCCCTGATCTTTATGAGGTGGCATTGGGTAATAGGAGCTTAGGGTGACATATTGAGGCCATTTCTTCAAATAGGGCCATTGGATCTTTGCATGGGCATCAAGATCCAGACTTTACGTGTTTATATTGCTTAAGGAGGCCAGATATATGGGTTAGAGGAACGGATCTGACCTCAGGAGGTCATTTGAGCTTGAGCATGGCATGAACTCGCCGAGTCCCAAGAACAGACTCGACGAGTAGGGCTAGGGTTTCCCATAGTTCACTCAGTGAGTAACTTGCCGAGGTGGGGGAATGACTCGGTGAGTCAGAGGGAAATAGAGGACTGGAGTTCAAGGCGGAACTCGTCGAGTTCATATTGGGACTCGGCGAGTTGAGTCGGGGTGGCCCCGCGATTCATGCCAGGTGTAACCCGTCGAGCAGGGGAAAGACTCGACGTGTCATGCGAGACTAGAGGGATAGTGGACACGCGTAGACTCGCCGAGTCACCCAAGTGCACTCGGCGAGTCGGGTCAAAGTTTGACCGTTGACTTTGTTGACTTTGAGGGTTTGGTCAACAATGGAGTCTTTGTGTCAAGAGAGGGGTAAAACGGTCTTTTACCCTTCTGAGGATGCCAAGAGAGAGTTGAGTCTAGTCTCGAGAGTTATATTTATGAGAGTATTTACTTTATGTGATCAGGCGGAGGCTAGACCTTATTTCTACCGAGTCAGAGATTTATCGAGATATCTGAGGTGAGTCTTCTCACTATACTTTACCTAGAGTGGTAACAGAGTTATGTGACAGAGTTATTGTATGCTATCTATGCGATGTGTGGCACTGCATTATTTCTATGTGATTTATGCTGTGTGTATATCAGAGTTAGGACCGGAAGGTCCACAGAGCTAGGACCAAAGGGTCCACCGAGTTAGGTTTAGAGTTATGTGCCAGTGTATTTGTATGCTAATTATTTTATGAGATTTATTGTGATATGTGATATGCATGATTCAGAGTTATCAGAGTTAGGACCTTTGGGTCGATAGAGTTAGGGCCAGAGGGTCCACAGAGAGTTGGGACTGGAGGGTCCCACTGAGACACACTGACCAGAGGGTCAACAGAGTTATATCCTTGAGTGGCTAATATGTGTTAGAGTGGTATTTTGGGGAACTCACTAAGCTTCGTGCTTACAGTGTTTTGTGTTATATGTTTCAGGTTTTCTCAAGATCACGGGACGGCCCTGACTCGATTGTACACACCAGAGGAAGCGTTGGTTTTGAGGATCCTGGTCTATTAATTGATTGAACAAAAGAGTCATGTATTGTAATTTAAACAAAAAGGGAGATTTTTATGAAAAGTGTTAAAGAGATAAACGATTTTAAACGAAAAATTTGTTTTAAAAATTTCAGTGTTACATCTGGACAGTTGGAAGTATAGTATAAATTTGGAAGGACCATAGTGACATGTTTTATATTGGGATGATTCTTTTTCAAAAGTGATGGTAATATGGAAATATGGAAATGTTTCCATAGTGGGAGTTGGTTATTGAAATTTACATGTGAGTTAGAAACTTTAATGCAAGAAGGATGTTCAAGGATTGTACTTTGAATCTGAGACTTCATTTCCATGAAATTATTTTTAGTAAAAAAGTTTCAATGAAACTTATTGTAATATTGTTGGAAAAGTCTTTGTTACTTTCATGCCACATTATCACAAAAGGACATTGCATGTAAAGTTGAAATTCCAACACATTTAGAAGTGATAAAAAATTTGGAGTTGTGAAATGAGCATCATTGGAATAATTGTTGGATAAGGTGTCTATGTCCATAACTATATTTGGTATGTACTTGACCCGATTTAGCATGGTCCATTTGGGTTGCATGACATCAGAACAATTGGACAAAATTTTGTGAGAAGAATATATTTATGATTTATTAATATATTATAAGTTCTAATATATTAATATGAAATCATATTATTTAATTAGTGTTGATAAAGAATTAGTTTGAAATTAATTTTATGATCAAAAGAGACTAACTAAATAAATATGGATTAATTTGGTAAATCATTCATTCTTATATAGTGAGTTTATGATCCATGATTCTTCTTGTTGGGCTAAACCCATGTGGTGACCCATGGATACTCCATGGAGGTTAAAACCCATGGATCATGAATAATATGGAAGGTCATGAGTTACATGGTGTAACCCTAATTTACACACTATATAAAGTAGCCTCATACTTGTAAAATTGGTACTTAAGATACACAAGTGAGGGCTAGCCGATTTTTGTCCAATATAATCTTCTCTCAAGTTATTCCAATTGTTGGTGGTGTTGTGTGAAGCATTTGAGGCATCACATTTGGGGTGCTAGGCTCACAAAGTCTTAAGGAATCAAAGCTACAAGAAAGGTATGTCATTCTACTAGTTTTTTTTATATTACATATACCCCATGTTATGCTAGTTAGGATGAAACCTTGGAAAAATGAAAGTTTGCATGTATAATAGAGAAAACATAGATCCAAGGTATTTAGGGATGCATGTACACCATAGGAGTGTTAGAATGTTCAAAACCCATCAGTGGTATCAAAACTTAGGCTTGTTTTCAGTTATACTTGATGCAACTTGCTGAAAAATCGATTTTCTGCTCACTGTTCAGTGAACTTGCCGAGTCTACTGGGGGAACTCGACGAGCCCATGTTAAAATTCGTCCAACTTGCCGAGTTGATGAAGGGTTTTGAGCATTCTAACACTCCTAAGGTATACATGCAACCCTAGAAACCTTGGATCTATGTTTTACTAAGATACATGCAAATTTGATTTTCCAAGGTTCTTAACCTAACTAGCATGACATGGGGAACTTTAAAACATAATAGATAATAGAAGAACATACCTTTTTGTTTCTTGGATTCCTTGAGAATCTTGTGAGCCTAGCACATCAAGTGTGATGCCTCAAATGTCTCACACAACACCATAACTCTTGGAATAACCTTGAGAGAAGTTCACTATCACTCAAAAATCGGCTAACCCTCTTGTTCTACACATAGTAGCCGGTTTTGCTAGCCATGGAGCTTCTTATATAGTGTGCCACATGTAGGGTTAGTCCATGTAAACCCTAATGTGCATGGCTTTTCATATTTCATGATCCATGGGTTCATAACCTCCATGGACTATCCATGGAGCACCTTATGGGCTTTAGCCCAATTCAATAAACCATGGATCATTTGCCCACTATACAAAAATGGATGATTTACACAATCAACCACATATATTTAATTAGTCTCTTTTTGATCACTTAATTAATTCCAAATTAATTCTTAATCAATATTAATTAAATAATATTATTAATATATTAGAACTTATAATATATTAATAAACCTTAAGTGTCCTTTCTCTCATTTAGTCTATCCAAGTGTTGCAATGCCATGCAACCCAAATGGACAATGCCAACCGGGTCAAGTACATCCCAGAAATAGTTATGAACTTAGACACCTAGTCCAACAGTCTCCCACTTGGATAAGTCTAATAACTATAACTACAAGAATAACTTCAGGAACCGATCAGCATTCATAGCTCTTTCAAGCTCTCGCGGAACTGAGATGATGATGATACTCCATTTAAGATAAGTGATCATATAATCCTCTGTTCTAGATATCAGCCGGACAAATACATGGAACACGGTCTTACTTATTGTCCAGCAGTTTGTTACCCGATTTTCGATTTGATTGACATAGTACTTAATCGAACACATCAATTTAGTTCTGACCAGGCCCGGTACAAAGGTCAAAACAAAATCATCGAGGGGCCTAGATATCGCTTCTAATCCATGAAAGAACAAATAAACTTCGACTCATATTCTTCTTCTACTACTTGTTGACTTATACATAAAGACACGTTTTATAACATCGAGTTACCAATGCGTTTTCGTGCAATCAATGTATAACCAACTCATAATCAACAACTCATATCTCTAGGTTTGAAGACTTATATGATATTACCGTCTCACGATCACTCGAGATAAATTCCATGAAGTGATACAAGTGAGCGTGGGTTAAATCCAATACTCAGAACTTATGAGCACTCATGAATGTTTTAACAACTCTTGCTATGTCCAATAACTCAGACATCTACAAGACAACTCATGGCAGTCTTGATTCATATCTACCTCCAACATATGACTGACTGTGGAGAATTTGAATAATATGATATACCATAACATATTTATCATCAAATGTCAATTACACGTTTCAAATTTCAAAAGCTATCTAATTTCTAAAACTAATATCATCCTTTAGCCCTATGCGTCTCACATGCTGAAGATGCTTAACCCTACCCAGTCCCTTCGTGAGGGGATCTGCTGGGTTCTCATCTGATGATACCCTCTTTTCCACGAGGAGTCCTTCTTCTATTCGATGTCTGATGAAATGGTATTTCCCGTTGATGTGTCTGGATCTTCCGTGATCCCTTGGTTCCTTGGATAAGGCAACTACACTTTCACTATCACAGAAAATTTTCATAAGCTCCTTTATAGCTGGTACAACTCCAAGGTCTCCAATGAAGTTCTTTAGCCATATAGCCTCCTTCGCTGCCTCGCTTGCTGCTATATACTCTGATTCGCAAGTTGAATCAGCCACTGTCTCTTGCTTGGAACTTTTCCAAGTAATTGCTCCTCCGTTTAAGGTAAAGACCCAGCCAAACTGAGACCGGAAATTATCCCTATCAGTCTGGAAGCTAGCATCACTATACCATACTACTCTCAAGTCATCACTCCTACCGAGGGTAAGGACCCAATCGTTAGTCCTCCGCAGGTACTTGAGAATGTTCTTTACCGCAGTCCAGTGAGCCTTGTCAGGGTTCCCCTGATATCTGCTGACCATGCTCAATGCAAATGCCACATCAGGGCGAGTACAAGCCATAACATACATGATCGAGCCTATAGCGGAAGCATACGGTACTCTACTCATCTCAGCTATCTCAACCTCTGTACTCGGGCTCCGAGTCTTACTCAATCTGGGGTTACTCTGGATTGGTAAATCTCCTTTCTTGGAATTCTGCATGCTGAACCTATTCAGCACCTTATCCAAGTAGGTACTCTGACTAAGTCCAATTAGTCTCTTACTCTTGTCTCTCAATATCCTTATCCCTAGGATATAGGCAGCTTCTCCAAGGTCCTTCATAGCGAAACCCTTCCCAAGCCAGGACTTCACTTCCTGAAGAGTTGGGATGTCATTTCCTATGAGTAGTATGCCATCCACATACAATACCAAAAAGCTAACTATACTCTCACTAGCCTTGACATATACATAAGATTCATCTTCGCTCCTCGAAAAGCCAAACTCTTTGACTTTCTCATCGTAACAAAGATTCCATCTGCAAGGTGCCTGTTTCAATCCATAAATGGATTTCTTAAGCTTACACACTCTATTAGGGTACTTTGTGCTGACAAAACCCTCTGGCTGACTCATGTAAACATCCTCAGCTAACCTTCCATTAAGGAAAGTGGTTTTGACATCCATTTGCCATATTTCGTAATCATGAAATGCAGCAATGGCTAACATAACCCTAGTAGACTTAATCTTTGCTACTGGTGAAAAGGTCTCATCATAATCAACTCCCGGAGTTTGAGAAAAGCCCTTTGAAACCAGTCGAGCCTTATAAGTGTGTACATTACTATCCATGTTGGTCTTCTTCTTGAAGATCCATTTGCACCCGACTGTCTTACGACCTGGTACATTGTCAACCAAGTTCCAAACTTTATTGTCATACATGGACTGTATCTTGTTGTCCATAACCTCTTTCCATTTAGCAGCCTTAGGGTCTGCCATGGCTTCCGTGTAGCTGTTAGGTTCACCCAGACTTACCAGTGTGTTATCAATAATAAGTGTATCACCTTCCGCAGTAATATGGAAACCATAGTAATGCTCAGGTGCATTCCTAACTCTCGCGGAACGCCTTAGAGGTACAAACTCGTCAGTCGAATCAACAGGAGTTTCCTCCTCAGGTTGATTGCTAGGGTTTGAGGTTATTTCACTACTCGACTCTTGAATTTCTTCAAGGTCAATTTTCCTCCCACTGTTTCCTTGGCTTATGAACTCTCTCTCGCGAAAGACTCCCTTCCTTGCTACAAAGACCACATTATCATTGGGTCTGTAGAAGACATAACCAAAGGATTTCTGAGGTTAGCCGATGAAAATACACCTCTCACTTCGAGGTTCGAGCTTATCGTGAGTCTCGCGCCTCACGAAATCCTCACAACCCCAAATCTTGATGTGGTCCAGATTGGGAACTTTTCCAGTACACATCTCGTGAGGTGTTTTGGCAACCTTTTTGGTAGGACTAGATTAAGGATGTGAGCGACAGTCTCTAAGGCATACCCCCAAAATGATATTGGTAGCGAAGCTCGACTCACCATGGAATGAACCATGTCCAACAAAGTTCGATTATGCCTCTCAGCCACACCATTAAGTTGTGGTGTCTTGGGAGGTGTCAATTGTGAGATAATCCCACATTCCTTAAGATAGTCAAGGAACTTTGTACAAAGATACTCACCACCTTGATCGGATCGAACCATCTTAATGTTCCTGCCCAACTGATTCTCCATTTCCTGTTTAAACTCCTTTAACTTTTCAAAGGTTTCTGACTGATGCTTGATTAAGTAGACATATCCATATCTACTATAATCATCAGTAAAAGTCACATAGAAGCGGTTAGCATCCATTATGGCGGTTCTGAAGGGTCCACACACATCAGTATGTATGAGATCCAACAAACCCTCACCCCTAGCACAAGTACCAGTGAAGGGTGATTTTGTCATTTTTCCAAGTAAACAAGATTCATAACTATCATCTGACTTTAGGTCAAACGACTCCAAGACTCCATCCTTTTGGAGTTGGCCTATGCGTTTCTTGCTTACATGTCCAAGACGACAATGCCATAATGATGCTTTATCCAAGTTAGTGGAAGAATCAATACACAACACATTATTTCCTAGGTTATCAACAACCGACACAGTTTCATATACACAATCACAAGGTAATGCTTTAAAATAAAGAACATTATTAAAGAAAGCATTAATACCACCACATTCATTATCAAAATAAAAGGTAAACCCTTGTTTATAAAAACCATGAAAGGAAATAATATTTCTCGCCATTTCAGACGAGTAACAACATTTATTCAAATCTAACACTAACCACTACTTAGCAACAAAGAATAAACTCCAATCTTGGTGACAGGTGAGGCTTTCCTATTCCCCATGATTAAGTTTATCTTCCCATGCTCCACATTCTCACTTCTTCTTAGTCCCTTCAAATCAGAACATATGTGAATACCACAACCTGTATCAAGGACCCAAGATTTAGAATGAGGTGATTTATTAGAAAATATAGTGTAAATACCTGCATGGTTGGGTTTTACTTTCCCATCCTTAACATCTTGTTGGTACTTTGGGCAGTTTCGCTTCCAGTGCGACTTTTCATGGTAAGTGAAGCATTCAGCCTCTCTAGGGTTGGAAGAAGGAGTGACATAACCTTTCTTGGTTCCACTTGAAGAGGATCCATCAAGGGACTTTCCCTTGGTACCCTTCAAAGGCTCTTCCTCTTCTTTCCTTTGCCTTGCCCGATTGCCAAGACAAGGGCTGCGGTAGGAGTAGGAGTGGTAACAACCGATTTACCCTTAAGACCAATTTCGGTGGTCTTCAAGAGTCCTTGAAGTTTACTGAGTGCAACTTCCTCCTTGTTCATGTGGTATGTCATTCGGGATTGATCATAACAAGAAGGTAAGGAGTGCAAAATGATGTCATTTGCCAACTCCTCGGGGAAGTTCACATTTAATTTCAGTAAACGGTCCACATACCTTCACCTTTTCTGTAAGTGGCCTGTGATGGGTTCGCCATCCTTCATCTGGGTTGTTATCATGGAGGAGATCATGTCATACTTCTCTTCACGAGCACTTTAATGGTAGCGGTCCATCAAATCCTGGCGCATCTCAAAAGGGTAATAGTCCTCATAGGACTTTTGGAGCTCGGCTGCCATCGTGGCCAACATGATACATGCCACTTTAGTGGCATCTCTCTTATGACTCCGGAATTCAGCGATCTCCTCAGGAGTAGTAGACGACTCATTAAGTTCCTTAAGCTCCTTGTCGAGGACATATTCCTTGTCCTCGTAATGAGTGACCATCCTGATTTTCTGGATCCAATCCATAAAGTTGGAACCATCAAAGATGACTCTCCCACAAAGGTTCATGAGAGAGAAGGAGCCGGTAGGGTTTGAGCCAGAAGCAGCATTGTTGGAAGACATCTGAAAAAGAAGAAAGACAAGTTTAGATTAGATATAAAGATAGTCCTTAATAAAACACCCAAATATAATATTAAGGCTAGGACCCAACACAATATTTTATAACTTAGAAGAGGGATGCCGTAATCCAAGCTATAAAATATTTGAAGGTAGGTGAATGACGATTCACCAGTTTCCACCATGAAAAACGAAATGTATTATTAGGTTTTAATTGGTTTTGAAACTCCTAGATTCTTTTGAGATTCATTGAACTTTTCAATGGCATGTTTCAATCTCGAGTGTGCCATTCAAGTTTTGTGACTGGGATGCCGATGATCACAGAACAAGGTGTGAATTAACCACGCAAATTAATTGGTACTCTTAATGTTTATCACTCAACCGATGTGCCGGTTAACCGCACGAGCTCCACCGATCTATGATAAACCTTAAGCCATCCTTTGCGTACCTTGTTAAGTTCAGGTTAGTGTGCCGGTTAACCACACACGATCCACTAACGACTTAAGCAAAGTGTAAATTGCAATTTCATGGATTAGCACCATATTCACATTTTCCTAAAGTAACTAAGACTGGGAATTTATAAAAACATTTAGTTACTTTACAATCATCATACTTTTAATGAGGATTAAAGTCATTGTCCTACCCGTTCGGCTAACGACCCTCCACCAGTCAAGGAAGAGGTGGGTGGGAGTGGACACCCATTAAGTTGTCATTTTATAGGAAACAACCTTATACCCCCTTATAGACCGGCTTCGTGAATGAGGCCTACTAACGGTAAAACGACTTGTTCTTATACATATATACATACAGATATATATATATATATATATATATATATATATATATATATATATATATATATATATATATATATATATTATTACCTTATAATATTATAAAGTACAAGGGTTGAATTTTCACTTTTAAAATTCTAGGGGTTAGAACTTAAAGTTTTCTAAAGTGACTTTACAAGTTCCAAAACTTGAGGGCAAGTTTTGTAACTTTCAAAACTTTTCATCTTTCATAACTTATGAGTTAATGGTTTATTAAAGTGAGAGACTTTTCATTTTATGTAATCTATGTGTTTCTTTAATGGACTTTAAAAGAATGAATTTTGGTAATCCATAACTCGAGGACAAATTATGGATTCCACTAAAACACATCAAGATCAAGAATTATCCTATGATCTTCTAAACCCATAAGTGTATGAATATTCGTATCAACAATTTCAAGAATCATAAATAACACATACAAAACTTGAAATTTTGATAATAGCCATTGTAAATGGATTAGCATAACCATTACATCATCTAAAACAAGTTTTATAAGACCAAAACAGTTTAGGGTAATGTTTCTAGTCCATTTCCAGCAGCAAAACTCAAAAATCTGCAATCAGGGCCTCTTACTCGTCCAGTGCAAGAATCTACTCGACGAGTAGGATGAATTAACACATGGACTCGTCGAGTTCCCCCATGGACTCGGCGAGTTCACTCAATATATAGTAGTTTTTTGAGTTTTTTCAACAAGTTTGCATCAAGTATCAAGAAAACAAGCCTAGGCTCTGATACTACTGAAGGGTTTTGAGAATTTTAACACTCCTAGGGTGTACATGAAACCCTAGAAACCTTGGATCTATGTTTACTAAGATACATGCAAATTTGATTTTCCAAGGTTCTTAACCTAACTAGCATGGCATGGGGAACTTTGAAACATAATAGCTAGTAGAATAACATACCTTTTTGTTGCTTGGATTCCTTGAGAATCTTGTAAGCCTAGCACCTCAAGTGTGATGCCTCAAATGTCTCACACAACACCACAACTCTTGGAATAACCTTTAGAGAAGTTCACTATCACTCAAAAATCGGCTAGCCCTCTTGTTCTACACATAGTAGCCGATTTTGCTAGGCATGGAGCTTCTTATATAGTGTGTCACATGTAGGGTTACTCCATGTATACCCTAATGTGCATGGCTTTTCATATTCCATGATCCATGGGTTCATAACCTCCATGGACTATCCATGGAGCACCTTATGGGTTTTACCCCAATTCAATAAACCATGGATCATTAGCCCACTATACAAGAATGGATGATTTACACAATCAACCCCATATATTTATTTAGTCTCTTTTTGATCACTTAATTAATTCCAAATTAATTCTTGATTAATACTAATTAAATAATATTATTAATATATTAGAAATTATAATATATTAATAAACCTTAAGTGTCCTTTCTCTCATTTAGTCTATCCAAGTGTTGCAATGTTATGCAACCTAAATGGACCATGCCAACCGGGTCAAGTACATCCCATAAATAGTTATGAACTTAGACACCTAATCCAACAGTTGATTCTTGAACTCGACGAGTTGGAGGCCCTGAGTGTAGAATTTCGAGTTTTAATGTTGTAATTGGACGAGGATCATTACCCTAAACTGTTTTTTGATTGTTAAACATGTTTTTGATGTGGTAATGATTGTACTTATCCAATTTCAAACATAATTGTCAAAGTTTCAAGTTTATATTATGTTTATATGATTCTTGAAAATTGTTGATATGAATTATGCATGCTTATGAGTTTTGTTAGATCATAGAAATTATTTGACATGCTTTTTAGTTTAATTGTTGATTTAAATGCTTTTTAATGGACTCCATAAATTGTCCTCAAGTTATGGAATTCCAAGTGTTTTTCCATTAAAATCATTAAAACTCATAGGTTATAGAAATAAAAGGTTTTGAATAGTTTCAAAACTTGACCTCAAGTTTTGGAATTTGTAATGTCACTTTAGAAAACTTTAATTCCAAACCCTAGAATTTTAAAAGTTTAAAATTCAAACCTTATACTATTATATTATTAAAAGTCTAATAATTATATATATGTATAAGAATAAGTCAGTCTTACCGTTAGTAGGCCTCATTCACGAAGCCGGTCTATAAGGGGGTTATAAGGTTGTTGCCTATAAAATGACAGCTTAATGGGTGTCCACTCTCACCCACCGCTTCCTTGACTGGTGGTGGGTCGTTGGCTGAATGGGTAGGATAAGACATTAATCCTCATTAAGTATAATGATAATTATAAAGTAGCTAAACCTTTTATAAATTCCCAATCATAGTTACTTTAGGAAAATGTGAAATTGATGCTAACCCATGAAATTACACTTTGCACCTTGCTAAATCTTTAGTGAAGCGTGTGTGGTTAACCGGCACACTAACTTGGACTAACAAGGGTGGAAAAGGTTAACTTAAGGTTTATCATAGATCGGTGGAGCGTCTGTGGTTAAATGGCACATCGATTAGGTGATAAAACTAAGAGTACCAAGTTAATTTGCATGGTTATTCACACCTTGTTTGTGTCCTCGGTATCCCAGTCACAAACTTGAAGGGCATAATCGAGATTTAAACATGTCATTGAATTGTTCAATGAATCTCAAAAGATTTAGGAGTTTCAATCCAATTAAAACTTAAAAACCTATTTCGTTTTGCATGGTGGAAATTGGTAAATCGTCATTTACCTACCTAGAAATATTTTGTAGCTTGGATTACGGCATCCCTCTTCCAAGTTATAAAATATTGTGTTGGGTCCTAGCCTTAATATTTCATTTGAGTGTCTTATTAAGGACTCTTTATCTAATCACTACTTGAAAAACAGCCTTTTACGACGCACAATGTGTGTCATAAAACGCTCAGACGACGCGCAAATGCGCGTCAAGGAAGGCCCTGTCAGAACGAGAGATGACACGCTTTTGTGCGTCGTCTATAGACGACGCACATTTATGACACACAATGCGTATCATTAAAACCCCTATCAAGAAAGCTCATGTCATAAATGAAGATGAAACACATTTTTGCGTATCTTAAATTTAAATTCTTAAAAAAATATATTTATATATTTATTAATTTTTAAATTAAATTTGCATTTAATGTCTCATAATAGAAATAAAATACCATATACAAAAAATACAATCCATTGCATAAAATTTAATGTCATACAATTCTATTTCTTACAATATATAAATTTGCATCTAATCTACTCTGTACATCAAATTTCAACTAAGTAAAGTTGCATCTTGCCTTTCATAATTCTTTAAGACTAATGAACCCCTGCTTCGATAATTCTTGTGACCTGATCAAATAAAAGTCAAAAAATTAATATGCTAATATAATTATTTGAAGAATCAAACATGGAATGTTGGTTGTGAAAGACGAAATTACCCTTTTCTCCATCCAAAGAACGTGGGATTTGGAATAAATACACTACAATATTAATTACCTGATATCAACAATGACAATCACAATGACAAGAATACCCCCATACAAATGGTAAATATTACCTGTTAAGCTATCAACAATGGCAACCACAATGACAATCCTTGAAAATCTACTCAATGGGAAAGACAAGTGAAAAATAGTTTGTATAATCGGATAAACTTTTGAAACTAGAATTTACCTCTTTAGCCTCGACAAGTGAATGCAAGACTATGTTGTAAAGTGGAGCTCCTAGAGTAGTTAATTAGTTTTCTGCCACACGCAAGTAATGTTCAATCTCACTTATCATCCCTTCTGATCCAAGTGCTTTCAGCTGTAATTTGTAAATCAAACAAAACTATATTTTTAAGTATTTATAACCATCTTAATTTATTTATCTAAACAAGTGGATTGTTGTTTTACTTTTATAATAGCTTTTTCTGATCATATTTAACATTTATGAAACTCAAATTAAGAACAAAAAAGTATTGCAAGTCAACCCAACCGAATCAGTTGATATAAATGTAAACAATGAAAATAGCAACTCATATGTTGTAATATTCAGAGCCACTATCAACTTCTTCATTTTACCAAAAACATGAATCCCACGTTCAGGTTCATCCTGCATGATTAAAGTAAACAAACATAAATTTTTCAAGATAATTAATGATAGTATAATTAATAATTAATGTGAATTGTGTGATATATGGTTACTAACCAGTGTGTCACATGCTCCAAGCAACTAATTATAAGGATAAGTAGTTGTACATTGGCCCATCTCACTCAAGAATGACTTAGCCAAATTCAACTCCAAGTCTTTACTGCATCTTGCTGATAATGCTGCAAGATTTGAATCAAGTGGCTTCATATTCCTTTCTTCCATCAACTTTACCGGATGCACAAAATACACAAAAACAAGAAAACATTATAGAGGAAGGGGTAATTTGGGAAAATGTGAGGGGTATAATATAATAAGAATGAAATACTTAATACCACTTTCATGCCATCATGGAAACCTCTCTCCTGAAGAAATTCTCTAATAAGGCCATCGTATGCACCATGTGATGGTTTAAATGCCAAGATTTTGCATATAAACACATAAAACAAAATAAAATCAAGAAATGACAAGTTTTTAACTTTAAAAGAAAAAGGTAAAAACAGAGCGAAACACAATGTACTTCATCACTTGGTTATATGAAAACCAGGTAACAGGAAAACTGTGTTTTTTTATGTGGTCAAAAAGTATAATGGTTTAATCAGTACTGAAAAGAGTGAAGTGTTAAATCAATAAAATGTTGAAAGTACAAGTGTTTTTCTAAACATGAATAATATGTAATTTTCTAACTAAAAAACATACTAAATGACGTGGTACCTGAAAGAATAATTGATCTACAAGCTCATGGTTTTTCTCCCATTCGAGATTACTGTAGAAAGGTATCGGTACATCTAATATTGAAATGACAAATTTGCCCTCCAGTATAAAGGCTCTGATAACCATTTGGTTTTGGGGTTGCAATGTAGTCTTTCATCTGTGAAAAAAGGTGTAAATGAGTTAGACAATGAGCTGAAACCAATTAGAATTAAGGGAAAAATGGTCAAGATACACACAGCTCGAGGTATGGGGGTCTAGATCCCATGTACCAGCCCAATGACATGGTATCAAATCTGCAACAAATAACATTTATAAGGAATAATGTTCTTCTAAAAGTTGTGCACCACGTATTTGGAAAAGGCCCTACACCAACACAAGGCTTGGGTTTGATTATGATCCTCAACTTTTAAACCAAAGACAAAAAGCATGTTAGAAGAATAAAACTAGATATAGATGCAACTTTAAAAGAGTTTGATCCATCACCTTACCTGTAAGGTTCCTTACAGATACAACACACTTCAGTTTTCATAGTCATAAGGTCTAAGAACTGATCATCTTCAATCTTCTTAATCAAAATTTAATTTTCCTAACAGAGAAAAATAACAATTAGCCAGGAAAACAGATGTAATGATAATAGAGTTTAACAAATTTAATTTCACAGATGACAATGATTCGATTTTATTGCAGGAAAGTACTTCTTCAATTTCTTTCTTTTGTTCTTTATAGAGTTCTGCAACTCGTCTCTTGACTTTAGCATACTCTTGCGGATTTGTGTACATGAAGGACAAATTCTCAAGCTCAGACTACAAAGAAAATTATGTTCACAAAGAAGTGGTACCAATAAAAAAAGGAGCTCTTTTATATAACCTAAAATCTACCTTAATTTGGTACATTCCAAGGAGCTTTTCAAGAGGAATAGGTACACTACCGATTCCTTGAGCTTGCTCTGGACCTTGAGAGAGACGTCCTATAGTAGCTATACGAAGGAATAGGTGAAGAATAAACATAATTAACCTTCACAACGGATAAATTAATCCCCTGAACCATATCTAAGCTAATCGGAAGAAGAAAAAACACTTTATCCTCCGCAAGACCTGATGACAAAATGAAACCATGCAGCAGAACTTGCAAGACTCCCACATGTCAGATGAGGGAACTTCAAACGAAACCATGCACTAAGAGCTCCAACATAAGAAACGCCAAACAAAAACCATGGATTTTCAATTTTTGTTTTGTTGAGTTTTGAGTTTAATGATTCCTACAAGATCATGGAGGCTAAAATGTTATGAAAATAAACCCAATATTTGAATTACTCAAAATAAATTCATATATAAACCTGATAAAATTGACGGAAAGCAGCTAAGTCAAATAGTGCCTGCTTAGATGAAAGAAATTTGAGATTTTTAGCAGTTAGATATTTGAATGGAGAAATCTTTCCGTAGTATCGATGCTCAAGTCCGGCATGGCGTCTTTTTTCTTTGGAGCCATCGTCGTTGCTCCATAAATATGGACATGGCGTGTCCTAATGTTGCCTTGACAGACGTCGACGACTAGGAATGGCAAGCATCGATGGTTGAAGTGCGAGGGAAGAAGTAGGCGACAGTCAACGTCGGGAGGGGAAAGGAAGAGAGTCGATAATTAGGGCAAGAGGGAAAGGAGTAAAAAAGGAAGGCGGGGTTTGAATTTTTTAGGATTTCATTTCCCCCTACAATTAAAGGATGGAACGCGCGTTTCCATTAAAATTTATAAAACGACACCCTCAGACAACACATATTTTAATATAGGCGCCCTCAGTGTTTTTTTAGACACTAGTTTAAGGGCACGCAAAAATGAGCATCTTAAATCCTTAAAATTTATACAGAGATGACATTATTATTAGGCCACACACTTTTGCGTATCGTAAATCAATGCGTATTATAAATTGCACGTCGTAAAAGGCTGTTTTTCTAGTAGTGAATCTAAACTTGTCTTTCTTCATTTTTAGATGTCTTCCAACAATGCTTCTGGCTCAAACCCTAGTGGATCCTTCTCTCTCATTAACCTTTATGGGAGAGTCATCTTTGATGGAACTAATTCCAATGATTGGATTAGGAACATAAGGATGGTCACCCGTTATGAGGACAAGGAATATGTCCTCGACAAGGAGCTTAAGGTCATCGATGAGTCATCTGCTACTCCCAAGGAGATTTCTGAGTACACTACCCATGAGAAGGATGACACTAAGTTATCTTGTATCATGTTGGCTACCATGATAGTAGAACTTCAGAAATCCTATGAAGATTTCTACCCTTATGAGATGCACCAGGACGTGATGGAAAGATACCATCAGAGTGCTCGTCAGGAAAGGTATGAAATCATCACCTCCATGATAACAACAAAAATGAAGGATGGAGAGTCCATCACGGGCCACCTATAGAAAATGTAAAGATTCATGGACCGTTTGCTAAAGTTAAATGTGAACTTTGATGAGGAGTTAGCAATAGATATCATTCTATACTCCTTACCCTCGTGTTATGATCAGTTCCGAATGACCTATCATATGAACAAGGAGAAGGTCACACTTAGAAAACTTCAAGGACTTTTGAGGACTCCTGAAAGTAGTCTCAAAGGTAAGAATGTTGATACCACTCCTACTACTGCCCCTGTTCTGGCAATCGGGCAAGGTAAAGGGAAAAAGAGGAAGACCCCTTCGAAGGGTACCAAGGGAAAGTCTCTTGATGGCTCCTATTCGAGTGGAACCAAAGGTGGTTCTACCACTCCCTCTTCCAACCTAAAGGATGCACAATGCTTCTACTGTCAGGAAAAAGGGCACTGGAAGCGAAGCTGCCCCAAGTACTTGCAGGATGTTAAGGATGGGAAAGTGAAACCCACCCATGTAGGTATTTACACTATATTGTCTAACAACTCACCACATACTTATTCTTGGGTACTTGATACAAGTTGTGGAATTCATATATGTTCTGATTTACAGGGCCTAAAAAGAAGTGAGGATGTGGAGCACGGGAAAATAAACTTGATCATGGGGAATAGAAAAGCTTCACCTGTCACCAAGATTGGAGTTTATTCTTTATTGCTTAGTAGTGGGTTAATATTAGATTTGAATAAATGTTGTTACTCGTCTGAAATGGCGAGAAATATTATTTCCTTTCTTGGTTTGTATAAACAGGGATTTACTTTTTCATTTGATAGTGAATGTGGTGGTATTAATGCTTCTTATAATGGTGTTTCTTATTTTAAAGCATTACCTTGTGATGGTGTATATGAAACTGTGTCGGTTGTAGACAAATTAGGAAATAATGTAATGCATATTGATTCTTCCACTGGTTTGGATAAGGCATCCTTGTGGCATTGTCGTCTTGGACATGCCAACAAGAAGCGCGTAGGCCAACTCCAAAAGGCTGGAGTCTTGGAGTCATTTGATTTAAAATCAGATGATAGTTACGAATCTTGTTTACTTGGAAAGATGACTAAGTCACCCTTCACTGGTACTTGTGCTAGGTTTGAAGGTTTGTTGGATCTTATACACACCGATGTGTGTGGACCCTTCAAGACCGCCACAAGAGATGCTAACCGCTTCTATGTGACTTTTACTGATGATTACAGTAGATATGGTTATGTCTACTTAATCAAGAATAAGTCAGAAACCTTTTAGAAATTCAAAGAGTTTAAACAAGAAGTGGAGAATCAGCTCGGCAGGACGATAAAGATGCTCCTTCCGATCGGGGTGGTGAGTATCTTAGTATCGAGTTCCTTGACTATCTTAAGAAATGTGGAATTGTTTCACAATTGACACCTCCTAGTACACCACAACTGAATGGTGTGGCTGAGAGGCACAATCGAACCTTGTTAGACATGGTTCGTTCCATGATGAGTCGAACTTCATTACCAATCTCATTCTAGGGGTGTGCCTTAGAGAGTGCCGCCCATATCCTTAATCTAGTCCCTACCAAAAGGGTTGCCAAAACACATCACGAGATGTGGATTGGGAAATTTCCCACTTTAGACCACATCAAGATTTGGGGTTGCGAGGCTTTCGTGAGGCGCGAGACTCACGACAAGCTCGAACCTCGGAGTGAGAGGTGTATTTTCATCGGCTACCCATATAAATCCTTTGGTTATCTCTTCTACAGACCGAGTGAGAATGTTGTCTTCATGGCGAGAAGAGGAGTCTTTCACGAGAGAGAATTCATAAGCCAAGGAAAAAGTGGGAGGAAAATTGACCTTGAAGAACTTCAAGAGTCAAGCGGTGAAGGAACCTCAGACACTAGCAATCAACTTGAGGAGGAAAGTCCTGTTAAGCCGATTGATGAGTCTGTACCTCTGAGGTGTTCCACAAGAGTTAGGAGCACACTGATTTTTATTATGGTTTCCATATTACTACAGATGGTGATGCATTTATCAGTGATAGTACACTGTTAAATTTGGATGAGCCTAACAATTTCAAGGAAGCCATGGCAGGCCCTGAGTCAGCCAAATGGAAAGAGGATATGGACAGCAAGATTCAGTCCATGTATGACAATCAAGTTTGGAACTTAGTTGACAATGTATGAGGTCATAAGACAGTCAGGTGCAAATAGATCTTCAAGAAGAAGACCGACATGTATGAGAAGGTACACACTTATATAGCGCGACAGGTTACGAAGGGCTTTACTCAAACTCCGGGAGTTGATTATGATGAGACCTTCTCACCAGTAGCGAAGATTAAGTCTATTAGGGTTATGCTAGCCATTGCTGCATTTCATGATTATGAAATATGGAAAATAGATGTAAAAACCGCTTTCCTTAATGGAAAGTTGGCTAAGGATGTTTACATGAGTCAGCCAGAGGGTTTTGTCGATGCTAAGTACCCTAATAGAGTGTGTAAGCTTAGGAAATCCATTTATGGATTGAAACAAGCATCTCGAAGATGGAATCTTTGTTTCGATGAGAAAGTCAAAGAGTTTGGATTTTCGAGAAGCGAGGATGAGTCCTGTATATATGTCAAGGCTAGTGGGAGAATAGTTAGCTTTTTGGTATTGTATGTGGATGATATACTACTCATAAGAAATGACATCCCAACCTTGTAGGAGGTTAAGTCCTGGCTTGGGAAGTGTTTCGCTATGAAGGACCTTGGAGAAGCTGCCTATATCCTAGGGATAAGGATATTGAGAGATAGGATTAAGAGACTAATTGGACTTAGTCAAAGTACTTACTTGGATAAGGTGCTGAATAGGTTCAGCATGCAGGATTCCAAGAAAGGTGATT
The DNA here is from genome assembly GCF_052849685.1 of Lactuca virosa. NCBI lineage: Eukaryota > Viridiplantae > Streptophyta > Magnoliopsida > Asterales > Asteraceae > Lactuca > Lactuca virosa. The sequence continues at coordinate 101,909,658 of NC_136432.1, read as the reverse complement.
TACCGATCCAGAGCAATGCCAAACTGAGTAAGACTCAGAGCCCGAGTACAGAGGCTAAGATAGCTGAGATGAGTTGAGTATCATATGCTTCCACTGTAGGCTCGATCATGTATGATATGACTTGTACTCGCCCTGATGTGGCCTTTGCTTTGAGCATGGTCAGAAGATATCAAGGGAATCCTGGCAAGGCTCACTGGACTGCGGTGAAGAATATTCTCGAGTACCTGCAGAGGACTAAGGACTGGATCCTTACCCTTGGTGGGAGTGATGACTTGAGAGTAGTAGGGTACAGTGATGCCAGCTTTCAGACAAATGGGGATAATTTTCGCTCTCAGTCGGGCTGGGTCTTTACCCTAAATGGAGGAACAATTACTTGGAAAGTTCCAAGCAGGAAATAGTAGCTAATTCAACTTGTGAATCAGTGTACATAGTAGCAAGTGAAGCAGCAATGGAGGCAATATGGCTAAAGAACTTCATTGGAGACCTTGGAGTTGTACCAGCTATAAAGGAGCCTATGGAGATTTTCTGTGATAACGAGAGTGTAGTTGTCTTAGCCAAGGAACCAAGGGATCACGGCAGATCCAGGCACATCGACATAAAATACCACTTCATTAGACATCAAATAGAAGGACTCCTCATGACAAAGAGGGTATCATCAGATGAGAACCCAACAGATCCCCTCACGAAGGGACTGTGTAGGGTTAAGCATTTACAGCATGCAAGGCACATTGGGCTGAAGGATGATATTAGTTTTAGTAATTAGATATTTTTCGAAACTTGTAATAGTTGAAATGTAATTGACATTTGAGGTTTAAATAAAAGGTGTTTTTATTTACTAGTATGGTACTGTCTTGTGTCAATCATTTACTATTGTTTCATTTTGCATGTTTTGACTCCCAGAATAATTATGTTATGGTATATCATATTATTCAAACTATCCACAGTCGATCATACTTTAGAAGTAGGTATTGAATAAGACTGTCATGAATTGGGTTTGTAGATTTGTCTGAATTGTATTAGACATAGGAATTGTTGCTGCAACATTCATGAGTGCTTATAAGTTCTGAGTATTGGATTCAACCCACGCTCACTTGTATCACTTCATAGAATTTATCCGAGTGATCGTGAGACGGTAATATCATATAAGTCTTCAAACCAAGAGATATGAATTTTTCACTATGAGTTGGTTGTACATTGATAGTACAAAAACGCATCAGTAACTTGATGTTATAAAACGTGTTGTTATGTACAATTTTATGATTAGTTAGTACAAGCATATGAGTCGAAGTTTATTTATTCCTTTTAGTCCCTAGAGGATTAAAAGCGATATCTTGGGCCCCTTGATGATTTTGTTTTGACTTATATGTCGGTCCTGGTCAGAACTAAATTGATGTGTTCGATTAAGTTCTATGTCAAATAAATCGGAAATCGGGAAACAAACTGCTGGACAATAAGTACGACGTTGTTCCATGTATTTGTCCGACTGATATCTTGAACAGAGGATTATATTATCACTTATCTAAAATGTCACAACTTAGTTACGCGAGACTTTAAATAAATGGGGATTGATTTGGTAAATCATTCATTCTTATATAGTGGGCTTTTGATCCATGATTCTTCATGTTGGGCTAAAACCATGTGGTGACCCATGGATATTCCATGGAGGTTAAAACACATGGATCATGAAGAATATGGAAGGTCATGAGTTACATGGTGTAACCATAATGTGCACACTATATAAAGAAGCCTCATACTTGTAAAATTGGCACTTAAGATACACAAGCGAGGGCTAGCTGAATTTTGTCCAATATAATCTTCTCTCAAGTTATTCCAATTGTTGGTGGTGTTGTGTGAATCATTTGAGGCATCACATTTGGGATGCTAGGCTCACAAAGTCTTAAGGAATAAAAGCTACAAGAAAGGTATGTCATTCTACTAGTTTTTTTTTATATTACATATACCCCATGTTATGCTAGTTAGGATGAAACCTTGGAAAAATGAAAGTTTGCATGTATAATAGAGAAAACATAGATCCAAGGTTTCTAGGGTTGCATGTACACCATAGGAGTGTTAGAATGCTCAAAACCTATCAATAATGTCCAATCGATCTGTTCACAAAGGAAGGACCATAAAGAGACATAGTATGCATGTTTATTGCATGGCATGAATGATGTTTAATTCAATTTTTTAGTTGAATAATTGAAACATTATACAATTAATAAAGTCTAAATAATATGGTGATTAAATAATAAGTGTTTTATTTATATTCAATAGTTTTGAGACCATAGTTAATTAGGTTATTATTGTGTTTCATTTTGCATGTTTTACTTCCCTAATAATTGGATTATTTAAATATCCACAGTCGATCATACTTTTGGAAGTAAGTAGTGAATGAAGACTGTCATGAATTGAATTATAGATTGTCTATAGTGATTAGACATAGCAATGATTTTGCTGCAATGTTCATGAGTACTTAGAAATGGGGATTTTGAGTATTAGATAAACCCACGCTCAGAGAATTACTTCATGGATTTTATCGCGAGTAATTTTGAGACGATGATATCTTATAATCTTGAAACGGAGATATATGAGTTGTTTTTTACAAGTCAGTTGTGCATTGATAATACGTAAACACATCAGTAACTTGATGTTATAAAACATATTGTTGTGTGTGATTTGATGAGTGAATAGTGCAAGCATATAAGTCAAAGTTTATCCATTCCTTTTTCCCAAACGGGGAAAAGCGATATCTGTGGGCCCCTCGATGATTTGATGATGACATCTAAAGCGCTTGGACAAGCGTGGACTGAATTGATGTGTTCAATTAGTAGTCTGATATCAGTCGTCATAAATCGAAAATCTGGAAACAAATCTTGGACAGGGAGAGTGATTATAATCCACGTCTTATGTCCATACGATATCTTATAGAACGGAGGAATATTTGATCACTTATATTAGGACACTTCACTGACTAGGTTAGAGTTCGACAACGGCTTTTGGTAGCTACAATTTGCTAGTCAATTTGGTAGTTATATTGGCAGTTATAGTTATCAGACTTATCCAAATGGGACTTTTGGATTAGGTATCTAAGCCCATAACTATAATTGGTATAAACTTGAATTGATAGTAGCACAGTCCTTTTAGGTTGCCTTTAAACCTGGCAATTGAATATGATGATTGTTAGAGAGAGAAAGATGATTTATTAATTTACTACTTGGTTAATAAATTAATTAGAAATCAAAATAAATATTTATTAATGTGTTATGGAAATAATATTTTAATTAGAAATAATATTTTTTTACTTAATATTTATTCAGAAATTAATTTGGAATTAATTTTGGGGTTAAAGGAATTAATTAAAACTGTAGGGACTAAAGGTGACAATGTTAAATAGTTGAGCATTGGGCAATTCTAGAACCTCCCTAAAGAGGGGGGGAACGAAATCTAAAGTGTCTCTAAGGTTTCTTGGGCTCTAAGGTGCCTTGGATTCCTTGGGGAGGAAGTTAAGGGATTACGGATACCTTGGAGATACTAACCTTATCCCATACCTTCCCATCACCTATATAAACCCTCCTTAGGGTAGAATTTCATCCATGCTCTCCTTTTATGTGCCTTGGACGAAATTTTGGCTTCTCATCTCTCTATCTATATATTTTTCCTTGGTTTCTAGGGTTTGTTTGTGAACCATTAGAGGAGCAACATTATGGCGCTTGCTACCAAAGGTCTTTCAAGCAAGGATTCAAGATTGTATACAATAACAATCTTAAAGGTATATATCCTAACCCTAGTTTATTATTAATTTCGAAAATTACATGTGCCTCCTAGGGTTTCTAGTTTTTGTGTTCAATGCTTGTATGTCTAATAGAGAAAACATAGATCTAACAATTAGGGTTGCATGCACACATAGGATTGTTTGCTATGCTCAAACCCCATTAAGGACAACATAGTTTTCAAAACATTTTTGAACATTAGAGTATCCTAAAATCATAAGTTATAAACAAGAGGATGTGTATGGTCACGCCTTCGCCTTCCCACAGTCATCCGAAGTACTTGAAACATAACCCAAAACTGTAAGCCAACGCTTAGTGAGATCCCCAAAGTACAAACACATAAACATATAACATATACAATAAAAGCATGCCAGGTCCAATCAACCATCAGGTTGGAGTACCCCAGACCCAATCAACCATCGGGTTGGAATGCCCCCGACCCAGTCAACCATTGGGTTAGAATGCCAATTCACAACTGGTCCTATCATCCTCGAGATGGGATGCCCTCAGGCCCAAGCAACCATCGAGTTGGAATTCCCCTACCTGTTGGCTCACACACAAAGCAGTAAAGCCTCAACCACCAACCAAATATGTACACATACAATAGATAAATATATAAACAGTCTACAGACAGTCAGGTAGATCTATAGATCACTAAGCATAACATCATCTTGTATACTAGGATACCGATCTAACAGATCACTACAACACGATAACATACTAGCGTACTCTCATGTTGACCACCAGCGAGGTGGTTGACTTCATACGCAGGGCATACTCCGAGGACACGGGGCGTACTCCCAAAAGCCTCAAAATTCAATAAGTGCTTAATGGCTTAAGCTCTCATGTCCATTTTTCCGATCCATGGCTAAAATACTCTCAAGAGTCATAAAGTCTCCAACTTTATGACTTTTCATTTCCATTAAGAGCTTATCTCTACTTCTTAATCCATTAAGACCTTCTAAATGATACATGGAGCAAACTCAACCACCTGGAATCCATTTTTATGACTTAAGACCCTCCCAAGGGTCTGAAAGGACAGCTCAATGGGCCAGGAATATGCTATGTTCACGAATCATCATTTTAGGACCAAAAAGTGACTTAAGAGAACCAAAAAGGTAGATCTACAAGATGGAGTTGGAAAGATGCAAGTTGTATACCTTCAAGATGATGCACACCAACTAGAAATCCCAGATCCAAACTGCCCTCAACTCCAAGATCTTCTCACCACCTTTTTCTTTCTTCAAAGCCACTCCAAAACTCACTTTAAGGCTCAAAATTGCTCCCATTTTCTCTAAGGTTGCTTGAAGGTCGAAGAAACAGAAGGATGCTAGGTAAGAAGAGGGCGTGTGTCCATAAAGTTGCTTAAATATGAGCTAAAGCCCTAAACTTAGGGTTTATATGCCATCCACGTACGCCTCATGTATGAAGTGTATGCCCAACGTACTAAGGTGTGCCTTAGTACACTTAGCGTACACACACGTACGCATGGCGTAATCAAACACTCCCAATTTATCAAATTGCCACTATGGGCCCTTTTTAACACTTTTTTTACACTTAGGGACCAACAATGCAGTATAATTCATTTATATGATCAAATTTAGAAGTACATCATCTTCGGGATGTTACAGTTCTCCCCCATTTGAACTAGACTTTGTCCTCGAAGTTGGCTGCAGAAAATAACTCAAGATAATGCTCCTGCATCTTAGCTTCCGGCTCCCAGGTATACTCGGAGCCTCTCCGATGCTGCCATTGTACCTTCACCAAAGGTATCTCCTTGTTGCGCAGGACCTTCATAATTTTTCTAGAATAGCTATCGGCCTCTCGACATATTTCAGGCGCTCGTCGACCTGAATATCATCCAACATAACTACTATCTCGCTTCCAACACATACTTCCGCAACTGAGATACATTGAAAGTGTTGTGGATCTGACTGAGCTCGCTTGGAAAATTCAACCTGTAAGTCACCTTGCACACCTTGGCAATCAACCGAAAAGGTCCAATGAACAGGGGACCCAATTTCCCCTCTTCCTGAAGCGTATCACACCCTTCCACGGTGAGACCTTCAGGAGCACCATATCACAAACCTGAAACTCCAACTATGATCGGCGTCGGTCGATATAGCTCTTCTGTCGACTATAAGCGGTCCCCAGTCACAACCTAATGTGCTAGATAATCTCTATGGTCTGAAGGACTACTTCGGTCCTGCCTGTAATCTTGTGACCAACCTTTCCCCAAAAAACTGGGGTATGACACCTTCGACCATACAACAGCTCCAAAGACGGAGCACCAATGCTGGAGTGATAACTATTATTATAGGAGAACTCTACAAGAGGTAGGTAGGAATACTAACTCCTACCAAAATCAATAACACAGGCCCGCAACATATCTTCTAGGGTATGTATAGTCCGCTCACTCGGGTCGTCGGTTTGCGGATGATATGCAGTGCTGAAATTTAACCTTGTGCCCAGTTCCTCGTGGAGTTTCTGCTAGAATCAGGAAGTAAGCTGAACATCTCGGTCAGAAACAATGGAAACAGGAAACCCATGGCGAGCAACGATATCTGGGACATAAAGACCAACCAACTTTTTGGCCGAAGAACTCTCCCGAATAGCCAAAAAGTGGGCACTCTTGGTCAATCGATCCACGATGACCAATATAACATCAAAACCCTTTGCCGTCTTTGGCAACTTGGTGATAAAATCCATGGTGATATGCTGCCATTTCCACATGGGAACCTCCAGAGGCTGTAGCTTGCCATGCGACCTCTGATGCTCGGACTTGACCATCTTGCCGGTCAAGCACCTTTCGACATACTATGATATCTCTCTCTTTCTCTTTCTCTTTCTCTCTCTCTCTCTCTCTCTCTCTCTCTCTCTCTTCATACACGACCACCAGTAACTCAATCTCAAGTCCCGATACCTCTTGGTGGCTCCAACACTGTCTGCCTGATCCCACCAGAAACTGAAACCCAAACCCGACATACCGAGTCAATAGCCCTTGACTATTCGTGATAAAACTGTCGATCTCACCCCTGATCCTTTCCTGTTTCCAGTTGTCCTTCCGAACTCCCTTTGCCCGAGCCTCTCTGATCAATCCCAGAAGCGGAGAATCAACAGATATCCTCATACACATCTCCCCAACCGTAGATCCAGCCGACTTGCGACTCAAAGCATCCACTGCCACATTCGCTTTACCCGGATGATAAAGGATCTCGCAATCATAATCCTTAAATACGTCTAGCCACCTGCGCTGCCTCATGTTCAGGTTTGACTGATCCATCAAATATCTCAAACTCTTGTGATCCTTATAGACAGTACAACGGACCCAATATAAATAATGTCTCCAAATCTTGAGGGCAAACACCATTGCCCCCCAACTCCAGGTCATGTGTGGGATATCGCGTCTCATGCGGCTTCAGCTGCTGTAAAGCATAAGCAATCACTTGTCCTCTCTGCATGAGGACCGCCCCCAAACCTGTGATGGATGCTTCATAGTATACCACAAAATCCTCTACCCCCTTCCGGGAGGGTCAATACCGGGGCCTCACATAACCTCTGTTGAAGAGTCTTGAACGCAGACTACTGCTCAGGGCCCTACCGGAAATCTACTCCTTCCTTATCATACGAGGATTTGTAGGAACAATAAGTAGGAAGATGTTTAATTTCTCTTGTTTTTATTACTTGCAAGCTTCATTGTCCGCTACACAAAGCTATAATTGTTTATTGTGATAATATTAGTGTTATTTGTTTAATGGAAATTTGATTTAACATCAACACACAATGCATATTGAAATAGACATCTATTTTGTCCGGGAAAACTTACAAAAGGTGAGGTATGATTCTACATGTTCCATCTTAATATCAAATTATCGGCATCTTCACCAAATGCGTTCCAGCTGTTCTTTTTGACGATTTTCACAACAATCTTTTCATTTGTCAACGTCCAACTTCAATTGCTTCGGACTATTAGATTAGTATTATTCTTGATTAGTTTGAACTATAGTCAATCTATACTTCCTTATAGATATTGTGTATATAAACCAAATTCGGAGACCAAATAACATCAAGAACTTACCACTTCTATCAGAAAGTATCTCTATAAATGGACAATTAACGGTGAAAAAGCAAATTAAATCAACGATACAAACAAACTCATATGAAACCTTGTAATATAGTGGGAAAAAAAAATCAACAATTGGAAAAGAACAAAGGAATTAAAAAAAATATATCAACAGTTGAAAAAAAAAATGAAAAATCAAGAAAACTGGGGGCTCGTCCTATTTTTGGTGGAAAAAAAGGTAAAAATGAGAAAAAAAAAAGTGACTATTTGATTACACTCCATTTCCAATTTCCTCATTAAGCCGTTAAGACACACTTAACCAATTAAGTTGAAAAGAAAAGATTATACAGTTTATTCATGTCGCCATGTTGTATCTGCTAAATTTGATTAAATAAAAAAAGGGACGACACCTTAGAGGGTTATTAAACAATGAACTTGTAGCTATCTGATGGAATTACAGTTGTCAATGGAAATTCGGCCGCTTTCCTTTCTGTTTTCTGTATTTTTTGGAAAAACCCAGTTAATTACCATTATTGTGCAAAACAATTCATATTGCTACGAGAATGTAATGGCTGCTTAATTATAGGTTTCTGCTAGCCCATTGAAGCTTCCTGATTCCACGTTATAGATTTTCATCTTTCCTGTTATCTTCATGTGAAAAAAAACGTTTTTACTTTTTTACTACTGCCGTTCTCTTCTTCGCTGTTTCAATTAATTTAGGGATGTAAGACTAGCATTTTAGAAAGGAGATACATTTGATGGAAGTGGAAGTGAAGGGGATATATCCCCCGTTCAAAAAAAAGATATGAATGCAAGTGGAAGTGCGACAGGGGTGACGTAGATGCCTGACATCACCAGCTCAAATCAGGCAATCCAATAGAAGGTTTTGATTTATGTTTTTGTGTTTTAGGGTTTATTGGAGATTAATTTCAAGGGTCGTTGGTGAAGGAAAAGGAGACACTACAGGGCGCACCTAAGAATTTTCCGAAGAGGGGGAAAAAAAATTTATAACTTTTAAGGGGGGCAAATTTTTTTGATGAGTAAAAATATATAATTTTGAAGGGTTATATTTTAACCCTGCACTACAGCAAAATGTTCAAACTTATTAACTTAACCTTCTATAAGCAAAAAAAACTTCTATACCATATCCATAAAAAAGTTATTTTGCACAAGGACAAAAATTGTAAATTACTCAAAAACTAATATGTCATTATCTTCAGTGGAAAGCATCGTGGAAAGCGAATTACAAAAATCAAAAGTTGTGGTGTTCCATTTAAGTAAATGGCTAGTGGGGTATCACTTTGCATGATTGAACATTTTCCTTGTGACTATAAGTACCACACCCACTTGATTGTTTTTTATATAAGATAGGGAGACCAATCCTCGTAAATCCAATTCCAATGGCTTCCAGTTCTTCCTCTAGTATTATGGCTGATGCTAGCAAGTTTGATGTTTTTCTGAGCTTTAGAGGCGAAGATACTCGTTATAATTTTACGGATCATCTCTACAAAAGATTAATGACAGCAGGAATCTTTACTTTTAGGGATGAAGAAGATATCAAGAGAGGTGAAGAAGTGAAGCCCGAGATTGAAAAAGCAATTAAAGAATCTAAAGCTTCAATAGTTGTCTTGTCACAAAACTATGCAACTTCCACTTGGTGCCTAGACGAGCTTGTGTTGATCCTCCAAAAAAGGAAGGAAGGCAATCACTTTGTTCTACCTGTCTTCTATCACGTCGATCCTTCTAATGTTGGGAAACAAAATAAAACTTTCGCACTCCAAGTCAAAGAATCCTCTTTAAGGTGGACAGATCAGAACGTGAAACTGTGGAAGGAAGCTCTTATGGAGGTTGCTGGTTTGGCCGGCGAGGTTCTGTCCAGGTATGCCTCTTTGTCTCTTCTTTTAATTACATCATTACTGAAATATGTTTTAGAGTAAATTACAGAAATGGTCCCTGTGGTTATTTTATTTTATTTTTTATTTTTTATTTTTTATTTTTACTTTTTCCCAGCTTTTTTAATTGTAATGCTAACCATCCCTGTGATTTCATTAATTTGATTTAGGGTTTAGTCCATAGCAAACATAAAATAACAAAATTTCCTACGATATTTCTTTTAAAAATGATTTAGGTTAAAGAACAACCCATTTCTCAATCAACGGCACAACCATCTCCGACATCTTCTCCAGTTAGCTTCTCTGCCAATCATATCCGGTCATTTTTGCAAATCACCACAAAGAAAAAGAAAAGAAAAGAAGTAGTGAAACATCGATTGGAACCTCAATTGAACCAAAGTTTACCCCAACAAATAAAATTTAGAAACACTAAAAAAAAAAACTCAAACCAGGGCCGGTCCAAACATATTTTGGGGGCAGGACGAAAAAAAAAAGTCCCAAAAAGTCAAAAATATAATACAACTTCAAAAATAGATATACCGACTACAAAAATCAATAATAATATTATCAAAAAACGTAAAATATCAAAAGAACATTTAAAAAAGCAACTAATTTAAATAAAAAGGCTTTTTGTAGTTCTTTTAGATACAAAATCATTAAAGATACTATCAAAATCAATTTTATCTAAAGATAATCAAAATCAATTTTATCTAATATATCTTTTTCTATATATAGTATTGCCAAACCATTAAACTTTTCTTATGATATTGATAACCTTATGTAATTCTTTAATAACTTTAGTTTTTTAAAAATTTTTTGGCACTTCTCTCTTCAATGCAAAAGTTACAAGAATTGTTAATAAATAAGATGCTATATGCAATAAATTAGGAATTTAAAGCATTTAATTATACAATTATTTACAAAAATATACAAACATTTTACCTTATCGAGTGAAAATGTGAAACTTGAAGCATTAAGTTTAACTATTTTGGGTGAAAATGACTTTAGAAATCTGATATACAAGCAAATATCATAAACACAAATAAGAAATCAGTTCAGAAAGCTTCTAGTCTATTTAGAATTCAGAAAAAACAAAACAAAAATTAATTCATAAATCAGAAACACAAATCAAAAAGCAGTTAAAAAAACTCCTAATCCATTTAGAAATCAGAAACCAGTTAAGAAAGTCTGAATACATTCAGAAATTAGAAACACAAATCAGAAATCAATTCGAAAACTTCTAATCTATTAAGAATTAGCAAGACAAATCAGAAATCAGTTCGGTAACTGCTAATCTATTCAGAAACCAGGAGCACAAAACAGAAAATAAGTTCAAAAAGTCCTAACAAATTAAAAAATCATAAACATAAACCACAAATCTGTTGAGTGTGAAGCCATTGGGTTAGTCAAAAGAAGTGGCAGGAAACAAGGACTCTCATGTGAACATGGAAAAATTGTTACGGCTGCAGAATTTCAACAATGGTGGCCTTATCAATTTCACATGTATGTGAATGGAAGAAAAGGCTTACGACTCAAAATATTATAAATAGGCTTCTTCCTTTCATTTGTAAAACTTGTATCTAGTGTAACAAAGAAAGAGTGCAGATTAGCACCAAGAAATATAAACTCCAAGTTACCCTCGTGTGGACGTAGGTCAGAAATAGACCGAACCACCTTAAATCCTTGTGTTCTTGTTTTTCGTGAGCTGTGTGTGTGTTTAGAGTCGTGTGTTAAGTGTCTCGATCCTAACAAGTGGTATCTGAGCGTTGGTTTAGCTCCAGAAGGTGATTTTCAGTCTTTTGGTCGAAATTTGTTTTCGTCAAAAACGATTTTGGTGTATACCGTTGGAAAGGTCTCGTTCCGAAGATTCCGAAAATATTTTTTTCTGAATTTTTTCGACCACCGGAAGACGTCCAAATCGCCGGTCAAAGGTTCGCCGGAATAGTGACCGGGAAAACCAGTTCGCCGGAGAAGACGACACTGTAGCGCCGGAGCCTTGCCGGAGAGAGACGACACTGTACGCCGGAGCCTTGCCGGAGAAGACGACACTGTAGCGACACTGTAGCGTCACTGTAGCAGAATTTGAAAAACTCAGATTTGGTCCCTGAAGTTTCAGAAAATTGCAAAGACCGGTCCTGAAGTTCCAGAAAATTGCAAGACAGGTCCCTGAAGTTTCAGAAAATTGCAAGACAGGTCCCTGTTCTTTCAGAAAATTGCAAAAATGGCAGAAGATGGTAAAATCAAAATTGACAAGTTTGATGGAACCGATTATGGATTTTGGAAGATGCAAATTGAAGATATGTTGTATCAGAAAAGTTTGCATTTGCCTATGTTGGGCGAACAACCGGATGACATGTATGATGAAGAATGGAAGTTGTTGGATCGACAAGCCTTGGGTGTAGTTAGGCTTTCATTGGCAAAGAGTGTTGCGTATAACATTGTTAATGAAACAACTACTTATGGAGTATTTAAGGTTTTGTCCAACATGTACGAGAAGCCGTCCGCTTCCAACAAAGTGTTCCTCATCAAACAATTGGTTAACACCAAAATGAAGGAAGGCATGTCAGTTACCGCTCACATAAACGAGTTTAACTCGATTATCTCTCGTTTAGCCTCAGTTGCAATAAAGTTTGAAGATGAAGTACAAGCGCTCCTCCTTTTATCATCTTTGCCCGATAGTTGGTCAGGCACCGTCACAGCTGTTAGTAGTGCATCCGGCACTATTAAACTCACTTTCGAGAGTATTCGTGACTTGATTGTAAATGAAGATATCAGATGGAGAAGCAATGGTGAGACTTCTAGTTCTAGTTCTAGTTCTTTATTGCATACAAAAAGTAGAGGAAGAAGAAACGAAAGAGGACGTAGTCGAGGCAGATCAAAGTCTAGAAAAAGGGGGCAGTCCAAGAACCGAAAAGATATTGAATGTTGGAATTGCAAAGAAAAAGGTCACTTTAGAAACCAATGTCCAAAACCACAAGCTGAAAAGAAAGAAGTACACAATGTATCCTCTGAAGAATCGGGAGATTTTCTCATATGCTGTGTTGAGAGCTCAATGGAATCCTGGATTATGGATTCGGGTGCTTCTTTCCATGCTGTCTCATGCCCAGATATGGTCAAGAACCTACAAACAGGTGACTTTGGCAAAGTTAGTTTGGCCGATGATGAAGTGCTTGATATTACGGGTATAGGAGACGTAGATTTGAAGACCTCCATGGGAACCAACTGGACATTGAAAGATGTCAGGGTTATCCCAAACTTAAGGAGAAAGTTGATTTCAGTTGGAAAATTGGATGATGAAGGGTTTAATGTTCACTGTGGGGGTGGAAAATGGAAAGTGATCAAAGGCAACTTGGTGATTGCCAAAGGAAAGAAGAAAGGCACTCTATACATGGTAGAGATACCTGGTGATGGTGTTCATGCAGTAACCACCAATCCGAGTCCATCTAATTTATGGCACCAACGACTCGGACACATGAGCGATAAGGGATTGAAGATGTTGGCTCAGAAAGGAAAGTTTCCAGACTTGAAGAAAGTCGAAACTGAATTTTGTGAATCTTGTGTTCTCGGGAAACAAAAGCGGGTTACTTTTGTAAAAACGGGGAAGACACCGAAAGCTCAGAAGTTGGAGCTTGTTCACTCGGATGTATTTGGACCAACACCAGTTTCATCTCTAGGAGGCAAAAACTACTATGTAACCTTTATCGATGATTCAACACGCAAGGTATGGGTCTATTTTCTTAAAAATAAATCTGATGTATTTGATACTTTTAAGATATGGAAATCTGCTGTTGAAAATGAAACTGATTTGAAGGTAAAATGTCTGAAGTCGGATAATGGTGGTGAATACATAAGCAAGGAGTTTGTTGACTATTGTGCCAAGCAAGGGATAAAGATGATCAAGACGGTCCCAGGAACCCCTCAGCAGAATGGTGTAGCTGAAAGAATGAATAGAACTCTGAATGAAAGGGCTAGAAGCATGAGGTTGAATTCTGGTTTACCTAAGACATTTTGGGCTGATGCAGTTAATACTGCAGCCTACTTGATCAACCGTTCACCGTGTGTTCCCTTGGATTTTAAATTACCAGAAGAAATGTGGCAAGGGAAGGAAGTAAGTCTCAAACACCTGAAAGTCTTTGGTTGTACTGCTTACAGTTTGTTAAAAGATGGTGACAGGGATAAACTTGATTCAAAGACCAAGAAGTGTACATTCATTGGTTATGGGTCAGATGAAATGGGTTACAGGCTTTGGGATAGTGAGAGCATAAAGATAATCCGAAGCAAGAATGTCACCTTTAACGAAGCCGAGTTATACAAAGACAGAAACAACAAAAGTCCAGAAGATCAGAAGGAGTATGTTGAGTTTGAAGGTGTTGAAAAGAAGAAAGAAGCTCCAGTCGAAATCCCTGAATCTGGGGATGATTCAACTGACAGTGGGAGCTCAGGGGATAATTCCAGTAATGATTCTGAAGATGAAGAAACCAGTCCTCCAACTCCAGAGTCCCCAGTCACACCTCAAGTTCAACTAAGAAGATCTTCCAGAGTCACAAGACCACCAAACAAATACTCACCATCTGTCAACTACATTCTTTTGACAGAAAACGGTGAACCCCAGTGTTACTCTGAAGCTATAGGGTTGAAAGATTCATTGCAGTGGGAGCTAGCAATGAAAGATGAAATGAAGTCGCTTGAGAAGAACAACACATGGCACTTAACAAAGCTTCCAGTTGGGAAGAAGGCTCTTCAGAATAAATGGGTTTTCAGGGTCAAGGATGAACATGATGGTACCAAACGGTACAAAGCAAGATTAGTAGTCAAGGGCTTTCAATAGAAAGAAGGAATTGATTTCAATGAAATATTCTCTCCAGTAGTGAAGATGACCACTATCAGACTTGTTCTCAGTATTGTAGCAGCAGAAAGTTTGCATCTAGAGCAACTAGATGTCAAGACAGCTTTTCTACACGGTGACCTAGATGAAGACATTTACATGACACAACCAGAGGGTTTTTAGGATAAAGGCAAAGGAAACTTGGTGTGTAAATTGAAGAAGAGTTTGTATGGTCTGAAACAAGCACCCAGACAATGGTATTTGAAGTTCGATAACTTCATGACTTGGTTACAAGAGATGTGACAATGATCATTGTTGTTACATCAAGAAGTTTAAGGGTTCTTATATCATTCTACTACTCTATGTAGATGATATGTTGATTGCCGGTTCAGACATGTCAGAGATCAAGAAGTTGAAGAAACAGATGTCTGAAGAGTTCGAAATGAAAGACTTGGGAGCTGCAAAGCAAATACTCGGGATGAGTATATTCAGAAACAAAGATGGTACTTTAACACTATCTCAAGAAAAGTACCTTGAGAAAGTATTAGAGAAATTCAGCCTTAAAGATGCCAAGATCAGAAGCACACCTTTGGGAAGTCACTTTAAGCTTTCTAAAGCTCAGTCACCCAGATCAGATGAAGACAAGAAAGAAATGGCTAAAGTTCCTTATGCATCCGCAGTTGGTAGCCTCATGTATGCAATGGTATGCACGAGACCAGATATAGCTCATGCAGTGGGAGTTGTTAGTAGATTCATGTCAAATCCGGGAAGAGAACATTGGGAAGCAGTTAAATGGTTGTTGAGATACTTGAAAGGGACTTCAAAGACGGCATTAAATTTTAAGGGAAAAGACGTAGTTCTGAATGGTTATGCAGATGCAGATCTTGGTGGTTGTAAAGATTCATACAAAAGCACCACAGGGTATGTCTTTACAGTGGGCGGCACTGCAGTAAGTTGGATGTCCAAACTACAGAAAAGTGTTGCCCTTTCAACCACAGAAGCAGAGTATATGGCAGTTGCTGAAGCAAGCAAAGAGCTTATATGGTTGAAGAATTTTCTCAACGAACTTGGCAAAGAACAAGATGATTGTGCATTATTTTGTGACAATCAAAGTGCAATTCATCTTGCAAAGAATCTCGTCTTCCATTCGAAGACAAAGCACATACAGCTGAGATATCACTTCATCAGAGAAAGAATTAATGATGGCACTCTGAAGTTGAATAAGATCAAAGGAACTGAAAATCCAGCTGATATGTTGACTAAGGTTGTCACCTTAGAAAAGTTGAAGCTTTGCATAGCTTCAACTAGCCTTCAGGATAATTGAAGAGAAGGCCAGGGTAACTAGGAAGGAGTCAAGATCAAAAGTTTTTACAGAAATACAGATACACAGTTGAAGCGATGGTGAAGATTGTTTCGTGGCTTCAAGTGGGAGATTGTTGAGTGTGAAGCCATTGGGTTAGTCAAAAGAAGTGGCAGGAAACAAGGACTCTCATGTGAACATGGAAAAATTGTTACGGCTGCAGAATTTCAACAATGGTGGCCTTATCAATTTCACATGTATGTGAATGGAAGAAAAGGCTTACGACTCAAAATATTATAAATAGGCTTCTTCCTTTCATTTGTAAAACTTGTATCTAGTGTAACAAAGAAAGAGTGCAGATTAGCACCAAGAAATATAAACTCCAAGTTACCCTCGTGTGGACGTAGGTCAGAAATAGACCGAACCACCTTAAATCCTTGTGTTCTTGTTTTTCGTGAGCTGTGTGTGTGTTTAGAGTCGTGTGTTAAGTGTCTCGATCCTAACAAAATCAGGGCAGAAACTCATAATATGTTTAGAAATTATGATCGATACACTCCAAAAGTCAGCAAATGGGAAGGTCGGAGGCGAAATTGTCAAGCTTCATGAGAGTGAGAAGCAGATATGGTCGACGCAGAAGGCAAGAATGGTAGAAAAAAAGATTCTTGAATAGTTGATTTAGTTTTTTGATCCTTTTAGGAACATCAACAAAAGACTAAATGTGATTGATGATACTTGGATAGTGTATGATGCCTATTCACAAGGGGATGTTTATTATCGATTCAAGCGTTCCCGCCTGCTGTAGATGATGCTTCAATTATGGAGGATAACGATTTGTTTATTGATTTACATTTTACAACACCCGAAGTTTTGGTCTCTTCGTTCCCACTTTGAGAATCCTAGACGTGGCGTGTAGGCGTGTAGGCCTGTTTTTTATTTTAATGGGCTAATTTCAGGTTTGATTAAATTAGACCCTTAAGAAACATATACATAATTTTTTTTTGAACATATACAATATATAACCCAATAATTTTGGGCCCCTTAGAGTCGTGGGCCCTGAGCGACCACCCGGGCCGCCCACCGTCAGGACCGGGCCTAACTCAAACATGAAACATCAATTTCAACAAAAGAAAAGCAGAAGAGATAGATAGAGATCATTAACAATCAAAATTCAAACATCGATTGAACTAGAGTTTGTCCCAGGGTAGACTCATAATCAAATCTCCAAGCAATAGAAATCAAAAGAAATATTCACACAAAATTGAAATCAAAATGTCAATCGAATGGGCTCGTTTTTCCTGAACTTGCAAATCGAATGGCTTCGTTTTCGAAATAAAATCAAAACAATGATGGTTCATAGTTGTGATTTGGTGGTCGTTTTGGATTTTTTCCGTGTTGTTGAAAGCCCTAGACTCAAAAGTAAGGCGATCGACTAGGAAAATAATTTATATATTTAATAATTAAATATAAATATTAATTATTTTTTTTAATTAATATAGATTAATAGCATATATATCTGTATATTATTTAATAATTAAATATAAATATAAATGAATACACAAAAACAAAAATATAATGCAAAAAAATAGCATTAACAGTCCTCCATGATTACATAAATGCATAATTCGAGAGAAAATTAATATCCTTTAACAATCCTCTATAGTTATAAAAGGTGTTTCAGGATTCTAATGTTTTAGTTGTCTATAAAGTTTCAAACGTAACATTAATATAGTTTCTCATCCAGCTGCACATTGGGCTTTATGGCGGATCTAGAAAACTAAAATGGTAGGCAACAGACAATCTCCTTCTAATTGTACCATCACATAATGAATACCATATAAAAGTGAAATCGTAATAACACGATGGTACAAAAATTCTTTCGGGCCTTTCCAAAGAGGAAAGAAAGTGAGAGTGGCTTGTTTGGTTAAAAAAGTAAGGACTACACCAAATCTGTTGGCTATGAGGATAGTTGTTTCAGGAATAAGTAACCAAAACAAAAAATTGTTATTAACTAGTGAACATTAAAATGACTAAAAAAAATTAATATCATGATAAATATTATATCCGTTCGGTGAAAAATGGTGATATCCCGGAGAACTTATTTCCTTCATTTGAGTTTTCACCGTAAAAATTCGTCATCTTTTCGATAAAACTATGAACAAAACAAAAAAATTGTTTAAAAAACTAAAATGATATATATATATATATATATATATATATATATATATATATATATATATATATATATATATATATATAATTTTTTTTAACCGGCAAATATATAATATACTCTTAATTAATACCTAAATCCACCTATGTCCACGACGGGACTTGAACCCTCTTTAAGGAGGAAGGATACCATTTGATACCGTTGGACTAGAAGTCATTTGATATAGGGTGTCGAACGGGTAAAATTTTCGGGTTTCGGGTAAAACGGGTCTGGTAGAACGGGTATTTCCTTAAGAAAATAATACCCGATATCCGACCTATATTGTAATTCGGGTTTTCGGGTTTCGGGAATTCGGGTTTGAGGTCGGGTCGGGTAATTATCGGGTATACCCGAAAATTTCTTAAATGACACTTATTGATAATTTTTTTTTTAATTTTTACATGTTAGTTGGTTTAATAAAGAATTGGGTAGGAAAATACTCCATACAATTAACAAGTACATATATACTCAATTGTCACGTCATTAGCACTTGCGTTGTCAACGGAAATTATGAAAAAAAATAAATTATTTCCCAATCTATTAAACATTTCTCAACCACTAATTCAATATCAACCCCACCATGACTCTCTTGAGGACAAAAACTGAACACTTTTTTTTTTCAATTATCATTCGTTGTCTACAAAGTGGGTGGTGAGACACATATAACTTGATTGTTGTGTAGAAATCCAAGTATCGGTGGTCAAACAAATACTACGAACGTTTTTTTTAATAAAAGCTCGATGTTTTTCTTTTTCTTCAGCGTCGTATTCCCTTTGCAAGTTTGCGTGGACTGTCGAGCCGTCGTTCATAAGAAGGAAACAAAAGGTTTTGTTTTATTTGAAGTGTGCGTACGTGACTGCATTGTATATTTGGTATTATCTAAAAAACGAATTCGGGTATACCCGAAAATAAGTATTCATACCTAAAACCCGCCCTATATTATTACCGGGTTAACCTATTACCTGAATGTTCATACCCATTACCCATTCTACCCAAATTCGGAACGGGTCGGATGGATAGAACGAGTTTCGGGTTTTTTCGACAGGCCTACTTTGATATATATAAAGCTAATTAATTTTAAAAAACCAAAAGCCACAGCCATCGTCGGCTTGAAATGTCCACTTATTTAAAAAGATAATTTATTTTAAAAACCCAAAAACAACATTTGATTTATTTTAAAAAACCGATATATTTAAAATAAAGTTGGTATTTTGAAAAAACTGATTTATTTTAAAAAATTGTTTAGCTTATTTTAAGTGTTCAAACCACTTAAAAGGTTAGCCCACTTAGAATGTCCAACTCATTTATCCAATTAGAACCCTAAAAACCTTAAATCCACAAAATATTGTTATTTGCAATCTCTTTGCTGTGAAAATGCAACAACTGCCACCGGAGCACAACAACCGCCGAAAACTCGATGACACCGGAGCATCGCCGACATCGGACCTCCGACGTAGAGTCCATGCCACCGGAGCATCGACGACACCACGAACCTCTCCTCTATCCGTTTCTTCGGGCGGTCAACAGAGGATAGCCACTATCCATCTTTGTCTGAGGCGGTAGTGATGCTCGCCGTCGGTGATGACGGCCAAGACGACCATATTTTCTCTTTTCCGACAGCAGAGAGCTAGACGATCCCTTCAACAGTGGTGATGCTCGCTGTCGGCGATGATTACCATAACTTGTTCCTCTCTCTCTCTCTCTCACTCTTGACGTTTTTCTCTTTTCCGACTGAGACGACGATGCCTCCGACGGCGGTGTTGCTAGCCATCAACGATGATGACGGAGATTGGACTGAAATAACCAAAGTCATATTTTAAATCCTAAAATAATAACCAAAGTTAGAAATAATTTATTAGATGGTTAGATTAATTTTAATCTATCTTTTTAATGATAAAATATAGAGTAAATTACACGAATGGTCCTTATGGTTTGGGGTAATTTATGTGTTTGGTCCCTAACTTATTTTTTAACTCAGAAGGCCCCTGTTGTTT
This sequence comes from Lactuca virosa, assembly GCF_052849685.1. Taxonomy (NCBI): domain Eukaryota; kingdom Viridiplantae; phylum Streptophyta; class Magnoliopsida; order Asterales; family Asteraceae; genus Lactuca; species Lactuca virosa. The sequence continues at coordinate 101,889,608 of NC_136432.1, read as the reverse complement.
ATTTTTGTTACGCGTTTGGTCCTTGTCTTACCTAAAAAGACTATTTTTCTATTGGTTTTTTTTATTTATTTAAATAAACACAACCCCAAACCTATCCCCTTCACCTTACCTTACTTACCCTACCGTTTTTTCCTATTTAAATAATAGTCTTTTTAAGTAAGACATGGACCAAACACGTAACAAAAACAAAACAGTAGGGACCAAACGTGTAACAAAAACAAATAGTAAGGATCTTCCGAGTTAAAAAGGAAAGTTAAGGACCAAGCATACAAATTACTCCAAACCATAGGGTCCATTCATGTAATTTACTCTAAAATATAAGTTGTTATTAGTTATTTTAATATTAATGTGATTTATTATGTATATAATTTACAAGATGTCAAAATTCTATACAGTTTTTTATGTTTGAATTTTTTGAGGTCTTGATATAGCTATAATAGCTGTTAAATAGGATTTTTTTTAGAAAAAATAGTTTTACTTTCAAAATAGGATGCATATGAGTTGTTTATTTAGAAGGTCGTTAACTTTATTTTTTTGGCATTCTACAGGCGTATTTGCAAATTTTACTTGTTAAAAAATCTTTTTAACCTATTATAACGGTATTGTTGCCACATAGGTAAGTTTTTAGAAAATTTAGACGCCTAATTAGCACATTAGTAGTTGACTGGGAAGGTTGTTAATAATTGGATTAATCATCTCACACTAACTTCGTATACAACTGCCACCACTGTCATCACAACCCACAATGTCGTCATCATCATCTTATATCATTATCTAATTACCTTTTCAATTTCTATTACGTTTTCAATTGAATGGATCACCTTAACACAAAAACAAAACACACACATTCAAACACACAATTAATCTCACATTATATCCCTGTCAAACTCCAAACGATTTTGTTATAAATATCCAATAAACTTATGCTCTTTCTAGAAACATCAAATCCATTCATACATGCTCACAATATATTATATTAGCTCATCGGAAAGCTCGATGCAAATCAGAAAAATCAATAGTCGACGTCTTCTTATGCGTATCTTTGTAGTATCACCATCAGAAAGGATAAACAAAAATAGATCAAACCTAAAGCAAGAAAATTAACCCACCACCAATCTTCTTTTCTCAACCCTCGATTAACCCATCACCAATCTACGTAGATTTTCCAGCAGAGTAGAGAGATGTAGCAGGGCTCGACGAAGTTGATAGTAGGACTAAAAGGAACGATTAACTTGAAGCATGATTCAAGTTCAAAATCAACTTAGGGGTCAACAAATGCAACTTGCTAAGGTATGGCAAGAAGACCAAGTATATCTCCAACAAAGGCAGTGGCCGTTAAGGTCTTGAGGGTTTGAGGGGACGACAATGGACGATGTGAGGGCGGGTTGGTTTTTCATCCACCCTTGTGTCTTAGTTCACACAAAGGGGAAAGGTTAGGATTCTCGATGTCTTGGTCGATGGAAGAAAGGAAAGAATAGAGAAGATAGATATGTGAGAGTACATAGAGGGTGTTTTGAATTTCATTTTGAAGTTGAAAATGACTTTTGCCAAAAAGGACTTATTGATTTATGAAGGTGGGAAAATGAGTTTTTTAAAAAACGTTTGGATTAATTTTTTTGTGGCAAAAGTCAATAAGTCAAAAATTATTTAGCTGAAAATTGTCTTTTGTTTGTTTTATTTCAAAAAGTCACAATTTTTTATTTCTTGAAAACTCCTTTAAATAAAAAGGAGTTTTAAAAGTAAGATATCCAAACATTTTTTTTTACTTATTAACTTTAAAAAAGTCAATAAGTTAATAAAGATTTTTTAGATGATCATTCAAACACTCTCGTAGTAGGGTTAGAGTTAAAAGTTAGGATCCGAAGAAGATGCCACGTGTATGTTAGCATCACCTTTATTTATTTATGAAACCAGATAAAAAAGGTTTCATACCTTTATGCCCTAAAATGACATCGGTGATCTTTAAAACAAAACTCAATTGTTTATAGGACTAAAATGTCATTTTCCCTAGATATTATTGATATTTGTTTTTTTAGTATAATCACAACCATAAAAAATGTTTTCACTTATTTTTGAATAAAGTTTATTTTTTAATTTGACGAAACATTGCTGGTTCCACAAATTTGGTCGAAACAGGAAAAATTATTTGGTTGAATATATGTTGAGTTGATTTAGACGTGATGAATAAGAAAATCAAGTAATATTAGTCCAACGCTTTATTAACTGATTTTTATTTTTATTTTTATTTTTATTTTTATTTTTATTTTAAACGGCAAATTATCTAAGCCTATTCTTAAATACTATCTATATCTCCTAAGAGACTTGAACCTATGAACTCTTATTAATTGAATTTATTAGTTTGTAGTAGATTTCACTAGTTATGTTTAATGGATGTTTTGATTTTTTTTTCAATAAAATGTTATTATTTATAAATGACAAATGAATTCATGTAAACATAGATTGAATAAACAAAGGAGTGCTAAGTAAAACGTATATATTAATCTCTTAAAGAGTTAAAGAGGGTTTATAAATATTGAAGGTATACTATTATAAAAGACAAAATTGTAAAAATAGTATGTGTTTGTCAAAATTATAAGTCTAAAAATGTTTGATGATACATGAGGTCAATTTTAGATATTTTATATGGTTTTGGTCAATATAATATGCATTTGTTGTAGTTTTAGTTCATATCTAACTTAAAATGACGAATTTGTCATTAACTAATTATTTTTAAATTTTTTAAATTTTCTTTTAGGATATTTTAATTAAAAAAATCAAAAATAAAATTTCACACACCCTCCTCTCTGGGAAAACTTTAATTGTAATCAAATTTGAACATATATTAACATTTGGATATTAATTATTATTCAATTTTTTTAGAAAGTTACATCAAAGCATCTTTAAATGTCAGCGCATGAACTAGTTCAAATTACATGTGTAGTTGCAGGCCTGAAACAGAGTGTCTGAAGAAAATTGTTGATACTGTTTACGATGAACTGGATCTTAAAAAACTTCATCTTCCATCCAATCTAACAGGAATGGCCACTCGATACAAGGATATCAATTCCTTTATAAATGAACCGAATGTTAATTTTTTAGTAATTTACGGCATGGGTGGAAGTGGTAAGACAACATTAGCCAAGTATATTTATAATTCAAGTTGGAGATCTTTTGAAAACACGAGTTTTGTTGCAGAGATTGGTGATAGATGTAGAAGATATGATGATTTGCTTCAGCTACAGGAACAACTTTTGAATGATATTCTAGGGGGCAAGAATAGAAAAATACCCAGTGTTTCTCAAGTCACATGTAAGATTGAGGAAGCCTTACAAACAAAAAGAGCGTTTATTGTTCTTGATGACATTATTGATCATAGGCACTTAGTCACTTTACTTGGAACTGGGAAGATTAATGCACAAAGTAAGATTATAATAACATCCCGAGTTCTAATTTCAGACCAATGGTTTGAGTCGAGATCTTGGAGGTGTCGAAAATACAAAATGAGATTATTGAATGATGACGAATCACTTGAGCTTTTATGTGGTCATGCCTTCATATCCAAATTTCCCACAGAAGGTTTCAAGAAGCACGCATTGCAGGCAGTACGTTATTGTGAAGGGAATCCACTGGCTCTTGAATTGTTGGGCCGATTGCTAGCAGAGGATAATAGCATCCCATTTTGGGAAAGTACATTGAGGTCATTGGAAAAACAAATTGCTTCTGGAATTCAGTGCATACTTCTTAGGAGCTACGATTCGTTGCCACATGAGTCTAATAGGCAGTTGTTTTTGCATATTGCTTGTTTCTTTGTTGGTAAAGACAAGGATTATGTGGAAAAGATATTGGAGCCCGATTACTATGCATTCTCTGGGATCAAAATCCTATCCAATAGATTCCTTCTTTCTGTTTCACCAAAAAATAAATTGATGATGCATAGCTTGCTTCAAGAGATGGGGAAAGACATTGTTCGTCAAGAAGCATTAAACTTCCCTGCAAAACGTAGTCGAGTCTGGCTTAATAGTGACTCTTATACGATATTAACTAAAGAAGAGGTAATATGCTTCTTATATTGTATGTTTACGCCTACTTTTATGCTCATACCCTCCTATTTCATTTAAATTCTTAAGTTTATCCTTTTTTTTCATTTTAGGGTTCAGAAACAGTGGAAGGTCTAGCACTTGACTTGGAAATGTTAAGGACAGAGGATTTTCCCGTTAAGGTAAGATAGAATAACTAAAAACTAAAGTTTTTGGATTTTAGTTTTGTTTTTGGTGTAGATCCAATTATTTTTTTAATTATCTATCTATTTTGATTTTATACTATTTCATGCATATATATGAAAAATGAAGTCCAAAAGGAAGATGAAGAAATCTGTTTAAGTTAAGCAGGTTTCTTTTTAAAGTATTTTTGCTGTAAATGATATACTTTTGTAACAAATTAAATGATAGAAGTAATATTAAGTGGCACATAACATGCCCTACTTCACCGAGTAAGAGGAACTTTTTAATGTTTTAAACATGAGTATGACTTTTACAGACTTATTTGAAAGTAAAAGAGACATAATTTTAAGTTGGATATATCTGCACTTCGCTCTAGAATAAAACTAAGTAATGCATGGTATGTTGCGCAAGCAAGCAAAAAAAGAAAGAAAAATGATGGAGAACTCTTCTATTATTTGATTCTTTACATGAATGGTTACATCGGGATCCCTAGTTACGAATGCTTATAACTGTAAACCCTAGCAATTATAAGGCCAACCCATATACATGTAAATCTGAAATAACTAAACAGGCCCATATTGCAGGAGGCTCTGTTCCCTGCACCCCATGGGATAAGTGTTTGTCGTGTGCAAATGTGGGGCTAACAACCCTCGACCTACTCCAAACTCTTATCCTTTCAAAATTTCCATTCAGGTTTCTTTACTTTGTTTGTGGTCGGGTTATTTATTCGGATCATCAAAATGCAAGTAACACTCTAACAATCTCCATCCCGTCTTGAATTTTCTTCAACTAATTACCTCCTGCGGAGATTCAACAAGTTCAAGCAATGTTTGTACTTCTTTGTTGGTAGTTGCGCTCTTTCTATTTGATGAGTTCTCTTCAATAACTATCTTCTCAATAGAGAACTTGTCTTCTTTAAGTGCATCACAACTGAAATTCATCTGAACAATATTTTATCTCTTCGGTCATTGAGATGTACTTTGCCTTTGTTGTGGATAAGGAAACTGTTGGTTGTAATGTTGACTTTCAACTAACCGTACTATAAAGGCAATTTATTGTGACCGAATGACTTGAATGTATTCCCAGATTTACATGCCTTATATAGGCAGATTACAACAGATTACAAGCTTCTAATTTGAACGAATCTACAGGAGAAATTATAGGATCTGTTAGACTATACATTTGAATACATAAATTGAATACAGGGAATTGGAAACGTGTTGCATAGCTTTGGGCTATTGTGATTCATTTGGGCTGCTGTGACTTTGGATTGGGCTCTATATCCTTGATACGCCCCCGCAAGATGGAGGATCCATCGGACTCTCCAATATTGGATCTGTTTTTCAGAAATGGTGCTCGAGTAAGAGGCTTGGTTAACATATCTGCTAGCTGATATTGAGAATGAACATGCAATACTTTGAGAAGACCCGAGGCAATCTGTTCCCTGAAAAAGTGATAATCGAGGGCCACATGCTTCATTCTATAGTGATAGATAGGATTTGCACAGAGATACGTAGCACTGATATTGTCACAAAATAGTGTTGGGGTAGTGGTTGTAGATACACCGAGCTCATGTAGTAAGTTTTTGAGCCAAATAAGTTCAGCTGAAGCATTGGCTAAGGCTTTATATTCTGCTTCTATAGATGAGCGAGCGACTGTCTTTTGGCATGTGGATTTCCATGACACAATATTGGTACCTAGATACAACAAATAGGTTGTTGTAGAGCGTCCGACACTGTGAACTCCACCCCAATTAGAATCGGAGAAGGCTGAGAGCATGAGTGAGGAATTTTGGTTAAGAACTAGTCCATGGTGAATCGTGCCTTTTAGATAACGTAGTGCACGTTTGAGAGCTTGCCAATGAGTTTGGCGAGGATTATGCATGGATTGAGATAGTTTGTTTACAACAAAGGAGATATCGGGACGATTGAAGGCTAAGTATTGAAGAGAACGAACCAGTTTACGATAGGGAGTTGCATCAACTGTGGGTGATTGATTAGTGATAGATAAAGGTTCACTTGCACTTAAAGGTGTTGTAACATCTTTGGCACCTTCCATGTGAAATTGATTTAGAATATCTTGGATATGACGATGTTGAGAAAGAAATAGACATGTAGGTGTGGGAATTACTTCAACTCCTAAGAAGTGATGAAGCATACCAAGGTCTTTGAGATAAAATTTTGTGCTTAAGGTTGTGATAAAGTGGTTGAGAAATTTGGTGTCGTTTCCTGTTAGCACTATGTCATCGTCATAAACCATAAAGTAACAGGTAGTATTTTTATGTTTGTAAATGAATAATGAGGCATCGGCTAGAGGTTTTTAGTGAGTTCAATATACCAAGCTCTCGGAGCTTGTTTTAAGCTATAAATAGATTTTTTGAGTTTGCAAATGTGAGTGGGATATTGAGGATGAACATATCCCGGTGGTTGTGACATGAAAACCTCTTCATGGAGGGTGCAATGTAGAAAGGCATTATTGACATCGAGTTAACGCAGGGGCCAATTGTTTGATAAAGCTATGGAAAGGATAGTGCGAATGGTAACAGGTTTAGTGACTGGACTAAAGGTGTCAAAGTAGTCTTTCCCGTATTGTTGGAGGAAGCCTTTTGCAACAAGGCAAGCTTTGTATTTGGATATAGAGCCATCCGGGTTGCACTTGATGCGGAAGACCCATTTGCAACCAATGTGTGTGTGAGATGACAGTGGAACAAGATCTCGGGTTTGATTTTGCAGAAGTGCATTAAATTCAGAATCCATGGCACTATTTCATTTTGGATCTTTGAGTGCTTGGTTATGAGTAGAAGGTTCAAGTGTAGGTGGTATAGGATGAATAGTAGTGGGGTTAACAAGCTTTTCATTGAAGTATTTAGGATTTGGTTTTTAGGAATGATGAGTTGGAGGAGGGGATGGAGGAGGAGATGGGAAATTTAAGTGGACAAGAGAAGGTGGCGGAGATGGTGAGAGTGGCGGAGATGGAGCAATTTGAGGTGAGAGTGGTGGGGATGGACCAGATGGTGGGGAGGGTGGATTATTGGGCATAGGGTCTGATGTAGATGCATGTATTTGAGTGTCAATAGGTATTGTATGAGTGATGGGTGGCATAGGGCAACATGGGAAATATAAGGATCTGGTAGTAGTATCGATGTGTGAGAGTGGTGAGGAACAAAAATCATCAGTCTTGGGAAGTGTAGTTGCGATTTCATTTTGGTAAGGGAAGATATGCTCAATGAATTCTACATGGCGTGAGTGATAGAGTTTATGAGAAGTTGGTTCATAACATTTTTAAGCTGATTTTGAGGATGAGTAACCAAGAAAGATACATTTCGTAGATCTTGGATGAAGTTTGGTCATGGAGTAAGGGCGTAACCATGGATAACAAAGACAGCCAAAAGGTTTGAGTTTGTGATATATGGGAGGTGTATTGTGAAGTTTGTCATATGGTGATTTAAAGTGTAAGACTGGTGTAGGAAGTTGGTTGATTAAGTGATCAGTAGTTTGAAAGGCATGGGTCCAAAAGGTGAGAGGCAGATTTGCATGATGGAGAAGTGAGAGTCCGATTTTGACTATGTGTCTGTGACATAATAAGAATAACCATCATTTGAAGGTTGTACTGGTCCCCATACATCTGAGTACACCAGTTGTAATGGTTTGGTGGGTGTAAAAGAATTTGGCCCAAAGGGTAATTTGTGGCTTTTATTTATAGAGCACGAATCACATTGAAAAGAAATTGCTGAATTTTTATTACATGATAGTCCTAAATGATTTAAAAGAAACTTGAAAATTTTGGTAGACGGATAACCAAGCTTGTGGTGCCAGGAGTTGATGGATTGATTTGAGAAGACAATAGAGTTTATTCTTGGAAGCTTTTGAAGTGAGCAGATAGCTGCATAGTAGATATCATTGATGTTCACTCCCCGCATGAGAATTGTGCCCGTGCGTAGGTCCTTTACAAGAAGGAAGTAAGGAAAAAAAATTCAACAAACACTTTGTTAGATTTGTAGAGTTTAGCCACTGAAATACGATTCTTTCGCAGCTGAGGAACGAATAGAACATTATGTAAGTTTAAAGGAAGAGAAGAGGTGGGAAGAATAGAGTGACCAGTATGAGAGATGGATAGTCCTTTACCATTTCCTAACACGGTCTCATCAAGTCCTCCATATTCTGAAAGAGTGTGGAATGAAGCTGGGTTGGATGCCATGTGATGAGATGCTCCGCTGTCAAACATCCATGGTGGTGTGGTGGAGGCGGAGCTTGCTGTAGTGGTGTTGACCATAGGGCTAGTTGTGGAGTTCATGGAGATGCTGATATTGTTTTCTTTAAGAAACCGTGAAAGCTTCCTGCATTCTTTAGTCTCATGTCTAGGTATATTACAGTATTGACAGTAGCTATTGTTTCTGTTGCCTCTTTGGTAGTTGTTACCTCCATTGTTTTCTCCCGGGGAACGAGATGTTCTAGTGCCTGAATTTTTGTTGTTATTGAACCTGGCTTGGTTTTGATTATCATAGTTTGATTTTGGTGGATAGCGATTGGAGTATTTTTGAGTATTGTTGACTGTGGCTATGACTGATGAGGTTTGGGTTTCTTTTAGGGTTCGCTCATGGTCAAGTAGTTTGTCAAAGAGATCAAGAAATTTGATGGGTGTTTCACGAATTTTAATGGCAGAAGCAATATGCGTGTAGTCATCACCTAGCTGACCTAATATATGGACAATTAAGTCCTCTTCATCTACAGGACTTTGAGCTAATGGAAGATCATTAGCGATATTTTTCATGTCACGGAGAAATTCAGTAATGGAACGTGTGCCTTTGGGATTGTTTGCTAATCTTGATTTTAATGAAATAATTCGAGACCTAGAAACACTTGCTTAACTTTCTGTGAGGCGTTTGAAAGCTTCATGTGTAGTTTCAGCAGAGGAGACAATAGGTTGAATGGTTTCTGAGCAACTTCCTAGTAGTGCACCAAGAATGATTTGATCTTGTCCATACCAGAGGTATATACAGGATTTGCCTTTGATGTGCTTTCGATGGTTAGAAATTTGGATGGAGCTACTGTAGACTCGTCGACATAGTCTTCGAGACCTAACCCAGTTAGGGTTGTAATGACTTGTTTCCTCCAGACAGGAAAATTATTGGCAGTAAGTTTTATTGGAAATTGGGTATGGGTTGTGACTTCAACGACATTTAACAGGGTGATTGAAAGTGGGATGAGAATGGAGGATAAGTTGGATTGAAATTGAGACTCTTAGTAGCTATTATAGCTCTGATACCATATAAAGGCAAATTATTGTGACTGAATGACTTGATTGTATTCCCAGATTTACATGCCTTGTATAGGCAGATTACAACATATTACAAGCTTCTAATTTGAATGAATCTACAGGAGAAATTATAGGATCTGTTTGACTATATATTTGAATACATAAATTGAATACAGGGAATTGGAAACGTGTTGTATAGCTTTGGGCTATTGGGATTCATTTGGGCTGCTGCGACTTTGGATTGGGCTATATATCCTTGATACGTACATCCAAACAAGGTAAGAATATAACATGTAGGTGATTGTCTCTTCACCAAGCCTCCACCGTGATCTGAATTTACATAGACAACCAAACCATCACTGCATTTTCTAGCATCATAAGCTATTCAGATATTAGGCGTTCCTTTCAAGTAGGCATAATCTACTTGACTGTTTACTAGTAAGCCTTCCCCAAATTGCTCATAAACTTGCTTACCACACAAACTTCATTAGGCAGATTAGGTCTAGTATATACCACAACATACATGCTTACCATCAGACGTTTCCTTCGAGTACACAAAATTATAAAATTTGTTTTGAATTTAGCCATGATAAAATGGTAAATAAATCAAACCTTTTGTAACATTTTATTAGAGACTGTTAAAACCATAAAGAGATTTCTTTAACAAACACATGACTTTCTTGGTGTCAAGGAACCCCTTTCGAGATATATATACATGTTTTCTTCTATGTTACTATACATAAATGAAGTTTTTACATCAAGATTCTCAAGCGCCAAACTAAATGCACTCAATAGGGCCAATAAAACCTATTTTTTTGTGTTTCATAAAAGATGAAAAAACATCATGATAGTTTATTTGTTTATCCATTCCTTTTGTGAGAACCATTTACCACTAAACTTGCTTTAAATCTCACTGATTCAACCAAAACCCCTTCTTTTCTTTTGAAGACCCATTTACGCCCTTCTAGTTTTGCTCCATTTTGTAAAGGTGATAGAACTCATCATTCTCTTTAAGCGAATGCATTTCTTCATTCATTATAACTAAGCAATCGTATACTTCTTTATTCACAATAGCCTCTTTATATAATCTTGGCTCATTTGAACCAATATCATCTCTAACTGTCAATGTATACATAACTGAAACAATGTGACAAGTATTAACACATCCTGTATTGCATATCCGAGGGGTTTTAAATGTTTCTTTTTTGCTTCCCTTTTGCTATAGATTTTGAATCCCTTTCTTCTTTCTCAACATCACTGCTTTTGCCTTTAATTAATTCGACAGACTAGCATATATACATATACATCTTGCTGTAAATGGTTCATTCAATCTGCAATCCCTTTTTATTGTGGTGTGTGTTGTATAGTGCGGTGCCTCACTATACCTTCCTTTTGTAGAAGTTACCAAATAGTGTATTGCAAAACTCTAACCCATTAAGTGTTGCGAGTGTATTTACTTCACTTGCATTACATTCCTTTGACACTCTTTTATAGAAATTTATCTTCCTAATTACTTCTCCACCAAGTAATCCTTGTATACTTAAGATTAACATTCCCTTCTTGGTAATGTGACCCAATACACGATATCCGAACTCTGTTTTGTAATCACATCTCTCCAAAGATTGAGAAATAACCAACGTTCTTTTTAGCGAACTTCCGTTTAGAAAATAAAATTCATGTTGTAGTTTCCTTTTCATTATAACGAGAGCACTGTTTGAGACTTTAACCAATTATTTTCCTTGGAATACATGAGTGCATGTTTGACTAAAGTTCCAAGATACATCAAATTCTTCCTAAGATCAGGAACATACTATCAATATTTTTTAGTAGATTTCTAACCATACATTCATGCATTTTAATATGCACATTCCCTTTTTCCAGAACCGAATAATACAAACCTCATAAATGTTACCCCTAAACAACACCTTTTTCCACTATGAGACTTGAACCCACAACCATTTAGGGAAGGACATATTTTCAAACGCTTGATATCACAAGGTTAATTATGAGCCCTTTGGTATCGTGCCACTTACTTTGATACGCCGTATCCTTTCATCACCTAAATTTACCTCACCATTCCATTCCTCGAAAAGGAAACGAATAAATCTTGTTAAAAAGTCATATGATAAGATGCACTAATGTACAAGATCCAAGTGTATCCGGAACTAGTATTACAAGTACATTTAGAATATCACTTATGTCACCCTTGTAAGAATTATCTTATAAAATCACATCAACACTGAAACCATTACTTGATTCTTGCCTTACCGCTTCCTTTTCTTTATTGTAGACAATCTCTTTTAATATGACATCGTTCTTAACACTGCTAGCATTTAACCTTAGCTTAAGCTTTAGACTTGGAACATGACTTTCCCATGTTGTTACCCTCTTTAACTTGTCTTCTTCCCTTCCCTACAAACAGACTTGGACTTGAACAGAACCCTCGTCGCTACCATAAATGTTTCATTATAGTTCCTTGGAGAGTAAAGCATCATTCACATCACTGATAGTATCGTTCTACCATGTAACATGGAATCAACAAAATTCTCATATAAATTAGGTAGAGAACACAACTTAGGGCTTGATCTTCATATTTAATTTTAACCTCAACGCTTGATAAATCAAGAATAATATGATTAAAAATTTCCAAATGAGTACTTTCTGTCATCGGGAGGGTATACAAATATTTCTTTTGATACATCTGATTTGTGAGATAGTTATTATGATATGCACATAAATTGGTACGTACATTTCCTAATAATAGTAGTTTGATCCAGAACCTCTTGTAGCAGTTCATAAGTCAGACAGACATAACGTAACTGTGATATGCTCTTTTGCCAGAATATTGTCCTTTGCATCCGAAATCGTCTCCTTTGATAGGCGCACCTCTCCCTATGATGCCGCCACACAACCTTGTTGAACTAGAAGATATTTCATCTTCAACTTCCATAATGTGTAGTCATTTGATCCGTTGAACTTATCCAAATCAAAATTGTAAGACAATATCACATCAACCAAGAAATCTAGACGCTGCAATAACCTAGCTTTCATACCACTTGGTGTGCAAGCAAGTAGTGCAATCAAGAAAAACGACATAAGTGATTAACATTGTGTGGTCGATGTGACCTACCTCCACAGGAATCGGGAAGGGGATCTTTTATACTATTCGACTATTGACAAAAAGTTATGAGATACAAATACATGTAATCGTAAACCCTTGTAATTAAATGACAGACCCTCTACCCCCTCACCCCATAGGACAAGTATTTGTCGTGGACGGCTTCGGGACTAACGACCCTCGACGTACTCCAAACACTTATCCCTTTAAAAATTGTCATTCAAAGTTTATCACTTTGTTTTTTGTCTTGTTTAACGGTGTTCGTTTGGATAGTTCAGTACGATTGAATCCAATCAATTGAATCCAATTGGTTTCGGTTTTCAAAACATAAATATCAATAATCCAAATAAAATCTAAATTCAATCCAAACCACCCAAATTACAATTTTTACAATTCAATTTTTAGGAGCATGTGCATTTTAAAAAATATATAAATTCAATGGTAGCCAACGATATAAAAACAAATACTTTATCTTTTGAATTAAAATACATAAACAACTACTAAGATATTTTTATTATAATTCAGTTTTCTTATACGTAAAAAAAACTTTTGAGAAGTATATTAAAGTTTATTATTGGTTGAGTTTTTTTAGTCGATTCAAAGATGATTTGGTAAATCAATATATGATTAAAAGTATAGATACAAAATAAAAAATATAAATTTATGAAATTTTGGTTTTTTGGTTGCTTCACTTTTTTATAAACCAAAATGAATATAATATAATAAAATAATAACTCAATGTTGCTGAAAACCAATAAAAAATGTGAATATTTGAACCATATATTCCAATCCAAAGTGTATAATTGGAAATAGGGATGTTATTCGGGTCGGAACCGAACCGAACCGAACCGAACCGACCCGAACCCGAATAAACCGAAAACCGAATTAGGGTAATTATATGAACCGAAAACCGAACCAAATAAGCAAATAAGGGTTCGGTTCGATTCGGTTCGGGTATTATTCGATTCGGTTCGGTTCCGTCTCGAATAACCCAAATAACATGTACAAGATGATTAAGGACCCGAATAACCCAAATAACATTTACAATGTGATTATAAATATTGTATTTTGTATGACTTTTGTAGCTTATGATAAACACAAATAACACAGATTAACTATTCTTGATATATAAAATGTAAAATTCAACCACCACATTCTTAAGATATAGTTATTAAGCAACATATTAAATACTAAACATTAAACATCTAAAACACCCAAAAATCTATCTATAAGTATATAAGTTAAACATTAAACATTACGTGGGTATTTGGGGTAACAATCGATAGAACACAAGACCAAATAAGCAATCGTGCAAGTGGAAAAAAAAATGTGACTTTTCATATTCGGTTCGGTCCTTTTGGACCGAATAAGCCCTTATTCAGGTAACCCGGACCGAATAACCCGAAAACCGAATAAGCCTTATATAAGATACCCGAAAACCGAATCGAATTGCTTATTCGGGTCTAATTCGGTTCGGTTCGGTTCGGTTTTCGGTTCAGTTCGGGTTTTCGGGCCAAATTCTCATCCCTAATTGGAAATTTTGTTTTATTAACCCAGGTTATTTATTGGATCACCAATATCCAAATCAAACTCTAAAATGGTAAGAATTAGTTATACCGGTGATGTGATTTTAGTACACAATTCTTCTTCAAATTTTGTACAAATGTGCAATGGATGAAAATGCAAGGTTGAAACATGATATCTTTAAACATTTAACCTAGTCTAACTTTGTATGAAAGCGTAAGGTCATATCGAATAAACTTCACTAATTTTGTTTTGTATGTACATAGTTATGATAATTATATATGTAGTACAAAGATGATCTATTGATTCTAATTAACTCATTCTTTATCTGTAAAAATTCCGACTAGGTCCTGATTAATCTCCGATTAATCCTTAGGTGCTACTCGACTGATTAGAGGGCGCCCAACGATTAATCACTGTATACGCAATAAGTGAAGCAATAGAAAATGATGAAATTTTAATATTTTGAAGAAATTCTATCTCAATAGAAACTATTTGACGAATTATTAGTGTTGTATTAATCTTATTAACCTATTTTGTTACGATATTAGTGGTCTTTACTAACTTTGTGATGATATTACTCATATTTAATTTTTTTAAATTCAACAAATTAGCAGTTAGTGGCCCCCGATTAATCTCCGCTTAACCGATTATTCCCTTAAGCCCAGTCTACCGATTAGTCGAACGCTTTTTACAACCTTGCTCTTTATACACACAGGTGTGTGTGTGCGCGCGCGTACCGTGCTTGTGTGTGTACTACAAGCGCCAATTATGTGTGTGTGCAGCGCCAATTATAACCCCAATCATCATACAACCATCTAAGAAATGGAAATGTATGATTGGTACCCAACAAATGTAATCTTAGCCGAACTTATTTTTAAATATGGTGTAAGCTTAGTATCCCTCTTCTTGCTTAATTTGCAGCCAACAGAGCTCAAGACAGACGCACTTAACAAGATGGATAAATTAAAATTGCTCCACTTAAAATTTGTGTATCTTGACGGGTCCTACGAGAATGTTTCACCAGATTTAAGATGGCTCTGCTGGTTTGGCTTCCATTTAAAAACCATACCCTCTGACTTATCCATGGGAAAGTTGGTGGCCATAGATATGAGCTATAGCAACTTGGAAGTATTTGAACCACCTATGGTAGGGAATTTGGTATCCTCTTTTTAAGGCTTCTCCATTTAACTTCTTACTTTTTAATGGTCTTTATGCAGACATCTAGTGCTACATAAATCTTCTTACTTTTGCTACAGGTTCTTCAAGCACTAAAGATTCTGAATTTTAAAGACTCATACAATCTATTTGAAATCCGCAACATATCCCGGATCCCTCATCTTGAGATTTTGATTCTTTGGAACTGTCACAGATTGGTTCGTGTTTGTGAAGCCATTGGAGACTTGAAGTCTCTTGCACTACTGAACATGACAGGGTGTAAAAACCTGTTCAAGAAGGAGCAAACAAATATGTTAGTAGGGATAGAGGCTTTTACTTTTCGTGGAGGAGTTGCCAAACAACCTACATTTTCCTTCCCACATTCATTACGACAGCTGTTCCTCAAGGACTGTAATCTTGAGAGTACTGATTCTTTTCCTCTGAGCTTCAGCGTGCAACTGTCTTTGGAGTACTTGAATTTATGCAATAGTCTATTTGAGTTTTTGCCTTACTATAATCATCTTAAACATCTTCGGGTCCTGGACTTGAGTTTTTGCACAAGACTTAAATGGCTTCTTTGTCTGCCAAGTACACTTGCAGAATTGTATGTATATTACTGTAAATCACTGGAGAGAATAACTTTCGAATCACCTAGATTCACATTGCAAGAGTTTGGCTATGAAGGCTGTATAAGTTTGTACGAAGTTGAAGGCTTTATAAAATTGGTGCCTGTAGCTAAACTTGAAGAATATGATTTGGGGCATATGAAGTGGCTAAAAGAATATCAAAATCATGAGGTGTGCCTGGTTGGGGATGATGAGCTCACTGTAGGCAGAAGTTCATGTGTCCAGGTTAGTTGAATCTTTTGCAAGCACATGCATAAACACACACAAGCACATCGACACATACCACATGCATATATACAAACTGAGTATACGTTAGTACATTTTGTGGCACAGATGTTGTATGAATTCGATATAATGAGCACATCTCTGCCAGACATAAAGGATCCAAACATGAAGCCTAAGTATGTATCAGAATTATCGTCTTTGTATTTTAACGTGCCTTCGGATCCCAGGAATAGGAAGCTCAAAGGACTTGATGTAACTTTCAGATATACAGTATATGGTGATGATTGCGCATGGTTCTGTAAAATCTGTACGACTCGTGGTGTTGATTTCATGTACAACCCCAAAGTTTTCGGCAAATCTGATTATGATAAAGTTGGTGTATGGTTAAGCTATTGGCCAATTGGAAACACTTTAGATGTTGGAGATACAGTAAATGTCTCTATTGTTGTAAAGGGTGGATTGGAGGTACACGAATGTGGTGTAAGCCTTATTTACGCTGATGATAAAGTAGTTGAGGAAACCTTGGAAAATAACAAGGGATGGGTAGAAATTCTTGGAGGAGATTTGTCTGGATTTCAACTAAGCACAGGATCATACTATCTTTGTCGCCGTGATTTCTTTGGGTTAATGGAGGTTGACAGACTGACTCCTGACTGGTTTAGAATTCTAGTTGGTGATACTGTTGAGTTTATAGGTATGTCAATCTTGTCAAACTAATTTTACGCATTAGTAGTAAGATTTATGCTGCACACAGAGATAGTTCATCTTATGATACCTTGTTACGTACAGAGGTACAAGGATGGAGAAAGACAGGTCGACCTAAGCAGATGAATCTATCATTTACAGAGTTAAAAACAGTTAGATGCATCGTCCATGGTCCGGAATTGGTAAGCTTTGTTTTTTTTCGCATGAACTCATTGCATGATTAATAATATGAAGGGCCTATACAGTTGTCTTCTACTCGAGTACCCGGCCTTTGCGGTTGGTATAAGATGAATAGGACCTTTGTGATCTGGTTCATCATAACAATTCTTACTACTTGCCATTGATAAAAATTAAACCCAATGGGGTTATATAATTCAATTACAATTGATATACTTCTCAAATCCCCATTCCTATTGCATTATATGATACAATTATGTTCGATAGAAAAGTCTGTCGGGTTTTATTTTTTTATTTTTTATTTTAAAAAAAATATATTACATGAGTTCACATATGACAAAAGATTTATCAACCCTTTACACCTTTTGGTAATTAATGCTAATTTGGTGTAATTATCGGGTTGTGCTAATATGGATCTCGTGTTTATGGAAATCAAATAGGAGGAAATCTACAAGATTGCAGAGATGTCAAAATTATCTTCGGCAGATCAAACTTTGCAGTTCAAATACAACACACCTGCGGAGAAAATGAAATCTGCCACATTTTCTGAATTTAGTGATACATTAACGAAGGTAATTTTCAATATTACATAAGGATTAAAGTGTTGGGACATGCAACATGATTGATATTACCTAAGTTTCAGCCTCGTTATCACTTTGCATTCACCAAACGGCCTTTGACCTGATCGTAAGAAGTGACTCTAGAGGTCATAGTTCAAGTCTCTTAGGAAATATAAATGATATTTAGGAGTAGGTTAACCACTTTGCTACTTCAAAAAAAAATATCACTTTACATTCCCATCATACTCATTTTAGTCGGCATGTTATATCAGCCATGCTCCATATTTAGATTCTCCCTAGACAAGGACCACCTATGGCTACTTGCTTATTAGTTAAACCCACATCTTGTTTTTCCAAAGTTTTTTTTACCAAATAAGGGGCATGCACCATCTTTTAGTGGATCTTCCACTGTTAGCACATATAACATGATCGATATTTGAATACCTGGCTACTTGAGAGTGTCGTGTGTCCTTGACTAGTCACATAGACCGTCGAGCATCGTTGTTTCGTCAAAAGTGTGGAGAACACATTCCATTAGCAATGATTCCATTGTGAGTATGAATCACATGAATACCTTGAAAGTATACTTTAGATATTTTATCTGACTGCATGAACGATTCGTGAGTTGCAAGTTCTCTTAATCACTACAATATGAATAGAATCGATTCGTGAGTTACAAGTTCTCTAAATCACTACAATATGAATAGAATCCTCTTACCTTGATCGTTGTCCAAAAAAAGAAAGGAAGTAGTTGACACTTCTAATCAGGAGTATAATATTTGCTTCCACTCTTTGAACTAGAATGATTAGAACTGAAGTGGCTAGAGCCTAGAGGTCTCTATATATTAGATATATGAAAATGACCATGGAAGCCATTTTGAATCATCCAACGAAAATGGAGTCTAAGTACTTGTAGTCAAAGACACATAAACTCTTGTGTGTCTTATCATTATACTCCTATGAAACTAGACGAATATACATACGTTGCGTAGAATATAAAAGTATATTTGAAATCTTTACAAATATATGTTTTTTTTTAATATATTAATGATGTTGTTATTACCCCTTATATAATAAATTTTTTAAAAAGTTAGGTATAAATATTGTTTTTATGAACTATATGATAATGTAGACATCTTTTAAAATTCTATAATATCAATTTTCTCAATGACCTCTAACTGTTGGTTACTCATGAATAAAATTAGATATAATATATGGTTTAATGATATTTATAGCTGTTGTTATGATTAATTAATTTTAAAAAGTTTATTTGTTTAAGATTTTAATTTCTATCAATGTATTTATTTAACACATCAAAAATTGTTTTTGTTTTTCTAAAGGTAACGATATAATTTTTGTATATAATGTTACCTTTAACTGTTGTTGTTGTAAGTTATTTAAAATAACGTATTTGAAAACTCTTAATTATATTAATTTGGTTTCAGAAATTTAACTTCTTAAAATTCATTTGATGAATATTGTTAGTGTTTTTTATTGTAAGTATTTAAAACAACAAACATTGTTTTTGTTTTTAAAGATAATATTATAATTTTGTTCTTATATAATATTACTTTTAACTATTTTTATTGTAAATTATTTTTAAACTATTTATTTGAAAATTCCTAATGATTATAAAAAATGGTTCCATGGTTTTTTTTTAATTAAGGATTACAATTTAGGTTTAACACTATAATTTATAACTATTAATAAAATAATTTAGAGTAAATTACACGAATGGTGCCTATAGTTTAGGGTAATTAGCATGTTTGGTCCTTAATTTATTTTTTTAATTCGGAAGGTCCTTACTATTTGCTTTTGTTATGCGATTGGTCCCTATCTTACCTAAAAAGACTATTTTGCCCTTGATTTTTTAATTTATTTAAATAAACACACTCCCAAGCCCACCCTCTCACCTTACCTTACTTACCCCATCATTTTTCCCTTTTTAAATAATATTTTTTTTAGTTAAGACATGGACCAAATGCGTAACAAAAACAAATAGTAGGGACCAAACGCATAACAAAAACTAATAGTAGGGACTTTCCAAGTTAAAAAAATAAGTTAGGGACCAAACGTGCAAATTACCCAAACCATAGGAACCATTCATGTAATTTACTCTAATTTAGCTATTTTTCATAAAATCATAAATTATACAAAAATTGTAATTTTAAAATGACAATTGCTCATATACAAGAATATATTTAAACTAATAAGTTAATTATAATATTTTAAAAAGCTGAAGTCATAATTTTATAAATAGAAGTAAAATATGATATTTTAATATTATAGTTTAGTTAATTTATAATTAGAATTTAGTTTTTCCATTAATTTAACATTATTAACCAATTTATAAGAATTATTAGAAATAAATGGAAAGTCTAGGAGGTTTCAAATGTATGTGTTGCAAGTAAAAATGTCTCTTTTATAAGTATATATAAATATGGATATAGATAAGGGATACAAAATATAGACATAGGGAAATCATAATCTAGGAAAAGATGACCCACAAACAAGCCTAACTAGGAAATATTACATATATACATTCTAATATGCCTCCTCAGGGTAGAGCATAAATATTAACCATCTCTAGCTTGTTAAAAATATTAGAAATTCTGCTACCAAGTAACGCTTTAGTGAAGACACCATGTTAACTTTCTATTCTAACATAAGGCATAGTGATAGTTTCATCTTCAATCTTTTCGCGAGTAAAGTGGCAGTCAACCTCAATGTGTTTGGTCCTTTCATGAAAATCAGGATTGTTTGAAATGTGAATGGATGTTTGATTGTCACGGCATTAGTTTATTGGTTAGTTTGAGGGCAACCAATCTCACCAAGTAGGTGATATAACCATATATATCGGTTAACTGGTGGTTTGGATCATAATCATTTATTCATATTCCATACTTAACTAACATTTAGTTTCTTTCTCTAGTTCCAAGAAACTAGATCCCCCCCCCCCCCCCAAAAGATAGTATCTTGTAGCGGACCACGTGTTTGTAGGATCACCATCATAGTAAGCATCTATATCATGATGGCTATAATTTTGGTATAAAATTCCAAAAGCCTATTTCACCTTTTAGATATTTTAAAATATGGGCAACAACATCCCAATGTGAAGTTATTTGAGATGGCATGAATTGGCTTACAATATTCACTGGGAAAGTAATGTTTGGTTGTTTAATTGTCAAATGGTTCAGCTTTCCCACAATTCTTCTGTGCTTTTCCGGATTCTCGAAGGATCTCCATCATGTGCTGCTTAACATTCGAAATCCTAGGAGCTTCACATGGTTTTATTCAATCATACCAAATTTACTCAATATATCCAAGCTATGCTTCCATTGAGATAAAAATATCATTTCTAATCACGAGATACTTCAGTTCCTAACAATATTTAAAAGGACCTATATCTTTTGTTTGAAATCGGCATGTAAGAAAATCTTTCAACTTCTTACTTTCAAGCTCTTTACTACCTAATCACTATATCCTCAACAACCACAATAAGTAAGATGCATCCGAAAGCATACCTATATCATCAATGTATGATAAATACATCCAAGAAATGCTTATGTTGAGATAAACAAATTCCTTTTAGAGCACGAGAGACTTAAATCTTTTAACTTCTTAATTCCAGTTTTTTACTATCCCTAATCACTATATCATCAAGATACATAATAAGCAAGGTGCATCTGAAAAGCATACCTAACTAAAGAATACTAAGTGATCGTTTGACCTTCGTTGTAAGCCAAATCATTTACCACCATGTTTGATTGTCTAAACTGTTGAGTGTGAATCCACGGAGGTTGTTGAGTGTGAATCCACAGAAAAGTTGGTCAAAAATGGCAGGAAACCAGGAACCATGTGTGAAGCCACAACTGGTCAAAAATGGCAGGAAACCAGGAACCATGTGTGTTTCCATCTCTATATAAGAGATTCATCTGTATTTGTAAAAGCTTGTATCTAGAGTAACACAGAAAGAGTGCAGATTAGCACCAAGAAATATAAATTCCTAGTTACCGGTGGACGTAGGTCAGAGAAGGACCGAACCACATTAAATCCCTCGTGTTCATCCTTGTGTTCTTGTTTTTCGTGAGCTGTGTGTGTGTTTAGAGTCGTGTGTTAAGTGTCTCGATCCTAACAAGTGGTATCAGAGCCTTGGTTTAGCTCCAGAGGGTGATTTTCTGTTTTTTGGTCGAAATTTTTTTTTCGTCAAAAACGATTTTGGTGTATACCGTTGGAAAGGTCTCGTTCCGAAGATTCCGAAAATATTTTTTTCTGAATTTTTTGACCACCGGAAGACGTCCAAATCGCCGGTCAAAGGTTTGCCGGAATAGTGACCGGGAAAACCAGTTCGCCGGAGAAGACGACACTGTAGCACCAGACACTGTAGCAGTCCGCCGGAGAAGACACTGTAGCAGGCACTGTAGCAACACTGTAGCAGATTTGAAAATTTGCAATTTGGCCCCTGAATTTCCAGAATATTGCAAGATAGGTCATTGTTCTTTCAGAAAATGGCAGAAAGCAGTAAGCTTCAGATTGAGAAGTTTGATGGGAAAGATTTTGGTTGGTGGAAGATGCAAATTGAAGATTTGCTCGTGCAGAAACACTTGGACGCAGTTTTAGGTGAAAAACCGGAGGCGATGACACAGGCAAACTGGGAGACTTTGGATAAGAAGGCCAAGGCATTTATTAGACTGACGTTGTCAAAGGATGTTGCCTTCAATATTTTGAAGGAGACCTCGGCAAAGGGAATCATGGAGGCATTGTCTAATATGTACGAGAAGCCGTCGACAGCAAATAAAGTCTTCCTGATTCGGGAACTAGTCAACACGAGGATGAGGGAAGGAAGTTCAGTTACAGTACACATCAACAATTTGAACTCGATTTTATCCAGACTTGGGTCAGTGGGAATAAAATTTGAGGACGAAGTTCAAGCTTTACTACTGTTATCATCATTACCTGACAGTTGGTCCGGAACAGTTACAGCCGTTACTAGTTCCGCAGGATCGAAAGAGCTCACTTTTGAGGGAATTCGGGATTTAATTCTAGGCGAAGACGTCAGACGAAGAAATTCCGGGGAATCATCAAGTGAACAATTGAATGCGGTCAGAGGTAGAAGAAATAACAGAGGTAGTGGGAGCGGGAACAGGAGAAGGAGTCAGTCGAGGACTCGAAATGATGTGACTTGTTGGAACTGTAAAGAGGTTGGACATTTCAGGAATCAATGTCCAAAAGACAAGAAAGAAGTTAACGTTGCAGTAGACCATTCAGATGATGATGTTTTGATCTGTAGTGTGGAGAGCAATGTGGATTCCTGGGTTATGGATTCGGGTGCTTCATTTCACGCTACCCACATCCGTGAAGCACTGCGGAATCTGAAAGAAGGGGATTTTGGTAAGGTAAGACTGGCGAACGATGAGGTTCTTAATGTGACGAGCATATGTGACTTAGATCTGAAGACTCCAGTCGGTCCATGGACTTTGAAGGATGTCCGGGTAATTCCAAGTCTGAAGAAACAGTTGATTTCTGTTGGGCAGTTGGATGAACAGGGACACGAGGTTAAGTTCAGGAATGGGCAGTGGAAGGTTGTCAAAGGAAATCTTGTGATAGCTCGTGGACATAAGAAGGGTTCATTATATATGGTCAGATTACCATCTGAGGGAGTAACCGTCCCAGTTCAGAAGAAAAACAAAATCCGGTTCATAGAGTCTCGTGGACAGAAGAAGGTTTGCTTTGCAGATGGCAAACCCAGAGTCACAGGTCAGATTCAGGTTGAACGTGTTTGGAACGGTTCAGAAAAACCAGTCAACGGCATTCATAGCAGTGGGAGCATGGGCTTTGTTTCAGCTAGAATACCCAGAACACAGTGGGTTAAGAGAACCAGTATTCCATCTGTAAAAGTCTCTCCAGATTATCTGCTTCACATGGAGAGTGTTGTTTGTTCTCAGGATGTTCCAGGATCGGGCAGTTCATTTCAGTGGGAGCCGGTGGAGACAGAGAACAGGTAAATTGAAGAGAAGGCAGGGTAACTAGGAAGGAGTTAAGATCAATTTTTTTTTTTAAATACAGATGCACAGTTGAAGCACAGGTGAAGATTTTTCTATGGCTTCAAGTGGGAGATTGTTGAGTGTGAATCCACGGAGGTTGTTGAGTGTGAATCCATAGAAAAGTTGGTCAAAAATGGCAGGAAACCAGGAACCATGTGTGAAGCCACAACTGGTCAAAAATGGCAGGAAACCAGGAACCATGTGTGTTTCCATCTCTATATAAGAGATTCATCTGTATTTGTAAAAGCTTGTATCTAGAGTAACACAGAAAGAGTGCAGATTAGCACCAAGAAATATAAATTCCTAGTTACCGGTGGACGTAGGTCAGAGAAGGACCGAACCACGTTAAATCCCTCGTGTTCATCCTTGTGTTCTTGTTTTTCGTGAGCTGTGTGTGTGTTTAGAGTCGTGTGTTAAGTGTCTCGATCCTAACATAAACCTAGCATAAGGGGACTGCTTTAAACCAGATAGAGATTTCTGTAATTCGCAGATGTTGTCATACTCCCCCTACCAAGAAATCTGATTGCTTTCTTAATGTAAATTTCCTTATGTAACTAACCATGCATATATGTTTTCTTGACATCTAGCCGATGATGGCCAAATAATACGTAGAAACTAGAGAAAAAAATACATAAATGGATAATAACTTATCCACTAGAGAAAAAGATTTTGAATAATCAACTCTGTAGGTTTGAGCACATGCTTTGGAAACTAACTGTGTTTTTAGTCAAGCCACCGAATTGTCTGGACAAACATTTAGATCGAATATCCAATTACAACCAATCATCTGTTTACCTACATGCCAATCTATGAGGGCCTATATACTGTTACGATCAAGTGCATTAATTTCTTCAATCATAACAATCCAACATCTATGATTGGCCAGTCGAGGTAGAAAACAAAGAATCATAATTTGTAGATAACTTATCATAAAAAACAAACAAGGAAATAAGGAAATTAAGGCCATGACCTGTAAACATTAGGGTGATGGATAACCAAGGGAATAAGGATCATTGTTAGGTGAATCTGTTGACGAAGATGGTAACATATGTTAATATGATGTAGGACGTTATCGCCATGGTATACTTGAACAATTATTATCTTAGCCGACTCTTTAGGTTTTGTAGAGACAAATAGGCTAGATGCCTCAGGTGAACACAGATCAAGAACTAGTATGGTATATACCAAAAAGTCATTTATGTCCACCGGTGTCATCTGTGATTCGTAAATTGGAAATAAGGGTAATTTTTCATGAAGCGTATCTTTGTGAGATACAATATATGGAATAATGATTTTGTAGGGAATAAAGTTTAGAGTGGAATTCTACGATCCAAAACAACAGAAGGCATATAATTGAGGAGAGAAACATCATACCAAAAGGTTTTAAGAACAACCATTTGGAATAAAAAGATCTCGTTACCTCAACTAAATGATGTTATTCCGTTTTGAAATGCCAATTTGAGTTGGTGTGTCAACGTATGAAGACTCATGAAGAATTCCATGTTGGCGCATGGCAAATATTCTCTCTTTTTTTTATTATTACGTAGAGTTTGGATGGAACCTTTGAAGAGTGTTTTAATCTCAACAGAAAAGGGACAAAATGTGTAAACACTTTTGATCAATTTTTAATAAAGTAGAGCAAGGTGGTTCGGGTATAATCATCATTAAAGGTAACAACATACTTAAAGCCACTCTCCTAAGTAATAAGATACAGACCCTAAACATCCAAATTAACTAACTAAAAAGGAGGAGTAACCCTCTTATTGACTATAGGTCCCATATGATATTGACTATAGGTCCCAAATGAACACATTGACATTTGGCAAATTGAAATGACTCACATGGTAAAGATGATAAATAAGAAAAGTCAGACATAATTTCTTTAAATTATGAAGAGAGGGATTAGTTAATCGACAATCAACTTCAATTAAATTCCGAAGAACGGGATTACCTAATAGACAATCAACTTCAAGAGGGGATAGTAGAATGAAGCAATATAACGAATGTGGTGATTCTAATGAAAATAGTGATTCTTCCATGAACAATAATTATGGGAGTTAGGATAACAACAAAACAAGTTAAGCACTTAAGAAAAATGTTAAACAAACATTGGTGAAACTTATGGAATAAAACTTCTGAAAAACTTAAATCAAATCTGAGCACATTATTTAATGTGGTTCGATCAAGGTGACCTAAGTCCAATGGAGAAGGAGAGAGAGGGATTTTACTAAACTTCCTAGAACGATTACAATCACTCATAAAGGTTACACCTCACTTGAGCTCTCAAAAATATAGAATATATCTTGCTTACTAACTACTCCAAAGGATGTGCTCTTAACCTAACAATGATTGCTCTATTATTTTACACACACAAGCATGTACTCACAAAGAATAATGAATGGGGATATGAAGCAACTTATAGGCAAGAATGGGAAACCCTAATTCTGATGGGCCATTCCCATCCATAATTAGCCTATGAGGGGGATGGCGTAATTTCCAACCAATCATGGAATGCTATGTAGGCAGTTTTGGAACCTTAAACCTTATGAGTATCACCCGTGAGAATCATCGATGAGCATCCTCCTTAAGCATCTTTAACTGATGAGCGTCCTCCTTGAGCATCATCAGTTCATGAGTGTCCTCATTGTGCACCTTCAACTGATGAGAATCCTCCTTGAACATATTCAACTGATAAACATCCTCCTTAAACAGTCATCTGCTACGATCACCATACAAATGACTTTCTTTAGGTTAACAACCCCTTTATTCATTATCTTGAAGTTTTTGGTCAGCTACATCTTAATCACAGTAATCTTCTACATGTTGGAACCATCAATTAACATGACATCAACATTCAACATGAGGATGATGTAAGATGAGCTTAACTTCTTCAAGTAACAACCATGATCAACCTCACGTCTTCTTAATATGTTCCTTTTCATAAAGTTATCAAACTTTAAGTACCACTACTTAGAAGTTAGCTTCATGTCATACATGTTTTTCGTCTTGTTGATTACCAACTTTATATTAATAGTTGTAAGAGCACTTTCTGGTTGTACCTTCTAGATGTCACCTTCTAGGTTATCATCATGGAGATCAGTTCTATTAATATCTAGCTGCATTAGATGGAGATTATCAAAGACCACTTCATTCAAGATGGAACTTATTGTAGTCATCTTTGCAACTGGAGAACCGTCCTTTATCTTCTCTTGGATTCCATTAACCACCAATCTCCCCTTACAAGTTTTTCTACCATCTATCTTATCCTTAACTTGAAACATCTGACTGTTCTATATTCTGCTCAACTCGTCATCCATAGCCTTGTCATACTATATTGAGTTCATCTTCAAGGCCTCTGGTTTTGAATCATTCTCATACATCAACAAGTTGTTGGTTGAGGGAGAATACCTCACTGGATTACTTTACTTAGTGGTCCCCTGGATAATAAGAGGTTTGATCTTTAAAATACCTACAATTTCACCCTCACAACTATTATCATCAGAGTGCCCACTCTTTCTAGATTTATCAAATCTCCTACTGATTCTTGAACATGTGCCTATCCTTTGACTAGTGATAGGTCATGCATGATTAAGGTATCCTCCCACTGAAGAAACTGTAGTGGGACTGTAAACACCAGGGTGAACTAAAACCGACTTCCCAAACTTAGGCGAATTGTCTATCTTTGCTGAACTAATTTTCTTTTGTCTGCCAATAGAACATGGCTTAAAAGCATTTGTAACAATCTTCGAATTTGGCATTCTCCTATTGGATACAAGCTTCCTCATTCTCTCCTCACTTATTTAAACAAATATTTTATGGAATAGAGTGGATGTCCCAACTCCTTCAACATTGTGTGCTTCTTCTTTAGAAACCTCTACCATATATATGGTGTACCCTATTTGTGACATTCCGATTTTCACGTCCAGAAAAGACCAATTATTTTTATGCTTTATAAAAATCAGAGTACCTCCTTTAATAAAAATGTTGCAGAATTTGTTCCCAGTAAAACATGATAAATACGTTATCAAAGCATTTCCGAAGAAAAGTATTTTTATTCATTTTAAAACATTTTGGATGTCATCGTCAATACAGAAACATAAGCATAAACAGAACTTACATTCATTATCACTAGTGATTTATATCTCCTTAATCTCTCAGTGTAATGTGACTTCATATCAACAGTTGTGATATAAATAAACTGAGTGGGTCAGGTTGGGAAACCTGGTGAGTACATAGGGTTTTTAACCCACAATAAATAAGTTTATTAACTTTATCAAACCAAACAAACCCGATTACCTGTTCCCGTTATCCTCACTTTACATCCCTAAATCATCTAACACAAGGGACCTAGTCTAAGGACTTTCATCGGGGTGACAACACATGCTTCGGGGGTTCCTTAGAAATTCATGTCAAAAAGGCAACCATTTGGGGGATGGAGTACTGCGGGTGAGGACACAGTTCAAATAAACACCTACAGGTTGCAAGCCTGCTAGCGTTCCACTGAATTGTCTAGAATAGTCCGTGGTCGTCATCTACACTCCGATAGATGACTGGAGCATCAATAACATCTATATCGAGGCCTCTCATTATTTTATTTGGTCACACAACAACTATTACATCTACCCATGTTTTACCCAACATATTTTGTAGATATAAAATACATATACAGTTTAAATCATTTAAAACCTATATAAAAATCTTTCACCCAACATAGACAGCAAGTATTCAGACAATATGCACACATAGCACGTAATTTATATTAAATACTTCATATCTATGTGTAAGATGAAAGGGAACATGCACTCACTTGAAAAGGTGGTGAGTCGGCACTCGGACAACACTTCGTTACTCTTAACACAATTTTCCTTTGTCAAAACCTAGTATCATTACCACTAGAGTTGAGTCTAATATTCACCGAGACTAATTAATAGTCTTGATATTATTACTATTATATAAGCACGAAACAATATTTCTCAACCACTATATACAGATAGGGGCAGACATAAAACACTAGAGGGCAGGACCATTTTGGCATATAGCACTTCTGAAATCCAACAACCCTATGCGGCCCTTTAAACTAGATTCCCCGTATCGCGACTGGTTAAAAGATATTATAACGACACTTATAAAACTCATAATAATAGCCCAAATACTTATCATAATTTCCTAATAACATTACTATGTTAAAACATAAGAGATACTAACTATAGGGTAGGCGTAGCTCACTTACAGCAGGTTTTTCGCAAAACCGGGCTTCGCTGGAGCAGCGTTCCCGAGCCGAAAATCTCTTCTTCTCGGAGCCTTCTGGCTCTCCGGGACTCGCCTCTAGCACTTGGAAGTTGCTAGGGATTTAGGAGGAGAGATTTGGAGTACTGAGAGAGAAAGAAGGGTGAAGGTGTGAGTTTTGGCAGTGATTTACGCCTCTATTTATAGGCTGAGTTCGGTGCGAACGCAGCTCGTTCGCGAACGCAACGTGTTCCCTAGACGAACGCAGCGCGTTCGTTGCCACATGTCGCCATCTTGTTCCAAGCCATGGGGAAGAAGCTGTGGCCCAGATTGCGCCACGTGTCACTTGAAGATTACCCCACAAACTAATTATCTTCTAAAATCCATAACTTTCGCATACGAGCTCCGTTTTTGACGTTCTTTATATCCACGCGTAGGCGGAACCATGCTCTACAACTTTCGTTTAGACTCTGTTGGCTAATTTTTACTTTATTTTTAAAGTTATATTTTTAACAGCCTGGGACAAGAATAGTCCGTTAAAAATTCAGAACTTCTTCATCCGACGTCCATTTTCGTCTGTGTTTTCACCGTTGCGCTATTATTAACGAGATCTTCGATTATTGTTTAGGTTGTGTCGGCCAAAAACCGCTCGAACTAAAATTCGAGTTTCGGGTCGTGCGCTGCTATGCCAAATCTTAGAAAATTCATAACTTCCTCATACGAAGTTAGATTTGAGCGTTCTTTTTTTTTGTATGTTCTTGGTTTAACGTATACTACAACTTTTGTTTAGATCACTAAGGCTAAAAAGTCCTCTATCGTAAATTCACTATTTACATCTTCCGGTGTCGTGTCGGTTTTGCAGTAAAACTTCGACGAGCCACAACTTCTTTTTTATAACTCGGATTTCGGCGTTATTTATATGTACGGAACCCTTGTAACATAAACTACAACTTGGTTAAGAATAATCCTTCTAAATAATCTTTCATCAAAAACTCATTTTTGACGCTCATTGTCTCTAAATTGACTAGCCCAGATCTGCGGGCGTTACACTATTTTTTTACCCTCACTAAAGATCAAATTTACATTCTTAACTTTCCACTTGTGGTCATCAAATGTAACATGACGACCTTCATTATCAAGATGCCCAACTGATATCAACATTCTATTTAGATCTGGAATGAAATTTACATTTTCAAAGTCCAATCCATACCTAGAGTCATCTTGAGAACCACATCTCCGACACCCATGATGTCCATACACTTGTTATCTTCTAGTTTGATCTTCCCTTGTTAATGCCTGAAGTTCTGCATTACATCTGTGGAATGACTAACACGAAATGACGCACCAAAATCCAAGATCCACGATTCAATTGAGTTTTCAAATTGAAAAAATAAGTTTGTCATCTTCAAAATCTACTGCCATATTCATCTCCTTTTGGCCTTTATCTACTATGAGCTTTGGGCATTGAATTTTGGCATGACCACTCTCTTTCTAGTTCCAACAGGTAACGTCCCTCCTATTGTTCTGTCCACTTATCCTTCTTGACTTCGATCTTCTACTACCACACCTCCTTTATTGGACTCCCTTCCTCTATCTTCAGTACTCAGAAGACTACTAGAAGTTTCTCCGACACTCTGTTTGCACACATCCTCATTAAGAATTAAATTGTGAATGCCTTCAAATGTCATCTTAGCACTCCCAGCTGAGTTGCTAACTGTTGTCATTGTACCAGACCTACTATTAAGCAAAGATGATAATAGTAGCAATGTCATGACTTCATCTTCATATTTAATCTTAGCCGACATCAACCTTGATAGGATTGAATTCAATTCATTAACATGATCAATCACTGTTCCACCCTCCTTCACCTTCAAATTTACCAATTGTTGAATCAAATGAACCTTATTGGTTGCTGAGGGTTTTTATACATATTAGATAGTGCCTTGATTAACCTATGAGTAGTCATTAAATTGATAATGTTGTAAGCCATATTCTTTGCTAAGGACAATCTCACCACACCAAATGCTCGCCGATCTAATGATTCCAAATCCTCCTGCTTCATTTCTTCAGGTTTACTTTCAGACCATGGTTCATGTAAGTTATTCTGGTAGAAGTAGTCTTCGATTTTTGCGACATCCTCAAATTCACGGTCATTTTAAAAATTTTATTTTTTCTTATTTTAAACAGAGTATTTCTTTTGTTTCGGAATTGCTCCCAAAAATATTATTTCAATGCGAGATAATATTAACATTAAACATTTCCAAAGAAATGTTCGATATAGATATCTTTTCAAAACTTGGGATGTCATAACTGATACAAAACATAAGCATAAACTGACCCTACATTAATTGACAATAAATATCTACATCTCTTTTAATATCTCAGTGTAATATATCTTCACATCAATACTTATGATAGAAATAAGCTGAGTGGGTTAGGTTGGGAAACAGTACATAGGGTTTTCAACCCATAATAATTTAGTTAATTTGTTCTTCACATATTTCATGTCAAACAATTAATCCGATAACCCATCCCATTTTTTTGTTTATTCTTCCCTAAGGATTTATCCTAACGGTCATCTCCTTCATTGCATTCACCTATCATCGCCTTACATCTCATTTCCTTATATGTTTATTGATAAGGGCATTTCATAAGGATCATTGCATAGATAGCACAGATTCGGGGATTACTCCCCCAATATGTGTTCATTAAGGTTAGAGCATCATCGCATGAACACGTAGTTACTACATCGCCTAAACTTGTAATTCATCTCACACAGGTTATAAGCCTGCAGGTGTTTCCACATGAGTTGTATAGATTAGTTAGTGGTCACCATCTATACTCTTGTAGATGACTACATTGCAACATCGCAAGTCAAGGTTAGGGCATCTCCTAATGATCTCCTATTTTATCATCACCTATCTACCATCACCTATCTATAATCTCCTATCTGCCATCACCTTTTTCTACCCAATACATATTTACAGATATATAATACTTATATGATTAAATCAGGTAAACATCATCTCATAATATCTTGTCTAACACATACTATTCTCAGCACAGATAATAAGCACATAAGCATGTAATTATCTAGATACTTCATATCTATGTGTAAGATGAAAGTAACTATGCATTCACTTGTTAAAGTGAGGATTCAAAATTCAGACAACGCTTCACTTCTAGCAACTGTCTTTTCCTTTGACGTAACCTAGTATCATTATCACTAAGTCTTAGTTTAATATTTGTTCCGACTAATTATTTTTGTAGATTCATCATTAATTTTAATGTCTACGTCAATATCTATCGAGTAAGGATCCGCCATGCATGATAGTTGGGAGGCACGATCATTTCGGCATATAGCTTTTCTGAAATCCAAAAACCAAGCCAACGTGATCATTCTAGACACCTATCCCGAAAGTAGATCGTGTTGGGTTATGAGCATTCTAACACTCCTAAGTGTACATGCAACCCTAAATACCTTGGATCTATGTTTTCTCTATTATACATACAATTATGAACATCCAAGGTATTATCCTAATCTAGCATACAAAATAATAAATATAACAAGATAGAATACATACCTCTTTGATGTAGAATGTCTTCATGAACCTTGAGTGCCTAGTGCCCCAAGTGTGACACCTCAAATGGTTCACACAACACCAAATACACTTGGAATAACTTGAGAGAAACTTGAACACTCCTTGAAATCGTCTAGCCCTCACACTCACACATTAGTGCAC
Organism: Lactuca virosa; assembly: GCF_052849685.1. Taxonomy (NCBI): domain Eukaryota; kingdom Viridiplantae; phylum Streptophyta; class Magnoliopsida; order Asterales; family Asteraceae; genus Lactuca; species Lactuca virosa. Next base: position 101,857,026 of record NC_136432.1, on the reverse strand, counting down.
GATTTCTTGAGCCATGAGATTCTTTTATATGTTGGCTATTAGGGTTACACCATGTAACTCATAACTTTATCCATTCCTTATGCTCCATGGATTTTAACCTCCATGGAGTATCCATGGGTCACCCCATGGACTTAGTCCAACATAAGGAATCTTGGATCACAAGCCCACATATATAAGAATGAATGATTTACACAATCAACCCATATATTTAATTAGTCTCCTTTTTGATCACTTAATTAATTCCAAATTAATTCTTGATCAATACTAATTAAATAACCTTATTAATATATTAGAACTTATAATATATTAACCAACCTTAAGTGTTATTTCTCTCATTATAGTCTATCCAAATGCATGATGCCATGCAACCCAAATGGACCATGCCGGGTCGGGTCAAGTCTTACCAATTATAGTTATGGACTTAGACATTAATCCAACAGTCTCCCACTTGGATAAGTCTAAAACTATTATTGCGTATGACTTCAGGAACCGATCAGCAATCGTAGCTCTCAAAAGCTTCTGTCGAACTCTGACCTTGTCGATGAACTCTGACCTTTGTCAATGACTTGTCCATTAGATAACGGATCATATATTCCTCCATTCTAGATATCATATGGACTGAGACATGGATTATCAATCATTCTCTCTGTCCATTTGTTGTTTCCCGATTTTCGATTCATGATGACTGACTGATTGAACAAATCAAATCAGTCCTGGCTTGGCCAAGCACTCACATGTATAATCTTTAAATCATCGAGGGGCCCACATATATCGCTTTTATCCCGAAGGTAAAAGGAATGGATAAACTTCGACTCATATGACTTGTTCTACTACTTGTTGAATCATACACAAAGGCACGTTTTATAACATCGAGTTACCAATGCGTTTTCGTGCAATCAATGTATAACCAACTCATAGTAACAACTCATATCTCTAGGTTTGAAGAATATAAGATATTATCGTGTCATGATCACTCGTGATAAAATCCATGAAGTGATTCAAATGAGCGCGGGTTGAATCCAATACTCAAAACTTATGAGCACTCATGAGTGTTGTAGCACCACTTTGTCCACCAACTTGGACCTCTACAAACCAACCCATGACAGTCTTGATTCATATCTACTTCCAACATATGACCGACTGTGGATGGTTTGAATAACTTAATCATTCAGGAAGAGCGACTTAGTTATTCTGGAAGTCAAAACATGCAAAGTGAAACACAAGAATAAATGAATCAAATATGGTATCAAACCCTATGAATATAAATAAACACTTTTATTTATCACCATAGTGATTACTCATTATTCATTGTTTCGGTTTTATCAACTTTATACTTGAATTTAAAACAATAGTTGTCCCATGCTCCAAGCATGTACACTATGTTTTCTAAACACTAGTCATGCCATACACCAAGTATGCATACTATGTTTGTCTATGATCTTTACTTTGTAAAATAGATCAATTGAACATCACTCCAATGATCCTCTTTTCACAGTCCCAAATCCTTACTGCAAATGCAAGAATTCCAAATTCATGCCATTTACTGAAATCTGTTAGATTCTAAACTTATATGCATTGATCCTCTTAATGATTATGCACAAAGTCAGAAAGACTTGACAACAATCATTACAGAGCATTCCAAAGGAGATCAACTCCTTGGAAACATCCTTCTTTCATTAAGTTTCCTAATCTTACACAGATTGAATAATTTCTAACTTTGAAACATTTCCATATTCCATTTTGACTATCACTTCTGAACAAGAGTTGCCTCCTTACAGATTATGTCAATATGGTCCTTCCAGAATTAACATTATACTTCCAACTGTCCTTGAGCAACCAATCTTTGGTAAACCTTAGATTGTCCTCGACAATTGCTTAATCATTTTAGTCATATCCAATTCTAGACCTTTTCTCTTCATAATGCCCCAGGCATTTGGAAAATTTTAGAAAGGATGAATATAGCACATGTAATCGATCCTATATCCGAAGCATATGGGACACGATTCATGATGTCTCACATAAAGACTAAACCAGTCTTTTGCTATAATATTTCCATTTCAATTTGCCAAGTTCTCAAAATTCAGATTATGAAAAGGGATGCCGTAATCATAATCGAATTTTAGAACGCAAATAATGGACCCATATATAGAATTTCCTTATGTTGAGCCATTCCAACATGAAATTCATATATATATCCTTGATTAAATACAATTAAAATCTCAATCTAAGCTTTTAGAATTGAAATGAAGTATAAATTCCTCTCCCTTAATTATAGCAAAACAACTTTTTCAACCCCTGCAACCTCACGAATTGAAACTTTTGTTTTCTATAATTAACATTGCTAACTTGCAACCTTTGTCATAATTATCATGCTCCCACTAACATGATGATTATTAGCATAACACTTATGCTCCCACTAGCTTTGACATGTACTCAGAAATCAGCTGACTTTCTTACCAAAGTTCAGATTTCTGATACTAGATTGTTTTGATAAAACTTTATCAAAATCATACACCTCTCTTAGATAGCTCACATGTGTGTCTAAACAATTTTAGAACTATGAAAAGGGATGCCGTAATCATAGTCTCAATTGTTTAGACCTTTGCCACTTCTCACAAGTCCATGTTAGTGTGCCGGTAAACCACACACGCTCCACTAACGACTTTGAGAATGCAAATATCACAATTGCTATCTAGCTAAAATCTACTTAGTGAAAGTGTTTCCTCACCATCATTTTCATGAATCGGAGAGAAACCTTATGACACTTAGATTTAATAGTGTATGTGTTCTTATCCATGTGAATTTGTCAAAACCATAATCACAAGACAATGTTAGTGACAAATCCAAAGTCATATTGATTAAACTTGTGCAATCTTAAATTCTTGCCATTTGGCAGCTCAGGTGCCTGCCATTGCTTCCAAGTAGTTGTGCAACCAATTGAGAACTCTCAGAACTCCTATGCAAAGCCAACTTGAATAGGCACAAAAATTTCAACACGATAGGTTATAAACCTCAAGTCGTGTGCTAGTGAAGGACTTTAGGTTTTATTCTTGATTAAGTCTTGAAACTTTCAAGAGCTTTATGACTCCCACTGTCCTCTTGACATATAAGACTCCCTTGTCAAATATTCAAGAGATAGTGCGGATTCTTTATCAAGACTAACACTTTACACAATTGGCCTAAGTTGGTCTCTGTTTTCTCCAAAACATCACAACTTACCAATTTCAAATGTACAAGAGTAGATAACCTTTTACTCTTACATTTGACTAGTGTTAACAAACCCTCTTTAAGATATGTCACTCAAGTTACAATCTTGGAGTATGACTCTAAGAATTGTTTTGGAACGAAGTATGACTCATCTTTTTGATTTAACCATTTCAACAATTCATGACTCCTCTTCTTAGTCATAAGAATGCACTAAGATGACTTTAGAGGACCAATTGTGATATGGTATCTTAATCATTAAGATGATCATAAACATGATACTAAAGTACTCTCCCATTTTTTCAGATTTGAGAAACTTTTATCTTTCTGCCATACTTTGATTCTTCTTATTCGTTCTGTCTCACATTGAAACTTCTCCAATGCTACAGACTTATACTTAAACTTATAAGTATAATCATATTTACTGAACTTAAGTAAATCATGACGAATAGTCTTCTTGATCTTTTGTGGTGGACTTGACCAGTGCACAAGAATGTGTACTCGATCCCTAGTCCTTTCCTTATTCACATAAGGAATTAGTCTTAATTTTCCAAGCTGAAAGTTCTCATTCATCATACTATACAACTTGCATGATTCCAAGTTTCGGTCCAATTGAACCTTGGGTGATGAGAATCTTTCCTTATTTGGTAATATTAGACACTACCACAACCGAAAGAATCAAATCCATTTTTCCAATATTGCTATCAATGGAATCTTATAAGCAACAACTTTTCACAAATGCCATTGTAAGGATACTTAAAATAAATAAAATCAAAACCTTTTTCTTTTATTTTAAAACTTTGCGGAAAAACTTATCCTTACAATCCATATGAAAACCTTGTTGTTATCTATTCCTAAGCAATATAAATATCATAACTCTTAAGTAATAGCCCAAATTTCTGATCACCGAACCATGCGATTGAAATCCATCTTCGCGATCAGAATCAGCATGTACTTAATAGAGTTAGACAATGGACTTTACCTGAAGTAGAGCCAAACTTATTGACTTTAACATCCTTAGGTAAATTTGGCAGCTTCGTAACCAATGCCCCTTCCTTTGGCAATAGTTACCTATGGACCCTTGATAATGGGACTATCTCAGACTTCGCCTCTCTCTTTACCATTGGGTCAACCGAGTTGACTATGGCCGATCCCTTTCCATTGTGAAGAGAGAGCTTTACTGGATATCCAATGTCATCATTGTCATTGTCCATAGCGTTTTAGGAAGTTGATCTTAGCAAATAGATAAGATAATTAAGGGTCTTGTCTTAGTCTTTTTCATAGGATTCCCAAAAGAACTCACTATGTGACTTAGAAAGTAGTTGAGCCACCAACTTTCTCAAGACTTCGACACCCAACTCTCCCGGCTTGTCAATATGTGACTACATCTCCAAGATGTGATCACACCTAGACCTTGCCTTTCCAATAGGGCTTGAGTGACCTTAAACTTTTTAGGAACTTGTGGGTTAGGGAGAATAATTGGAGGAGGTGAAAGAAGTATGATATCCATGGGACATCATCTTCATTTAGGAAAGCTTGTTTCAAGAGATTTGGGAAGATCATAAATGTCTAGACCAGACATCTTTTTGGGAGATTTCAAGATAGTTGATTTAAAGTCCTTAATATGACACCCAATATGAAATATTAAGGCTAGGACCCAACAAACTATTTTATAACTTAGAAGAGGGATGCCGTAATCCAAGCTATAAAATATTTGAAGGTAGGTGAATGACGATTCACCAATTTCCACCATGAAAAACGAAATAATTTATTAGGTTTTAATTGGATTTGAAAGTCCTAGATCTTTGAGATTCATTGAACTGTTCAAAGGTATGTGTCAATCTGGAGTGTGCCCTTCAGGTTTTGTGACTGGGATGTCGAGTATCACAAAACAAGGTGTGAATAACCATGCAAATATACTTGGTACCCTTAATATTTACCCTTTAATCAGTGTGCCGGTTAACCACACACGCTCCACCGATACTATGATAAATATTAAGTTACCCTTTGCCTACCTTGTTAAGTCCAGGTTAGTGTGCCGGTTAACCACACACGCTCCACTAACGACTTAAGCAAAGTGCAAAGTGTAATTTCATGGGTTAGCACCAAATTCACATTTTCCTAAGTAACTAAGATTGGGTATTAATAAGAGTTTAGTTACTTAGTATTTATCATTAATACTTTTAATGAAAGGAGAATTATAGTCCTTGTCCTACCCGTTCGGCTAACGACCCTCCACCAGTCAAGGAAGCGGTGGGTGAGAGTGGACACCCATTAAACTGCCATTTTATAGGCAGTAACCTTATACCCCCCTTATAGACCGGCTTCGTGAATGAGGCCTACTAACGGTAAGACTGACTTTACTCTTATACATATATATAAATATTATTAACTTATAATATTATAAAGTATAAGGGTTGAATTTTAACTTTTAAAATTCTAAGGGCTAACTTGGAATTAAAGTATTCATAAGTGAAAACTTTTCAAATTCCAAAACTTGAGGGCAAGTTTTGAAACTATTCAAAACTAATAAATTCCATAACTTATGAGTTTAAAGTAGTTTTAATTAAAAAAAAACAAAAAACTCTTCAAGTTCCATAACTTGAGGACAAGTTATGGAAGACTTTAAACTAATTAATAAAAAAAATAACTTTTTTTTATTGTAACTTATGGAACTAATTAAGGTTACACTTTTTTTTAATTTAATGAAGAGACTCTTGAACCTCCATAACTTGAGGACAAGTTATGGAGTCATAAAACCATTTAATTAGAACTAGACTCTTCATTTTGTAACCTTTGCCAACTTTTATGAGTTTTATGATTCTTAAATGTGACTTTTCATATAACTTGAGGACAAGTTACAAAAACACACTTTGGAATCAACTCTTAGATTAAAATGGATTGAAAACAACTATTTCACACAACTTTTCTATTAATCTAAGAACCTTATAAGAACAAGATAATTCAAATCATCAATCTTCAAGAAATTAGCATGAACATACAAACTAATACAAATCTTGAAATTATGACAATTATCTTAGAAATTGGATTAGCATGAACATTACCACATCAAAAAAAAGTTTACAAAAACATCTTAGGGTAATGTTCCTAGTCCAATTCCAGCCAAAACAATCGAATATATGCATCCAACTCGATTTTTCAGCTACTTTTGCAAGTATAACAAGAAAACAAGCCTACGCTCTGATACCACTGTTGGGTTATGAGCATTCTAACACTCCTAAGTGTACATGCAACCCTAAATACCTTGGATCTATGTTTTCTCTATTATACATACAATTATGAACATCCAAGGTATTATCCTAATCTAGCATACAAAATAATAAATATAACAAGATAGAATACATACCTCTTTGATGTAGAATGTCTTCATGAAGCTTGAGTGCCTAGTGCCCCAAGTGTGACACCTCAAATGGTTCACACAACACCAAATACACTTGGAATAACTTGAGAGAAACTTGAACACTCCTTGAAATCGTCTAGCCCTCACACTCACACATTAGTGCACGATTTCTTGAGCCATGGGATTCTTTTATATGGTGGCTATTAGGGTTACACCATGTAACTCATAACTTTACCCATTCCTTATGCTCCATGGATTTTAACCTCCATGGAGTATCCATGGGTCACCCCATGGACTTAGTCCAACATAAGGAATCTTGGATCACAAGCCCACATATATAAGAATGAATGATTTACACAATCAACCCATATATTTAATTAGTCTCCTTTTTGATCACTTAATTAATTCCAAATTAATTCTTGATCAATACTAATTAAATAACCTTATTAATATATTAGAACTTATAATATATTAACCAACCTTAAGTGTTATTTCTCTCATTATAGTCTATCCAAATGCATGATGCCATGCAACCCAAATGGATCATGCCGGGTCGGGTCAAGTCTTACCAATTATAGTTATGGACTTAGACATTAATCCAACAGATCGATCAGTATAACGAATTGGAATCACTAATACATCTTTTTGTAGGTTCATAATAAATATAATAAACTTAAACATAAGTTATACTTAAAGTACGGTAAGCATAACTCAACTTATAGGTGGTTTAGCGAGAAACCAGACTTTGTGTGATCAGAACTTCTAAACCGAAAGCTCTATTTCTCGGGGATTTCTGGCACTCCGGAGCTTCACTACTAACACTTAGGAAGTTCTAGAGAAAGGAATTGAGGCCTTGGGAGGTTTTGGGAGAGAATAGAATGGAAAGGTGTCAAGAAAAGAGTGAATTTCGACCTTTATTTATAGGTTGGTCAGCGCCCCGAATGTTGGGCGTTCCTAAACCTACACTAGACGTTCTAAACATTACGATGGGCATTCTGGGGCCAGGTGTCGCCATCAAATCACAAGCCTTGGGGAGGAAGGTGTGGTGGCAGATCACAACACGTGTCACCCTTTTGTTAATTCGAAAATTAATTATCTTGTTAAATCCATAACTTTCGCAAACAAGCTCTATTTTTTATGTTATTTATATCCACATGTAGTTATCGACAAGATCAACGACTTTCTTTTTGATTCCGTCAGCTAATTTTGAATTTTTTTAAAATTTATATTTTAACATTCTTAGACAGTTAAAGTGCGTTAAAAATCCATAACTTTGTCATCCAACTTCCTTCCCTTGAAGCAATTCCACGAACAACAGAAAAAGAAAGAGGTCTCTTCGTGGCTCTTCTTCCTAGTCCCAGATTTGAGTTACTAGCATCATTAACCGGACCAGATACGATTCAAGTTGGAGCAGATAATCCACACCTTTTAAGAGCAGGGGACTTATACTAGCTCTTTGCTTTTGTCCTGCTTGGTTCAACTAATTGGATAACTATAAAAGAAGCGACCTTCATTGCGGTGATTCCTTTGCTGTTCAGCGTGATCTTGAGTCGATCTTCTAAATTCCATAGCAAAATCCGTTTCGAAATGCCAGGGAAAAAGACGTATGGAATCAATAGCTATATTGCCTTTGTAAACTAAAGCGCACACTAGAAAGTGCTTCGAAAGGTGTCAGCAGGTGCGCGGAGCCGGAGCCCGGCATGTTCGCCGGCTGGGCCGAGTGTTCGCCCACTTCAGAGTCTTCGTCTTTAGATAACAAGAAGTGTCCACCCCTTAGATCTCCAAAGTACGACGAGAGTCTCGCCTTTGAAGCGCCAGTCGCGTAGGGTGACTGGGCCAGGTCGAGTCAGAAAGGCTTTGATGATAGTAATGGAAGTTTTTCCCAAAGAATTGAATAGAGCACTTTGCATAAAGAAAGATAAGCCTTACCAGATTTATATCATTGAACTCCTATAAATGTATCTTCAATTCTCATTTAGGTGGCATCGGCTAATAATCGATCGATGTAAAATTCTATTTCCGAGCTGTACAATGCTATACTGAATCTTAGAAAAATCATAACTACCTCTAATGAAGTCAGATTTGGACGTTCTGTATGTGCACGCTCTCGGTTTAATAACTACTACAAATTTCATTTAGTTCACTAAGGCTAAAAGGTATTTTATCAAAAAATTACTTTTTACGTTATGCAGAGTCGTGCCGGTTTAAATCGCAAAACTTCAACGGGTCATAACTTCTTTGTTATAAGTCGAATTTTAACATTCTTTATATGTATGGAATCCTTGTGAAACATACTATAACTTTGGTTAAAATTATTTATCGTAAATAATATTCTATCAAAAAGTCAGTTTTAACGCTTATTATCTCTAAATTGAGTACCCGAATCTGCGGGCGTTACGATTATCTCCCCTTAGGATGATTTCGTCTCAAAATCATAAAAAAAGGGCTTGTATAATGATTTCATTCGTTATCTTTTCATCCTAACTAACAACAATAACTATTATGTTTATTTAAATGAGTATCTAACTCTTGGACTTCTTGACTGCCGACGTTAATCAGTCTTGCACCCACTCTTTATCCAATGTTGGACTTTCAATCGTAACCTTTGAGTTACAAACTCAATCCTTACTAGAGAATTATGCTCCTTCTTAAGCAGACTTAAATTAAGATAAGTTCTTCACTTTGATTACCATAACAGACCGATGGGTCATGTTCTAATGACCTATCATCGTATGATGCAACGCTTAGACTCAAGTCATTTTGAGTCAAATTCCAAAATGGAAGATACCTTCCTTCATGTTCTAATGTTATATAATCACCTTCTAGCATGTAGCATTTCTAGGTACAAGCTTCTTACTTTAACGACGATTACAATACTTCTATTGATCGCTTCTATTATCTTTTAGTTTAGTCTTCGAGATTAAGTTGGATGCTACATCGAACTTGGTTCTCTAAACCATGTAACATACTTATCTTAGCCAGACTCAATTTGATATGATAACTAGGGTCAGAAAAACAATCATCTTCTTCGTCATTACTGAAATGATGGTAACGACTGACATGAACAAAACGGAATCAATTACTAGCGCCTTGGTAACCTTGTGACTTTCCATGATACAAGTGTGAGTCATGTGCTTCCTATAACCAAGGCCTCTACTACCTTTCACACCTACCCATACTCGTCCTAAGTATTTCCTCTCAGTTCTCCAAGTTACAACATAAGAAAAATCATGTGGCAACTTAACACATCAGATAACATAACCAAGGTTTAAATTATTTCTTGAAACGATTACATAGATATTCAAGTTGACCCTACACTATGCCTTTTATATTAGGCTACACCATATCATACTATCTATATGGCTACTTTATATCTCGATCTTCAAATATATAGATCCTTACTCCTAATCCCTTGCAATTGTCGCCTGCTTCATCAAGGATCATCTGGAATGCTCTTGCATTTGGCTTCGGTGTCACATTTTTCCTTGTTGCTTCGTTTTTCTTTGGGCAGTTCTTCGAAATATGCCCACCCTCTCCTCATGCGTAACATTTCTTGTTATCAAATGTACAATATCATGAATAGTGACTGATCCTCCCACACTTATAGCAATTCACTTCTCCATCGCATCTTCTGAAGTGCTTCTTCTTGCACTTATCACACCACTTGGCTTCTTTGCTACCCCCATACTTCTTCTTGTCCGGTTCTGACTTCGTGAATCTCCCACTACTACAAAAATACCCTTTAATGACATGCATTGCGTGTCGTAAAAGCCACAGATGACATGCAAATACGTGTCAAGGAAGGCCCTGTCATAAAGGAAGACGACACGCTTTTGTGCGTCGTAAACTTACAAATTGCATTTACGACACACATTGTGTGTCATTGAAGCCCCTGTCATAAAGGAAGATGACACACATTTGTGCGTCGTAACCTTGTGACACACATTTACGACTGACATTGCGTATCATTAAAACCCCTGTCATAAAAACGATGACACACCTTTTTGCGTGTCATAATTTTAAATGTTTTAAAAGTTATATATTTTGATAGATTTACTAATTTTCAAATTAAATAACACATTAAAAGTCTCATAATACAAAATAAAATACCATAAGTAAGAATGATAATTCATTTCACTAATATGTCAAATACAAATAATCATTCCAATAGTAAGTAAATGTAGACACCATAACATTTGAATACATTCAGACCTCATGACATATATAATTAACAATCACTATGCACCAAGTAAATCTATAGTCTACATACCATCCTTTCAAATCTGCATGATTTTGATCTTTTTTTAATGTAAGCTCACCAGCAACACCCTATACGTTCCTGTAGTTCCTCCACCAAATCGGTCAAAACTTAGCTTCCACCAATTTGACCTGAAGTTCTAGCTGATGCAAGTTTGTTCAATAGCTTTACCTGCAAATAAAGTCAAGAAAGTCAACCAACACTATGAATATACAGATCTTCACACACACACACACACACACACATATATATATATATATATATATATATATATATATATATATATATATATATATATATATATATATATATGTATATATATATATATATATATATATATATATATATATATATATATATATATATATATATATATATATATATATATAGCTTCACTTGTAAATAAAGTCAAGAAAGTTTGTATTGTTTCTATGTATGCTGATTTTTTTGTTAATTTCTCTTTTTCTTTAAATATTATTTAATATTTATTGATGTGGGTGATGTTTAAATAACAGAAGAAACTTGCTGAAGTTCAAAGCCCTGATGATGATGGTGAGACATTATCCAAACATTTTATTTTCAAATCAAAGGGTAAAAGTGACTCCACCAAATCAAAGTCAAAGTCAAAGTCAATAGATGTTGATGAAAAAGAATCAGATGATGGTGATGCTACAGAAAAGTCAACCGAGGGTAAAAAGAGTGAGTCAAAGGGTAGAAAGAAGAGAAAGAGGATGTAGGGACTGTTGTACGGGATCTTCTATGATATAGTAGTTTTTTACATTACAATGGATTGGTAGATGCCAGTAATTAGTTGAAGTCAAGATAGTAAGAGTAGTCAATAGTCATGTTGAAGTTGCTTGGTGGAAGGTAATTGTGCTTAAATTTGTACCTCTTTTTAGGGTAAATTTTGGTTGTATGTTTTGAATACTTAGAGTGGGGGGGGGGGGGGGTTAATTAGTAGGCTAATTTTTCTTATAAATAGTGTTGGGTGTGTATTATGTAATGTGTTGGCTTTTATGATTTCTTCTAAAAAAACTTGGTATTATTTACTCAACATGGTAAGATATGTGTATCTAAACGAAGCTGTGTACATGTTAAAATATTATAAGTGACCGTTTAAGATCCAATAAATTGGTTCCTCTAAATGAATTTGAAATCTCTATTGATAACTATGCTGTCAGCTGTCTTTTAGGAATAATGAGTTTTATAGTTTTATTATGCATTGGACCCTATCAAACAAAACCAAAATCCACATTTTTTAATTTGTTTTTCCTTTTCTTTTTCTCTTCTAATAACTTCTTCGGGTAAATATATGATGAATATTTAACCATAAACAGTATGAAAGCATCAAGTGATACTAATGAATAATGTGGATTATGTCAACTTTAATGTGTAAGAATAATGTGTGATGATAAATGATGAAAAACACTATGTAGATAGATATAAATACGGCTGTTTAACCTGACTTATTATATTATAAAAAAAATGTATTTTATAGTAGGGTGTTATACGAAATTAGAAAGAAGAAATTACCAGTTATTTGGATGACTAGCTTGTGAGGAAGAAATAAATCATCATATACATAATTAACTTGCTTTCCAGATCCCGAAGTCTCTAGTTCTGTTGATGTGACAACCCCAAATTTTCGATCAAGTCAAAGTCAAATAAGTCAAAAGGTCAAACCGGTCCACTCATCTAACCCTTGTATATTAGCGTTTACATTATGTTACTATTGTACAACCCACTATTTTAATAAGAAGTTATCACTTGGAAAGTTCATTCGTTCAGAAATTTTAAACCCTAACCGGGGTAAGTGATGAAAATATTCGATAAAACATTATTCCATACCCCTCGGGGGCATATAACTATCATAACGACGCTTAACGGGGCATACGAACCTTGCGTTGCGAAGCTAAACATCCAAAAAGTTCAAAAACGAAGTCTCTCTCAATCTCTCTTTATCAATCTCTCTCTCTCTCTCTCTCTCTCTCTCTCTCTCCCAAATCTCTCTCATAATCTCCCTCAACTTTCTATAATGATTTGGGGGCATCCCGAGCCTTAACTTAGCCGAAAACTATGCAAAACGGGGAGTTAACGTGAAAATCACCCGTTTAGGGCCGAACCTTCTTAGGGCCGAAACCCTAAGAAGCAAATCCCTAAGAACCGAAGACCTGAAGCCGAACCAAGAGGAGGGAACTGAAACAGCAGGAACCGAAACCAAGAGAGTGAACCAAAAGCTGCTTAGGACCGAACCTCGCATGGACCGAACCTCGCCTAGACCGAACCTCGCATAGACCAAAACCGAGCCTCGCTTTCGCCTCCTTCCCACTCTCGCCTTCGCTTCCTCTCCCTTCCCGCCTGCGAAACCATTCGGTCAAACCACTTTTGGTTCTCACCAGCAACCGAACTTCGGTTCTACTCAACCAAGGACCGAGCTTTGGTCCTCCCCTTCGAACTTCGTAGATTTCGCATCTTTCCCTGGTTTTCGACCACTTTCACGTTTTAAGCCCGATTTTCATGATTTTAACGCAGAATTTTCACCCAAACTTATATTTTTACATATAAGACCCCATATTTCCATAATCTAATCACATTTTGAAGGTAATCAGTATCTAAGATTAAAATATAGTGGGTAAGTTATTTAGGTGGAGTGTTGACTTATCCTTTGGGCAAGGACACAAGTTACCTCCCATACCCACTCCATGTCCATCCCCAGTCACTATTCCAGCATACCTGGTCATTCCATCATCCTTTTCCCACCATTTTCCCAGCCACACTCTTGATCAAAGGCTAGAAAACTCTTATCTCTCCTCCCATTTCACTCATTCTCCACCAAGAAGCAAAAACTCATTCTCTCTCACTATCCCTCTCTAATCTCGAAAATTCAAGGCTGATTACAAGTTCTTCATCTACTCCTAGTAAGTAATATCACTCCTCACATGATTATTTCTCTTTATTTCTACTTAAATCATGGATATCTTACACAAACATCATCATATTTGTGTTAGATCTTCGAATGTTCAAGCATCTTCTAAAGTGTTCTTGAGTTGAACACTTCCTTTCCTCATCATCCACCTACTAAAACCACACAAGGTGAGTTCATACCCCCATATTATCATGTTTTCTTCAAGTTTTAGGGGAGAATACAAGTTAAAACACCAACTACTTAACTAAACTCAAACATCAACCTTCAACAGAAAAGTTAATGTTCAATCACGAACTATTTTGGACATCTTAAGCTTTTTAGTTTTCAAAACTGTATTAGGTGAAAATAGTTCAGGTTTATACCTTTAAAAGTACTACTTGCACATGTCCATACGATCTTTCTACAATTTATGGTGATTTTTACAATACGACCTATCACTATAGCTACGAATTCAGACCTATAAGTGAATATGGACATTTTCACACCAGTTAGGAGCTTCTAAAAATCATAATAAAAATTGTGAACAAGCTAGACACATTTTCTAAACTCTCAGAGTTTATGGATCTAGTTTTCGATATCGTATGATTTTTCTGTGATTTTTCTAAATCAGTACAGAAATGGTAAAAACGAATTTCCAGATTTCAACTTTATTAGCACTTTGTAATATGTTGAGCAAAGTGTAAATCTTAGATGGCATCATATTTTGCATGTGTTTTCTGTTTGGATATATTTAGATTACAGAAAAATGTTCAGTAAATTGTAAGAATTCCTTGTTATTACAATTAATGCATTATGAGGCATGGTAAACATAGTACTGTTTTGCTATATATATATATATATATATATATATATATATATATATATATATATATATATATATATATATATATATATATCAGAAAGTGAATACTACACATTACAAACTTTTGGATAAACTATAATAGGTATAGTTTTTGTTACATATACATTACAAAAGAACACATTTCTACAAAAAGGGGGGGTTTTCCTTATTAGACTACGTAAATCCGTTAATAAATAAATTTGTGAGACATTCGCTTCACGTTACTTCCAAGTAGCGCAACAAAAGTCCTTTAATTATAACCGGAATCTCTTGTAGGGAGAACGTGATAGTTGTGTATAGATCTATATTGGGTTTGACAAACCCACACACCTTAGCTGCGTGCAACAGCTAGACCGGCAGGTCTGGGGTGACAAATGTCATTAACATTCCGACGCTTGAATAACGTCGTATATAAGGCTAACTAAGTCATAGTATGGTTATAATGACTCACATGGGGTATTAACAAACATATGATTTACGGGATTTCCATTTAACTAACAAGTTTATGTCGACTTAAACTTGCATGATTCACGAGTTTATATGGAAAAATACTAGTACACTATTAGTCTTGGCATTTTAGACTACAATACATTTTAAAGAGAAAATATTGAATTTTCTAGAACAAACACTACTTTTATAGGAAGGATTTCAACATTTCATTCTAAAAGCTTATGAACTCACCAACTTAATTGTTGACACTTTTTCAAAACTACTTGTATTCTCAGGGAATCAGTAAAACAGGTAAACAACGGCTTTTGAGGATGGAACGCTAAGGCGTCAAACATTGTATTTTTGTCAACATAATGTAATTGATTTAGAAACATGTAAACTTATACTATGATGTAACTTTTTCACTTATATTTATGTTGGTTGTTTGTACTTTGAGCACTATTATACTCGTTGTTGTGATACTATACATGAAGTCCTCCACCCCCGGACGTTTCCTCTATCCTTGGTTTGGGGGTGTGACAGATTGGTAACAGAGCATTGTTTATAATGAACTTGGTATATCAAACCACATAAGATATACAAACTATAGATGCATTGGGACTAAAAGTCTCTGATTAAACATTTTTCAAATAACTATGCTTTTAGAAATGAAATAGTTTCTTGATAAAAAGCATATGTACATGCATGCATGCCGGTATAGTGGCACATCTAAGATAAGTTACGAAAAGTAAAATAAAAATGGATGAGTTGGACACTAACATTATGCCTCGGGGTATGTAATCAAGTCTAGGAGGAATATAGCCTGATCAACTATATTCGTCCGAGAAGTGACTAGCATATGGCGGGGGATTGTTGTAGTGGGCAAAAAGTCTATTAATATACCAACAATCGTACCAGAACCACAATTTGAAACAAACAAATATTTAAAATACTATAGGAGTATTTTATGTTATAAAAAATAAAAAAAATAAAAAATACAAATGTTTATTTTATTTACGAGCCTCTTACACCCCTATTCCCGTACAGACGACATGGCCGGATTCCATCTACCTGGAGACCCGTACTTCCCTAATGAGGGAAACGATGGATGGCTCGAGGTAGAACCCGAGGAGATGATCGAGGAGGATCTTGAAGGAGATCCCGATGAAGACCCTGAAGAGGACCTGGAGGAAGAAGAAGAAGAAGAAGAAGAAGAAGAAGAAGAAGAAGAAGAAGAAGAAGAAAAAAAAGAAGAAGAAGAAGAAGAAGAAGAAGAAGAAGAATAAATGGAGGAAGATGAAGAGGAGGGTCCCGAAGTGCATGACCCTCTCCCCGCCCATGCTCCTGCACAGAACTATCCAGGACCGACTCCCCAATAGGGAACGAGCTTGGGATTATGGAGCCAGGAACAAGGCCAACCCCACACGTACGGCAACAACAGAGGTTTCTACAACCTCGACAGGGGTGGCTCGGCCGACAGGGCCCTCCCTGTCATTATCCACCGTATCGCTCGACACGATCAGCGAATCTGGTCATCTGTCAATCAGATCTTGGAGGTAGGTGCGAGTGCGGAAGTCACAGCAGCCCGTTTTCGGTTCTTGGATCAGGATCACGACCACTCCAGGAACCGCACCCAGGTCCTGCAGCGGGAAGCTGCTCTTGCTCGGAGTGAAGCTCGAGAATACCGGGAGCGTCAGGCCGAAATGGAGAGACGACTGACGGCAATGGAGCATCAGGCAGCCGAGGATAGGGAGGTGATCAGGTCAATGCAGGCACTCATAGTCGCCTTGCAGGGACCACCAGACGCCACCCGCCGCGAGTAGTGCTCACACTAATCACATTTTGTTATAAAATAGGTTTGCGAGTATGCGTTAGTGATACTCTTTCATGCAAGTAGGTTCAACCCTGCGTCCAAGTGATTACACTATTCGAGGGGTCGTTATGCTGTCGAAATTTTCTTCTACATTGATGTAATGTAGACCTCCTATGAGGTCAAATCTTCTTAAGCAATATGTACTAAATTTATATCAATGAAATTGGATTGCATTTTATCTTGTTGGATATTTGGCATGAGAACTCATAAATTGATAATACAAACAATTGTAAATGATAACTCTAAAATTCTTAAGTTGTACCTTGAGGTTATGTGTAATTAAGGGGCGATCGACTTAGAAATGGTGAGTCCGCTTTAGGACCTGTTCCTTGTTTGGTTGTGGACTTTGGGCGGATTCATTAGGTTCAACGGTCTATCAAAACTTAATTACTTGCAACCGGCGTACGTCGAGTAAATTTTAGGAGTGGATCAAGCATAAAGTAGAACACAAGCGTTCTGTTGAGTCACTATTACTAAATTCATAAGTTTATTTGTATAGACTTTATTTAAGAATTGTTTGCAATTACCGTGAAGTTGAGACATAATACTGATAGTGTAGCACAAATAACACCCGACTCACCCTACTATTAAAGAGTTACCAAGGTTTTTGTTAATCTGGAAGAATTATGCCACAGAAAAATCCCAGACCTAATCGCAATGATCCACCCTCTCCACCACCACCTCCGCAATTCGACCCTGCCATGTTTCAAGCTGTCGTAACAGCGGCAGCCTCGGCTGCAATGTCGCAAATAGGTACAAACGGTGCCGGTGGTTCTGGATCTGGTGCTACGCACTCTAACCACAGGGACAATATGGGGCGTACGAAAGAAAGCTCCAACAAAGATTTCATGAATGGCAAACCCGATTCTTTCAATGGAAGCGGGGGCGTCGTCACCCTAATGCAATGGTTCGAGAGGACCGAAGGAGTCTTCGAAATCTGTGCTTGCCCCGAAACAAGCAAAGTCAAGTATGCGGCATTCACCTTCACTGGTAGAGCTCTCACTTGGTGGAATGGTCGAGTTAAGTCACTTAGTCCCGCAGTGGCTAACTCCATAGGCTGGGAAGACTTGAAAGCTTTGATGATAAAGGAGTATTGCCTGAGAGGCGAGGTGCAAAAACTTGAAGAGGAACTCTGGAATCTCAAGATGACGGGCACCAACCTTGAAACTTATACTGCCCGATTCAATGACCTATCGCTCCTTTGTCCGGTGATGGTCACTCCAGAAGAGAAGAATGTGGAATGATACCTCTGGGGATTGTCATCCCAGATTCAAGATAGTGTGCTGGCCTCAAGACCCACTACTTTTGACAGTGCCAAGGAATTGGCACAACAACTTATCGATCATAGGGCGAGCCATGGTACTGTGATCACCGCCCCTGATCAATCAAGAGGGGGAAGCAATAAAATGAAATTCTGGAGTAACAAAAAGAAACAGTCGGGACCAGACTCCGCCAAGAAGCAACAGACAGTTGTTGTTCATGCTGCTACCACTCCTGCCACCCCAACACCATTAAAGCAATGCGCTGGAACCCTTCCCAAGTGCAACAAGTGCAACTTCCACCACATCGGTTCTTGTCGAGAAATGAACTGCAACAACTGCAACAAGAAGGGGCATACTGCTCGATTTTGTAGAGCGCCAGCCCAACCCATCACTCAAGTCACAAACACCGGGGCAAGTCGAGCCTGCTATGGCTATGGAAAAACAGGGCACTTCAAAAGAGATTGCCCAAAGGTGCGAAACGCCAATGCTGGGGGTGTAGGAAGAGTCCTAGCTATAGGGCACGGAGAAGCAGTCAAGGATCCCACGATGGTTACCGGTACGTTCCTCCTCAATAACTCATATGTATGTGTATTTTTCGATAGTGGGGCAGAGAGGAGTTTCATGAGCCACCAATACAAACATTTACTTAAACAAAATCCCGAATCACTAAAAGATTCATACGTCATAGAAATGGCAAACGGGAAAGCAAAGTGCTCTAGTGATATATATTCAGGGTGTACTCTCACTCTAGACAACCATTCGTTCAAAATAGACCTAATGACAGTCACAATAAAAAGTTTCGACATCATCATTGGTATGGATTGGTTAAGTTCTAATCGTGCCGACATTTTATGTTACGAAAGGGTCGTTCGCCTTAATCTGCCAAATGGCGAAACCCTTCTCATCTACGGCGATAAACCCAATGCTAACTTACAAATCATTTCTTGCATCAAGGCTCAAAAGTATCTCCGAAAGGAGTACCACACCTTTTTAGCCCACGTGGTAGATAAGAAACAAGTAACGAAGGACATTAAAGACATTCCGGAAGTCTGCAACTTTCCCGACGTGTTCCCAGAAGACCTTCCAGGTGTACCACTTTCACGAAAAGTCGAATTCCGAATCGATTTGGTCCCAAGAGATACCCCCGTAGCTAAGGCTCCATACCGTCTAACACCGGCGGAAATGCAACAACTGAACGAACTGCTTAGCAAGGGGTTTATCAGACCGAGCTTTTCACATTGGGGAGCACCAGTCCTCTTTGTGAAGAAGAAGGATGGATCCTTTCGCATGTGCATCGACTATCGGGAACTAAACAAACTCACCATCAAAAATCGATATCCCCTACCCCGAATTGACGACCTCTTCGACCAACTTAAGGAGCAAGTTACTTTTCAAAGATCGACTTGAGGTCGGGTTACCATCAAATACAAGTACAAGAGGATGATATTCCCAAGATAGCTTTCAGAACACGCTACGGTCATTACGAATTTGTGGTGATGCACTTCGGGTTAACGAACGCACCTGCGGTGTTCATGGACCTAATGAACCGAGTGTGCCGACCTTCCTTAGACAAATTCGTAATCGTATTCTTCGACGATATCGTGGTCTATTCACGAAGCGAAGAAGAGCACAGCCAACATTTGAGACTAGTATTAGAGACTCTAAGAAATGAAAAGCTTTATGCTAAACTCTCTAAGTGCGAATTTTGGCTCAGATAAGTTGGATTTGTTGGCCATGTGGTTAGCGAGAAAGGAATACACGTAGATCCCTCAAAAATCAAGGCAATCGAAAGCTGGGCTACACCAACAACACCAACGGAAATCCGACAAATCCTAGGGCTTGCAAGATATTATCGGAGATTCATCCACAACTTCTCCAAGATCGCAAAACCACTCACCACCCTGACTCAGAAGGGTGGGGCGTTTAGTTTGGAGACTAAACAAGAAACTGCCTTCCAAACATTGAAGCAAGCCATGTGATGCGCACCAATCTTGTCTCTTCCAGAAGGGACCGAAGATTTCATGGTCTATTGTGATGCTTCAAATCAAGGCCTTGGATGTGTGCTCATGCAAAGAGGAAAGGTCATTGCCTATGCCTCAAGACAACTTAAAATGCACGAAGTTAACTACACTACTCATGATCTAGAGTTAGGAGCGGTAGTGTTTGCCCTAAAGATCTGGAGAAACTACCTCTATGGCACACAATGCACTATTTACATTGATCATAAGAGTCTCCAACATATCCTCAATCAAAAAGAACTCAACATGAGACAGAGACGATGGATAGAACTACTGAACGACTATGAGTGCGAGATTCGCTATCATCCAGGCAAGGCCAATGAATACTCGGGACGCCGAGTAAAGTCACTAACAATGACAATCCATCCGCACCTGTTCATACAAATCAAAGAGGCCCAACTAGAGGCCTTAAAACCAGAAAATGTGACGAGTGAGGCATTGCGGGGAATGGATAAGAACCTGGAAGTCAAAAATGATGGAGCTCGTTATCTCATGAGTCGAATTTGGACCCTGAAGTTTGGCGGGTTCCGAGACGTTATCATGAACGAAGCCCACAAAACTCGATACTCCATCCATCCTGGTTCAGATAAAATGTATCTGGATCTTAAGAAGTTATACTGGTGGCCGAACATGAAAGCGGAGATTTCTACTTACGTGGGCAAGTGTCTGACTTGCGCCAAGGTAAAAGTAGAATACCAAAAACCGTCAGGCTTACTACAACAACCAGAAGTACACGAGTGGAAGTGGGAATGGATAACCATGGATTTCATAACCAAGTTACCTAAGACTACGGGCGGACTGGATACCATTTGGGTAATCGTCGACAGACTAACCAAATCCGCGCACTTCCTGCCAATCAAGGAGACTGACAAGATGGAGAAACTGACCAGAACTTACATTAAAGAGATTGTACGACTGCATGGGGTGCCAATATCCATTATCTCTGATAGAGATAGTAGATTCACTTCACGATTTTGGTAGTCTTTACAAAAATCTTTGGGGACTTGGCTAGACATGAGTACAACCTACCACCCACAAACCGACGGACAGAGCGAAAGAACCATTCAGACACTTGAGGACATGCTGAGAGCTTGTGTGATAGACTTTGGTAAAGCATGGGATACCCACTTACCACTCATCGAATTCTCTTACAATAATATCTATCATACCAACATCAAAGCGCTCCTTTCGAAGCTCTATATGGTCGGAAGTGTAGATCACCCTTGTGTTGGTCTGAAGTGGGGGACACTCAGCTAGCAAATAGACAAGTCCCAAATAGCGCCCTCACTGGTCCTAAAATCATAAGGGAAACCACAGAGAAGATCGTTCAAATATGAGAAAAACTGAAAGCATCTCGTGCCCGACAAAAAAGTTACGCCGATAAACGATGCAAACCTTTGGAGTTCCAGGTTGGAGACCGGGTACTATTGAAGGTCTCACCCTGGAAGGGTATGATACGTTTTGGTAAAGGTCGAAAGCTAAACCCTAGGTACATCGGGACATTTGAAATCCTTGGCAGGATTGGCCCCGTGGCGTACAAACTCCAACTACCACAAGAACTTCATAATGTACACCCAACCTTCCACGTATCGAACTTAAAGAAGTGCCTATCCGACAAGACCCTCGTAATACCACTCGATGAAGTTGAAATTAATGAGAGTCTCCACTTCGTGGAGGAACCGGTTGAAATCATGGATCGGGAGATCAAAAGAACGGAGCAAAGTCGTATTCCTATCGTGAAAGTCCGTTGGAACGCTAAACGAGGGCCCGAATTCACTTGGGAACACGAGGAGCAAATGAAACAAAAGTATCCACATCTCTTCCTAAATTCTTGAAGTCCCAAGCAAAGCGCTAATTTCGGGACGAAATTCCTTCTAACGGGGAATGATGTGACAACCCTAAATTTCCGATCAAGTCAAAGTCAAATAAGTCAACAGGTCAAACGGGTCCACTCATCTAACCCTTGTATATTAGCATTTACATTATGTTACTATTGTACAACCCACTATTTTAATAAGAAGTTATCACTTGGAAAGTTCATTCGTTCAGAAATTTTAAACCCTAATCGCGGTAAGTGATGAAAATATTCGATAAAACATTATTCCATACACCTCGAGGGCATATAACTATCATAACGAAGCTTAACGGGGCATACGAACCTTGCGTTGCAAAGCTAAAAATCCAAAAAGGTCACAAACGAAGTCTCTCTCAATCTCTCTCTCTCCCAAATCTCTCCCAAATCTCTCTCATAATCTCCCTCAACTTTCTATAATGATTTGGGGGCATCCCGAGCCTTAACTTAGCCGAAAACTACACAAAACGGGAAGTTAACGCTAAAATCAGCCGTTTAGGGCCGAAACCCTAAGAAGCAAAGCCCCTAAGAACCGAAGACCCGAAGCCGAACCAAGAGGAGGGAACCGAAACAGCAGGAACCGAAACCAAGAGAGTGAATTGAAAGCTGCTTAGGACCGAACCTCGCCTAGACCGAACCTTGCATAGACCGAAACCGAGACTCGCTTTCGCCTCCTTCCCACTCTCGCCTTCGCTTCCTCTCCCTTCCCACCTGCAAAACCATTCGGCCGAACCACTTTCGGTTCTTACCAGGAACCGAACTTCGGTTCTACTCAACCAAGGACCGAACTTCGGTCCTCCCCTTCGAACTTCGCAGATTACGCATCTTTCCGCGATTTTCGACCACTTTCACGTTTTAAGCCCGTTTTTCATGATTTTAACGCGGGATTTCACCCAAACTTATATTTCGACATATAAGACCCCATATTTCCATAATCTAATCACATTTTGAGGGTAATCATTATCTAAGATTAAAATATAGTGGGTAAGTTATTTAGGTGGAGTGTTGACTTATCCTTTGGGCAAGGACACAAGTTACCTCCCATACCCACTCCATGTCCATCCCCAATCACTATTCCACCATGCCTGATCATTCCATCGTCCTTTTCCCACCATTTTCCCAGCCACACTCTTGATCAAAGGCTGGAAAACTCTTATCTCTCCTCCCATTTCACTCATTCTCCGCAAAGAAGCAAAAAGTCATTCTCTCTCACTATCCCTCTCTAATCTCGAAAATTCAAGGCTGACTACAAGTTCTTCATCTACTTCTAGTAAGTAATATCACTCCTCACATGATTAATTATCTTTCTTTCTACTTAAATCATGGATATCGTACACAAACATCATCATATTTGTGTTAGATCTTCGAAACTTCAAGCATCTTCTAAAGTGTTCTTGAGTTGAACACCTCCTTTCCTCATCATCCACCTACTAAAACCACATAAGGTGAGTTCATACCCCTATATTTTCATGTTTTCTTCAAGTTTTAGGGGTAGAATACAAGTTAAAACACCAACTACTTAACTAAACTCAAACATCAACCTTCAACAGAAAAGTTAATGTTCAATCACGAACTGTTTTGGACATCTTAAACTTTTTACTTATCAAAACTGTATTAGGTGATAATAGTTCAGATTTATACCTTTAAAATGACTACTAGATAGTTTTCGATATCGTATGATTTTTCTGTATAAACTACACATTGTTCAGGTTTATACCTTTAAAATGACTACTAGACACATTTTCTAAACTCTCAGAGTTTATGGATCTAAAAATATATATATATATATATATATATATATATATATATATATATATATATATATATATATATATATATATCCTACTTACCCAGAAAGTGAATACTACACATTACAAACTTTTGGATAAACTATAATAGGTATAGTTTTTGTTACATATACATTACAAAAGAACACATTTCTACAAAAAGGGGGTTTTCCTTATTACACTACGTAAATCTGTTAATGAATAAATTTGTGAGACATTCGCTTCACGTTACTTCCAAGTAGCGCAACAAAAGTCCTTTAATTATAACTGTAATCTCTTGTAGGGAGAACGTGATAGTTGTGTATAGATCTATATTGGGTTTGACAAACCCACACACCTTAGCTGCATTCAACAGCTAGACCGGCAGGTCTGGGGTGACAAATGTCATTAACATTCCGACGCCTGAATAACGTCGTATATAAGGCCAACTAAGTCATAGTATGGTTATAATGACTCACATGGGGTATTAACAAACATATGATTTACGGGATTTCCATTTAACTAACAAGTTTATGTCGACTTAAACTTGCATGATTCACGAGTTTATATGGAAAAATACTAGTACACTATTAGTCTTGGCATTTTAGACTACAACACATTTTAAAGAGAAAATATTGGATTTTCTAGAACAAACACTACTTTTATAGGAAGGATTTCAACATTTCATTCTAAAAGCTTATGAACTCACCAACTTAATTGTTGACACTTTTTCAAAACTACTTGTATTCTCAGGGAATCAGTAAAACAGGTAAACAACGGCTTTTGAGGATGGAACGCTAAGGCGTCAAACATTGTATTTTTGTCAACATAATGTAATTGATTTAGAAACATGTAAACTTATACTATGATGTAACTTTTTCAATTATATTTATGTTGGTTGTTTGTACTTTGAGCACTATTATACTCGTTGTTGTGATACTATACATGAAGTCCTCCACCCCCGGACGTTTTCGCCATCCTTGGTTTGGGGGTGTGATAGGTGAACCCTGAAAACATTAGTCATGATTGAAATTGACTCCTTCATGTGAAGAAGGTTGATAAAAAAATCCAATATTTATGTTCTTACCTTTTGACAGTAATTAGCTATTGATGCATCATGCAAACAATTCTCAACCCTTTTACAAGTTTTGAACACATACTAGACCTTCACGGTTGACTATTCTTCAAGCAAACATTTTAACAGATCGAACAGGTCAGGAAATGGCAGAAATAGAGGCTGTTGTTGAAGAAGCAGCTGAACTTGTGGACTAATCTCTTAAAAAGAACCCATATTATTATAGGTAAATATTTTGCATGTTACAAAATTTCCCTTTTAACAATCAACACAAACTATATCAATAACATTAATCATGACTAATTTCAGTACCTACACGATCCGTTATTTACTGAAGAAGCAAGAAGATGGATCATGGAAATTCTATGAAGGTGATGTTGAAATCCAATCATGATTATACATACTCATTGTCTGGAGCTCTTACAAATTTTTTCATTTCTTTGTTCCCTTTTTTAACCCTGATAGAACATTTTTGTGGTTTAGTTTAACTGTTTCAGAAATGTACAAAAAATTATTTTTACTTGGTGTTCATATTACACTTTGTGTTTTTTAGTACAATGCCAATGGATCTTTAATTGTTATGTGTCGTGATAGTGATGCCATTTTTTGTATATTTCATGACCTGAAAGCACATGTCTAATCCTATCAGCAGATGTACATTTTGAACAACATCATCCTCTTAAATAATCTATGCAACTCAAACAATAACTGAAAAGATTTTTTTTATGAACATCAAATTATAAAAAACGTAAAACTGTGGTATAGTGTTGCCTGGTCTCCATAAATAGACAACCAAAATTACATCAAATAGTAACCTAATTTAAAAATTAGAATGAACCAGTGTTGCCTGCTCTCCACAAATAGACAAACAAAATTACATCAGATTAGCCCTACAAACATCATACATATACATACACTAGCTAGAGTTGTAGATTATTACCTCTGTTTCTCTAGATTTAATATATACTCATCTCCAAAACAGTTGACTACAACTAGCCACTGTCCATCGAAACTAGTAAACATTTATGTAATTGGAGGCTTAGTAGGTGGTAATTCTGAATCTGACTCCTTACAACATGGGATGAATCAATGACTTAAATTTGGGCTTCCAACATCTACAACTTGAAAAGAAATATATATCATTCTCATGTTATAACTCAACAGTTGAGAGAAACAAAAGGATTGCTTACATATATCATTATTTCATGTCCTGATATCATTAACCAAGAAGAATCACAAGTAAATATCATGGAATGGGCAAAAAGGTCTTTTTCAGCACAATACACCCTAGCGAAGTATTGTCTTCTGTTCTTTCATACACACAGTACACCTAGTGAAGTTCTTCTTTAGCACTAGCATCTCTTGCCCCCTTAAACTACCACTTGCTTCTTCTTGAACTTGATTGTGCAGCTTGCTCAACTGCAACTTCCATTTGTTGAATTTGCTCATGTAGTGACCACATGACTAGACACCCCTACACAGCAAACCAAACAAAACACAAATCAACAACATATATTCATTAGCAAAAAAAAAAGAAGACAAAAATACCCTTTAGGTAAACATGAGAGGCCGTCATTCCAAAAACAGATGGAGAAGAAGAGAACAATCTTTGAACCTGATTTAGGGAATAAAAGAATCTTTAAAGCTTGAATGTTTACTATCATTATTAAAATAGAAGTCTTTTAAGAGTATTTAGGGAACAAAAGAACCTTTAAAGATCTCATGCTATATCAAAATTGACGAGTATGCAGGGAGCCCCAAAATAAAATAAGAAAATGATAAATAAGAGAAAGAAATCTAGGGAACATACATGGAGAAGAAGAGAATAATCTTCAAACGTGATGCCTCCTCCATTTTTTTTCTGCTTTCTGATGCTTCCGATCTTACCTTGAACCTCCGACATTTGATCCTAAATTTGATTTGCAACCTTAGATTTTTGATCTTCAATGTCTAATCCCATGTAGTACCTGGTTCTTGGTACGTATTCTTTTATTAATATTTTTGCATTTTGGCCTTCGACTTGGAAAGTTAAAGGACCAACTCGCCGAGTAGAAGCGGGATGAGATGCGGGGTTTAAGCAGAGGACTCGACGAGTCGGGTCCCAGACTCGGCGACTAGGCCCTGTCTGGACCAAAACCCTAACCCGAGGGTTTGCACCCTATTTAAACACCTTAACTCGGCCTCCTTCGTCCCATTTGCTCCCAGAAGACCCTCATAGCAAACGCTAGCCGTTATTGAAGCAATCTAAGGAATTTGGAGTGATTTTGGTGCTTTGTGACCCAAGGAAGGAAGGAAAAGCTTGAAGGATCAAGAGGAGGCTAGAAGGATCCGATTTTGAGCATCATTTGCAGTCTACAGAAGGTATAAAGTCTATACCTTGTTTGTTCTTTTGATAGATCCCATTTTGTGGAGTTTTAGGGCTTTTCTAAGCCATTTTGGTCACCAACCATGATTGCAAGCATGGTTAGGGGTTGATGTTTCAGATCTAGGCCCTTAGAGGGGTTACAAGGCATAAAGGAGTGGCTCTTGTACTCAAAGAAGGCCCCATGCATTGTAAGAGATTGTTTTAGGACCTTTTTAGCTCAAAGTCCCATGCAAGCACGTAAAGGTTGTAACTTTACGTGCTAGATCGATTGTAGAAGCATAGATCTATCTTTTGATCAAGGGTTGTACATCAGAAATCAAAGATTTAGTGAGAGGATGTGACCAACTCGACGAGTCCATTCTTGGACTCGGCGAGTCCAAGGTTCCTGTCCCATATCAGTTGAGGATCATAAGGACCCAATTGAGTGTGGAAATGTTTTAGGGGGTCCCGGGGAGTGACCCAGCGTTCTGGACGAAACCATTGTTCTAGAAGTTCATGGGACTGGGCGAGTGCATGAGCAGACTCGGCGAGTCCAAGGCAAACTTCTTAAGGATGAAGATGAACTCGACGAGTTGTTCATACAACTCGGCGAGTCAAGGACAGGACCTGTGTATCAGTTGAAGATGAACTCGACGGGCTGTTCATACAACTTGGCGAGTCGGATGAGGATTCAGTCGATGTTCATTTAGAAGGAAAACTCGTTGAGTCATCGCCTAACTCGACGAGTAGAGACGGGTATAAGGACAAATGGAAGGATAGGGACTCGGTGAGTTGGCGAGCCAACTCGGCGAGTCAGGTCAACTAGAAGTTGACTTTGGCTTTGATTTGGTTAGGGGTAAAATGGTCATTTTACCCTAAGAACAGTTAGCAGTGTATGACTAAGTGTTTTGTGGGAATTATAGCCGGATGATTTCCGGAGCAGCAGCGGCAGCAGTCAGAGGATTCCCGCACAGATCAGCAGGTACTACGAGGTGAGTTACCTTCCAGTAGCGGTGGGTCTACGGCCACAATGCCGGCCCACCAGTAGGAGTTGTATGATTAGATGATTGTCTTTGTGATATCATCTAGGTTTGTTACTACCTGATATGTTATATGCTGGCATGATATGTTATATGTGATAGTAGTAGAGTTCGGTTGTTAGGACCGAAGGGTAGGTCAGACACCCCAGATATGTCTAATAATATGTGCTGATATGTTTATATGCTGGCATGGTATGTTATATGTGATAGCGGTAGTAGGAGGGGAATAGTCCCCAAGTTCGGTTGTTAGGATCGAAGGGTAGTTCGGACACCCCAGATATGTCTGATAGTATGTTTATGTTATGATATATGTGATAGTAGCAGTAAGGGGTGGAATAGTCCCCGAGGGTCGGTTGTTAGGACCGACGGGTAGGTCAACACCCCAGAATGGCTTGACAAGGGTAGGACGACACCCCAGAATGGCCGCATGGGTAGGACGGCACCCTAGAATGGCCGCATGGGTAGGTCGGCACCCCAGAATGGTCGTACCGGGTAGGTCGGGCACCCCAGAATTGCCCGACAGTAAGTATGCTATGTGATTGCATGGTTTGTGGTATGATAGGGGAACTCACTAAGCTTCGTGCTTACAGTTTACAGTTTTGGTTTCAGGTACCTCTTTAGCGAAGGGGAAGGAGCTGGCGCGGTAGCGGCACATCATACACACACTCTTTGTTTTCTACATTATGAGTTATTATGGGATTTGTATTCTGACATTATTATGTTTTTACGATTCGGTTTTCAGATACGAGACATGCTTTTATTAAATGATATGATCGGTTGATATTTTGATACAAATGTTGTGCAAATCATTTAATCAAAAATGAAATTTTTGGTCGTGAAAATTGGGTCGTTACATTCCAGTCCTATAGTTTCGAAAGCTCAAAAAATTGACCTTTCTACCTCCTATTTCTGATGAAAGAGGAGTCTCAAATCTGAGAGAAAAATGGGGAGTCTCCGGCTCAAAATGGAATAGGGTAGAGGGGAGGTGAGTGGGGCAATCTATACTGATTTTGATTAAGAGTGTAAGAACTTGTAAGAACTTATTGGAACCGAGGATTATGTTTTTGGTGGAGGTGATGGATCGGGGAATTGAGGAAACTGCGGATAAAGATGAAAACCCAAGGGCTTTTTCTTGCTAATTCAAAGAGGCGGGGTTTTTTTGTTTCCTTTTCTGACACTAATATTAAGGCACGCACAAATACATGTCCTCTATCCTTCATTAAAATGCATGTTTCATTAAAAAAATTATAAAACGATACACTTACATGACACACATTCTATGATAGGTTCCCTCCGTATTTCTTTTTTTTCCTTTTCTGACACTAATTTGAAGGCACACACAAATGCATGTCCTCTATCCTTCAAATTTTGGAAAACTAACATTACTTTTAGTACATGCAAAAAATGCGTATCGTAAATCAGTGTGTGTCATTGTTTGTGTGTCATTAAAAGGCTGTTTTCTAGTAGTGTCCCCTTCTTATTGAATCTTAGAGATCCCTCTAACTTCCTTTTCTCTCTCGTCTCCATTCCCTCTAGACCCTTCTCTCGAAGTTGAGTCTCCACAGTCTTGGCTCCTTTGACGATTGTCTTCAAAGTAGTTGCCATTTTCACCGTAAGGCCAAAGTTTGCCAGCAACCCGTTAGCAAACCTCTCTATCTTGGAGAGTTAAGTAGGCACCGAGTATGAGAATAGCTTCATCTTCTTGGTGAATGCAGTGACGTACTCATCAACACTCATCTTCCCCTTCTTTAGGTTCTGAAACTCGTTGTTTTGATCTATCAATTCCACCTTCGAGTAGTACTGCATTTTCAACTACTCTAGGAATGCTTCCCCAGTCATCCTCAGGAGTTCTCCTTGTTGCATTTTACCTACCAACAACTTCCACCAACTTAAAACCCCGATATTCAGTTGTTTGACTGCAAATACAGTTTTCTGCTTATTGCAATAGTTGCATCTTTCAAATACCATCTCCATCTTGGAGATCTAGTCCATAATCTCCACTAGTTTTGGGCTTCTAGAAAGACTGGGTGGCTTACCCAATAAGTTCTTATACTTATGCCCATCCTCACTAATCCCTCCGTCAGGATCGTTCCTCCATACCACTCGGAGTTCAACTTGACTCACACTACAACTATATTTTCCTTCCTCCGACTGTTCTTCATTTAGGTCGGGATGCACAACATGCATAGTAGGTTCATCCCTATTCTGTTGAAGTAGACGCCTTGTCTCTTCCATCTGACGATCCAACATCACATGTATCATTGCCAATGTGATAGGTTCGGGTGCAACTACTACCTCTGGTGCACACTCAATCACTCGTGGCTTAGGCTGCTGATTACCGTTTCCTAATCCACTTCAAGTTCTCACCATGGCGATCGATACGCTAAATTAGATGTTCGGTGTATAGTGATGAGAATTCAGGTAGGGAAAGCTTTATTTACGATGGACATATAAATATCCTTATCACTTCGAAAAAAGTTATGTGTTAGTTGTAATTAAACGTATAAAAATCTGAACACATAAAATTTTCAGATCCGGTCGGCAATAGACCATAGATCAGATCAAATAATAGCATCATAAATCATATAAGGCATCTTATTGCATAAATAATTAGCACATAAAAGCAATTCATGAATCTCCCCTAAATAAGCTAGTGCTCATTTCTATTCAGACATACTTCCTTAATATAGCCGACACTAATCTCACAATCATTGCTTAGCATTCTAAGTTTAAGTCTAGAAATCCTTGAATATTCCTCGTTTGCTTAAATAAGTCTAGAAATGCTCTGATACCAACTATGACATCCCAAAATTCACGGTAATTTTAAAATTTTTATTTATGCTTATTTTGAAACAGAGTATTTTTTTTGTTGCGGAAGTGGTCCCAAAAATATTATTTTAATGTAAGATAATATTAACATTAAACATTTATGAAGAAACGTTCGATATTGATATATTTTGAAAACTTGAGATGTAATAACTGATACAAAACATAAGCATAAACATACCTTACAATAATTTACAATAATGATCTACATCTCCTTTAACAACTTACTCTAATATATCTTCGCATTGATACATGTGATACAAATAAACTGAGTGAGTCATGTTTCCCAACCTGGTGAGTACATAGGGTTTTCAACCCACAACAATATAATTAACTTGTTCTTCTCGTATTTCATGTCAAACAATTAAAAGATTACCTATACCCATTTTTTTAATTTATTCTTAACTAAGGATTTATCCTAAGGGTCATCTCCTACATCGCATTGACCTATCATCACCTTAAATCACATTTCCTTATATGTTTGTTGCTAAGGGCATTTCCTAAGGATCATCGCCTACATTTCATAGACAATGCTGATTCGGGGATTACTCTCTCAATACATGTCTAGTAAGGGTTAGAGTATCATCGCATGAACACGTAGTTACTACATCTCCTGAACTCGTAATTCATCACCTGCAGGTGATGAGCCTATCAGTGTTTCCACATGAGTTGTTTAGATTAGTCAACAATCGCCATCTATACTCCAGTAGAAGACTCCATTGCAACATCGCATTCATGGTTAGGGCATCTCCTAATGATCTCCTATTTATCATCATCTTTTTTATCATCACCTATCTACCATCACCTAACTACCATCACCTATCTATCATATCCTATCTACCATCACCTTTTACTACCCAATACATATTTACAAGTGTATAATACTTATACGATTAAATCAGTTAAACATCATCTCATAATATCTTATCTAACAAATAATATTCTCAACACATATAATAAGAACATAAGCATGTAATTATCTAGATACTTCATATCTATGTGTAAGAGAAAAGTAACTATGCATTTGCTTGTTAGAGTGACGATACGAAATTTAGACAATGCTTCGCTTCTAGCAACTGTCTTTTCTTTTGATTTAACCTAGTATCATTATCACTACGTCTCAGTATAATATTTATTGCTACTAATTATTATTCTAGATTCATCATCAATTCCAATGTCTACGTTCATATCTATCAAGTAAGGATTAGCCAGGCAGGACAGGTGGGAGGTAGGATCATTTCGGCATATAACTTTTCCGAAATCCAACAACCAAGCCAAAGTGACCATTCTAGACACCTCTCCCATAAGTAGACTAGTCAGTATAACGAATTGGAATCACTAATAAATATTATTTATAGGTTCATAATAACAATAATGAACTTAAACATAAGTTATAAAGCACGATAAGCATAACTCAAGTTATAGGTGGTTTAGCAAGAAACTAAAATTTGCGCGGGCAAAACTTTTAAACCGAAAGATCTATTTCTCGGGGATTTTAGGCACTCCATAGCTTCTCTACTAACCCTTAGGAAGTACTATAGAAAGGCATTGAGGCCTTGGGAGGGTTTGGGAGAAAATAGTGTGGAATGGTGTGAAGAAAAGAGTGAAATTCGACCTCTATTTATAGGCTGGCTAGTGTCCCAAAAGTTGAGAGTTCGTAAACTTATGTTGGGTGTACTCAATACGCTCGGCGTACTAAACATTACACTCGGCATTCAAGGGCCAGGTGTTGCCATCAGATTGCAAGCCTTGGGGAAGAAGGTGTGCTGCCAAATCGTGACACGTGTCGCCTTTTTGTTAATCTGAAAACTAATTATCTTGTAAAATCCATAACTGTCAAATATAAGCTCCATATTTGACGTTAATTTATATCCACGTGTAGCTATCGACGAGATCAATGACTTTCTTTTAGACTCCGTCGGCTAATTTTGAATTTATTTTTAAATTTATATTTTAACAGTATTATATAGTTAAAGTGTGTTAAAAATTCATAATTTTGTCATCTGACGTCCGTTTTCAAGTGTCCTTATACCTTTGAACGCCTGTTTATGAGATCTTTAATTCTCGTTTAGGTGGTGTCGGCTAATAATCGATTGTTCTAAAATTCGATTTCCGAGTTGTACACTACTACACCGAATCTTAGAAAAATCATAACCTCCTCTAACGAATTCAGATTTGGACGTTCTCTATATGCACGCTCTCGGTTTAGTGACTAATACGAATTATGTTTAGATCACTAAGGCTAAAAAGTATTTTATCAAAATATTACTTTTTATGTTACGTAGACTCGTGTCGGTTTAAATCGCGAAACTTCAACAGGTCATAACTTCTTCGTTATAAGTCGGATTTCAGTGTTCTTTATATGTGCGGAATCCTTGTGACATATACTATAAATCTGGTTAAGATTATTTATCTTAAATAATGTTCTATCAAAAAGTCATTTTTAATGCTTATTATCTCTATATTGACTAGCCTGAATCTGCGGGCGTTACAATTTTCATTTTCAAAAAACCGAAATCTTGAATAATGAAATTTTCAATCTTAACTCTCTCATATTTAGCCATAGCTTTGATACCAGTTATTAGGAATCAAATATCACTTTCAAGGATTTATAAGAGCTCTGGTACCACTTGTCAAGCTTTGATACCAGTTTTTTTATATCAACAAAACAAGTTAAGCTCTCCAAACAAATCTATTACAAACTTCAGTGGAACTTATGGAATAAAAATTTTGAGAAACTTATATCATAATTTAACACAATATTTAATATGGTTCAGTCAAGGTTTCCTGTGTCTATAGGTGAATGATATATATATATATATATATATATATATATATATATATATATATATATATATATATATATATATATATATAGAGAGAGAGAGAGAGAGAGAGAGAGAGAAAGAGAGAGAAAGAGATAGAGTGAGAGATATGATTTATTAAACTTCTAAAAATGATTACAATCACACATAAAGGTTACACCTCACTTGATCTCTAAAAAAAGAATCTCTTTTTCTTACTTACTGCTCCGAAGGATGTGCTCTCAACCTAACAATGATTGCTCTTTTGAGCAACACTAGTGGAAGGCAACAATGATGCTGGTAGTGGGAAACAAAGACAATGCAGCGGAAGGGATGAGAATGGGTGGTATGGAGGTGCTATGATGTGATGATGGTCACTGATACCTTCAGTGACGACAATAATAGCTACAATATAGAGCTTTAGTAGCGACAATTTAGTTGCTATAGCATCAATACTCGAATAGTTTGGAGGAAAAAGTTTGCAGGTTTATTTTCAAGGGTATTAGAGGCGACTCATGTCGCTGCTAAAGATGTAGCAGGTAAAAAGGATTGTATGAACAAAACCCTAACAATTGGATCTATACAACTTATCAACAGTGAGGGTAATTAGCGAAGCAAGCACACATATTCTTGATGGGGGTAATAGTGGCGATGTTAGCCATTAGTGGCAACACAAAATGTATTGTTTACATGTCAACCCTAATAGATGGCGTCACCGCTATTAGCCTTATTTCTTGTAGTGGGTTTATTCAAGACTCTTATAAAAAGTGTATTCATAAGTTTTTTTTCCTGATTTTGTGTTTTCCAATTTATATTGTTTTTGTTCATTTGTTTTTTTTATCGTTCATATTTTTGTAACAAGTGGTATTAGAGGGTTCAAGATCCAAACAACGTACTTGAATTTCCTTTCTAGTTCGGGTTTTACAAAACCCTTTAAGAGTTCTTCCTTAGTTGAGTACTTAAGTTAATCCATGTCTACCACATCGATTTAATCTCAAGAAGATTTCTAGACCAGTCACTGTTATTACGAGCTCAATATCGATATTTTCTTGAAAGCCATTAAACAAACCTCAACATCACTTCTTTTTCCCCTCCCTAATTAATCTTCTTGAAGGATCATGAGAACACATTCTGGAAATGATATTTTGATCCTATGCATAGGTTACACAAAAACCAAATTATAGGATAATCCTTGAAGGAACAGACTCGAATCAAGGCATTGATCTGGAGCCCCAAAGTATGATTTATATACTATTCAAATTCATATGATTACCAAAGATAAGTATCAATCAACATTAGATGTTGATTTTACTTTAGACATAATTGATTGAAGTTTTAAGGATAATTATGGGGAATATATTCCGAAAATAATATTTTCCATCACATTTTCCTTAACAAATAAATTTCTGGGCCAATGGGACCCCTGTCAGGGGTGCTCCCCTTGGACCCCGCAATGGGCACTACCCCTTGACCCCTGCCATTCGGCCGAACCCGGAGAAAACTTATTTTATTCAACCCTACACTCTGAACCAACTAACGTGTATTAAATCAAAATTTGAACTCTATTAGTAATCAGTAAATTCCATTATACCAAAATGAACCTGGTGACACTAAAATTACAAACAATCCTCCCCCATTTTAGTGTAACCATGAATCTACACAAACAAGAAAAAGAGTTTAACAAACTTATGCACACATGAAAGTATCCAAAAGTTTGATTTTTCATATTAGTACATTACACATTTCAAGGACACAAGAATTAAGGTGTTCTAAGAACAGAATCTTTCAACCCATTTGAAAACCTAAAGATACTATACATATATGTTCCAATAAAATGCCTAGTTACAAAATCCTTACACTATTATTAAGTCGAGTGTCTGACTATATTCTTGATCGTATAAAAGCCAAGTCTTGGCTTTGCGAAACTCGGCTACCCTTCACGGTCATATAGGTAATTCCTTTACTAATGTACATGATTACATTTTATCAATGTAATTATTAAGAATATCCATTCAACCTTCTTACTACAAGTCCGAACATACTAACCTATGATGATATAGCTTGTGTGGTTCACTCCTTAAGTGTAAGTTTTCCTCATAGAATTTAACCTCTAAAGTCATATCAAAGTGAAATTGGGTGTCTCACCATTAAGGAATTAAATAGACTTTTAACCCATCCTAATTGTAGACTTATGAACTAAGTCCCGGGTAAAAACTTTAGTCTAATGGTCCGCTAAGTTTTGTTGTGACCTCACAAACTCCACTAAAATTACATAAATCATGATTAAATTCCAAATTATGCTGCGACTAACACCTAAGTGTCTAGACTTGACCATGTACACTTGGCTATAAGCTTTAGCCAAAGTGGAAGCTGTATCATAACGAATAGATATAGGTGCAATCGGATTTTTTGTAACATACGTGTTAATAATCTTGTTTAATTATCGTTTTGTAAGCATGTTAGCTTAAAACGAATATTATTAAATATTATATAGTTTTGAACGTTGAGTTCTAACAAGATAGTTTTTACGAGAATTGAAGTAAAACTATGTTTAGAATGATTCAGGATGTATTGGAAGTCTTATGAGATTCCGATCAAAAGTCAAATATTGAAATTAACGAAAATGTAAAATTTTAGTTGGAAATAAGTAAAACTAATGTTATTGAAAGTTGTAAATTATCTCGTTAGAAACGTTTAGGCGAAAACGTCACTGAAATCCGAGTTATAACGAAGAAGTTATGACTTATTGAAGTTTCGCGATAGAACCAACACGACGCCTTATGATGTAAAAAGTGAGTTTACAATAATCTACTTTTTAGCCTTAGTGATCTAAATGAAAGTCATAGTATTCGTTAAACCAAGAGTTTGCATAAAAAGAACGTCCAAATCTGACTTTGTATGAGGAAATGATTTTTCTAAGATTTGACATAGCAACATTCAGCTAAAAACTCGAAATAAAGATCGAGTGATTTTTAGCTGATAGATCTTGTCAATAGTAGTTCAACGGTAAAAATACAGACGAAAACGGATGTCGGATGAAGAAGTTATGAATTTTTAACGGACTTTTCCTGTCCCATCCCATTAAAAATATAATATTAAAAATGAAGTCAAAATCAGTCGACGGAGTCTAAACGAAAGTTGTAGAGCATAATCCCACCTACATGTGGATATCAAGAATGTCAAAAACGGAGCTCGTATGCAAAAGTTACAAAATTTTGAAGTTTGAAAGATAGGAGTACGCCCTGCATACAGGAGTACGCGCCGTGTACTTAGAGACTAGGCCTCGGATTGGCCATGTCGCCTCTTTCTTGGGATGGAGGACACGCTTCACACAAAATTGACACATCCGAGACCCGGGTACCGAGCTGATTCCATACATCACTCTACGCGCCGCGTACTAGGTTACACTTAGCGTATAGCGCCACAACGCGTACGCCCAACGTACTGGAATTACGCCCAGCGTACAGAGGGTCTTCGGACTACTATAAATAGAAATCGAGCCTTTCGAATTTTGTTTACAATCTTAGTATTCTTTCACTCTCTAGCTTCTCTCAAGCTCTCCTAACACCCCCGAAGCCTAGGGAACCTCCCTAACACCCGAAGCAAGTCCCAAAGCCCCGAAGTTCCCGAGAAAATAATATTTACAGTCGAAAGTCTACTCGCGTAAAACCCGGATTTCAACTAAAATCCCCGGTTTCGTCAAAGAAAGTTAATTTCTAGAAACGAAGTGCTGCCCGAATCGTCATTACATTATTTGGTTAATTCATGGTAAGTTTAATATAGGGACAATTGTATATTATGTGTTATATGTGCAATGTGCTTTCTCGGATATTTAGATTATTGGATTTATACCATTGGCCATGTAGAGCATGTCTCGTATCACTTTCGTAATTCCTTTGTGCCTTTGGCCATGTAGAGCATGTCTCGTATCACTTCTAGTATTGGTATTATGTCTTTGACCATGTAGAGCATGACTCGTATCACTTTGGTAATTGATTTGTGCCTTAGGCCATGTAAAGCATGACTCGTATCACTTTGGTATTGACATAGGGCTATGTAGGGCTGAAAGCCTGTATATTCTAGCAAAATAATAATCAAAAATTGTATCTTCTATGCCATTTGGGCTAAAGTTTTGTGATGTAAATTGAAATCGCTGTGTCTCATTGATTGTAAATCTTTGAATCAAATTATTGGGTGATATGGAAAGCCTGTTATATGATACACACATACTTTTGTTTTTCATTGTCCCTCTTTGCCTCTGTCATATATATATATATATATATATATATATATATATATATATATATATATATATATATATATATATATATATATATATATATATGGCATAATGTTATATTGTAACTGTTATTAAATTCACTAAGCGTCACCTGCTTATCATTGTCAGTGTTTAACTATTGCAGGTAATAAGCATCCAGTATAGTCATATAATGTTGGAAGATCTAGAATAATTAATACTATTACTATCGTATTTAGTGTTCATGTATGTATAAAATTATAATTTCATGGGCAGTTATGTAATATACTAAAACTTAGTCGGTTTGTATCCAGTCTTTTGTAATTAGACTATCAATGTAAAATATTGTTTTATGAATATGCATGTAGCAATGTTTTGGAGTAATATGGTGTAGTTTTAGAGAGGGGTTCTCTCTTTTTTCCACAATGTGATCTCATAAAGTAAATCCTTTAGCCATTTGACCTCTTTACCGACTGCGGCTAACACAAAAATTACGATTCGATTGTTGAGTTTGGTATACAAGTTTGCTTTTTAGATTCCCATAAAATAACACCTCATATAAGGAAGAATACCCAACCACTTGTTGAAGAAGGATCTTCAAGAAGGTTTATCTAACTTGCATCAGAATATCCTTCTAAAACTAGAGGATACCCCACATAACATAGTCCATAATGCATGGGTCCCTTTAAGTATTTGAATACTCTCTTAATCGCTTGCCAATGTTAAGTACTAGGTTTTCTATTATACCCACTCAACCTCCCAACTACATAAGCGATGCCAAGGCGGGTACTTGTCATGGCATACATCAAGAAACCTATCGCTTGAGAGTATTCTAGCTATTATATTCCTTTTGATTATTTGGAATTAAATCCATACTAGGATCCATGGGAGTAATTACGGGAGAAGAATCACCATAATTAAATGTTTTGAGAACTTTCTCAACATAGTGTGTTTGCATCATATCAATACCCTTGTTAACCCATTTAATGTTAATAACAAGGATCACATCAACCTGCCCCATGTCCTTCATGGAAAACTTTGATGACAACAAACTTCTAGTTTCATCAACTTGAAGTTAATCAATGCCGAAAATCAAGATTTCATAAAAATAAAGGCAAATTATCACACCAGAACCAGATGAATTAAACCGAATATAAACACTTTTTTCTGATTGGCTCAACTTTAAATTACACAAAAAATAAACTCATTAAACTTTTGATGCCATTGTTTGGGTTCTTGTTTCAGCCCATACAATGATTTGACATGCTCATAAACATTATGCTCATTATCGGGCATAACAAAACCTTCGGGTTATTTCATGAAAACTTCTTCATCAAGCTCTCTGTTTAACATTCTAATGACAACCAAAGAAATTAACATTCTAATGGTAGATATATGAGCCACCGGTGCATACGTGTTAAATAACCAGTATCTGTTTTTTTATCTAAAC
Organism: Lactuca virosa; assembly: GCF_052849685.1. Taxonomy (NCBI): domain Eukaryota; kingdom Viridiplantae; phylum Streptophyta; class Magnoliopsida; order Asterales; family Asteraceae; genus Lactuca; species Lactuca virosa. Next base: position 101,817,439 of record NC_136432.1, on the reverse strand, counting down.
CCTTAAATGACAACCAATATTTAAACTTATTAAAATTTCCATATACTTTCATCTTCTTTTTGAAGATCCATTTGCATCCAAAAGGTTTAGGACCGCCTGGCATGTTAAACAATACCCAAGTATTGTTTTATAAAATTGATGATAATTCATCGTTAATCGCCTTTTTCCAAAAGGTAACATCTCGGGACTCCTTGGCCTCTTTAAAATTTTGTGTATCATTCTTAATAACAAAACAATATAAGTATTGAAATCCAAGATCATCCCTTTATCCATCCATAAAATACAGCTGGAAATCAGAACTAAAGTTTTTTTTTTTTTTTTTTTTTTTTTTTTGCAATTCAACCAGATTTGCTGCTCTAGACATCTTGAGGTTCTGGATCTAATGTACCCTATAAAGTTTCTGAATTTTAACCTTCATTACTATTATAAATTATATCCTTAGGCCTCAGGATTGATGAAAAATGCATTTCATGAAAAATCACATGGCGTGACTCAATTATGGTATTTACCAACATTGAATCATTAAGATCTATGAAATGGAACCTACATGCCTTGGAATTTTCCGCACATCCAATGAAAATATAATCAATTCCCCTCTCTCACAAAGTATTATGTTTGGTATTAGGTAATTTTAAAACTGTTTGATAGCGTTAAATGCAAAGATAACCCAAATTTGGAGCCTTTTTGAACCAAAGTTCATATGTGTGTCTGTTTTACCCAAACATGTCTCTCCTATCTAGGAATTGTGTTTTAACCATTGACTTTGCACGAACATCTGCCTTCTGCTCTTTTTTGCATATGTACTGGACCCCTATGTCTACTCTTTCTACACACTCGTGTATGAGGTGATACCTTGTATGTATACGTTTTCTTGTCCTGTGATATAAACGTTCTTTGCTAGATGAAGGACCAACTTGTTATCAGTATATAAGACAGGTCCCTTGATGTTGCTTCTAGTAATTTTACTTACTAATCATTTGATCAAAATTCCTTGACACATGGTTGTAGTAGCTGCAATAAATTTTTCCTCACACAAAGATAGGGCAACATATTTTTGTCTACGTGATCCCCAGGAAACCTAGTTCTCATTGGTAGTAATCCATTCCAGTAGTGTTTCTTCCATCGTTAACATCTTTTGCGTAAAAACTATTTGTGTACTCGGTGATGATGGTTCTTTGTTTCCTTTGGTGTATTCTAGAAAATGGTCTATGGTCGCTTTCATATACTTCAATATGTGTTTGACAACCTTTAATGTTGAGCTATGTGTCTCTCCATGAATGTGGTTACTAAACCAACAACATAACTTATATCAAGTCAAGTATGTGTTAAGTATCATAGTGCACCAACCATACTTCTCTAATCTGTGGCATTTACCTCTTCTCATTCTTCATATTTTGTTAGTTCCAACTTATATTTCATTGAATATTTTCAAGGATTGCAATCTATCATTCCTTTCTTCACAAGTATATTCTTTCTATACATAACTTGCTCATCACTCATTTTGAATTTCTTGTTCATCTACTCTTTGATGTTTTCCACTTTTAGATTACAATTACCTGTAACAATGAGGTCGTCAATGTAAACACCTATAAACAATAACTTTACATTATTTGTTTTTTGTGTACAGGGTGTACTCATGTGGGAACCTTTTATACCAAAGTTGTTTGAGATTGGCCAATAAGCTTCGAATTCTAAGCCCTAGGTGTTTGGCATAAGAGATATAAGTCTTTGGACAACTTGTAGAACTTATTTGCTTGATCTTCTTTCACAAATCCCTCAGGTTGAATCACATACACCTCTTGTGTTAGTTCATCATTTAGGAATGGGGATTTCACATCTGGGTGGTGTACTTTCCAACCGCTCCTTGCAGTGAGTCCAAGTAAAATCCTAACTATTTCTATACAAGCTATTGGGATAAACACCTTGTCGAAATTGACATATGCCTTTATACATAACCCTTCGCGACCATGTGTACTTTATAAATATTTTTCCTCTTGAATCCTTTTTATCCTTGTAGAGCTATTTGAGGCCTATTGGTTTTCTACAATGTGGAAGGTCTACAAGGTTCTAAGTTTTGTTCTTTACTATTTCTTCTATTTCACTCTTCATACCATCAACCCAATGACTGTCTTTGCTATCTATGTGATACGTGACTGGTTCTGTATCCTCATTCAAGAGTAAAATTTAATCACACTCATCATATAAATCGTTTAAGAGTCGGTACCTTTCGGGAGCTCCTCTACTAGTTGAAGTAGAAACTAAGCTTGTTGAATCGGTTGAGCTCATAGGGATTGTGGGAGAAGGTGGGGCTTCATGTGGGCTTGGATGTATGACATTTCCTTGTGAAATGTATTCCGTTACATAGTCATTCCCTTGGAAATTCATATCATTAAGCTGATCTTGATCTGACATTAGTGGATTCATTTTGGGACCTTCATCTTCCACCTATCAGTTATGTCTTCCACCTATGTTGTTAGCCCCTCAATTATGAACATGACACATGGAGTATGTTTAATACTTTCTGTAGTATCCGATGACCATATCCTATCTTCTTCAAAGTAAACTTCTCTACTTATACGAATTAACCCTGTGAATATGACTGTGACTGTGATTGGATCAAAAAACGATAAGCCTTTGTCCTTATTTTTGCTCCCATATGCAAGTTTATTAAGATGACCAGTTGTTACCTTTATGTGTGGTACACATCTAAAAGTTCTTCGATGCTTTATATTTGGTTTTCTCGTAGTCCATATCTGATAAAGTGTTGCTTTTTCGAGGGCCTTCATGGTCACTCTATTTAACATATAGACTGTAGTACGTATGACTTCACCCCATAAAACACGTGATATATTTATATATTTTAACAAGCTTCTTGTTATCTCAACAATAGTCTGGCTCTGTCTCTCCATGACTTCGTCTGTTAAGGAGAACATAGAGTTGTGTTGTGTCTTTTTAGACATATTTCTTTGCAATAAGATGTGAATTCTTTTCAGAGGAATTCTCCAATGACCTTTCTACAACACCTTCATTCTTTCACAAGTTTCAACTTCTATAATTGCCTAAAATATTTTGAATACACTAAAAGCTTGATCCTTTGGTTGCATCAGCTAGAACCATATCACCTGGATAAATTCATCAATGAGCAAGAAGAAGTACATGTTTCTTACTCGTGTAGGTGGTTAAATTATACCATAGAGGTCCCTATGATTTAGTTCCAGTTTCTTGCTTGTCCTAAAATTTTTATGTGCTAGGTAGGGTTTTTGAGTCTTCTTACCGACCACATAGTGTTGTTGAACTAATCATATTTGACGGTCCCTTAATAATGCTTTTATCTATCACGAGTTTAATACTAGGATAACTCGTATGCCATAACTTTTCTAGTTCATCCTCTACCCCATGAAAAACACTTTGAACTTATGTGATCTAATATGATTTAGTACAGACAAATAGAGGACATTTTAACTTTAATGAGAAGTTTTCCCTTTTTATCATGGTACCATGTGAATGATCATGCATCATAATTTGATCAACATCCTCACCCAATTGTCCCAAACATACATTATTACAACATAAAATTGATATAAAAAATACCTTACAAAGTGCACGATGTTCACCATTCTTGCTCCAAAACACAATTGAACCCCTTCCTTCAATGCAAACCCTCGATTCATCACAAAACTTTATTGAACCTTTGACAAATTGGTTGAGTTTACAAAAATTTTCTTTATAACATGTCATGTGGTTACTTACACAATTGTCCAAGTACTACATATTTGATCTTTACTCATCTCCTGTTGACCTCAACCTTGGATTCATATTCTCTATGTTTAGATGCAATTCAAGCACCTTTTTTTTCTCTTTTTTGAAGTAGATAGTAGGAGTTTTGGTTTGTCATCATTGTTTTCTTGAGTAAGTTAACTTCTTGAATTTCTTTCACACCTTGGATTTTGGCATTCTGTAGTGAAATGCCCAAAATCTTGGTAGTTATAGTATTGTACTATAATCTTATCTCGATTAATTCAATTACCAAGGTTTCCATATTGTTTTTGATGATCACCGCCTTTCCTTGGCCTCCATAAGTACCAAAGTTGTTACCTCTTCCGCGATCTCTTGGATTGCTTAAGATTCCTCTACATGACTTGTTTGTATTCTTAGTAACATTTTTACATTCCTTCTTATTCTTTTCAAACCATTCTTGATGGGTGAGCAAGAGTTTCCTTTTTTTCCACCAGACCATGTCCCTTCACCTATCTTTATGAGCCTTTAATCTATTTACTACTTCTTCGATTGACATCATATCCAAGCCTGCAAATTATACAATAGTGGATGAAATTTGAATGACATTGCATGAAGCATTTTCTTCACAACATATGCTACTTCAACTTTATCGCCAACGTATCGAATATTGGTTACAATATTGTTTATCTTGATAGAAAACTCATCAAACGTTTCTGATTCTTTCATGTGCAAATCTTCAAATTTAGTTTTTAATGTTTGCACCCTTGCCGTCTTAACCTTATCTACCCCTAATTACATCATCTTTAAGGTTTCCCATGCTTCCTTTGTTGTTGCTTCTCTACAAACAAGAGTAACATATCTTCTGGAACCCCTTGGTAAATCCCCGCCAATGTCATTTTGTCTTTTCTTACTTGAACCACTTCATGGGGGTTTCTTGGTTCAACTGCATCCCAAACTCCTTGAGCTTGCATGGACACTCTCATTTTATTGCCAATGCAACACAACTATTTCTTGAAAATATAGGTTAATGCAACATAATCTATCCATCTTTGTAACTTTTATTGTCCATACATGTTGTTTGGGTTGAAATTTTAGCATAAACTTGACTCTGATACCATGTATTGGAATCAACCCCTTTAACCTTGTGGAAAACATATAATATAGTTGTGACATCCCCATTTTCACGGCCATAAAAGATCGAATTGTTTATGCTTTGTTTGAAAATCAGAGTAACCTTTTGAAGAAAAGTGTTGTGGAATTTGTTCCCAAAAGATAAATACGATAAAGATTTATCAAAGCATTTCCGAAGAAATGTATTTCATTATATTAAATTCTTGGGATGTCATGTTTGATACAGATCAAAAGCATAAACAGAACAACATAGGCCTTACAACATTTATTTATATCTACTGGCCTATAATCCAAAATCCCTTGTTGAGTCATCCAATTATGCTCTTGTACCACTACCTGTAACACAGAAAGCTGAGTGGGTCAGGCTTAGGAGCCTGGTGAGCACATAGGGTTTTCAACCCACAATAAATAGTTTATCAGTTTTATCACATCAATCAAACCAATTACCCGTTATCCTCACTTTACGTCCCTGAAACACCTATCATATGGGACATAGCCTAAGGATTATCATTGGGTTGGACACTACTGATAAGGAGGTTCCTCAGCAATAATTATCCGTAAGGAAACAATGAGCGGGATGGAGTACACCGTTGAACACATCATTCAAAAACATCTATAGGTTTCGAGCCTGCTAGTGTTCCACTGGACTGTCTAGAATAGTCTGTGGTCGTCATCTATGCTCCGCTAGATGATTGGATCAACGTCAACATCGAGGCCTCTCATCATTTTATCACACATCGTATATTACATATACCCATGTTTTACCCCCAACATTTTGTAGATATAAAATACATATTTAGTTTAAATCATTTAAAACATGTATAAAATGTTGGATTAGTGTCTAAGGCTGTAACTATATTTGGTAAGTACTTGACCCGGTTGTGCATGGTCCTTTTGGGTTTCCTTCACCATAGCAACTTGACAGGATGATTTGTTAAGAGAGAAGAGATATTATTGTTAATATATTATGAGAATAATATATTAAAGGAATAATAATGTTATTTGATTAATATAAGTCATATATTAATTGAGAATTAATTTGGTGACTTAAAGAGGTTAATTGAATAAAGGGGCATAAACTGTCAAATGTGTGATAGTTGTGTTTTGGGCTATGTATCCTTTTGGATATAAGGGTGGACGGATTTTAGGGTTGGGAGACCATAAAATCGTCCAAGCCTAATATCTAGGAGGATCTTGGATTGCTTAGGGCCTAAGTTATTCAATTAGGGTTAAAGGTGAAACCCTAGTGGCTCATAGTATAAATAGATCCCTTGGGTGAGGGAAATCGGCATTCATGCAAGGCAAGAAACCCTAGAGCCGATTTCTCACCCTCCTCTCTCTCTCTCTCAAGATCATCTTCTTGCTAGTTGGTGTTTGTAAGCCATTAGAGGAGTGACAATTGTGACTCTAAGCTCCAAGAAGAAGAAGTATCAAGCAAGTAACTCAAGGTATTGTTCTAGATCCGATTTCATATGATAAGATTCAATTGTTTACATTAGATCTAGAATTGTAAGTCTTGGATACAATGCATGTTCAATTAGAGAAACCTAGATCCAAGCATTAGGGTTTGCATGTGCACATAGGAAAGTTCTTATGGCTCAAACCCATCATAAAAATGTTCATCCAACATATATATCAAGTAAGCAAATAATATGCACATATACAACGTAATTTTATATAAAATACTTAATATCTATGTGTAAGATAAATATAACTATGCACTCATCTGTTAAGGTGGTGATTCTGAACTCAGACAGCTCTTCGTTTCTTAAAAATAATTTCCTTTGACAACCTAGTATCACTACAACTAGATTTTAGTCTAATGTTCAATGTAACTAATTAATTGTCATTATTATTATTATTATTATTATTATTATTATTATTATTATTATTATTATTATTATTATTATTATTATTATTATATAATCATTAAACAATACTTCTCAACTACTATGTACAGACAGGGGCCATACATGAAACACCGGAGGGCATGTCCATTTTGGTATTAAAGCACTTCTGAAATCCAACAATCCAGGCGGCCCTTCAAACCGGATTCCCGCGAGTAGTTAAAAATATATAATAATAACAGTTATATAAGTCATAATAATAGCCCAAGTATTTATTATAAGTTCATAATAACAATACTTATATTAAGTATAAGCTATACTTAAAGTAGGGTAGGCGTATCTCACTTACAACGGGTTTTCTTAAAAGTCGGGCTCCACTGGAGCAGAGTTTCTAAGGCAAAAATGTAACACCCATAATCAGAAAGACCAAAAAAGGAAAGGAAAACCCTAAGTCAAAGGGGTCAACTCGTCGAGTCCAGGGTGGAACTCGACGAGTCCGAGCGGGATCCGAGTCGAAGAGTAAGTGACCGACTCGACGAGTCGGAAAGTGGACTCGGCGAGTCCGATCTGGATTGGGAAACCCTAAGTTCAGGACTTGGTGCCCTATTTAAACGTCTCATTCTCTTCCCTAGGGTTCATATACAGTCTCTCTCACCCAGAATACCGAACCCTAGCTACCATATCCATTTTGAGCAAGATCTAGCCTTGGTGAAGTGATTTGAAGCTTGGAAGAGAAGGAGGTTCATAGTGGTGCAAGAGGAAGCCTTGGAAACATAGTTGGTGTGACTTTTCAGATCCTTTGAGGTAATAAGCTGACCTTATTGCATTTAGGTCTATCTTATGGTTGAGATTTGGGCATTTTGAGTATGGAGGAGGTTTATTTCGAGTTTGGAGTAGATCTGAGGTTGCTACCTCAGATCTAGGCTATTAAGGATCCAGAAAGCCATAAAGTTTATGTCAATAAGTTATTGGTGAAGCCCCTTGGTCACAAACCCTAGCCCTAGAGTGTTTTAAGCCCATATCTCTTTGGTTTCACGTAAAGTTTGCAACTTTACGTGAGGAATAGACTTGGGAAGAGTGGATCTATGAGTTGGAGCCCATGCATGGCTCGAAAAGCCACTGTATGGATTAAGAACTGAAGCGACTCGGTAAGTCACATGGGTGGACTCGGCGAGTTGGATGAAGATGGCATGGACTCGACGAGTTGGAAGAACAACTCGGCGAGTCTGTTGAAGATTGTCATGGACTCGACGAGTCTGTTCTTGGACTCGGCGAGTGAGGTCGCGAAACACTAACCCCTTCTGGTTAAGGCTCAGATCAGTGAGTTGAATGGTGACCCAGTGAGTTGGACAGGATGGGACTTAGAGATCGTTGAACTCGACGAGTCTTGGGGTGACTCGGCGAGTTGGGTCGCATTGTGAGAGTTCTGAGTATATGTACTCGACGAGTCAAAGGACTGACTCGGCGAGTAGAGTCATCCAGAAAGATTGACTTTGACCAGAGTTGACTTAGTTTGGCTTCTAGAGTTCAGTTGGAACTAAGTGATATATGTATTGATATTGGTAGCTCGGGGAGCTAGTGGAGCTAGTGGAGCAGCGGTTCAGAGAATTGTCGGTCAGCAGCAAGAGGGTTATCAGCAAGTTCAGCAGTGCAGGTGAGTTTCCTTTTGTGTGAATGGGTCTACGGCCACAATGCCTGCCTATGTAGTTATGAGTAGGAAGACCCGGGGGTTAGCCCTAGGCACTGTTTGCTAGTATGATATTCCGGACCACGGTCCGATGTCAGGCGGGTGCCCAAGGAATGGTTTGCATAATAGAGTATACTTGTTGTCTGTGTGATGCATGTATGTGCCTGGTAGGAAGGCGAGTGTGGGCGAGATCTCATATCTCACCAATAGCAGAGTATGGACGGTGTTCCATATCTCATTAGTAGCAGAGCATGGGCGAGGCCCGAGATAGGCATGGAGTGAGTGTGGGCGTGGGCCCGTATCTCACTTACCGTAGGAGCTTGGACGGGGTTCCATGACTCACTAGTGACAGGACAGGGGCGAGACCCAAGACAGACGAGGCCTAAGGACAAGATTGCAGTAGGGTATGTTCAGTTATGTGTTATATGCTATTTTGTACTATATGTGGTTAGCGGGCGGGGTCCAGAGACAGGCGGGGCCTAAAAGAAACAGATTTGTATCCGAGCAGGGCTCGAAGCCAGGCGGGGTCTGGAGCGGCGGGGCCGTTGTAGCGGGCGGGGCCCGAGGTAGGGGGCGAGGCCCGAAATAGCGGGCGTGGCCCAGTATATGCTGTATGTGTTTGTGCACGGTATGTGGTAGGTTGGGGAACTCACTAAGCTTCGTGCTTATGGTTTTCAGTTTTAGTTTCAGGTACTTCCGGTAGCGGAGGGAAGAGCTCCGGGTGATCGCATGGCACACACCATTGATTAGTCAGCCTGGGATGTTTTACTCTGATAATGAAATATGTTTTGGAATTAATACTCTGAATTTATGTTATGACTTATGATATGTTTTTATGAATATGGCTTTGATAATGATTTAAAGAAAATTTTTGGTACGGATTTTTGGGATGTTACAAGTTGGTATCAGAGCCTTGGTTTGAGGGATTCGGGCATACTCTCGGGTGTGTCTGAACTCAAACTAAGGGATTGGTCTAAAAGTTTTCAAAATGAAAAGACAGTTTTGTAAAAAGAGTTTTTAGAAAGGAAACAGTTTTAGAAAAGCGAAAAGAATTCAGAAAGAAAATGAACTTTGATAAGAGAAAAGGGTGTGGTGCATGCAATCAGCCGAGCTCAAGTAAGTACCCCAAAATACCCATACAAGTTTATGTTATGTTTATTAGTTAGTAGAGCAACATGCTAGATTAGGACTAAGGATCTAGGGAGGATGCCTTATGTGCATGTTATATGTGCTTGAGCTGCATGATAGTGCTGATTAGACAGTAGTAGGATAGCCTGTTTAGGTTATGCCTGAGTTTATGAGCTTATGTCGCATGCTAGTGCAGATTCTTGATATAAGATTATGATTGTTGAGTATGTTATGGTTAGATTTTTCCCTTGCCCGAATGATGCTTGCTTTGTGCATTGTGGGATTCTGAGTGATGGGAGTTAGCCATTAGGTGAATACGTCACGTCACATGTGTTGAGTATTTGAGATATTGAAACTGATATGACATATTTGGTTATTTAGGGAAGCCTTTTTAGGGTTAATCATTTTATGATTCCCTACGGTGCCTTTACATTAGAAGTTCTTAATCGAGCTCCGCTAAGGCATTGATTTTATATTTATGGCATATATTTATTGTTCCCTATAAATAATCATTAGGTTTACTTTTGGTAATAGCTTTTTACCATATTAGGGTTTTGCTCTGTACGTTCATCTCATAATCAATACAAGAAAAACCTTTATCAGATTACTTGCATATGTTGGTGATTGATTCTTGATTGTTCTTAATATTCCGCATTCGTCATCTCAGAGTTGTTCTAACAAGTGGTATCAGAGCGGGTTCTTGTAGATCTCAGCGATTTTTGCAAGAATCGATCTTGTTTATGGCGATATTTTATCATGAATCTCACCTTGTTCTTCAAGTTTTGTAAGTTTTCTGAAAAGAAAAAGTTTATATCTCGTTTTTTTTGGAAATCTTGTTCAGATCTGTTTTCGTCAACTCATTATTTCATCTGATGTGTTCTTGAATTGAGTTCTAGAAGAGAGTTAGAAGAAAATTACGTGTTTGTTTGAATTTCCGGGTTCAGATCTACTTTATCTCTCTAAAAATCGTTTCAGATCTGTTTTCTCTCTCTAGAAACCATCTCAGATCTGTTTTCTCTCTCTAGAATTCTCATCAGATCTACTTTCTCTCTCTTCAAGTTTTATTTCTTGTTGAAGATTAAATGGCGGATTATAAGGTGTTAAAAGTTACAGATCCAAAGTTACAGATCCAAAGTTTCGTCTTAAAGAAGGATATTTGTTTTGGGATGGTCCTGAACAATCTATGTTGAAGAATGCCATTGAGATGTATAATCTCTATGTTGAAGAGAAGATTGGTGATTTTACACAGATCTCTAGTGGTGGATTTAAAAGTAATTGTGTAGAGCAAGATAAAGATTTGTTAAAACAATTTATCATTATCAAAGAATACTTACTTTTGAAGCAAATACAACAGAAGTCAGAGAAAGAAAGAAAAGAAAAAGAAGATGTTCTTGATGTTCTTGAAGAAGTTCATGATGTTCTTCAAGTTTCTGAAGAAAAAGCGACTCCATATGTTCTTATTGAGGGGGATTCAAGTGTTTCAAGTTTTTCAGAAGCTTCACAATCCGAATCTAGTTGTTCTGAAGAATAATCTCAAAGTAAATCTTCTGAAATCGTGAAAGTGAAAGAGTTTTGTTCTATTGGAACAACTACAGATGATCAGATTCAGAAAGATGAAAAGGTTGTTCAGATCAGAAATTTGTTTCTGAAACCTAGAAATAAGAAAAGAAGGAAGAATAGGAAGAAGAACAATAGTAAAATGAAGAAAGTTTGGATGCCCAAAGTACAAGTGTCTAATGCTTGTGGAAAAGTTCAGAAATCTGAAGTCAAGAATGTTCAAAGAAAGTTCTATTCACATTTTTCTTCAGATGAATATAGTAAAAGTTGGAGAAAAGAAAAAAGAGTATTTGGTTGGTGCAATGAAGTTTTTGGAAATTTTTGTTTTCCAACTAAAAAGAGGGTATTATTTTCAGAAGATGAAAGATTTTCTTCAAATAAGTGGGTATGCAAGAAACCAACTTCAAAGTTGAACCTTAAATGGGTACTAAAAGTCCCATAAAAGTTTTGTCCTTTATCTATAAAAAAAATAAATAAATAAAATAATAAAAAATAAAAAATAAAAAAAAACGAAAATGGGGACAAAATCTTGGTGAAATCTGATGGATTTGGTTCAATGATATGATATCGTGTTGAAGAAATCAATTTTATTGTTTTTTTGTGTTGGAATTGACAAAAGTTGAAAAAGTTGAAAAGATGGGGTGAAAAGTGTCATTTTTCTGCAAAAAGAAAGCTGACTTCTGACACGTTTCTGCTTAAAGGGTACAAACTATCAGTTTATTGTAATAGGAGGGGTTGCTTTTGGATTTATGGTCAATAGAGGTTTCGCTTGTTTGGTCATTCACTGAAGCATTGAAGCGAACCTTACAATTACAAGAGCGAAACTCAGTTTAAGAACCGAACTTAAATTAACAACCGAACCTCACGAATAAGAACCGAACCCGAATCTACTGTTCACAACCGAACGTTCGGTTGATTTCGCTTTGGTATGAAATTGAAGCGAACTGCAAATCACTTTCGGTCCTTAATCTGTGTTCGGTCCTTGATTACTTTCGGTCCATGTCCATTTGAAATCGGAGCGAGAAGGAACGAAACTGCAACTGAATTTGAAGCGAACCTGTGATTCACTTTCGGTCCTGATTAGCTTTCGGTCGTTGATTGCTTTCGGTCCCTGATCAATTGACAAGATTCGCATCTTGTGCTTGGAACGAAAGTGTAACTGGTTGTTGAATTTTTTGGTTTCGTGTTTGTATCAGTGTGCTGGAAACGAACTTGATGCTCAAATCTAAATCTAAATCCGAGTGAACAGGCATTGAAGGATTCACACTCGTAACTCAAATCTAAATCGGAAACGAACTTGATGCTCGGAATTGACTTGCTGAACACGGATTTGGAAATCTTAAATCGTAATTTCACACTTCAAAATCGGAAATCGATTCGGCTGTGTTAACGGTTTCGTCTCGTGCTTGGCTAGAACTCTAAAAACGAAATTAGAACATTGCATTCAAAATTGGAATTACATGTGTTCGGAACTTGACGCGGTCATAGGAATTCCACAGGATTAGCGGATTGATTTTATTGGCGATCGTAATTTTTTTTTTTGATTCAAAGGACTTTGACGTTTCACAGTCAATGAACGAGTTTATCATCGTCTAAATGAAGAAGATGACTCATTTTACATTCTTGGTCTCTGCAACTTCAGCGCTTTAACAGTTTCAGTCGTCAAATGTTTACATACTTTATCGTTTCTACCCCCATTGGAAGATATTATTCTTTTCAGCGTTAAAATGAAGAGTATGGGTTATATTTTCAATTTTGCCCCCTGACTTTCAGATGTTCAAAGATTTAACCCCATATCCAAAAAAAAATTTCAAAATTTTTGAATTTTTACCATTTTTACCCCTTCTTACCAAAATACTTTCATTTCTAATCCTTTTCTTTGGTCTTATTCTTTTTAAACCCTTCTAAATAATTGCTTCGTTTCTATTCTTTTGTCTAAATTTAAAAATCGAAAAATACAAAATTATTTTTTTTTGTTATTTTTCCGGTTTTAATTTTTGAAGATTGGGTTTATTCTAAAGGGATTTATTTCATCAAATCTGACGGGTTTTGAAGATTGTTGGTGATTCTTCTTAACTTTCCGGATTCTCTCCATGGTATTTGTTGAAGATTCAAGGGAGAGTGATGATTATTCAAGGGGGAGTTCGTATTTGGAAGATTATTTCTATTTTTCTCGCTTTGAAGACCCCATGTGCTGATGAGTATCACAATTTAGAGGGAGAAGTGCCAAGAAGATCGGAAATCGTGATCTTCATCAGTTTCAACATCTAGGGGGAGATTGTTGAGTATTTGAGATATTGAAGCTGATATGGCATATTTGGTTATTTAGGGAAGCCTTTTTAGGGTTAATCATTTTATGATTCCCTACGGTGCCTTTACAGTAGAAGTTCTTAATCGAGCTCTGCTAAGGCATTGATTTTATATTTATGGCATATATTTACTGTTCCCTATAAATAATCATTAGGTTTACTTTTGGTAATAGCTTTTTACCAGATTAGGGTTTTGCTCTGTACGTTCATCTCATAATCAATACAAGAAAAACCTTTATCAGATTACTTGCATATGTTGGTGATTGATTCTTGATTGTTCTTAATATTCCGCATTCGTAATCTCAGAGTTGTTCTAACAACATGTGATCAGGGTTGAATAATCTCAGAGTGCTGGATTTGGCCCTATTGTGTAGCTCTTGTCTGAGTCCAACCGTTGTAGGGACGAGTCTTCTACTCGAAGGATTATCTGAGTCTCGTCACATGTGATGGTATTCAGGTGATGGCTAATTGGCATCACAAGGAGGCCTTCAGCAGCTGAGGACTGGTTTGAGTTGAGTCAGAGGTTCCCTACGGTAAGCCTAGGATGAGATAGTGCTGGGAGCAGTAGTAGTAGAAAACGGGACCTGGTGGAGTCGAAGCAGTTCTTGAGGAAAGTACGGATAGATGTGGAAGGTACTATGGGCCTGTACTACTGAAAGCAGAGGATCCGTACTCGATTCGAGAAAGGCCGAGATGAGACCGGGAAACTTGTAGTGTGTGTGTATGATCCCTCAGCAGTGATGAGTATTCTGATAGTTATTGCGATATGTTTCAGCATGGTGACATTGCGAGAGAGACCTGTGGGCGGATCAGGCGCCGGAGAGGGATCAGGCTCGGGTTCAGGGGCCGAGCAGCTCGAGGAGTGGATGAGGGAGTTGATATCAGCGGAGGTTACGCGCAGTATCCTAGATCAGACTCCTGTGATCTTTGGCACGGTCAAGGAGGGTATACTGGAGATCTTGGATGAGAGGCTGGGAGCCTTTCGTACCGAGATAATGGCTTTGATGGGAGCGCGTACTATGACATTCCGAGAGTTTAGAGCTTGCGGAGCGCCAGATTATCATGGGGCTAGGGACCCCATCGCTAGCAGCAGGTGGTTGGCCAATGTTGCCAACGCATTTCGTACGAGCCGGTGTCCCGAGGGGGACAAGGTCAGACTCGCCTCATGTATTCTGAAGGACAGAGCGAGGGATTGGTGGGAGGAGGTTGGTCATGCCATTGGTGATGATGTCGCGTTGGACGCGATGACATGGAGCGATTTCTTGGCCAGGTTTAGGGCTGAGTTTTCACCGATTATTGAGGTGCAGCAGTTGGCACGGGAGTTTCAGGATTTGATGCAAACTACTGAGACTGTGGCGGAGATCACCGCCAAGTTCAGGGAGAGGGCCCTTCTTGTTCCGCAGTATGTCGCAGATGAGGAGATGAAGAAGGCCCGATACCACGAGATGTTGATGATGGGATTTGAGCATTCTAACACTTCCTAAGTGTACATGCAACCCTAATAACCTTGGATCTATGTTTGTCTAATTATCATGCAAAGTTGATTTCCAAGGTTATGTTCCTATCTAGCATACATGGGGAACAATTTTTCTTTGAATGAAAGATAGAACTACATACCTTGTTGTTGAAAGTGTTCCTTAAAACCTTGTGAGCCTAGCACCTCAAGTGTGATGCCTCAAATGCTTCACACAACACCAAATGCAATGAACAAACTTGAGAGAAAACTCTAACACTGGCAAAATCGGCCAAGCCCTCTACTTCTAGTTAGTGTAGCCGTTTTTGGGGAGAAATACATTGCTTATATAGTGTGTTGCATTAGGTAAACCCTAATGTAACATGACTCTTCATTTCTTGATCCATGGGTTAACTCCATGGAGCATCCTATAGGTGGAGCCCAACTTGACAATCCATGGACCCTCTTAGCCCACTATATAAGATATGGAAGATTTACATAATCTACCCATATATCTAATTAGTTATCTTTTGATCACTTAATTAATTCTAAATTAATTCTTGATCAAAACTAATTAAATAATATTATTAATATATTAGAACTTATAATATATTAATAAACCATAAGTATTATTTCTCTCATTTAGTTTATTCAATTTCATGATGCCATGCAACCCAAATGGACCATGCCGGGTCGGGTCAAGTACATACCAGAAATAGTTATGGACTTAGACACCTTATCCAACAGTCTCCCACTTGGATAAGTCTAATAACTATAACTGTAATACTTCAGGAACCGATCAGCAATCGTAGCTCTTTCAAGGTTTCTCGGAACTGAGAAAATATTGATACGCCATTTAAGATAAGTGATCACATAATCCTCTGTTCTAGATATCAGCCGGACAAATACACGGAACAATGTCTTACTTATTGTCCAACAGTTTGTTTCCCGATTTCCGATTTGTTTGACAAAGAACTTAATTGAACACATCAATTTAGTTCTGACCGGGCCCGGTACATAGGTCAAAACAAAATCATCGAGGGGCCCAGATATCAGCTTCTAATCCAAGAAGGAACAGATAAACTTCGACTCATATGTTTGTTCTACTACTCATTGAATTATACACAAAAGCACGTTTTATAACATCGAGTTACCAATGCGTTTACGTACAATCAATGCATAACCAACTCATAAGTAACAAATCATATCTCTAGGTTTGAAGACTTATGTGATATTACCGTCTCACGATCACTCGAGATAAATTCCATGAAGTGATTCCAGTGAGCGTGGGTTGATTCCAGTACTCAGAACTTATGAGTACTCATGAAGTGTTGTCCTTAACCTTGACACCTACAACCAACTTCATGACAGTCTTAATTCATATCTACTTCCAACATATGACTGACTGTGGAGATTTGAATAATATGTAGAAACACAACATAATATTCTAGAAGTCAAAACATGCAAAAGAAATTATAGTAAATGATTGACAAAAGATAGTTACACTTTACTCATAAATAAACAACCAACTATTATTTATCATCAAATGTCAATTACACTTTACAAATTTCATAATTTATCTAACTACTAAAACTTATATCGTCCTTTAGCCCTATGCTCCGAGCATGCTGAAGATGCTTAGCCCTACTCACTCCCTTCGTGAGGGGATCTGCTGGGTTCTCATCTGATGATACCCTCTTTGCAACGAGGATTCCTTCTTCTATGCGATGTCTGTTGAAATGATATTTTCTGTCGATGTGTCTGGATCTCCCGTGATCCCTCGGTTCCTTAGCTAAGGCAACAGCACTTTCACTATCATAGAAAGTTTCCATAGGCTCCTTTATAGCTGGTACAACTCCAAGGTCTCCAATGAAGTTCTTCAGCCATATTGCCTCCTTTGATGCTTCGCTCGCTGCTATATACTCTGATTCACAAGTGGAATCAGCCACTGTCTCCTGCTTGGAACTCTTCCAAGTGATTGCTCCTCCGTTTAGGGTAAAGACCCAGCCCGACTGAGAGCGGAAATTATCCCTATCAGTCTGGAAGCCAACATCACTATACCCTACAACTCTCAAGTCATCACTCCCGCCGAGGGTAAGGACCCAGTCCTTAGTCCTCCGTAGGTACTTGAGGATATTCTTTACCGCAGTCCAGTGTGCCTTGCCAGGGTTCCCCTGATACCTGCTAACCATGCTCAAGGCAAAGGCTACATCAGGTCGAGTACACATCATAGCATACATGATCGATCCTACAGCCGAAGCATAAGGTACTTGACTCATTTCTGCTATCTCAGCCTCAGTACTTGGGCTCTGAGCTTTACTCAATTTGGCATTACTCTGGATAGGTAACTCTCCTTTCTTGGAGTTCTGCATGTTGAATCTCTTCAGCACCTTGTCCAAGTAGGTACTTTGACTAAGTCCAATTAGTCTTTTACTCCGGTTTCTCAAAATCCTTATCCCTAGAATATAGGCAGCTTCTCCTAGGTCCTTCATAGAGAAACACTTCCCAAGCCAGGACTTGACTTCGTGCAGAGTTGGGATGTCATTTCCTATGAGTAGTATGTCATCCACATACAATACCAAAAAGCTAACTATACTCCCACTAGCCTTGACATACACACAAGATTCATCTTCACTCCTAGAAAAGCCAAATTCCTTGACTTTCTCATCAAAGCAAAGATTCCATCTGCGAGGTGCTTGCTTTAATCCATAAATGGATTTCTCAAGCTTACACACTCTATTAGGGTACTCGTTGCTGACAAAACCTTCTGGCTGACTCATGTAAACATCTTCAGTCAACTTTCCATTAAGGAAAGCGGTTTTGACATCCATTTGCCATATTTCATAGTCATGAAATGCAGCTATGGCTAACATAACCCTAATGGACTTAATCTTGGCTACTGGAGAAAAGGTCTCATCATAATCCAATCCTGGAGTTTGAGAGAAGCCCTTTGCAACCAGTCGTGCCTTATAAGTGTGTACATTACCATCCATGTCGGTCTTCTTTTTGAAGATCCATTTGCACCCTACAGTCTTACGACCTGGTACATTCTCAACCAAGTTCCAAACTTGATTGTCATACATGGATTGTATCTCGTTGTCCATTGGCTCTTTCCATTTAGCAGACTCGGGGCCTGCCATGGCTTCCGCGTAACTGTTAGGTTCATCCAGACCTACTAGTGTCCCATCACTAATAAGTGTATCACCTTCCGCAGTAATATGGAACCCATAGTAATGCTCAGGTGCATTCCTAACTCTCGTGGATCGCCTCAGAGGTACAGAATCGTCAATTGGTTCAACAGGAGTTTCCTCCTCAAGTTGAGGGCTAGGGTTTGAAGTTCCTTCACCACTTGACTCTTGAAGTTTTTCAAGGTCAATTTGCCTCCCACTATCTCCATGGCTTATAAATTCTCTCTCACGAAAGACTCCTCTTCTTGCTACAAAGACCACATTATCACTGGGTCTGTAGAAGAGGTAACCAAAGGATTTATGTGGGTAGCCGATGAAAATACACCTCTCGCTTCGGGGTTCAAGCTTATCATGAGTCTCACGTCTCACGAAAGCCTCACAACCCCAAATCTTGATGTGGTCTAGTTTGGGTACTTTACCAGTCCACATCTCGTGAGGAGTTTTGGCAATTTTCTTTGTAAGAACTAGATTAAGGATATGGACGGCAGTCTCTAAGGCATACCCCCAGAATGAGATTGGTAGCGAAGCTCGACTCATCATGGAACGAACCATATCCAGCAAGGTTTGATTGCGCCTCTTAGCCACACTATTCAACTGCGGTGTCCTGGGAGGTGTCAATTGTGAGACAATCCCACATTCCCTAAGATAGTCGAGGAACTCTGAACTAAGATACTCACCACCTTGATCGGATCGAAGCATCTTAATGTTCCTGCCCAATTGATTCTCGACTTCCTGTTTAAATTCCTTAAACCTTTCGAAAGTCTCTGACTTATGCTTGATTAAGTAGACATATCCATATCTACTGCAATCATTAGTAAAAGTCAAATAATAACGATTAGCATCCCTTCTGGCATGTTTGAAGGGTCCACACACATCCATGTGTACAAGATCCAACAAACCTTCACCCCTCTCACAAGAACCTGTGAAGGGTGACTTTGTCATTTTTCCAAGTAAGCATGATTCGCAACTATCATCTGACTTTAGGTCAAATGACTCCAAGACTTCATCATTTTGGAGTTGGCCTATGCGTTTCTTGCTTATATGTCCAAGACGACAATGCCATAATGATGCTTTATCCAAGTTATTATCATTAACAGAATCAATACATAAAACATTATATCTTAAGTTATCAACCACAGATACAGTTTCATACACACCATCACAAGGTAATGCTTTAAAATAAAGAACATTATTAAAGAAAGCATTAATCGAACCAACTTCATTATCAAATGAAAAGGTGAAACCTTGTTTATACAATGCATGAAAGGAAATAATATTTCTTGCCATTTCTGGCGAATAACAACATTTATTCAAATCTAAACTAAACCCACTACTTAGCGATAAAGTATAAACTCCAATCTTGGTGACAGGTAAAGCTTTCCTGTTTCCCATGATCAAGTTTATTCTTCCTTTCTCCACATTCTCACTTCTTCTTAGTCCCTGCAAATCAGAACAGATATGAATACCACAACCGGTGTCAAGGACCCATGAGTTAGAATGGGGTGAGTTATTAGATAAGATAGTGTAAATACTTGCATGGTTGGGTTTAACTTTCCCATCCTTCACATCTTGCTGGTACTTTGGGTAGTTCCACTTCCAATGTGCCTTTTCATGGCAATAGAAGCATTCAGCCTCTTTTGGGTCAGAAGAAGGAGTGATGAAACCTTTCTTGGTTCCACTTAAAGAAGAGCCATCAAGGGTCCTAGCCTTGGTACCCTTCGAAGAACTCTTTCTCTTCTTCCCTTGTCCTTTCCCGATTGCCAAGACAGGGGCGGAGTTGGTAGGAGTAGGAGTAGTAACAACCGCCTTACCCTTAAGACCACATTCCGCGGTCTTTAAGAGTCCTTGAAGTTTGCTGAGAGTGACCTCTTCCTTGTTCATGTGATATGTCATGCGGAATTGATCATAGCACGATGGTAAGGAGTGTAAAATGATATCTATTGCAAGCTCCTCGGGGAAGTTCACATTGAGCTTCAGCAACCGGTCCACAAATCTTTGCATTTTCTGCATGTGGCCCGTGATGGGTTCACCATCCTTCATTCGGGCTGTTATCATGGAGGAGATGATTTCATACCTCTCTTGTCTTGCACTTTGATGGTATCTTTCCATCAAATCTTGGTGCATTTCAAAAGGGTAGAAGTCCTCGTAGGACTTTTGGAGATCGGCTGTCATAGTTGCCATCATGATGCATGCCACCTTCGTGGCATCCCTTTCATGTGCCCTAAAGTCAGCGATCTCTTGAGGAATAGCAATTTGTCTCATCAATCTCCTTAAGCTCCTTATCGAGAACATATTCTTTGTCCTCGTAGCGGGTAATCATTCGGATGTTTCTGATCCATTCATTAAAGTTGGACCCATCAAAAGTGACTTTCCCACACAAGTTCATTAGAGAAAAGGAGCCATTAGGATTAGAGCCAGAAGCAGCAGTGTTTGCAGACATCTGAAAAGAAGAAAAGTTTAGTTTAGACATTGAGATAGTCCTTAATAAAACACCCAAATGTAATATTAAGGCTAGGACCCAATCACAATATATTATACTTAGAAGAGGTATGCCGTAATCTAAGTAATAACATATTCGAAAGGTAGGTGAATGACAATTCACCAATTTCCACCATGAAAAACGAAATATTGATATTAGGTTTTTAATTGGTTCTTAGAAATTCCAATATTCTTTGAGATTCATTGAACTTTTCAATGACATGTTTCAATCTCGAGTGTGCCCTCTAAGTTTTGTGACTGGGATGCCGAGGATCACAAACCGAGGTGTGAAGTAACCATGCAAATCACTTGGTACCCTTAAAGTATTACCCCTCAATCGATGTGCCGGTTAACCACACACGCTCCATCGATACTATGATAAACATTAAGTCACCCTTTACCTACCTTGTTAAGTTCAAGTTAGTGTGCCGGTTAACCACACACGCTCCACTAACAACTTAAACAAAGTGTAATGTGTAATTTCATGGATTAGCACCTTATTCACATTTTTCCTAAAGTAACTAAGATTGGGAATTTAATAAAAGCATTTAGTTACTTTAATATATTCATCA
The DNA here is from genome assembly GCF_052849685.1 of Lactuca virosa. Taxonomy (NCBI): domain Eukaryota; kingdom Viridiplantae; phylum Streptophyta; class Magnoliopsida; order Asterales; family Asteraceae; genus Lactuca; species Lactuca virosa. The sequence continues at coordinate 101,796,351 of NC_136432.1, read as the reverse complement.
TAATTTTAATGAGAATTTATAAGTCCTTGTCCTACCCGTTCGGCTAACGACCCTCCACCGATCAAGGAAGTGGTGGGTGAGAGTGGACACCCATTAAGTTGCCATTTTATAGGCAACAACCTTATACCCCCCTTATAGATCGGCTTCGTGAATGAGGCGTACTAGAGGTAAGATGACTTGATCTTATACATATATATATTATTAACTTATAATATTATAAAGTATAAGGGTTGAATTTTAACTTTTAAAATTCTAAGGGTTGGAACTAAAATTTTAATCAAGACTTTACTTGTTCCAAAACTTGAGGGCAAGTTTTGTAAACTTTCAAAACTTTTCAATTCTTGTAACTTATGAGTTAATAGAGTATTAAAAATGAAGACTCTTCATTTTTTATAACTCATGTGTTCTTTTAATGGCTTTTAACAAAGTGACTTTTGGTTTTCCATAACTTGAGGACAAGTTATGGACTCCATTAAAACACATAATGATCATGAATTAATCTACCACATAGGTTACAAACAATTCCTATGATCATCTAAACAACATAAGAACAAGAACATGAATATGAACACTTTCAAGAATCAAAAATTACACTTAAAAACTTGTAATTTTGATAATTGTCATTGTAAATGGATTAGCATAAACATTACACCATCTAAAACATGTTTTCAAGTACCAAAACAATTTAGGGTAATGTTTCTAGTCTATTTCCAGCAACAAAAGTCGAAATTCTGAAAAACTGCAGCCTCTACTCGTCGAGTGCAAGAACAAACTCGACGAGTAGCTTGCATTTGGTCATGGACTCGTCGAGTCCCCCCATGGACTCGGCAAGTTCATACGAGCAGAAAGCAGAAAATCGAATTCTTTAAGCAGTTTGCACAAATAATCAACAAACAAGCCTAGGCTTTGATACCACTGATGGGATTTGAGCATTCTAACACTTCCTAAGTGTACATGCAACCCTCATAACCTTGGATCTATGTTTGTCTAATTATCATGCAAAGTTGATTTCCAAGGTTATGTTCCTATCTAGCATACATGGGGAACAATTTTTCTTTGAATGAAAGATAGAACTGCATACCTTGTTGTTGAAAGTGTTCCTTAAAACCTTGTGAGCCTAGCACCTCAAGTGTGATGCCTCAAATGCTTCACACAACACCAAATGCAGTGAACAAACTTGAGAGAAAACTCTAACACTTGCAAAATCGGCCAAGCCCTCTACTTCTAGTTAGTGTAGCCGTTTTTGGGGAGAAATACATTTCTTATATAGTGTGTTGCATTAGGTAAACCCTAATGTAACATGACTCTTCATTTCTTGATCCATGGGTTAACTCCATGGAGCATCCATGGAGCATCCTATGGGTGGAACCCAACTTGAAAATCCATGGAGCCTCTTAGCCCACTATATAAGATATGGAAGATTTACATAATCTACCCATATATCTAATTAGTTATCTTTTGATCACTTAATTAATTCTAAATTAATTCTTGATCAAAACTAATTAAATAATATTATTAATATATTAGAACTTATAATATATTAATAAACCATACGTGTTATTTCTCTCATTTAGTTTATTCAATTTCATGATGCCATGCAACCCAAATGGACCATGTCGGGTCGGGTCAAGTACATACCAGAAATAGTTATGGACTTAGACACCTTATCCAACAGTTGAGGGCTGACATCAGGGAGTTTGTGAGCAGGTCCGGCTGTAAGACGCTGGAAGATATGATTTCTCGAGCTAGAGAGAGGGAGATTGATTTGGAGCAGATCCGGAAGAGGAAGCCGAATGAGGTTCAGGTAGCCACAGGTTCGGGCAAAAGGCCCAAGGGGTCAGATTCGAGATGGAGGGATTACCAGAGTCGCGGCCGATGTGGGAGGTGCGGTAGGATGCACGAGGGTGCGTGTAGGAGTGGTAGTGGTGGAGATTCGGGCTACTTCAAGTGCGGCCGGACTGGTCATCTTAGCAGGGATTGTACTGCTACCACCACACAGGGATCAGACTTGATATGTTTCCACTGCAGTCAGCGGGGCCACAAGAAGGCCCAATGCCCCAGTTTCTTTTTGGCAGGACGGGTGATAGCACCTGCCCCTGCAACTCTGAGGATCACAGACGGCCGTCAGGGCCGAGCAGAGGCGCCTGCGGTAGGAGGCAGGGCTTTTCAGATGACTACCATGGAGACGCGAGCAACGCCGGACGTAGCAGGTGTGTGTCTTTCGTTTCTCTGTTAACTTTGTTCATGATTATATTGTTAAGGTTCTGCATCATTATTGGTATAAGTATTTTAGAATTGTGTGGCTTGCTTGTGATTTAGTTATATGCCATCTGCATACCTTGGGTATTAAAATGGTAGTTAGGGGTCGTGCGCTATGGAAGCAGGTTACTTAGGATGCAGTAACTATAGCATGCTTATGTGGGACTCAGTAGTGTCCCGCTAGATTCAGGAAGGTGTCATCGAGTAATGGATCGGTTAGACCCCTAGCTATGGCAAGCTTGGGATTTTCAGCAGATTGACTGCGGTATAGTAGAGAAGATTGGGAATTTCTCTGAAGCATTGAGCAGCGAGGTATAAGCAGGATCAAAGTGGGGGAGAACCCTCCGAGAGTACAGGGGTAAGAGCACGCAGATCCAGAATGAGTATACGACCTCTGAGAAGGAGAAGAAGTAGCACAACGATTGATCGGTTGAGGAGTTCAGCGTTGGGAGTTTGGGAGACTTCCCAACAGTTAGTTCATGTATTAGAGATGGTTAATATCTGGTTGGGAATTCGGGTTGGAGGGTCGCATGTAGGGCTCGAGAAAGTTGGAAGGAGGATTTTAAGAATGGTTAGCATGGGAGGCTTTCGCGTTAGTAGTCAGTGGCAGAGACAGCATGTAGGGCATGGTAGAGCGGCGGGAGAGCCGCAACATTTTGCGTCAGCGAGCCAGAGGTGGAAAGTGTTGTAAGACTACGGGGTAGCCGTAGCATTCACTAGCAGTCAGTGAGTATGGAAGGTGTTGTAAGACTACGGGTAAGCCGTAGCATTCCCTAGCAGCTTAGTTAGCGGAGTGTGGGCGGAGGCCCGTATCTCCTAGTTAGCGGAGTTGGGGCGAGGCCCTTACCTCCTAGTGATCCAGGTAGGAATCAGGAATGGGTAGTGGATGAGAATAGTATGGAGCTTGCCTGCATAGCCCTAGAGAGTTGAGACCTTGGGAGAGGCCGCTCCAGGATGTGGTTGGGTGAGACCCGTGGGCGAGGCCCGTATGAGAGTAGCAGTATAGGTGAGACCTGAGAGCAGGGTTGCTCAGTAGTATAGTCGGGTGAGACCCGTGGGCGAGGCCCGTGAGTTTTAGTAGCACAGGTGGGACCTGGTAAGGACCTTAAGGTCGAGTTAGGGGAATCGAGGATCCCAGGACTTGTAGCGCCAGAGTGGCAGAGTAGAGGGGGCAGTATTAGGTAGCCTAAGTTTCCTCGGAAGTCGCTGGGAGCGACTAGAAGTTTGTGTTGGGGCTAGCGACCGGTGGGAGCCGGTAATCCAGATAGTGGTAGATTAGTATGGACCAGGGTGGTCTCGGTTCATCCGGAAGGCGGATAAGGGACACCAGAAATTTTCAGTCAGTGGCAGTGATGGTAAGCAGACTATGGTGGAATACAGTTAGTTGATCGAGGGGTGCTATGCACATCACAGCAGGTTGGATAATTTCAGAGGGGAGGGTTTGACCCTGTTGCGCAGCTCTCGTCTAAGTCTAACCGTTGCGGGGATGAATCTTTTACTCGAAGGATTATCCGAACCATTCGCTGGGAGGGGTGCTCAACACTAAGTTATAGTAGTGAGAAGTGTTCAGTGGATACTGGCGGTAACGACCCGTACTGGAAGTAGTGGGAGTAATGGAGTTGGTGAAGGATAGGACCTTCACAGTGACAGAGGAAGTAGTTGGTTATGGAACGTTGCCTTGGGGAGGCCAGAAAACACACAAGGAAAAGGGGGTGAACCCCTAGGGTGTCTAGCATAAGTACTTAGGGAGTACCAGAAGGTTTGTCAGTTGAGTAAGTTGTGTTCCCAGGATGGTCAGGGTTAGGGTTAACCCGAGAATATTATCCGCAAGGATTAATGTTAGTCAGAATGACCGGGCGGAAGGCCAGCGGAGGTAGTCAGCGGGTGTTAGGTTTTCTCAAACAGAGTGTTGATTGCAGGGCGATTGGCCATAGAGAAACTTCGAGGACGAAGTTTAGTTTAAGTGGGGGAGAGTTGTAACACCCATAATCAGAAAGACCAAGAAAGGAAAGGAAAACCCTAAGTCAAAGGGGTCAACTCGTCGAGTCCAGGGTGGAACTCGACGAGTCCGAGCGGGATCCGGGTCGAAGAGTAAGTGACCGACACGACGAGTCGGAAAGTGGACTCGGCGAGTCCGGTCTGGATTGGGAAACCCTAAGTTCGGGACTTGGTGCCCTATTTAAACATCTCATTCTCTTCCCTAGAGTTCATATACAGTCTCTCTCACCCTGAATACTGAACCCTAGCCACCATATCCATTTTGAGCAAGATCTAGCCTTGGTGAAGTGATTTGAAGCTTGGAAGAGAAGGAGGTTCATAGTGGTGCAAGAGGAAGCCTTGGATACATAGTTGGTGTGACTTTTCAGATCCTTTGAGGTAATAAGCTGACCTTATTGCATTTAGGTCTATCTTATGGTTGAGATTTGGGTATTTTGAGTATGGAGGAGGTTTATTTCGAGTTTGGAGTAGATCTGAGGTTGCTACCTCAGATCTAGGCTATTAAGGATCCAAAAAGCCATAAAGTTTATGTCAATAAGTTGTTGGTGAAGCTCCTTGGTCACAAACCCTAGCCATAGAGTGTTTTAAGCCCATATCTCTTTGTTTTCACGTAAAGTTTGCAACTTTACGTGAGGAATAGACTTGGGAAGAGTGGATCTATGAGTTGGAGCCCCTGCATGGCTCGAAAAGCCACTGTGTGGATTAAGAACTGAAGCGACTCGGCGAGTTGGATGAAGATGGCATGGACTCGACGAGTTGGAAGAACAACTCGGCGAGTCTGTTGAAGATTGTCATGGACTCGGCGAGTCTGTTCTTGGACTCGGCGAGTCAGGTCGCGAAACACTAACCCCTTCTGGTTAAGGCTCAGATCAGTGAGTTGAATGGTGACCCAGTGAGTTGGACAGGATGGGACTCAGAGATCGTTGAACTCGACGAGTCTTGGGGTGACTCGGCGAGTTGGGTCGCATTGTGAGAGTTCTGAGTATATGTACTCGATGAGTAAAAGGACTGACTCGGCGAGTAGAGTCAGCCAGAAAGATTGACTTTGACCAGAGTTGACTTAGTTTGGCTTCTAGAGTTCAGTTGGAACTAAGTGATATATGTATTGATATTGGTAGCTCGGGGAGCTAGTGGAGCAGCGGTTCAGAGAATTGTCGGTCAGCAGCAAGAGGGTTATCAGCAAGTTCAGCAGTGCAGGTGTGTTTCCTTTTGTGTGAATGGGTCTACGGCCACAATGCCGGCCCATGTAGTTATGAGTAGGAAGACCCGGGGGTTAGCCCTAGGCACTGTTTTCTAGTATGATATTCCGGACCAAGGTCCGATGTCGGGCGGGTGCCCAAGGAATGGTTTGCATAATAGAGTATACTTGTTGTCTGTGTGATGCATGTATGTGCCTGGTAGGAAGGCGAGTGTGGGCGAGGTCCCGTATCTCACCAATAGCAGAGTATGGACTGTGTTCCATATCTCATTAGTAGCAGAGCATGGGCGAGGCCCGAGATAGGCATGGAGTGAGTGTGGGTGTGGGCCCGTATCTCACTTACCGTAGGAGCTTGGACAGGGTTCCATGACTCACTAGTGACAGGACAGGGGCGAGGCCCAAGACAGGCGAGGCCTTAGGACAAGAATGCAGTAAGGTATGTTCAGTTATGTGTTATATGCTATTTTGTACTATATGTGATTAGCGGGCGGGGCCCAGAGACAGGCGGGGCCTAAAAGAAACAGATTTGTATCTGAGCGGGGCTCGAAGCCAGGCGGGGCCTGGAGCGGCGGGGCCCGAGGTAGGGGGCGAGGCCCAAAATAGCGGGCGTGGCCCAGTATATGATGTATGTGTTTATGCAGGGTATGTGGTAGGTTGGGGAACTCACTAAGCTTCGTGCTTACGGTTTTCAGTTTTGGTTTCAGGTATTTCCGGTAGCGGAGGGAAGAGCTCGGGGTGATCGCATGGCACACACCATTGATTAGTTAGCCTGGGATGTTTTACTCTGATAATGAAATATGTTTTGGAATTAATACTCTGAATTTTTGTGATGACTTATGATATGTTTTTATGAATATGGCTTTGATAATGATTTAAAGAAATTTTTTGGTACGGATTTTTGGGATGTTACAAAAAAACTCTTTTTCTCGGAGCCTTCGGGCACTCCCGGGATTTCTTCTAGTGCTAGGGGAGTTTCCTATGGCTTTAGGGGGGGGGGTTAGGAGGTTTAGAGAGAAAGAGGGAGAGAGAGAGAGAGAGAGAGAGAGAGAGAGGTAGAGAGTAAAAAGAGAGAGAAGGGTGGAGGTGTGAAGAAATGAGGGTGAAAGATGTTCTATTTATAGGCTGAAATATGGCTCAACTCGATGAGTTTTTGCATCCAACTCGTCGAGTTGGTGCCACATGTCACCATATGGTGGCAAGACTTGGGGAGAAAGCAGTGGCCCAGATTTAGCCATGTCACCCTCTTCGCAACAACACCCTTCCAACTTCTAAACCCTGTAACTTTCACATACGAGCTCCATTTTCGACATTCTTTATATCCACGTGTAGGTATTGACAATATCTAAAACTCTCCTTTTGATTCTATCGGCTAATTCTCGACCGATTTTCAATTTAACAGTATGAGAAGATTACATTGTTAAATGACCGTGTAGAATTCATAACTTCTACATACGGACTTCATTTTCATCTGTTTTTTTATCGTTGAGCTCCTATTAATGAGATATTCAATTCTCATTTAGGTTGCGTTGGCCAAAAATCGATCGATCTAAAATTCGAATTTCGGGTTGTGAACTGCTATGCCAAATCTTAGAAAAATCATAACTTCCTCATACGAAGTCAGATTTGGGCGTTCTTTTTATGCGCGCTCTCAGTTTACATATGCTACAACTTTCATTTAGATCTCTAAGGCTAAAAAATAGTTTATCAAAAATTCACTTTTTACGTTACGTGGTGCCGTGTCGGTTTAGCCGTAAAACTTCGACGGGTCATCACTTCTTCGTTATAACTCCAATTTCGGCGTTCTTTATATTTCCGAAATTCTCATCACGACCACTATCACTTTATTCATAGTTATTGGGTTTATCTACACTTTTATTTTTTATGTTTATTTTCACTATTAATTTATTATATTTTATAAATAAGTATAATGCACATAAAATCACATAATTCACACAATATTCAAGTAATTCCTCTTTATTACTTCAAAGTGGGCTACAATGGTTGACCCTAATTATTCAATCATCACATTAATGCTTAGCTTGGAAACACGGACGTTACAATTTTCTCCCCTTAGGATGATTCCATCCCGGAATCACGCATCAACGTACCGATGTAGATATCGACTCATTATGTCACTCTATAGGGGTGTTGATCGAGTAATTTTTTTAGGTTTCAGGTAATTTGGGTCGGGTAATTCGGGTTTTTCATGTTAAAAAAAATTCTCGTTACCCAACCCAAATTAAATTCAGGTAATTCGGGTAGCGGGTCAGGTTTGGATAATTCGGGTATTACCCGAAATATATAATTTTTTTTGAATTTCACCTGAAAATAAGTTTAATGCAATAAATACGCCGTGTTAGTCTTGTTTATATAAAAAAACGAGACATAAATGAAGTTAACCAAACTTTGAACATTGATAGTTTTTATTCAATAATACTTGAGATATCAAGTAATCTTTTAACAACTTAACCTAATATAATATGATGTTAAAAAAAATACTTGAAGATCTTAGTGTAAAAGTTTAAAATGTTTAAGATAATTGTAGTCATAAGTTTTGCCATGTTCTGAAGTTTTGTTAAGATAATGAGTTTGTTAGTTGCAATAAAAACTATAATCTAAAAAAACATTTAATTTTTAAAGAACATGATGATATATAAACAATTGCTTTTTAATATTGTTAGTGTCGTATGCCATAATAAAAGAGATTCATGTTTTACAATAATGATAGTTAGTTTAAGCGTGATCAAATACATGCCACAGAGTACAAGTTCTACGAAAAAAATTTTAATAATTCGGGTTATTCGGGGTAATTCGGGTATACCGAAACCCAACAAACCTACCCTATACCCGACCTGAAAAAAATCGGGTTACCCGAATACCCGAAAAAGTTTACCCGATACCCTATTTACCCGATACCCGAAAAATCGGGTGGGTAATTCGGGTAACGGGTATTTTCGACAGGACTATCACTCACGGTTTCCCATGTGAGGTTCGGCCCATTCGTATGATTCCATTGAACAAGGACTAAGTTGACCATCTTGCGTCGTAACTTCTTAGTCTTACGGTCAACGATTGCCTCAGACTCTTCAATTAACCTCTTATTTTCATCCATCCTTAACTCTAAAATTGGAATTATGCTGGGAACTTCTCCTGTGAACATCCTCAAATAGCACACATGCAAAGTGTTATGAATACCATCTAGTTCTTCTGGTAATTCCAGCTTGTAAGCTTGGTTCCCAATCCTCTGAAGAACTTTGAACGGTCCAATAAACCTTGGACTCAACTTTCCCCTTTTTTCCAAATCGTATAAGTCCCTTCCAAGGTGAGACTTTATGCAAAATCTCCAACTTTAAATGTCATCGGTTGTCTTTTCTTGCCAGCATAGTTCTTTTGACGATCCTGAGCCGCTAACATCCTTTCCCTAATCACCTTTAGCTTTTCAGCAGTCTGATGGACTATCTCGGGGCCCATAAACTGCTTTTCTCCAGCCTCAAGCCAACAAGACGGCGTACGACACTTCTGTCCATACAAGGCTTGATAAGGTGCCATCTTGATGCTCGAGTGCAAACTATTATTGTAGGAAAACTCTACCAGAGGTAAGTGCTCATCCCAATTACCTTGGAATTCTAGGGTACATGCTCTTAGCATATCTTCCAGTGTTTGTATTATTCTTTCGCTTTGAGCATCAGTCTGTGGATGGTAAGCTGTACTTAAACACAACTTCGTACCCATTTCCTCTTGTAGACTCCTCTAAAACCTCGATGTGAAACGACTATCATGATCTGATACAATCGTTAATGGCACACCATGAAGTCTTATCACTTCCTTCACGTAAGCATTTGCAAGCTTATCCATAGACCACCTCTCATTGGCTACTGTGAAGTGTGCACTCTTAGTGAAACGATCCACGACTACCTAAATCATCTCTTGACTATTCTTCATCCTGGGCAGTTTAGTCACAAAATCCATGGTGATGTTGTTGGATTAGGTGTCTAAGCCCATAACTATAATTGGTATGCACTTGAATTGATAGCAGCACAGTCCTTTTGGGTTGGCCTCAACCTAGCAACTGGACAAAGAAATTATGAGAAGAGAGATATTAATTTATAAGATTAATAAATTAATATATATATATATATATATATATATATATATATATATATATATATATATATATATATATATATATAGATATATATATATATATATATATATATATATATATATATATATATATATATATATATAAATGATTTATTAATATGTTAATGAATTAATATATTAATTAGAAATCATTATGTTTAATTAATAGTTAACCAGAAATTAATCAGAATTAATTTTGGGGTTAAAAGAATTAATTATAATGTGCAGGGACTAGTTTGCAATTAACTGAAAGTTGAATGGAAGGATCCAGAACCCCCTTGGAAGGAGGTGGACGAAAACCCTAGGGGAAACCCTAGAGAATTCGTCCAAGGGGTCAAAGTGAGGCCCTTGGGTTTTGCTTAGGCCCTAAGCAAAGGATAACTAGGGTTTTCCCTAAACCCTAGTTCCCTCAACTATTTAAGGAGCCTCCTGGCTCACATTTTGGGGTACTACTTCTTTGAAGAAACCCTAAGGCCGAAATTGCATACTCCCTCCCCTCTCTCTTCTTCTACTTTCCTTCTTGCTAGTTCTTGGGTGTGATTCCATTAGAGGCATTACACTTGTGGTGCTAAAGCTTCCAAGAAGATCAAGATCAAGATCAAGGGAATTATCAATTGTTTGCTATAACAATTGAAAGGTATGTAAACCCTAAACCCTAGTTTACTATTTTCGAAAATAGCCTCTCTCCTCTAGGGTTCTTGTTTTGCAATTCAAAGTTGTATGTTCAATAGTTAAAACATAGATCCAAAGTAGGTTGCATGTGAACTTAGGAATTGTTTTCTAGTTTATTTGTTTTACCTAAAACTCATCAGTGGTATCAGAGCCATTGTTTGTTTTAAATTGAATTGCTATAATTGTTGAATTGCAAATTAGGGTTTATAGCTATTAAACCCTAAAGGCCAAATTTGCGATTTCTAGGGTTTTGGATCTAAGGTTTTTGAAAACCCTAGCCTCCTCCCTTGTAAATTTCGAAATTTGCTTAGAAGTTTTAGGGTTTCTTGTTTTGGATAATTGTTACTTGATTAGATTAATTGGATAATTATCCTTACCCTAATTTTCGAAATTTAGAGGGATAAGGATTAGGATTAAATTAATTGATTAATTTGATTAGATAATCCTTACAAGATTTAATAAATTGATTAAAAGTTAATTAATAGATAAATATTAAATCTAGTTAATTTGTTTATTTAAATTTAAATTTAATAGTTTTAAATTTCGAAATTTATATAAACCCTTGAAGTTTTAAAATGTTTTAAAACACACCTTATATATATATTATAATTAAAAGTTTAATATTATATATGTATAAGAATATGGTCAGTCAAATCGCTAGTATGCCTCATTCACGAAGCTAATCTATAAGGGGGGTATAAGGAATCTGCCTATAAAATGGTAGTTGAATGGGTGTCCACTCTCACCCACCACTTCCTTGATTAGTGGAGGGGCGTTAGCAGAACGGATTTGATAGGACAACTACTTCTCATTAAAAGTATAATGCTATTAAAGAAAGTACTAGAACATTATTTTTCAAAATCCCAACTCTAGTTACTTTAGGAAAAATGTGAAAAGTATGCTAATCCATTAAATTGCACATTATGCTTTATTGGTCGTTAGTGGAGCGTGTGTGGTTAACCAGCACACTAAAAGGCACCAATAAAGAGTAGTAATGGGTATCTCATAATTGTCATTTTGATGGAGCGTGTGTGGTTTACCAGCACGTTAATAGTTAATGATAAAGACAATGAGGTTACCAAGCACATTTGCATGGTTATTCACATCTTGTTTGTGATCCTCGGCATCCCAGTCACAAATAGAAGAGCATAATCTGAGATTAAAACATGCCATTGAATAGTTTCAATGTATCTCAAAAGGAATTAGGAATTTCACTTCGTTTGTCTCGTCTAATGGTGGAATTGGTGAATCGTCATTCACCTACCTTTATGAAATTTACTCTTGGATCTCGGCATCCCATTTCTAAGTTGTGAATCTTCATAGTTGGATCCTAACCTTGATATTTTATCTTTGGGTTATTATATTGAGGTATCTTGAAATCTAACTAAAACTTTCTTTCTTTTCAGATGTCTACTCCTGGAAACACTTCTGCTTCGTCCTCCTCCAACCAAAACTTCTCTTTGCTCAATATCTACTCCAAAGTCGTTATGAATGGCTCAAACTATAACGATTGGATGCGCAACATCAAGATGGCTCTTCGTTTCGAGAACAAAGAATATGTTCTTGAAAAGGAGCTCAAAGAGCTTGATGAGTCTGAAGCTACTCCTGAAGAACTTGCTGCCTACAAGAAACACTATGATGATGCTACCAAAGTGGCATGCATCATGGTAGCAACTATGTCCCAAGAACTGCAGAGGTACTATGAGGACTACTGGCCTTTCGAGATGAACAAGGACCTTATGGAAAAGTACCATAAGCGAGCTCGTCAAGAAAAGTTTGAAGTCGTCAAGTCACTCATGGCTTGCAAGATGAAAGAAGGGGAGTCGGTTGTGTCGCATGTGCAAAGAATGCAACGCTACATAGAGCGTTTGGTCAAGCTCAACATTCACTTTGATGAGGAATTGGCCATTGACATGGTCTTGAACTCATTACCTGAGTGTTATGGTCAGTTTATTCTAACTTACCATTTGAACAATACTGAGCAGACCCTAGCCCAATTGCACAACTTGTTGCAGACAGCTGAGGCAGGGATGAAGGGTAAAAGTATACCCTCCACACCTGCCAGTGCCCCTGTTTTGGCTATTGGACAAGGAAAGGGGAAAAAGAGGAAAGGTCCTCCTAAGAAAAACTGGAAGAGCAAGGCTCAAGCTGGGTCATCTAGTAATGGCCCAAAGGCTAAGCCCAATGGTTCCACTCCCCATGTTTCTGATCCAAAAGAGGCCGTTTGCTTTTATTGCAATCAAAAGGGGCATTGGAAGAGATCTTGCCCACAATATCTGCAAGATATCAAGGATGGCAAGGTGAAGCCATCTTCGGCAGGTATTTACACTATTTCTGCTAATAACTCATTATCTTCTCGTTCATGGGTCCTTGATACAGGATGTGGTTTTCATATCTGTTCTGATTTGCAGGGGCTAAAGGAAAGTGAGGAGATAGAGCGAGGAAGGATAAACTTGATCATGGGAAACAGAAAGTCTTCACCAGTAACCAAGATCGGAGTTTATCAGCTTCTGCTTAGTAATGATGTTAGATTAGATTTAATAAATTGTTGCTATTCGTCTGAGATGACGAGAAACATTATTTCATTTCATGCATTGTTCAGACAAGGTTTTAAATATTCTTTTAATGATTTGAATGGTTCAATTTCTGTTTATAAGAATGGTGTTTTTATGTTTGAAGCTTTACCTTGTGATGGTGTGTATGAAACAGTGACTTGTGTTGATAGCTTAGGAAATAGTGTACTTAATATTGACTTGTCTAATAGTGTAGACAAGGCATGCTTGTGGCATTGTCGTCTTGGACACATTAACAAGAAACGCATAGCCCAACTCCAAAAGGATGGAGTGTTGGAATCATTTGACCTAAAATCAGATGATATGTGTGAATCTTGTCTTTTGGGAAAGATGACAAATTGCCATTCACAGGGTCTTGTGAAAGAGGTGAAGGTCTGTTGGATCTCATACACACAGATGTGTGTGGGCCCTTCAGATAAACTACAAGAGATGCTAATCGATTCTATGTGACTTTCACTGACGATTATAGCAGATATGGTTATATCTACTTGATCAAGCATAAGTCAGAAACCTTTGAAAAGTTCAAAGAGTTTAAACATGAAGTCGAAAATCAATTGGGCAGAAAGATAAAGATACTTAGATCTGATAGAGGCGGGGAGTATCTTAGTATCGAGTTCAACGACTATCTGAAAGAATGTGGGATAGTCTCACAATTGACTCCTCCTAGGACACCACAGTTAAATGGTGTAGCTGAGAGGCGTAATCGAACCTTGTTAGACATGGTTCGTTCTATGATGAGTCGGGCTTCGCTTCCTATTCACTTCTGGGGGTATGCCTTAGAGACAGCCGCCCACATCCTCAATCTTGTCCCTACAAAGAAGGTTTCCAAAACACCTCACGAAATGTGGACAGGGAAAGTTCCCTCGTTAGCACATATTAAAGTCTGGGGTTGTGAAGCTTTCGTAAGACGAGAGACTCACGACAAGCTAGCAGCTAGAAGTGAGAAATGTGTTTTCATTGGTTACCCAAAGCAGTCTTTTGGATATTTGTTCTACAGGCCTAGTGAGAACGTGGTCTTTGTAGCACGAAGAGGAGTCTTTCTTGAAAGAGAGCTCATATTCAAAGAGGACAGTGGGAGCACTATCGACCTTGAAGAAATTCAAGAGTCAGCCAATGAAGGAACCTTAGATGACACTAGCACTCAACCAGAGGAAACAGTTCCTGTTGAACCAATTGATAACTCATTACCTCTTAGAAGATCCACTAGGGTGAGTGTGTCACCTGAGTTGTATGGGTTTCATATTACTTCAGATGGTGACACATTCATAAGTGATAGAACACTGGTAAACTTAGATGAACCAGTCACTTATAAGGAAGCAATGGCAGGCCCAGAGGCTTCCAAGTGGAAAGAGGCAATGGACAGCGAGATTAAGTCCATGTATGACAACCAAGTTTGGAATTTGGTTGATAGTGCACCAGGTCGCAAGACAGTTGGATGCAAATGGATCTTCAAGAAGAAGACAGACATGGATGGGAATGTACACACATTCAAAGCTCGACTGGTTGCAAAAGGTTTCACTCAAACCCCAGGGGTTGACTATGATGAGACCTTCTCACCAGTAGCTAAGATTAAATCTATTAGGATATTGCTCGCCATAGCTGCCTTTCATGATTATGAAATCTGGCAGATGGATGTCAAAACTGCTTTCCTTAATGGGAAGTTGGCTGAAGATGTTTACATGAGTCAGCCAAAGGGTTTTGTTGATGCAAAGTTCCCCAATAGAGTGTGCAAGCTTGAGAAATCCATTTATGGATTGAAACAAGCATCTCGCAGCTGGAATCTTTGCTTCCATGAGAAAGTCAAAGAGTTTGGTTTCTCTAGAAGTGAAGATGAGTTCTTTGTGTATATCAAGGCTAGTGGGAGTATAGTAACTTTTCTGGTGTTATATGTTGATGACATATTACTCATAGGTAACGACATTCCAACCTTGAAAGAAGTTAAGTCTTGGCTTGGAAAGTGTTTTGCCATGAAAGACCTTGGAGAAGCTACTTATATTCTTGGGATTAGAATATTGAGAGATAGAAAGAAGAGACTATTTGGACTTAGTCAGAGCACATACTTGGATAAGGTACTAAAGAGGTTTAGTATGGAAAATTCCAAGAAGGGAGAGCTACCTATCCAGAGCAATACAAAATTGAGTAAGACTCAATGCCCGAGTACAAATGAGGAAATAGATGACATGAGTCGTGTACCTTATGCTTCCGCTGTCGGATCGATCATGTACGCTATGACATGTACTCGCCCTGATGTGGCATTTGCTTTGAGCATGGTCAGTCGCTATCAGGGAAACCCAGGTAGAGCTCATTGGATAGCGGTAAAGAATATACTCAAGTATTTGCGAAGGAAGAAGGATTGGGTCCTTGTGCTTGGAGGCAATGATACTTTGAGAGTAGATGGTTACAGTGATGCCAGCTTTCAGACGGATAGGGATAACTTCCGTTCTCAGTCAGGCTGGGTATTCTTACTGAATGGAGGAGCAGTTACTTGGAAGAGTTCCAAGCAAGATACGGTGGCTGATTCTACTTATGAATCAGAGTACATAGCAGCGAGTGAAGCGTCGAAAGAAGCAGCTTGGTTGAGGAACTTCATCGGAGATCTCGGAGTTGTTCCAACCATCCAGGAGCCTATGGAACTGTTCTGCGATAATGAAGGAGTGGTTGCCTTGACAAAGGAACCGAGAGATCATGGTAAAACTAGACATATCGACAGAAAGTACCATTTTATCAGGCATAGAGTAGAAGAAGGCCATCTTATAGTAAAGAGGGTGTCATCTGAAGATAACCCAGCAGATCCCCTCACAAAGGGTCTGAGTAGGGCTAAGCATATTCAGCATGCTCGGAGCATAGGACTGAAAGATGATATTAGTTTTAGTAGTTAGATTAGTTTTTGAAACTTGTAACAAAGTAAATGTAATTGACTTTTGGTGATTAAATAATAAAGTATTGTTTATAAGTTTGGCTACTACCTTTTGTCAATTGTTTATTATTGTGTTTCATATTTTGCATGTTTTACTTCCTGAATAATAAGATTATTCAAACTCCACAGTCGCTCGTACTCTTGGAAGTAAGTAGTGAATTAAGACTGTCATGAATTAGATTGCAGATTTTCTAAGGATATACATGGCAATAGAATTGCTGCAACGTTGATGAGTACTCAGAAATTGAGATTTGAGTATTGGATAAACCCTCGCTCAGAGTATTACTTCATGGAATTCATCACGAGTAATACTGAGACGATAATATCTTATAATCTTGAAACGAAGATATATGAGTTGTGATTTACAAGTCGGTCATGCATTGGTAATACGAAAACGCATCAGTAACTTGGTGTTAGAAAACGTATTGTCATGCATAATTTGATGAGTAAAAGATACAAGCATATGAGTCAACGTTTATTCGTTCCTTTTGCCCTAACCGGAAAAGCGATATCTGTGGGCCCCTCGATGATTTAGTGTTGACTTATGTGCTGCGCCCAGCCAGGACTAAATTGATGTGTTCGATTAGAAGTCCTACATCATCACAAATCAGGAATCGGGAAACATAGATTCTGGACAAAGAGATTGATTACATTCCATGTCTTTTGTCTGGGGATATCAAGCAGAACGAAGGGTTATATGATCACTTATCTTAGGACACGTAACTGACTGGGTCAGAGTTTGGCAGCACCTTTTTGGAAGCTACAATTTGCTGGTCAAATTTAGAAGGCATACTAGCAGTTATAGTTACAGACTTATCCAAGTGGGAGACTGTTGGATTAGGTGCCTAAGCCCATAACTATAATTGATATGCACTTGAATTGATAGCAGCACAGTCCTTTTGGGTTGCCCTCAACCTAGCAAATAGACAAGGAAATTATGAGAAGAGAGATATTAATTTATAAGATTAATAAATTAATATATATATATATATATATATATATATATATATATATATAAATGATTTATTAATATGTTAATGGATTAACATATTAATTAGAAATCATTATGTTTAATTAATAGTTAACTAGAAATTAATCAGAATTAATTTTGGGGTTAAAAGAATTAATTATAATGTGCAGGGACTAGTTTGCAATTAACTGAAAGTTGAATGGAAGGATCCAGAACCCCCTTTGGAAGGAGGTGGACGAAAACCCTAGGGGAAACCCTAGAGAATTCGTCCAAGGGGTCCAAGTGAGGCCCTTGGGTTTTGCTTAGGCCCTAAGCAAAGGATAACTAGGGTTTTCCCTAAACCCTAGTTCCCTCAACTATTTAAGGAGCCTCCTGGCTCACATTTTGGGGTACTCCTTCTTTGAAGAAACCCTAAGGCCGAAATTGCATACTCCCTCCCCTCTCTCTTCTTCTACTTTCCTTCTTGCTAGTTCTTGGGTGTGATTCCATTAGAGGCATTACACTTGTGGTGCTAAAGCTTCCAAGAAGATCAAGATCAAGATCAAGGGAATTATCAATTGTTTGCTATAACAATTGAAAGGTATGTAAACCGTAAACCCTAGTTTACTATTTTCGAAAATAGCCTCTCTCCTCTAGGTTCTTGTTTTGCAATCCAAAGTTGTATGTTCAATAGTTAAAACATAGATCCAAAGTAGGTTGCATGTGAACTTAGGAATTGTTTTCTAGTTTATTTGTTTTACCTAAAACTCATCAGATGTCTTCCCATTTACCCATGGGTACAGGTAAAAGTGCTAAACTCAAATATGGTTTCTAATGTTGTGCCTTAACTCTTGCACATGTTACACACTCGACCACATACTTTGCAACATCGAGCTTCATTGTTGGCCACCAGTAGCAAGGTTTTAAGTCCCTATACATTTTAGTGCTACCGGGATGAATCGAGTACAAGGCCTTGTGGGCTTCTTCCATCAGAAGATCTCTTACTCCTCCTATCTTAGGTATCCAAATCCTACCTTGGAATACCTTCAGTCATTGACTGTTTGTACCGAACACTAACGTTTTGCCCAAACGTTCTTCCTTTCGGTCATTTTTCTCTGAAGCTTCTTCCTGAGCTTTCTTAATGCTTTCCACAATTGTCAAGACAACTTCTATATCAACGCTCTTAGCCTTTTTCTTTCAAGATTTACTTTCCGACTTAGAGCATTAGCTACAACATTTGCTTTACCAGGGTGGTAAATTATCTCATAGTCGTAGTCTGTCACACCCCCAAACCAGAACAGAGGAAACATTCGGGGGAAGATAACGTCATGTACAGTATCATAACAATTGAATAGTAAAGAAAGCAAACACAACCATCATAGATATAATTTAAAAGGTTACATTGGCTCAAAATTTACATATTTCCAAATAAATTATAATATGATGACAAAATGATGTTTTGAACTAACGCCTTAGCGCTCCGTCCTCAAAAGTTGTTGATTACCTGTTTTACTGATTCCCTGAGAATACAAGTTGTTTGAAAAAGTGTCAACAATTAAGTTGTTGAGTTCATAAGTGTTTGTATGAATAATTGTATGCCATTCATTGTAAAGAAATCACGTTTGTTTCCATAAAATCTGATATTTTCCATAAAATGAGTTGTAAGTCGTTTGCTTATAAAATAATGGTGTTTGTTCTGGAAAATCCTATATTTTTCTTAGAAATTAATTGTAGTCTTAAATGTTCCAAGACCGAAATATACAAGTATAAATGCCATACTTAGTTTAGTAATATGTAGTTTTATTCACATATAAAACCGTTTTGAAGAGATGTGCTTTTACGTAAAATAAATGTATTGTTGATTTCACGTAAAATGAACGTATTGTCGTTTCCCCATGTGAGTTTTCATAACCATGCTCTTAATGAATTGTCAGTCTCGACGTTCTTCAGGGGTCAAAATGTTATGACATTTGTCACCCATAACCTGCCGGTATGGCTGTAGCTAGTAGCCAGGGTGCGGGATCCTTAGCCTCGTATAGATCTATACACAAGTATCATGCTCTCCGATAGGAGACTCTGGTTATAAAATAGGACTTCCGTGTATGCCTTGGTAGGTACGGCAAAGACAATGTCTCACAAATTTATTCAATGAGTTCACATGTTTTTTAAATGAAATGAAAACTCCTTTTGTTGTAAATGTAAGTATTACCCTTTCATTATGTTCGTAAGATATAAAAATAAACCTATTTTTATATAATCGCTTCTTTGTTCCGAAAGGGTAAAATATTGTGAATGTTTCCCAAACTATACCTATTTTAGTTAAAAATGTATGTTTCATTGAAATGAAAACCGTTGCGTTTTAACATGTTTTATATGTAAGTGTTTGTAAACTTGGTGGTAACGTTATTATGCATATTTGATGTTTTCACATAATAGTTACATAAAATGTAGGAAAACATAAACAATGATTTGTATTTTAACTCAAGTTCCCTTGTGTTTTACTTGTATCCCCCCCCCCCCCCCGCCCCCCCCCCCCCTTCCAAAAAAAAAAACAAAGAAAAAAAGACATGAAAATGTAGAGGTATGAACTCACCTCGAATGTGATAGCGGTTTAGTTGATAGGATAGAAATGCTGACTTCGATTTAGAGTACGTAACGGTAGCCGTATCCTATTAGTTTAAACACATATTAATGTGTGAATATTGGATGAAACTAAAACTTATGTGTTTTATAAACACTAAACAAATGAAGAATACTTACCAAAGCTTATATCTATTTTGAAGAAAGGACTCCTGGAGTTGCTTGATCTTAAGTATAAAGGAAATGGGTTTGATGTTTGATAGAGAAATGAGAGTGATTTCGTTTACTGGAGGTGTGAAATGGGAAATGATCTTAAATTGTGACTTATATAGGAAGGAAAAGATAGGGTTATGAAGTGATGTTTGCATTGAAAGGTGTAATTATTGTCTTTGGATGGTAAACTACCTATTCAAGTGGCACCAGTTGGACACTAAAAGATGATTTTAGACTTGATAAGGGGGTGATTTTGGTCTAGCATGACCGAAATCTCCTTGCGCACCCACCATGAATGAGATTTCGGCCTTAATGGGCCTTAGCTAGGTGTTTTCGGTCATAATGGGGTTCTAGCATTGTGTTTTCGGTCTTGGATTATGCTAGGAAGGAGATTTTGGTCCTATATGACCGAAAACTCAAGGGTAATGTTCTACAAATTGAACACACTCAAACAATGTAATTCATTTGGCTTTTGTTGACCCTTTTGACTCCTTAATGTCTTGGTAACTTATTTTCACATGGTTTTCAATATATAAACATATATATAACTTATATAATCATGGTTTTCAATTTATATACATCATAACATATATATAAATATGCCCTCATGGCTAATGGTGTTTTAATGTAACAAGGTTACAATGTGGTTTTACTTAAACACATTAGGTCTTTTGGCTTGACTCCAAATTTACTAGTTGTCACATAGTCCTTGAGTACCTCTAGCCATCGTCGTTGTCTCATGTTCAATTCCTTCTGAGTAAAGAGATAATGGAGAGTCTTATGATCAGTGAAAAATTTGCACTTTGTGCCATAGAGGTAATGTCTCCATATCTTTAGGGCGAATACTACCGCTGCCAACTCTAGATCATGAGTGGGGTAGTTCTTTTCATGCTACTTCAATTGTCGAGATGCGTATGCTATCACCTTTTCTCTTTGAGTCAGAACTTAACCTATCCCAAATCCAGACGCATCGCTATAAACTGCGAAGTCTTCAACTCTGTTAGGCAAAGAAAGAATCGGTGTTTCACACAACTTCTTCTTTCACTTCTCGAATGCTTCTTCATGTTGTTCGCTCCATGTATATGTAGCTCCTTTATTGGTCAAAGTTGTCAATGGAGCAAACATCAAAGAAAATCCTTGGATAAACCTTCGGTAATATCCATCTAATCCCATAATGCTTCGAATCTCGGTGGGAATTTTCGATCGTTCCCATTTCATCACAGCTTCAATCTTTGCTGGGTCAACCATTATCCCTTCCTGGTTAACCACATTACCCAAAAATCGAACATCTCGAATCTAAAAATCACATTTGGAGAACTCTGCATATAGCTTCTCCTTCTTCATACTTCAAAAACTTTTTGTAGATGCTTGCCATGCTCTTCCTGGCTCTTTGAGTAAATCAGAATGTCATCTATGAACACTATCATGAATTTATCGAGGAATGGTTTAATAAACCTGTTCATCAAATCTATGAATGTTGTTGGATTATGTGTTAGTCCAAACGACATAACCAAGAACTCATAGTGTCCATATCTTGTTTTGAACTTTTGATTTAATATTTGGTTATTTCAAATGAGTATGAATGAAAATAATGATGACGTTACTAAAACCACTGATGTAGTCTTTTGAACTTCTGCAGGTTACTCAACATATATTTTCCTTGGTAAATTTTCTTGTGATATTTGTCTTACTGATTCTGTTTTTCAATCATTGAAAATATTGATATCAGGCACATGACATAAGAGATGAATTTTACAGTGGTTGTTAAAGGGGAAGGAAATTTTTTCGTTCTTTGGAAGTGAATGCAAAAAAAAATCAAGAAAAGCATGTTGCCATTTCTTGCATTCAACCATTTTTAGGGCAATGTAAGAAATACCAATGTACTTTCAATTAGCTAAATCACAACCTGTGAGGTTATCTTAACCGAAGAATTTATGAAAATCTACGTTTCAATTATTATGATTCCATAACTTACATATATGAATCATTTCTTGACCGATTTGGTCAAAATATATTCATTGGCTCGCGGGGTTACCACTATTTTGACATTAAATATAATGACTTTTGTTCATTTTACCTAAATAAAAAAGATATTTAATAAGTTAACAAGGAACTCATTCATAAAATTTTAAAATGTTAATAAAATATAAAAATAAATTTCACTTATATGAATCACCCAAATCACTAGTACAAAATCCATTTAATGGGGCGATGACGTTTTTTTTGTTGTGTTGTTCAGTTACAAAACTGTATCATTAAATAAGTATCACATCAATAAACAAAAAACCACACTTGTTGGTTCGGTTTCCATATAACCGCATTAAAAGGAATTATAAATACATTTATTGGTGCCATAGACCAAAACCGCACCATTAAAACACAACTTTTGGTTCGAATTTTTGGAAAACACACCATTAAATCATGGTTTTTTAAAGAAACTACACCAATAAATTGGGTATTCCGTCTAAATTTATGTTCCAATTTTTCATTCCCATAGATTCTGCTAGCTTATATTTCTCACTCACAAAAAAACCCTTCACAATTCACTATCTTTGTCCCATAAAAATCTTTCACTAGTAAAAGCTTCAATCCCCATCATCGTCGCATCATCATTGTCACCTGCGTTGCGAGCATCGTCGTCGCATCGTATTCTCTTAGACTCTATGCAGGAGGTAAAATCTTCAACCATCCTAACTTAGTTCATCGGTTTCTCCACTTTCCTAATTTTATATGACTATAAACTATATCCGAGTGTTTGTTGCAGGTACGTTTATTTACTCGTCCTGGAACCCTAATTCATGAATTTTGCAAACTTATTTATATAAATATTTACATTTAAGATCATTATTTAGTTGCTCCTACAACTCTTAGTGTAGAAGATCCGTTGGGCTTGTAAACACTTTGCAGGTTGGTGATTGTAGTTTAAATATAAACACTATTATATATAATCTATAATATCATACTATACTATAAAGGAAGCATTTTTCTTTTCAACACATTCATTTGAAACTCTCATGCTTTTTTCCTTTCACCACATTCATTTGAAACTCCCATGACTTTTCAATTTCTTTCTAATAATGATTATAAGTTGGTTAATACGGTTAAATAAATATCAAACCTAAAATGTAATCCTATATAAACTAAATTTCAATATTAAAAAATATATTTACTTCTACATATAAAGTTATGTTTTTTAACTTTTAACATATTATACTTAATTTATTAATTTTAATATACCGTTGGATGTAAACCATTATCATTTTAAAGTTATAAATTTTGAACATTTTGTATAAAATACTTAAATTATTAATTTAAATATCATATTACATAGTCAACTTAAATACAAATTTTAGTTTAACTTAAACATCCTAAAAAATATTTTGTAAATAATTAAAAATGATAAATTGTCTTTCTAATAATGATTATAATTTGGTTAATAAGGTTAAATAAATATCAAACCTAAAGTGTAACCATAAATAAACTAAATTTTAATATTAAAATAATATCTTTACTTCTAGTTATAAAGTTATGACTTTAACTTTTAACATATTATACTTAATTTATTAAATTTAATATGTTATTGTATGTAAACCATTATCAGTTTAAAGCTACAACTTTTGAACAGTTTGAACAAAATACTTAAATTGTTAATTGAAATATAACATTACAGTGTCAATTTAAATATAAATTTAAGTTCCACTTAAAAAACTCAATGAATATTTTGTGAATAATTAAAAGTGATAAATTGTAGTGCTAAATGCAAAAACTAAATTGTAATCTTAATTTAACTAAAATATTTCATAAATATATTTTTATAATCGTTAAAAGTTTTCAAATAAATAGCTTAATATAACTTATAATAACAATAGTCTAAAAAAACTCTATATAAATGATTATATTGTTACCTTTAAAATCAAAAACAATTTTTTGATGTTTTAGATAATTATAATGATAGAAATTTAAACGTTAAACAAATAAATTTAAAAAATTAATTAACAATAACAACAACTATAAATAACTATTATATTTAATTTTTTCAATGAATAACAGGTAGAAGTCATTCAAACGATTGAGATTATGTAATTATAATAGATGTATATATTATCATATAATTCAAAATACTCAATATATTATGTCATTTTAGTATACAAATTATTATATCAAATTTAACAACAATGTTATTGTTATATTTATAAAAACATATATTTGTAAAGATTTCAACTATATAGGTCATTCTGCGCAACGCGCGGCCATTCGCCTAGTATGTTGAATATATGTATGTGTTTTGGTTACATCATAAACTACAAAACCTATCATGAGAGCACGAAGATGTTCTTGAGAATTTGTCCCGACCTGATAGTCACGAAGAGAGTTGAGGCTCCAAAGGCATTCATGTAAAGGATAATTAGTAAAAATATTGATTTATTTATACATATGTTGTAAGATCCACTTTCATTAAATGATGTCTATAATTAATGTTTAGGTTTTTGTATCATTGTGTATTATGAATTTTTTGCTTTGCTTGTGGTTAATTAAAAAGTTGTTCGATTTAAATCATCAAAAGTTATATATGTAGAAGAACTTTAAAGGGAAGGGATATCCACATATTAAACATTTTGTGTTTTTTCAAGAAATGTTTGTTGCTGTGTTTTTGGTTTTTTTTTTTGTGCGGATTTATGTTCTTTCAGAAAATGTTTGTTGGTGCGGTTTTATAACCGTACAATTAAATAAAGGTATTTTTATCTGATATTTGGCTATTTGCTAGTACGATTCAATACCCGTACCAATTAATTATTTTAATTGAATCAACCAATGTTTTATATACTAGTGAATCACCCCACACTACTAGAAAAAACACTTTCAATGACAGACTAATTACGACAAACATCAATTATATGACAGATAAAAAAAGTCTTGCATTATGTCATATTTGGTAAAATATGACAGTCAAAAAATATTTCGTACATTTATTCTTGTCATATTCAGTGTGTAAATTTGAAATTAAAAAAAAAAAAACACGGGGCACAATTATGTTTTATATCGGTCGTCCTCAAAAAAAGAAAAACATCGTCTGATATTGATAGCTTCTTCTGTGTGTTCATTCAAAAACAACACTCAGCTAACCCTCACGAAAACGACCTGTGATTAGGGTTTTACTCCACTGGTGTTTTGCTCAAAAAATCGACTCGCCATTGTCGCCTCCGGTCACGCCATTGACGCCACCACTCGCCGGCTCACCATTTCCATCACTGTTAACGACCTCAAGATTTTCAGGATGACTGTTTAGGGTTATCTTACACAGGTTTGTTCTTTTCTCCCTAAGTAGGTTAATTCAAAATATCTGAAAGCCAATCGATCGTAAAATTAGGTTTTTCTGTGCTGAATATATTGATTGATCAAACATTTCTCGCCGATCTACTTGATCTTGCAGTACCTGAGGTACGATATATCTGCGGTATTCTTTGAGTCTTCTTTTGGTGTTGATGTCGCTTAAACCTTTTTGAAGGTAGGATAATGCTTCAGATTGTAGATGATGTTTGATGATCAAATGAACTAGGCGTATTAAATTATTTGTCTTGGCCATCTGATTTTGTTTTTCATACAGTTATCACAACATCTTTTTTATCTTATTTGGAGTTATTGGTTATTTTACTCTTAACAAAGATCGTTGTGCATTCTTTAGGGTTGTACAGCAAGAGTCTGTGATTTGTATTGGAAGAGACTTACGGTTCATCAGGAAATATTGGTCAGTATCACGGTCTATTTCTTAAAGGTATGATACATGTGCATGTTAAATTTTAAATCATCAATGATCATTTTCTTTTGCCTTTTTGGAATTTTATTCAACAAATTGCTCATTTATGTCTTACATATGTATAACAATAGTTTGCAGTCGCTCATTTGTACCTTTGTTACTTTTAGACCCAAATATGATGGATTCTCTTATTATCTTGCTTAAATATCGACCGACTATTCTTGTGAAAATTGAGTTTAACTTTGCTGTGCAGGTCTAGTAGTTAAAATGGTGAAAAAAAGAACTAGGGTCTTTTGAGGGTATTTTTGTCTATTTTAGTTGAAAATGTTTCTTTTTCATTTTACTGTCTTTCAAGTCAATGGTAAGAGAAATAGGTGGAACTGAAATTGTTCATAATAGATAAAAGAAAAGTTAAAGGAAGGAAAAGGTATAAAATTGTTACTGTGCTATTACCTTGATTTTTCTAATGCCACCTCAATGTTGATAAAGTCTTGAAGAAAATGTTTGAAGTGTAAGTAATATAAATTATTGAAAAATTAAATTGTATTGTTTAATATATTTAATCCTTTTTTTTGTAGCACGTTGTCTTTATACGAAACACAAAATGGATCAAATAAGACGGTTAATGTCAACTGGATATATGTTTTGTTAGAACAAATTACAACTTTAACTTCAATTATATTTGGCTAATATATTATTATTTTCGACTTATCAGTTTACTATGTAATTGTATAATGTCCTTTCGGCTAAGTTACATGGAATGCGGGTATTATGTTTTGAAGTTCTTAAAAGCGATTGTTGATGAAGAACTTGAAGTGTTGAATAACAATTGTAAGTAAATCAATTAGTTAATTTATGAAGGACTTGAAGTGTTAGTAGAATTTTTATATATATGATTGTTTGATTGTTTTTTTTTTTTTCTAATAGATTAACTTTTTTTTTTCCTGGGTGAAGAATAAATTTACAAACCCAAGCTTGATGAAGTACATGAAGTATGGGCTGCTTATATCACAACCTTCATTTAGGGGTGATATGTATTTTACAATTACTTTTTGATGGATTTTGAACATATCTTTGTATTTGACACTATGGTTTGTGTAATGGATTGTGTTTTTGTATATATATGATATTTTATTTTGTATTATTAGACATTAAATGTGTAATTTAGTTTGATTAAGATATTGTACAAATTTAGAATATATATATATATATATATATATATATATATATATATATATATATATATATATATATATATATATATTGGTTCAAAAACCGGATCAATTTACGAAAACAACTAACACCAGTTTTGAAATGTTGTTGTAAGCTTGAGTTGTTTCCTCAGTACGTACCGGGGTTGTGGAAGAATTGTTCAAGTTGTCTGGCGTGGCTGGAAGATAGTAAGGATTGATTTCGAGGACGAAATCTAATTTAAGTGGGGGAGAGTTGTAACACCCATTTTCCTAGACGAATCGAATTGGGGTTTCAAGGAGTCAAAAGTTAAAGTTTTGGAGAAAAAGAGGCTCATGACGTGAGACATAGAGGCTCACGATGTGAGATGGGTTGCATGAAGACCTTTTTCCAGGACCAAGCTCTCAACGTGAGTAATAAGAGCTCATGACGTGAGAGCTGTTGCAGCCCAAGCCCATGATCTTTTAGGGTTTCCTTCGTATTTAAGCATCTCTAACCTCATTTTAGGGTTTCTGAAGAAGAAGAAGAAGAAGAAGAAGAAGAAGAAGAAGAAGAAGAAGAAGAAGAAGAAGAGGAGGAGGAGGAGGAGGATGAGGAGGAGGAGGAGGAGGAGGAGGAGGAAGAAGAAGAAGAAGAAGAAGAAGAAGAAGAAGAAGAAGAAGAAGAAGAAGAAGAAGAAGAAGAAGAAGAAGAAGAAGAAGAAGAAGAAGAAGAGGAGGAAGAGGAGGAGGAGGAGGAGGAGGAGGAGGAAGAGGAGGAGGAGGAGGAGGAGGAGGAGGAGGAGGAGGAAGAAGAAGAAGAAGAAGAAGAAGAAGAAGAAGAAGAAGAAGAAGAAGAAGAAGAAGAAGAAGAGGTTATTATGGTTTATTAATATATTATATGTGTCGGGCCCGGTTATGCATGGTCCTTTTGGGTTGCCTTCACCAGAGCAACATGATAGGATGATTTATAATTAAAGAGGTTATTATGGTTTATTAATATATTATATGATTAATATATTAAAGGAGAAATCATATGGTTTAATTAATATTAGACAAGAATTAATTAAGAATTAATTATGTGGCTAAAAGAGATTAATTAAATAAATGGGACTAGAACTGTCAGTTGTGTGATAGTTGGTTTTGGGTTGTGGATCCTTATGGATCATGGGGTGGACGAAATTAAGGTGTATGGACTCCTTGAATTCGTCCAAGCCCTAATCTAGAAGGATCATTGGACTGCTTAAGGCCTAAGTAATCTAATTGGGGTTTCAGGCTGTAACCCTAGCAGCTCAAGTATTTAAAGAACCCAGGGGCTACATAAATTGGCTACCAGAAACCCTAAGGAGTTCCTAGAGACGATTTTGCACCTACAACCTCTCTCCAAATCATCCTCTTGCCTCTTGGTTTTTGTAATCCATTAAAGGAGTGACAATTGTGACTCTAAGCTCCAAGGATAACAAGATTCAAGCTTCCAAGAAGAGGTAATCATCTAGAACTCTTTTAGATTGTTAATTTCGAATTGTATATCATAGATCTAGGGTTTGCAAGTCTTGGATGAAAGCATGTTCATTAGAGAAACCTAGATCCAAGCATTAGGGTTTGTATGTGCACATAGGAATGTTCTTATGGCTCAAACCCATCAATGGTATCAGAGCTAGGTTGGCTTCTCTTGAATTTGATATTTTATGTCTTGATTCTTGCTTAAAATCGATTTTTCTTGCTCTCAGCCTGATGAACTCGGCGAGTCCCATTGTGGACTCGACGAGTAGGATGAACTCGACGAGTCCATAAGGGGACTCGGCGAGTCGGAGCGTCAGACAGAGGAAATTTCGGGATTTCTTGCTGTTTGGATTAAGGATAATTACCTAAATTGTTTTAGTCTAATAAAACCCGAATTTTATTACCTTTTTATCAATATCCTCATCAAAACAAAAGATAATTACCAATTGTTTAAATAATATTTTCCTTATTTGATAATACTTGATTATTTAAATTAATTGTTGAATTATCTTGCAAGTAATATTGACTATGTCAATTTTAGATAATTATTAAATTAAATGCTTAATTGAAAACTATTTGTTATTTGATCCTTGTGTTTTGAAAAAGTTCAAAACTTGTCCTCAAGTTTTGAAATTTAAATTTTATGATTAAAATGTTTAATTTGAATTATTTAAATTTCAAACCCTAGAATTTTAAAAGTTTAAGATTCAACCTTCTACTTTATAATATTATAAGATTAATATATATATATATATATATATATATATATATATATATATATATATATATATATATATATATATATATATATATGACTTAAATGCTAGTCTTACCGTTAGTAGGCCTCATTCACGAAGCCGATCTATAAGGGGGGTATAAGGTTATGGCCTATAAAATGGCCATTTAATGGGTGTCCACTCTCACCCACTGCTTCCTTAATTGGTGGAGGGTCGTTAGCCGAACGGGTAGGATAGGGCAAACATTTCCTTATTAAAAGTATAATGAATCTATATAAAGTAACTAAATGTTTTTTTACAAAATTCCCAATCTTAGTTACTTTAGGCAAAGGGAATTGATACAATCCCATGAAA